>NC_134077.1:75256376-75891688 GCF_965140245.1 Athene noctua
GGGAAAGGACCATGGTGAGAAGCATCATCATGAGGCACAGCTGCTCTGTATGTGTTGTGTGTGTTGTGCTGTTACATTTGACAGGCATTGTGGAGAAGAGAGAAAGCTTGTGGTATTAGTAGCATACACAAGTCTTAGTTAATTAATTCTGAATGTGTCTGGGGTGAGTGGACACCTTAACTGGCAGCAACTGAGGTGCAAACATTGAACTCTGGGGTAAAAGCAGTTGGAGTCTTCTGCAAGCTTTGTAAGAGACATCAGGAGCTTTCAAAGACCCTCCTGTGAGCAAATGTCTGTGGTTTGTTTCAGCATTACACATACTCTTCCAGGGGCTGCTGGAGGTGGCTGCAGCTGCCAGGAGAGTGGTGGCAGGCAGGGGAAGTGGCTGGGGCTGGCAGGCAGGGAGGAGCAGTGTGGTGCGCGGCTGGGAGGATGGTGAGGAGCAGTGAGTCACGGGAGCAAGGAAAGGCTTCACCCTACTTCAAAAATCCATCCAGAAATGCTTTTTGGGGTTTGTCTTCTTTTTAGGCCTTCCTCATTAGGCTTTCAAATGTAATGCCCAGTGCTGTGACCATGACTCAGTCCAAGCAGCAAATAATTCTCACCTGGTGATGGGTCTTTATTGGTAATGAAAACTACAGATCTGGGCACTCAAAATGCAGAATAAGCAGATCAGCCTCCTCCATGGCTGTTTGATGGCAAAACATTTCGTACACTTTAGGTGATGACTTGACAGTTGCCTTGCCACCTTCCATCCAGTGTTGCCTGACATTCACATGTCTGGGCTCTTTTGAGATGATGGGGCGGTGTATGGCGAGGCATGCTGCGAGCGCCAGCCAGGGAAGGCACGTAGTGCAGAGAGCACCCATAGGAGAAACTGCATAAATTATTGCTTTAAAGTCAGGCAGGGAGAGATCATAAAACATGAGCTCGGACCCGTGAGGGCAAGATAATATTGACAGAATAGGATTTTCACATTGTTTCACAGGACTTATCCAGGAATTTACACACTGGGCCAAACTCATCTCTGTTATAGTGCCACTGATCTCAGTGCCACTGTTATATGATAATGGTTGCCTGGGCTCCTTGAAATGGATTTTCAGAAGAAAATAAAAATGCCATCAAGTCCAGTAAGTATACCTTCAGATGCAATGCTGTGTTTGAAAAGAACTGTTTGTCATCCTAGGCCTTAGTTTTCTCATGGCTCTTTTGATCTTCAAAGGAATTTACAGGTATTGATTAATCTCAGAGCAGACCTGTAAGGTAGATGCAGTGAGTAAGTATAACCTCTGCTTCAGAAGCTGGGAAATTGAAACAATGGGAAATTCGGCCGCACAAAAGACTGAACTGGCCACCTTCAGAGCCTGGCTGTCCACCCTAGCCTCAGATTGTCTCCATCATACCTCTGTCAAATGAATAAAGTATTGCTTTATATTCTGCTCCTCGCTCCCCTGCCATGTATTTTTTGGGGATTAATGGCTGATCCTGTAGGACACTGAACTCAATATCTGTCTATTTATAATAGAGGAAACCCTGGCCAGAATTAGCCCATAGTAACTGGCTAAAGTTATCTGAATCAGATTGCATTGTTTCTTCTCTATTTACAAAGAGACAGGGTGTGGGAGAGCACATAGTCAAACAGAAATTGATGGGGTTCATTTGGATTGCCATTTAAAATCACCCTCAGCCAGCATTTTCTTTACTGGGTATAAAATAAAGATGGTTGTACAAAGATGAGAAATATGCACAGAATGATCTATCTCTACTGAACTATGCAAGTAGTTATATTGTGATAGATAATGAGAAACACACTGAAGTTCATGTAGGATCTGGTAAAGAACCAGAGAAAAATTTGCAGGCAGCTAGCTTTTGCTGAAGAGCAGTTTTTTAATGACCCAAACTGAGACAAATTCTTTTATGTGAATGAAGTTAGGGGGAAGGAAAAAAAAAAAAAAGGAAAAGGAGTAGAAAAGGCAGGTACTTGCCATTGTGGAAGAGTTACTGGCTTTGAAACACAGCTGTATTTTATTTAAAAGAGAAAAAGTCAATCAAAATGCATCATCTATGGCATTTTGATTGTTTCCTGGAAAACTGCTACCTATTTCTTAGTCTTTCTGGTAAAAGTAGAGGGACAGACATGAGGTTACTTCACTTTGAAAGATCTTATATTACAGAATGGTCAGCCTGAGGTTGCCAGGGGGTATCTTCCAAGCAGTTTTTAGCTGGTAACACACCTGTAAGTTTTGCCAAACAAAGAAAGTAACTGATCCTGCCCTAGGGAATGGCAGTTCCAGGGTAGGTGGTGTTTAAAAATGCTATTTCTTAAACTGAGGCACCCTACAATTATTTATAATTTCGTCCTGCACCTAAATTAATGCTCAGTGACACCAGTGCAAATCTTTCCTTTGACTTCCTTTTTCAAGACTCAGATGAGTGGTTTGCATTTGCTGAGACCATCTTCTGCAGTCTGCATACTACACTGAGTATGTCATGTCTTTATTGAGGATTCAGGCTAATTATGGGGGCTGCAGAATTACTTGACAATAATTTTAAGGAAACATTTAAGTTTTAAAATAATTGGGTTAAATCCTAAGTGGTCTGATAACAGTGGAGAGATGTCTCTTAGGGTGATTAAAGGCAATGCTTCCCCATAATTCATGCCAAACTTTGAAGTCAGAAGTAGTGGAAACTTAGATATAAGCTACAAGTAATCCTATAAGTGTCTTCAAGTTTTATAACCCCCAGTAATCTGTGAGGTTTTGACCGTATTTACAGAAACTGAATAAATTTGTTGGCAGGATATTGTACAGCTAAACGTATTTAAAAGGTGGCAGTGTAATACATTCGTTCATTTATTCATTCATTCATTCATTCAGATATGGTGATGAGATCTGTGGATTTAATAATCACATTCCCAGCAATCACAGTTATAAAAGTTATGCTCAGAGATAATCATGTGAGGCAGAAATAATTTCCTGTTGTTAACTGAATTTCAACTGCCTCTGTATCACTAAAGTAAAAAAATATTAATTAAATGTCTTTCCCTAACATTCATTTCTCTGAATACTTTTTTCTCCCTCTTTTTCTTCTTCTTTTTTTTTTTTTTCTTTAAAAGTACTAAATGAAATGTATTAATAAATGCAGAAATTGGAGTTTTATTAAGGGTATTAGAGATGGAGAGTATAGCTGAATGCAGTACCAGAGCAATGCCAATGACAAAGTATATCAGTATAAAGAGGTCCATTCATTTTGGAATGAATGATGGTGGAGGGGGAGGGAAAGACTTTTCCTTCAGGGAAAAAACCTCTTAATAATGTTAAAGGGGCCATGAATTAAAATGACCTTTCAGATTATGAAAGGTAAGGAATTACTCAGAGAGCTGTTTAAAAAAGATGATGATGAGGATATCTTGGTAAAACTGAATTAAAGGTGGCTTTTCTTTTAGCACCCATCCTCCTGTTTCACAACACAGAGTAAGAGATATGTGGGTCTTCAAGAATGTCGATGGGCATTTGAATCAGAGCACATGCATCAGCTTTCTTCCAAGAGTCTGGTGAGTTTGACAGTCACTATGAAGTAAATATCATGTCTTGTGTTTTGCAGAGCTGATGTTTGATTTGTCTAGGGTCTCACAAAGAGGTAGTGCCAGAGTCAACCTGCTGTAACCATTTGAAGGTAATTCAGAAAGTGTAAATATGCATCATTTTTAAGTAACCTTTCAGTGTGACTGAGCAACCTCTGACATTCAGCCCCTCTTCAGGGTGGTGCCACTTGCATATTTCATTTGATATTGTGTGAATTATTAATGCAGAAATTTCAGTGGGAAGAGATATTATCAAACTGCTACACCAGGGGTGCAGAGAGGCAGGGATGGATGAAGAAGCCTTGTGTCTCCTGGAGCTCACAGAAGCTCCTTTAAGGGAACTCTTGCCTTCTGAATGTGCCCCCTCCTCACAATGTTTCTCATTTCTTGCTCTCTACTATCCATCTTACCAATCAAATCTGATTCTATGCTTTTTTTTTTTTTTTTTTTTAAATTAATTTTCTCCAAGCAGAGGCTGCACTTGTGAGTCTGAACTGCCAAGAACAAGAAAAGTCGCTGGGACTTTCAGAACAAAACCCTACCAAACTCCTTAGCCATCACAACCAGCAGAAAACACATGTTAGTATAGAAACCTCTGTCTTTCTCAGATGTGTATTTTGTTCTTCATGCTGGGACTCAGTTCAAAATCTAACACAACTTTAAAGAAAAGAACTGGGGAAAGTACCCCTTTCCTTCTTTCATTTCAGGAAGACACTGCAACAGTATTAATCCGAAGTGCCCCAGTTTTGAAAGGATTTTTCTCTCCATGTTCATTCTCCAACACCTGATCTTTGATCCCAGATGATAGAAATTGATTCTGTGCTCAGTACTTGGTTGCTAAGTGACCCATGCAAAATTTCTGTGTTGATTTTCCTTCACTTCTATATTTGACCATGAACAAGAAAACCAGGGAGACAGAAGATGGATTTCATTCATATGCAATATTTTTCTGTACCGCTTTCTGGGCTGTGAAGGGAATAATTTACACAGCTAAATAATGGACAAAGAATGCAGGAGAGTGGGAGCCTAGATGCAAAATAGGGCTAACATGTAACAAAGAGAAGCAGAACTGAAATATTGACTCAGAGAGTTTTTTGTTGTCCTCACCTCCGGAGGTCTAACTCAATTTCAGTGGAAAGACAAGATCATAAAACTGGGAGGATAATCAAAGTCCTACTTCCTCTTTCTAGAGGGACAGCTGATTGATAAATAGCTGCTGAATTTGCCTATGCTTGCGCTGATTTTTTAAAAACGCCTTGCACCAGAGATACTACTGAGGCAGGGGAGCTAATTCAGTTTAACTAATGGCTGAACGAATTGGTTTGAAACAAAAAGAGTAGGTGATGAAATCAGCTGATAGTATATCACCTGGTATTTTTCTTCAGAATGGCCTTGACCTGTCACTTTCTTTCTTGTATAAGAACATCTGAGGGGGAATACTGACATGCTGTAGATGAGGATTAAATTTGTATTGACATTGGTCAGAAACCGTCAGGCTTCCTATTGACCCCAGTGGGACCTAGCACTAAACTACTGTGCAGTGTGAGAAGTGTCATGACATGGGACTCAAGAACAGAAGGCTGGGAAGGCTGTTTTGTGGCAGGTGGTAATCCCACATCTACAGACTAGTGGGGCTCTGCCTCTGTCTTCTGTGCTGACTTTGTTTCTCAGTTGTAGTAAATGCTTGTAGTGTCTGTTGAACACGTTGGTTTTTCTCACCAGATAACTTTAAGACAGCCTACAAAGGGGACACAGACCTTCCTCCCAGTCAGGCAGTGGAAGGTGGGGGGGAATGGGGCCCACTCTCCTAGGTTGCTACACGCACCTCCTTGCAGAAAGTGACTTTTTTCCAGCTCTGCTGGCTCTGCCACTTGCAGGGACCCTCTCAGCAATTACAATTCAGTAAAAGAGAGTTATCAAGTGTAAGCAGTAGATCTTTGCTCATTTTTTTAAAACATAAAGTGCTCACACAGTACCTTGGATGGCAAACCCCAAGAAGGCAGTGACACAGAGCAGGGGTGGCAGAGGGACAGCAACCTTTAGGCGTGCTTGTAGCCAGGAGATGATGTGTGTTCACAGCTTCAAATCACGCTGAACCTCCGCACCTCTGTCAAGCCAGCTGTCAGCAATGCCATGTTGCAGTAGGACCTGAGGATTAAAGAATCATCTGCAATGCAGATCAGATTATCTTTCAGGGAGCAGGAGAAGTCACAAAGTAGGAGCAGGTGCAAGGTCTGGTGGTCAAGAAGGCTCTTCTGTGGTCTGGATATGAGAAAAAAGGACTGTCACCTGAGTTAATTCACTAAGCAGATTTATCATTACTATTTTTTCCCCTATTTTATTAAAAAGGGCAATGAAGCAAAACATTGCCAAAATGCTTTGTGTTACCAGAGCATTGTCACTACATTGCCTTATAATGGGAACAGACATCTGAGCCAAAGCGCTATGCTTTTCTTCAATAATACATTGCCATCAGTACTTCTCCCTGCAGAGAAGCTGCATCTTCATGATCCCATGACAAAGGAGATAGTCTGGCACAGAGAGAGTGTCATCCTCGCTCTGAATCACACAGAACCTTTTAACCAACAGAAAAAAAAAAGGGCTGGATTACATTGTTTTGTTCTTTTTAGATGTGGGGCACAGCTGTGTAGATTGCAGGCAACAACTCCCTGCTCTGATGTGGCATCCTGCACAGCAAGAAAACTAAACATTGTCACTCCTTCATTCTGAGCATTGGCTTGTGCACTGGGAGAGCCAATGTACATCTGTCTGGTCGTGAAACACCCACTGGATCACAATGCTGGTCTGACAGTAACACTGCAGAAGGGTTTGGACTAACAATTTACACTTGATGTCTTTCACTACTGAATCCCTGGGCACTGCACACCTTTACATTAAGTCACATTGCTCAAGGTCTCCCAAAAATGAGCATGAGCTCTGGAGGTGGGTAATTTTTCAGTTTTAAAGTTTTATTGTTGCTATGGCTTTGCTGCTGCTGTCTGGCAGAGCCTGAAGCCAAGTGCATGATGATGACTGTAGACTATGATGAGCCAGTTACTAAGAGCCTTTGAGGAGCAGGTGTTAGTGTTGGCGTCTGTCTGAGGATGGGAGGGAGGGTGGAGAATGAGGCAGAGATTTGCGGTCACAGGCCCAGAATCTATTTAGTTCCCAGAAGAAGCCTACAGGTGAATTTGGCAGTCAACAGTATAGAGAAGATGCTTTCATGTCAAAGAGGTATTCCAAGGAAGCAAAGAAAGTTGTGTGTTTTTCTTTTTCCCCTGTGCTTTACACCAGAAAATTCTTCAGAGGTGTTGCAGATTATACAAGATCCAGTGAAAGTGCAGCCTGGATCCTTATTAGAAACAGAAGGGGCCACACCGTGACAATCTTATTGTCAAAGGGGGAAAACTTTTATGCTTCTCCCACCAAGAGTTTACCAAAATTTCTAGACAAATATGAAGATAGAATTTCTAGCATCAACCTAGTTGTGACTTCTTGGATATCACTTCTGGTTTTCACTTAAATGGCAACAACATTTTTTATTGGGATATGTGACACTTCCCTATAAGAACAAACACAAACCTTATTTATAACCTGTATATTATGTATTTTTAAACAGACTTTTACTAACCTGATCCACTTTTTAACATTAATTTGCTGTACTAGCTAGGTCCAACAAAGAGCATGATAACAACATGGAAATACTGTAAGGTGAATATAGATATTCTTATATTAACTTAGGTATGAGTAGAAAGCCTACAGGAGATCCTGCACAAAATAAATTTTTAAATTCACTTTGACACATTTGAGAAATTTGAGCAATCTTTGAAATTCTCTTACACTCATCCAAACTCTATCTGAGATGTAGCTTATAGTTTAAAAATAAAAGGAAAACAATGACCTGAACCACTAGAAAATGAGACCAGATTCAAGTCTGCACCATAAGAACCAGTTCCCCGAAGTATTAACAGCCTGTTGTCCAAAGAGATCAGTGGAAGTGAAGTATCTATGTAACACTGAGGTTCTGGGTATTAGATTTTGTCTTGCAGTGTCTTCTGGTGTTTGCACAGGTGTGGAACAGAAGAGAAATAGGCTGATATTGTAGTAATTTTCATGCATCCTGAACAGCAACAAAGGAAAAAATCTATTCTTGAATCATTTATTTACAGGCATCTCAAGTCAAGATTTGGAAACCAGTGACGAAGTATGTATGTCAAATACAGTACAAGTTCAGCTCTTAGCAAAGTGCATAAGAGATTTCAACTTTCAGTTGATATTTCAAACAAATAATCAAATAAAGATGATAAAAATCCCACAACATCAGCTGATTCAATTCTCTCTCCCCCTTTTCAGATTTAGGCTATTTAACAAAGTGCTTGTTAAAATTAAATGAATATTACATATATATAAAAATCGTTGTGTTCTCTCTCAGGCTTCTTTGCATAATTTTCTCTGCAGGCAGAATGTGTAGCAGTCACAGGAGGAAACTGAAAGGCAGCTGTGTGGAATGCCCAGCATGTACATGTGTTTGGTCTCACTGAAGGGCAGCTGTGTGCTGGCACATGCCCTCCCCAGCGGGAATTCCCCTGCAGTACAAGTTTAGAGGACCCCATAACTCACCAGAGACTGGGAGCTGGAGAAGGGGACTGGGGTAACTGTAACACCTCTCTCTCTTGTTCTAGCAGCAGAAAGAGCCTTAAAATGGGAACAGTTGTTTGGATCCTGTCAAAAGCTCCTCTCCATTCCCAAAGCAAGCTCCAGAGGTACTTTTTATCACAAGAGTAAAATGACCCCACCTGCGACCAGGGGAAGACTATCACTGGATGAAAAACTGGCTGAAATCCTCCTTTGCATGGGGAGTGTCAGCCTGGAAAGGTCCAACAAAAGGCCTTTACTGCTCTTGGGTGTTTACTTGGCAGGAGTCTGTGAAGGATGTTAAGCAATCACTACTGTGCATATATGCAATAAAAATGTGGAGTATTCAGAGCGCTGCTTGTGATGCCAGATGCTCACAGCTCTTGTCTTTACTTTTCAATAAGGGTTTCCCATGCTCTACAACTGTTTATGGGCTTTGCTTACTTGGTGTTTGGGGGTCCCTGCTGCGCCTGCTAAGCTAACTTCCGCTAAGGCATCAGGGCAACAGAAGTGTCTTGAGGCCAGCAAATACCTCCCCAGTGCTTATACTGAGAGAATAAAAGTTAAAAAAACCCCAAGTGAAATAACAGGCTCCAAAGCCAAAACCTTTTGATCACTGGAAGACTGGAGATATTGTGGAATTAAAAAAACTTATTTTATAAAAGATTAAAAAAACCCCCAACCAACTATACAAAATTGGTGTCATTAACTGTAAGTGACAGGAATGAGGATCTTGACTATCATCAAGTTTCCCCCTTCTCTGTGTAGAGCAGTGTGAATGCTGCTTTGGCATAATTTCTGTACTTGTGGTAATGCAGGTGGGAGCAGTCTTACACCCACCACACTGATTTTGCTGGATCATGGATCTCTTCTCCTCAGAGCCTGAGAAATCCTAAAATGGAAGTGGGCTGGGAGGTTGAAGTTGTTTCTGTAGGAGAGACACCATGACGAACAAGCAGCTTTGCTACTGTGCTTTGCTGACTGTCAGATTTGTGTCAGCTTCAAAATCAGTGTCTGCTGGAATGGACTGTCCAGCTGGTAGGAAAGACAGTGGGATGGTGTGGGTGTGAGTGATTTGTGCTGTATTTATAATTAGGTCTTTAACTTAATAAACTTCCAGTGTTAATTAAGCCTATGAATCTGTTTGTGAGACAGGATGTGACAATCACTCCCACTTCATGTGAGACCAAGAATCATGGGGAGGTAAAGTCATGAAACTACAAAAGCAAGTGATTTAGTTTTCAAGGGTATCATTGCCTTTGATCACGTGAAAACCGGGCTGTTCTTCCACAATTTTCTGTGCTCATTGTGCTGTTTATTTACATACACGTATATATTTCTAGATAAAGATTTAAAATTTTACGTATATATATATATATAAAAATACTTCCTGAGAGCTTTGAAAACTCACACGGGGTATGAAAATCAAGCCTGCTACAGTGTGTTTGTGTTGTGTCCTCTCACAGGATGCTGTATCAGGCATAGGTAAATTACACATACAAGACCAGACCAAAGCTAAGTCTAAGCTGCTCCAATTCTCCAGCTAGCAATTCTCCAGCTTCCACAAATTATATTTATTAATAACTGGGGTATTTTATCAACATTATTTGTTTAATTTTAAATAGGATTTTACAGTCTTAAGGAAATGTTTTTGTATGAGAATATTTGTTATTTCCATATCTTGGGTATTTAATAGAGTAAAGAAATTATGTTCTTAGTAAATAAATGCATATCTGGGCATCTCAGAGCAGTTATATGGCAGTTTTAGCAGTTTAGCACCTTTTCAGAGGTGGAGTAAAAAGGCTAGAATATAATGCAGCTGGGAGTGCCCAGCTGTGTGCTACAAAAATGTGCAGAATTCAAATCACCAGCTTTTATGAAAACTCCAGGGATCATTATCAGTTATGCCATTGTAAAGCAGGATTAACTCCGTCGCAGCCAGTCAGATTGCATCAAGGTAAAATGAATGTATTGGGCCGGTAACTTTTACACAGGCGTGTAGCAGAACTTGGTTGTTCCTTACTTAGCTTCATCTCAGCTGAGTACTCATTTTGATGAAGACAAGAACTGGTATTTTTCATGGTCCATAAACAAATAATTTTACTGGGTGTGTACACAGATACAAGAGAGATGTTCTGCAGTAACATATTGTACTTCTACAATCCTGCTATTCTTGGTCAAGAATAGTGTTTATTACAGCTGTGCCTGCAACAGGTCTCAACCCTCTCATGTGCTATAATGAATGAGGCAGATTGATTCATTCAGATTTGGAGCGAGAGTTTTTCTCAGTGGAAAAGGTGATCATGTGTTCCTGTAGCACCTTATCTCCTGCTTGCTGCAGACATTAATGGCACAGGAAAGGAGGTAGCAGAGAAGACACAGAAAGGTAGCTGGCAGAACTGAGCACATCTGGAATAATTATGTTTTCCATCATCCTTTCCTCTTCTCCCCCTCCATCCACCTCAATGAAGCATTTATTTTCTGCCCACAGTGAGTACTGTCAGCCAGAGAACTGTGAGAAAATCAGTAATTGCCTGGTTAAATTGTCTGAAGCCATATCCATGGTGCAGTGCTGTCCCAGAGATTGTCTGAAGACATAAAATAAAGGGGAGATATAATATGCTTTCTTCTGCTTACAAGATTTAAAGTAGCTCAAGTCTCCATCTTTCAGGAGCAGAAGTCAAACAAGCCAGGCTTACTGTAGAAAGCTTGTTATTTAGGGTAAAGGGATTTAGTTATAACATTATAGAGGTTATGATGGTTTTGCTCTCTGATCCCCTAATCTTTTTCAAAAAGGATGTTGGAATGAACTACCTTTTAGAGGGAGCTCTTGCAGAATGCCAGAGACTCCAGCAAAGAGATATTTCCTTTCAAAGATGCTGTATCCCAATTTAGCAGAACAAGAAATATGCTTACAGTAGAGGGTGTTGAATTGAACAGTAATGTCAGATTTAGTCTTCAGTTTTCATGCTTTTGTTATTCAGCTTGAACCATAGCTAGCTGCTCTGTAGGGGGGGGGGTTTGTTTGTTTTTTGTTTATTTTTAAATTGATGCTCTTGTCAGGAGCTCTTGCCTGGTATATTTTTAGTATCTGCTTTAGATAGGAGAGCTCCTTGTCTACAGCAAACCCATGGGTCCTCTCTGTCTCCAAGCTTCTGAGCAAAAGGAACCTGTTTTCATCCCCAGGGAAAGTTAAGGCTGATATCTGTGCTGCAGTCAAGCAATTCTAGACAACACTGAATGAAACTCTGAATTGCCTTACCAAATCACCTTCCTCTTTTTGGATATTTGCCATTCTCATGTTCATTCCCATTTCCCAGGTTGTACGTGTGGCACAAGCATGGCAAGGACTGGGGTCTCATTCAGGGGTCACTCTCTTCACACTCCTAAGAAATGGTGCAGGAGGTTCTTCAAAGTGCTTCCACAGACCTGCTAAGCAGTGTGTCCTATGGGCTCAGCCTGGCCCATTCTCTAGTGGTCCCTAATGACCTTAATGGATTAGAAGTGGTCTCAAGACACTTGCAGATCACCTTATCTGTTAAATGCGGTGAATAAGCCATAGTTGGTATATTTTATATTTTGTCTGTCACACCCATGAAGGGTCATGGGGCAGCACACAGCAGTAGCGGTACCTGACCCTGCTATGACACAGCTCCAGCCTTCAGCAAGATCTTTTTCCCTAGATATTTGAGTATCTGTTTTCAGAAACCTACCCAGAGACTCCACTTGGGAAGTGTTAAAATGTCATGCTTTCTTATTCATATTGCTTTTGGACAGACAGTTTTGGGAAGGAAATCTTAGTCAGTAAGTCTCTGACCAAATGCATCATCAGAATTGATATAACATTTTTTTGCCTGTGAAGGCAGTAAACCAGACTTTTATGTTAGTCTGTTGAGTTGTCTTTCAGAGGCCACATAGTATGCAGGACTGAACCCTGCTTCCAAAGATACAGTCATAGTAGGGTTAAGACTTGGCTTCGATATTGAAAAGGGCAGCTAGTCCTGATGTCTGATAACCAGATGTCAAGCTGAGAGAAAACACTATTTGCCAAATAATTTTTTTTTTTTTTTTGGAGAGAAAGTCCATGAAGACTGAGAGACAATGAATTAGGTCCACTTTTGGTTTTGTTCAGATCCTCTTACTGCTCCTAGAGGTCTTGGAGGCATTCAGTTTATGGAGAACCAAGGCCATAGCTATCAACACCTGGTGGAACACTTCATCATTGGAGAAACAAGGTAAAATTCCTCATGCACAGCCTCATAGAACAAGGGAACCTGCAGAAATTACCCATAAGGTACTAACTGTAATTTTCACTGATGTTTGGAAACAGAAGTAATATTCCCATTTTTCTCCACTATAATTGCATCTCATTCCTGCCTGTTATATAGTTTATATAAAAAATAGTAAAAAACCCACCCTCCCCAGAACTGACGCTTCACTTAAAAAAAAAAAAAAAAAAAAGAGTCAGGAAGAGCCATAAATCTGCAATTCAAATATCTTAGCGTGCCAGGAAAAGCTGCATACGAGTGTTGCATCTGCTCTTCTTTATTCCCACAGACAGCAAGCTGCCCACAGAGACCACACCTCCTCCCACGCCTCCTCCTGTTCAAGTTGCTGAAATGCTGCCCAAAACCAACAATACAAAATTGTAACTGAAGTGCTTTTTAATCGTGACCTCCATTATGCACTTCAAAAAGGGTATTTTTTGCCTCCTGGTTCAGGGTGGCAGGACATTAGCAGCTGTGTTTTGGTTGTTTAGCTAGTTTGTTGACTGGCCAATGCATTCCCTGGCATTCCTTGTGTGTCAGCACCATCACAGACTTTGGCTGTGGTTTGATCCATCTCATCCCTGCTATCGATGAAGATGCAAAAGGAATTAAAGAACTCCTGTCTGGGAAAGAAAACCACTCTTGTTTCTAGGGGGTTTGTTTTCACTGGTTCTGAAAAATCTATTACTTCTCTCTTTTAAGTAATTCCTCTGCAGAGATGCTATTTTAATAAAGCTCTGCAAAATGGCTGCAGCTAGAGGGAGAAGTATGTATGTGAAGGTGGCTTCAAAGGGATGTGCTCTTATTATGAGACTTCCTTGCTCTCCTTCTGATTTAATTTTGTTTTGTGCTCTGGGTTACCCTTGGTTTGTTTCTAAATTTATTGTCTCCCCTTCCTCCCTAGTAGAAAAGAGATGTAACGCAGCATCCAATTTATTTGAAAACCCATTGTTTCCAGGGAAATCTGAACACAAATATCCTGATAACTTTATACTGGAGTCTGTTTTGTGGAGGAAGGTGAATGCACTGTGCACGTGGGATGTAACTCTTCCCATGTGAAGTGTATCCCAGACTGCAAGGTTCATTCTCCTCTTCTAACTGCCTTCTTTAATAAAGTTAATATCTGTCTGTGGTGAGGACTGTGTGTATCTTTCAAAGGAGGTCCTGCTATGCAACCATGAGTTAGACAATGAATGATCACGAGAGACATCTTCTTTGGCAGTTGCATGGAGCAGGGAGTGAGCTGTGAACCTTATATGTATTTCATCTTCTATGTGTTGAGCCTGGAGAGACTGATCTTGGGTTACTGTGATCCCATGATTTGCCTTAGTGTGTCAGCTCACTGGGACTGGCTTTTCCCATGCAACTACCATGCTAGTCATGCTGAAGCAACTGGGGTGGTAGCAGAGGAAGAAGGAATGCTGAAGTCTTCTTCTAAGGAGTCCTCTAAGGGGTCTTCTGAAGTCCTCTTCTAAGAAGTCTGTGTCTCCTCACAGGATTGTGCTACTGCCCTTTTCTGAATATGGAGGCCCTGGAACAGTAGTTGATATGTCAGGATTTAGCATCCCTGACGTAGTTACTTCTCCTCTGTCACCCTGCAAATATTCTGCCATCCTGCAGATATCCCCACCAGTTTCATGGGATCCCCTGGTATCCACGAGGCTGTGGTCAATCTCTCCCTTGGTCAGAAAGCCATCATTATCGGGAGGAATGTCAGCAGTCTTTATTCAATGGTGGGGAGTGGTGGGAGGGAATAACCGCAGGGAAGATCTGCATTTTGCTGAGCATTTTGAGCTGCGCATCCAGGAGAAATCAAAGTGACAGCTTTTGCTCTGCCCATGTGGAGGGCTCTTAGCCATTTCTTTTGTTGCCTGCAGGGAGAAAGAGGCTGTAACAAGAGCCAGAAAATCTGGTCTGGTTCTCCTGCTGCTCTCCCATTATCCCTTAAGGGAAAAAGGATTTCACAGATATTAGAAAAAAAACCCCCACAAAATTCTTTCCCAAATTATGACAGAAGTGGGAATAACAACATTTATGTTTGTGAAACGATTGCCAGACTTACCCACTGTCTGCAGTGCATGTGCTACACCTGCTGAACTGCCCATCTCCAGGAGGTCCCAGGACAGTCTGAAGGGCAGGCCATGGCCAGAGGGGAGCAAATGCACCTCCTACACAGCTGGAGCAGCTTAGTGAGCTGATCATTGCAGTATGCCAGTGTGTTTCAGAGACCTGATGTGCCATGGTAAACATACATTAAGGGAAAGCAGTGTGGAATTGACATATATATTCACTTGCATCTTGATCAACTCCTGTTTTCCTCCCTTTTCTTTCTATTTTATACGCATACTTCATTCCTGAAAGTTGCCTCTTCAATGCAAATAAAATTCTGAACCAGAGACAACAGGCTGCTTTGTCTGAATCTGTAATTCAAATTGCTGCTAAGGCACGGAAATTTCATGGGTATTTTGTGACAGACCACGTCTGCTCTGTGTTAGTCCTATCAAGATCCAACTATCTGTAAATATTTCCTCTTCTGCTCCTGTAGGAATACAAGAAAGGCTTGTATAAGGAAGGGTCATCTGCCAAAGGGGACTGCAAGGGATTTAGGAATATAGTTAAAAATATTTTTTAATATCTTTATTAAAACCAGGTAACATGAGACATTGCAGAGCAGTAGTGCTAGGTAGGACTTTGCAATGCATGTTGCGGAGAACAAGCACTTAATAATCGTGTATGAGGCTCCCTATATATGGGATTGGGATAAACATCCCCCGCAGTGTCTCCCAGAAGTTGCAAAACTTCAGGAAGGGTTAGGCTTAACTTCTGAGACGTCAACGTTTTTTATTTCCACAAACATGAGGATTAGCAACTGCAGTGTTTATACAGGGGTTTAGTAGGTAAAAAATAGCTAGTTCTGTTTGTGAAGCAAAACATCATGAACTGGGACAGACAGTGGCATCAAAAGCAAGAAAGAAGCTGTGACCGGACCTTTCTGCTTCTTTGTAGCTGTTGCAGTACAACTGGAGAAAGGCAGAAACCAGGCACAATTCACATTTTTTCTGTTTGAGCCAGGAATACCATCCTGTGCACAAATGCGATAGATGAGAAGTGCCTTAGGATGCACCACTGTGGTATCCCAGCATATCTATGCAATAGGATTAGGTAGGAAAGTGTCTTTGGTAGAGACACATGTCTTTCAGGGAAACACATGTACAGCCATGTACAATGGCTGGTACAAACTGACGCAGAAGGTGGCTTTTGAATGATGACGGTAGGCTGAATGAGCTCAAGAGCCACCACAGGTGTCATGTTGGAGCAGCCTGAAAATCAGAGTCTAGGAGCAAAGACAAGATCATGATGTACAGTTCAGAAGTTTAGTGGTGAAGTTGACTTGTAAGAGATGAGTTTTGGAGTTGCTCTGGGAGAAAAGATAGTTTACATGCACAGGGAATGTAGGGATTGGTGTCATATGACAACACTATTCTAAGGCTTAGAAATGGGAAACATATATATTTAACTCCAGATAAATTTGGGTCTCTTCCACTGACTTCCTTGTCTTTCCTTCAGAAAGTAAAAAGTCTGGATCTGAACCCATTGCCTCACAGCACCTTCAAATATTCCTTTCTTGGGATAGCAGAAAAATGTTCTTGTCCATGTACATGTGCATGGAAAAGTAATCTGCAGACAATTAACACTGGCAAGCAGTTTAAAAGAAGCTGAAAATTTCATCCATTTGTAGTTGACATAGTTCAGGATGGCCCAGAAGCTTCCACAGATGCTAAGGTGTCCGTCAGGGTGAGGAGCTTGGCTGCGTGTACAGAACCATCATCCTTGGATCAAGGACTGCAGGGAGGTGTGTCTTAATTGTGATCATCACTTTCATCAAGAAGTGATTACTTTTAAGTTTTTGAAGAATACACAAAACAAAACAAGACACTTATTTCCCTTGTTAAGACATCTTTGTAGTAATGTGACAAAAGGAAATTAATTATTTTTCCAAATATTAAAGAAATCCAGAAAGAGAAGTTTTTCTAGTTTCCAACACATTATTTAGTAACCTCTGTCCTACAAAGCCAGTAAAGCAAATCTAAGCTTTCATTACAGAAATTTACGTCCTTCAAAATATTCATAGCAAAATATACTGAGCAGACATACAAAAATGCACCTTCTTTCTCGTATTTGCCTCTGTGTAGAAGTACATAATTGCCATTGTTCCATTCTCCTCCCAGCTCAATCTTTTTATTTTCATCATTCACAGATACATGCATGCATGTATATGCTTTTAAATAAAAGGCGCTTTTCCTGAGCATTGTCCCTTCCTTCCTTCATGATTTCATCTCAGCTAATTAACAGGTTGTCTCTAGGTATTCACCATTTTTTCAGAGAAAGATATGTCTGTCTCAGAGCTGCTTTTTTCAGTCAAAAAGAGCCAAGTCCTTTACAGGACTTCAGGTCTCTGTGACTCACCTGGAAAGGCCAGGGAGGTGTATGTGTTAGCCACTGAACAGGCACCTGAAGGCAGTTGAAGCTTCAGTTTACACAGCTGTGTCCACAGGGGACATATGTCCATGGATTTTTAACCCTGAGCCTTCACATGTTTCTCTCTGCGGTTGCTTTCGGCAATGCTGTGATCTTACTAGGACTCTGCTGTATGCTCAACACTATTCTCCTGCTAACCCCATGAAGGTGTTCTACTGGGATGAGAAAATAGCATGGGCATCAGCTACTCCTATAGCAGGGTCTCAGTGCCGATTTGAAGATAATTATTTACATACAAATGCACACAAATAAATTCCAAAGTACATTGTAAAAATCTCAAGTAGAAGTTACACTTCTCAGTATTACCTCAATGCATTTGAGCCAGTGTAATCAATTTTCCTGTGCCAATTGTCTGTGTGTTCTTTAACTCCAGGATGTTACCTTCTCATTATTTTGCATTTGCAACTGCTATTTACCATATAATTTATTCAGACTGGTCTCAACCGACTTTAGGAAACCACTTATATGGTCCTTTTTATTTCCTTATTTTGTTGAAAACACTGACGGTCAGCACTCTTCTTGCTTAACTACTTGAGAATACAGGCATTTTCTTCTTTAGCTATGAACATGGTGTCTCTTAAAAATATACATAAATCTAATTAAATTATATTTCCCTTAGGCTATTCAGACAATGCAAAATGAATATTAATCCACCTTCTCCCACTTCACCCATCCCCACAGTCTAATCAAACAATTATTTTGTTGTAACACTAGGTTTGTATTCTCTTAACAAGATACATGTTATGTTCTAATGCCCTGGGAGTCATTAAAGCTTCTTGCAAAATGCAAAAATGCGAAGCCCTCCTTCTAATGTTTTTTAATTATCTCATGTGCCATCTAATCTTGCCCAGCACTTAGCTCTATCAAAGCTCCAAACCCAGGTTAACCTTGCTGATCCTACACCCCCTCACAGCCTAGTCACAGGGTGATTCTTGTCTGCCATTGACTTTGTATTTTAATTGTTGTCATGGTTTAATGCTGGCTGGCAACTAAGCACCACACAGCCACTCCCCCTGCTGTGGGATGGGGAAGAGAATTGGAAAAGTGAGAAAACTCTTGGGTTGAGATAAAGACGGTTTAATAGGTAAAGCAAAAGCCATGTGCCCAAGCAAAGAAAAGGTATTCATTCACCACTTCCCATCGGCAGGCAGGTGTTCAGCCATCCCCAGGAAATCAGGGGTCTGTCGTGTAATGGTTACCATCACTCTGAATGTTTCCTCTTCTTCTTCCCCCATATTTCATTGCTGAGCATGACATCATACGGTATAGAATATCCCCTTGGTCAGTTGGGGTCAGCTCTCCTGGCTGTATTGCCTAGCAATTTGTTGTGCACCCCCAGTCTCCTCACTGGTGGGGCGGAGTGAGAAGCAGAAAAGGCCTTGATGCTCTGTGAGCACTGCTCAGCAGTAACTAAACCATCCCTCTGTTATCACACTGTTTTCAGCACAAATCCAAAACATAGCCCCATACTAGTTACTATGAGGAATAATAACTCTATCCTAGCCAAAACCAGCACAGTTTGTATCTTGTTATTAACAACTGAGAGTGCAGTACACTGTCAGGAATATACTGGATGGCTAATATTTATTCATGTAAGAGAGGAAAGGAAAATTACTTAATTCCCAGAATTTGTCTGGTGTCCCCGTTATCTCACAATTTCTAAAGTTTCTTACTGAAAGAATTTAGAAATTAGCCTTTAAAAGGAGAATAGCTTTGGATATCCAAATCTATAAATTACCCTTTCTTTCTTTTTTTTTATTTGGAAGGCATCTTTTGAATTAAAAACTAGTAAAATTAATTTGAAGAGACATTCCAAAGAGCCTTGGGATTTTACAGATTGCATTTTTCCTTAAGTAAAATACTTCTTAGTATTACTGGGGAAAAATAAACCTATTTCTTTGTCTTACAAACTACCAGATGTGCGGAATATAACTACATGGTCTCACAAACTGTTCATGAACAAGAAACTGTTTGTAAAGAGGATGTCTCAAACAACGCAAGTGGGACAGCCTGTGGGGGAGAACTGGAGCAAGCTCTGTGGAGGTGGGGTGGTGGGCCATTTCTCTCCCCCTCCCTCCTGTGGTTGCCCAGAGACAGAACTTGCCTAACTTCACAGGTACAAGCCAGAGAAAATGAGAACCTTATGGGACAAATGTTCCATTTGTGTCTTTGTCGACCCACCACCTACGGACCAAGATGGCAACTCTGAGACAACATGGGATCCAAGGGTGGTGATGCTCCTTTTCCTATGCCCGCTTCCTCTCTTTTCTCCTTCCTCTTTCTGCTATCTCTCTCTTAATTATTCATGTGTATAAGTTTTGTAGGAATTGAATTTGGATTGGTTCATTGATGGTTCACTTCACCAAAGTGCCTGTACTCATTCTCCTGAGGGTTATCGGTTGCATGTGGCCAAATTATCTCCATTCACTCACTAAAGTGGTCAGTTAATAAGGTCACCAGCACAATTGTTTCTCTGAGTCATTGTGTGGCTCAGCTGCCCTGAGGGTCTGCCGAGCAGACACCGGCTCTTCCACCAGCACTCAGGCTCTCAGGGAATTCAGAAGATTCACCCCCCTCGTAACCCACCACGTGGGATGAGACACACCTTTAAAAACCTTCATACTGAAAAAGTTATTCAGACGAATTTAGATCACATTCAGGCTCTGTTTGACTTAGGAAACTGAAGAACAGCTGGACAAGGAAGAAAACTACTTTTCTCTGGACATGTCCAAACAAGGCAAATTATTATCATCACGTTTGCAATCCATTTCTACAGATGTGGTATTCTCCACAGAAATGTCATCGATAATCATCGTTAACATTATTAACAAAGAGTTTTATCAAAAGATGGTAGGTTATTGATCCTATCTAGGTCTGAGGATTTCATGGTGAACTAGATAGACATCATATTGAATTTTGTGGCATCGATAATGCACTGATGAGAAGGCGTTCATTTTGATTAGTCATAGTGTTGCAGTAGTTTACTCTCAGGCAGAGTTTTTAGTTTGACACATACTGAGCACTGCAAAATATGTTCAGTTTAAAGCTGTGTGTCTTTTGTTTTATGTAAATAGGTATACTGAGCTGTTTGTCCATCCCTTCCCCAGTAACTTTAGAAAGTTCATTAAGGAACTGTGAGTTGACAGGCACATACTGCTACCAAAGAAAATATATTTCTTAAGAAAAAGAAAATAAGAAGATAAAAGTTCTTTTAAGTGGAGATTGCACCTAATGTCCCAACAGCAATATAGAAAACCACAAAATACCAGATCTAATCTCATTCTCAACTCATTAAGCTATTAGTAGGTTGGTAGAAGACTGATTCAAGTTCAGAAGAGGACACTCTTTTGCACTCTGCATGGATGGCAGTCAGTCCTGCAAGGCTGAACCTATGTATCTGTGTCTCTCTGCTTTAAGTGTTTTTCTCACCTTAGGTTTCCCATTCTGCTCTGAATAAGAGCATGGGGTGTTCTTTTCTGCTTCATGTGATGAATCCAGCGTACAAACAGAAATCTTGAGCTTCACAGCTGCCTTTGTACGGTGAGACCTTAAAAGGGTACACAAGAGCCAGCCATAAAGTTACACCTTGTCAGAGGGAAAAAACAACAGTGGGGCAGTACGGAAAGTCAGTGGCAGTTTCTAGAAGCTGTCTAGAAGCAGAAAAGATACTGTGAATCTTGTTTGAGAAGAGTTTTGTTTGAGAATCTGTGTTTGAGAAGGAGAGCATCTGCTGTGGGAACTGGAAGGGTCTGCCTGACTGGCTGTCCAATATCAGAAAATTTGAGCTAAGAAAAAGACTAGTGATATTTGAGATTTTTATTCTGTTTAAACTTTTTGTTTCTTAGAGATCTGTCAAGGAATAGGAATGAAAATGAGCTTTTTCTCTGTTGTGTAAATCTCTCTTTGCCCTTTTTTCTTCACAGCTTTTTTCCCCTCTCTTTTCTTTCCACCTACCCTGAATCTGTCTCTAAAGTTAACACTTCTTTGTAAGGGCTAGCCCAGATGCCCTCCAGAGGTGTCTTCTCACCCAACTTGTTTGAGGCTCTGTTATTCAGTGTCTTTATGGTTCTGAGATCAGAAATAGGCTGGGAACACCGGGAAGAAAGTTGGGGGAAGTGGATATTGTCATCAAGCACCAGCCAAATGTTTTCATGCCTGTGCAGCAGCAGGAACGGTGAGAGCTTTTCATTTAGGAATGATGTGTTTAGGAGGGCAGTTTCCTGGCAGCGAAGGGAAAGGAATATGCTACCTGAGAGTGCCTGGAAACAGTGTGTAGAGAGATAGCCCATTATTAAGGAACCCTGTTATCTTAAATGAACACTCAAAAATAATTAGCTAATGAATACACAGTTTTGTGCAGAGAAGGTTGCACACAAATAACAAATGGCATTACAATTAAACTGATTGACTTCACTTCCCTGACATGGATATGGTTATAAACAATACACACTAACAATCTCTTAATTTCACTGAGCTGTTTGTGAAAACAGCAGAGAAGACTTCTCTGCAGGAGGTGGGATGGCTTCTGTTTCCATAAAAGAAAATTTGTGTTAAAACAGCTGAGAACAAGAGAACAGTATTAAGAATAAGCAACAGAAGGGGTCATCTCTGATCTGTTATGTGAAATGACAGTAATGTCGGGGCCAGTCATAAAGAAATGGTCACCTTCTTACATGTTATTGAAAATTTGTCATAGGGACCTCAGGAGATTTTTAAAACAGAAAGACTTCACCCTTGCTAACGTTAAAACATGCACTAAAATCTATATTGCATGGAGTCCCTAGGAAAGCCTTAGTAACGGACTGCAAAACAGTCCCTTGCCATGGACAAGGACTGCCTAGTGATTAATTCACTGAAGAATTCCTACTGCACAGAAGGCTAATCCTTTCTTCTTGATCTCATTGATAGATATAGGTTTTCTGAGGCATCAACAAGAACTCTATTTCAAAAGCAATAATAAAAAATCCCATCCCTAGATCTTAAGAAACTCCTACACTTTTTGAAATCTCATGATTATGATCCAGAATATCACAGGCAAAATTTCCCCATTCATGACAGGTATGTAAAGGGCTGCAAAACAGGATTTAATTTCTCTGACCCATAAGTAACATCATCAAACCCTTGCAGCCCTGGCAGGTTGTGTGAGGATGTCCAGAGTGCAAATGCATAGATCACTGCTATATTTTGGTGTATGAATGGGCACTGAGAAAATGGGCTCCTATGGTGGAAGAGAAGGAGAAAAGAGCAGCAGTTGGGAGGTATAAATCTTAAAATGCTTAGTCTGTTGTCTTTGAGGGGGAAGATCCACAAAACCACCAGTGTTTATTTGCCCCTCTCCCTTTTTGAGCATAGTGTCAGTCAGAGATGTTTTAGATTTTGGCTCTGAATCTTGGCTTACATTTTAGATTCAAGTATCCCTACGTGACATTGCAGGATTCCTGTCTTGAGCACTGGCCTGATGTTCCTGAAGCACTGGCAACGGTTTTCACAAAAGTCAGAGCCCTTGGAGGTGGATGCAAGCCACACTGAAGTACACTGTGGGTTCCGAGACTTAGCAGGCCTGCCCACTTAGGTGGAGCAATAGTTTGTTTTTCCAGTATAATTTATGACCAGAATGGTGAAAGTGGTTTGGAAGAGCACTGCTACTAAGTATTTCTGCTAATGCCTCAAATCTGGTTGAACTGGGATAGGGAACAATCATGTGTGATGTTATGCTGTACCTCTGACGGGACAATAGCCTGTGATGTGTAGGAGGGACAAGCAGCTGAGGAGAAACTTCTTTACCTGGACCAGCTGTGCCAGGAGTAGCACATCTGACTGTCTATTATTTCTTCCGGGGTGGCTGGGAATGTCTTAGGGAAATCATGTTACTCTGACAGCAGCTTGTGATACATAAAAAACTAGGACATTCCTTTTTACCTCATCTGTTTTAAAAACCCACTTCTTTTCTTCCACCTGTGTGTCCTCACCTGCCTCATTCTCTTCTCTCCCTTGGAATGCATTTTTGTAACTGGGTGGATAAGAGGAGAAAACATTTGTGTTGGCAAGAATGGCAACTTGATGACATGAAGTTTTTCTGGAGGGACAGGATCTTATTTGTTGATTCCAATCTTGCCTTTTTGAGCTACAAAATACATCAATCTCATGCTGTGTAGCTGTTGAGGTGAGACATTTCAGAGTAGTACATGAATGCAACTTTATGTATTAAAATGGCATACCTTTAAAATCAATTTTATGCCAAAATGGGGTGTTGATCATTTTTACTTATTATATTTATAGTTAAGGCACTAAAGGGCAAACCACAGTATGTAATTTGGCAGACATCTGTCTACTGCATGTGCATATAGCCAGTTAATTATATATTGTAGTTTGCAATGCTGAATGTACTGTTCAGGTCACATTAAGTGCTGATAGCTTGTGTTACAGGCTGCAGGATGGTATTTGTATTACAAGATTAAGATTAATCCACAAAATTAAGACAGGTTCACAACTGTGGCAATTGGTTTTGAAATGATTTATGGAGAATGTATTATGTCATTTTCCTGAGTAATGATATTGTACCTTCTTTCTTTATATTGTATAAAATATTTCAGGACATGGGTGTGTGAAGGGGTTTATATCATTATTGTGTATTACTGTTATATCATTACATATATATCTGTAACAGGAGTGAGAAAGTGTGCTGATACTGGTATGCTTGTGGTGGTCAGGCTGGGAAACCATCTTGCACACAAGAACAAAAGGAGCTACATTCTTGGTACTCTTGAGTAAGAGGACAGAACTGTGCATTTAACTCTTCATAGCCTTACCAGTGTCAAAAGCACAACGAATAGTTGTTGTATTTTAGATACATATGGGAAAAAAACCTGGAAAATATACAAATAAATATACAAGATATGCAAAGCAAACTCATCTGTAATTGTGTTTTGCTTTCACAGTTGCAGTGAAAAAATTCTTATTTGGATGAAGGCTTTACCTCAATCTGACCTACATGATACCCATATCTTCTTATGAACCTCTGTCTCTATTTAAGTGTGTATTTCACACATGAGAATGCAGATATTGGACACAGTAATTGGACTGAGAGTGTGAGAACAAGCAGACACTGCTTGCATAAACCTACCCCAGGCAGCAGTACAGCTTGTTTCTACTTGGCCAGGAGGTAAATAATTCTTTATCTTTTCTAAAAAGCCTGGTTTGGTTTTTACTTTATGTGTCTCTAACATCTTTTCTTAAGGGATGCACTTCGTCTTCATATCCTTTACAGAGACATCAGACCTAGTCCTCTTTCTTTGATGACTTGCATGTACAGTGCAAGCATTAACACATAGACTCTTGAAATAGGGATTTGGATTACTGCAGGAAGCAAAACCCATTCATGGTGAGACTTTCTGAAGTCCTGGCAAACGACACCTGTTCACTGTCTCTCCAGCCTTAACTCTCTGCTCCTTAAAAGGAGGTCAAAGTATATTATTTGGAGGTATATGCTGTCCGTCACTACAGTGCCTTCTCTGTCTTACCTGCACATATTCATTTCACAAAGCTAGAAGTCTCAAACTAATGACTTTTGAATATTAATGTGAGAAAACTCTGGAGACCTCCTTGGAATTAACTGAGTTCTCTAGGATGATCAATCTGCAAGTTTCTATTTCAGTCTGTTCTTATTCTCTCTGGTAAATTTTATTTGGCCCTAGTGACTTAACCTTTTTATGATTATTTGTACTTTTATGAGTGTGAAGTTGTTTAGAAAGTCTAGCTGTGCTGCTAATTCATGAAGGCCTGGTAGTGTGTGACAGCAGCATACCTGGTTGTGTCTCTCACTCTGTTCCTCACCAGTCTGACCTCCTTCCTGTGGTGACTTTGTTCCTTTTAAGGTTTGGGAAATTGTTTTTCTGTTTCTTCCCCATTACTAGATAACTTGCTGATGGCCTGAGAGAATTATGTGCAGTTTTTCTGAGTAAATCAAAGCCAATAGTGACTGTAAAAGCCAGAGATCCCACAGAGCATGAAATCCTCCTTCACTGTTGCTTCTTGAATGTCATCTGCATGCCTAGTGCTGAGTTTCACACAAAAAGCACTGCACTTTAGGAAGTTTTTGCTGGTGTTTTTATGGATATTAGGACAGAAGATCCTTTGAATTAGACAAAGGTTTTATATACTTTACAATGAGCTTTACTGTAAAGTCACATATGTCTCCTTTCATGCATGAGCACGATTGTAGCAGGATTTCTTTCAGCCCCTGCAAATTTAAGAACCTAATTTTGCACCCTGTCATCCTTGTCCTGCTTCTGATCCCTCTGAGTAGTTTGATAAACGCTCAGCATCAGAGTGTCTCATCTTGGAATCATTACATGGGAGCATGAAAGACACAGAGCTGGGTCAGTTTTGCCACTCTGCTGATCATCACAAAGTAGTGTGCAACTGTGCCCTTCTCCAGCCAGAAAAAACCATGGGGAGGTGTAGACAGCTCCTCTGACAGCTCATGTTGTCACTTTAAACAAAAGTGGTTGGTGCCTCTTTAACTGCTGCTGTCCCTCTTGCTTTAAAGAGTTATTCCTTGAAGTGGACACTGCAGATAAAGACATATTGCTACTGAGTATGTGACCTTGGCAGACCCAGGGGTAACACTTTTAAGTCAAGACTGAGACACACCGACAAGACCTGTAGTAAAGACAGTGTGGCCTGTGGCTACAGGCATTTGGGCATACATCTCCAGCCTGTGAACTGACTGACAGCCTTTTTAACTGTTGGGATGCTATTGCCATAGAATGGTTTGGAAGGACAACTTCTGTTTTCTTTTTCTTGTCTCACCCACCTCAGCAACTAAACCTACCCATAATAGCATTCTGCCTGCCCCTTGCCCTTTCGCTCTGCTCCTGTTCCTGGTGGGTCTACAGAATCCTCCGGGAGCCTTTCTGACCTCCTCTGGGGAGAAGCTTGTTAGAGTCAGTCACAACTGATATTCAATGTCTGATTCATTCCATTTCCTTGCACAATGCCTTGGACTGCAATGTGTTAAAATCTGAAAAGAAAATGGACAGAAGCAGAAGAAAGTTGGAATTAAAAGCTTTATGAAGTTCACTTTCTGAAATTAAATTGGCAGGTTGATACGTTTTCTGACATAATTGTAATACCATACTTATAAATCACACTTACAGCAGACTTCTGAGTCTTTCAGATGTTCCATATTAAACATTTGCTTGTGTCTAATTTTAACTGTTCAACCTATCATGCTCTACATGCCTTTGGAAAGTGCAACTGTTGTAACAGTGACTGTGGTACCAGTGTGGTCTTAAGCAGTGACTGTGTGTGGGGTTCGTTAGTGCAGTTCAGATCCTTAAGGATGGGGTAAACCTCTTGGAAGACAAAATATACCACAATATATGGATTACAAAAGGCACCAGGAGCTCTTCATATCATTCAGTTTATATACCAGTGGCCCTGCTTACTCCCTTCTTGAGCAGAAGGACACTTAGAGAATTATTGTAGGTCTGAGTCATGCTATGATCTTCATCACTGAATCCTTGTTAGGCCCTGGGCAGGTAACACAGCTCATTACCAAGTTATGGGACATTTACCTGTCCACAGTAATTTTCTGGCTATGAATGTGTGTCAGTCTGAATGACATTGATTCTTCTCCACTAAAGGCTAGTTGAACCTGAAAGGCCTTCCGATTTTCACGTGCTAAAAGCAAACACTTGTGAATACCACAGAATAGCAGAAGCATATTCAGGCACTGGAGTTCTTAATCTGTTTGCTCACCCAACAGTAAGAAAAGGATAATAGTATTGCACCTTAGAAATGTGTTGATGGGTTGATGGGGAAGAAGACAGTTACAGTTAATTTCACGTGCATAAATATGTAAGAATGCCATATGCAACCCACTTAATAATTTATCTCCTATGCCCCATTTCATGTACTGCCTGCTACTAGGAGGTCTGGATTAATTTATCTGGTGGGGAATTCTCTTTCTAAATTCACAGTGGCTTATATTATTGCTGAATGAAGGTGTTTGAATAGCAAAGTGTCCAAACTTACTGATGAAAAGACTATTGCAGGTAGCTCGAGACAGTTGGCAAACGTGACGGTAAATTACATTCTTTGTTGATGGCTGCAAGGGAATACAAATCGGATGGAACAAATTAATCTCCTTATATACATCGATGGCTTCTGAATTAGTTGTCACCTCCCAGGGAAAAAATAACCTATGGGTTGCATTGTGGAAGCTCAATGAAGATGTCTTTTCAATTTGCAGCATCAGTCAGAAATTAATAAGCTGTGAACAGCTTTAAACTGAAGCTAGGGAACACTACAGCAGCAATGTTCTGCACTACATATTTCCTGAATGGGGCCCTGCTGCTTTGGTTACAGGTTTATTTTAGACCCCTCTTACTGCCCTCTTAACAACCAGAAAAAGTCAAACACCTGAGCAGAAATCAAAGAGAAATCCCTCGACAGGTAACAAAAATTGGCAAAATTGTTAGTTGCTATCCAAGGAAAAATAGTGCAGGGGCAATTTTTTCACAGCCAGTGTAGGAAGGACCTGTACAGCTTCAGTGTGTGGCCAGCTTTGGAGTGACATGACCTCCCCTGTGACTAAGAACAGGAAACCAGACTCATGGCTTAAGTGGGCAGGCGTGCCCAACTCCAGCATTGTCAGCTATGAGATACTAACTTGGTCTGGGGTATAACATCTGAGAAAATAGGTGACAAAGACAATATAAACATTTTTTAAAAAAATAATATTTTTTTTTACAGTTAAAGCCCTTTCTATTATCTCTTTCTAAAAAGCTCTTTTTAAGTGCTTGCTTTTTATGCTTGCATTTATTTATTTTATTGTTCTTGTTCTATGGAAATGTTTGTTGACCATGCCTTAGGTGAGGAAATAGCTTGTTTGTCGTAATAGTACATATAATCACACATTTTGTTGTAGTGTAATGTTTCTTTTCCTCTCAAGCAGCATTTTCTGGTTCTTACAGGGTTTAGGATGCTAGTGAGAGCCATTTTTACAATTCTTATGTAAATTTTTGACAATTCTATAAACTGCGACCTAATTACAGTCTGTCTGGGAAACCTATGGGCTTTCACAGAATCACAGAATCATTTAGGTTGGAAAAGACCCTGAAGACCACTCAGTCCAACCATTAACCTGACACTGACAGTTCCCAAATACACCAGATCCCTCAGCACTAAGTCAACCCGACTCAAACCCCTCCAGCGATGGGGACTCCACCACCTCCCTGGGCAGCCCATTCCAACACCTAACAACCCCTTCTGGAAAGAAATGCTTCCTAATACCCAGTCTAAACCTTCCCTGGCGCAACTTGAGGCCATTCCCTCTTGTCCTGTTGCTTTCTACTAGGCTAAAGAGGCTCATCCCCAGCTCTCTGCACCCTCCTTTCAGGGAGCTGTAGAGGGCGATGAGGTCTCCCCTCAGCCTCCTCTTCTCCAGACTAAACACCCCCAGTTCCCTCAGCCGCTCCTCGTACGACCTGTGCTCCAGACCTTGCACCAGCTCCGTTGCCCTTCTCTGGACACGCTCGAGTCATTCAATGTCCTTTTTGGAGTGAGGGGCCCAAAACTGAACCCAGTCATCGAGGTGCGGCCTCACCAGTGCAGAGTACAGGGGTCAGATCCCTTCCCTGTCCCTGCTGGCCACGCTATTGCTGACACAAGCCAGGATGCCATTGGCCTTCTTGGCCCCCTGGGCACACTGCTGGCTCCTGTTCAGCCGGCTGTCAATCAACACCCCCAGTCCCTCTCTGACTGGCAGCTCTCCAGCCACTCCTCCCCAAGCCTGTAGCGCTGCTGGGGGTTGTTGTGGCCCAAGGGCAGCCCCCGGCATTTGCCCTTAGTGAAACTCCCCCAGTTGGGCTCAGCCCATGGCTCCAGCCTGTCCAGGTCTCTCTGCAGAGCCTCCCTACCCTCGAGCAGATCAACACTCCCACCCAACTGGGTGTCACCTGCAAACTGACTGAGGGTGCACTCGATCCCCTCGTCCAGATCATCAATAAAGATGTTAAACAGGAGTGGCCCCAAAACCCAGCCCTGGGGGACACCACTCATGACTGGCCGCCAACTGGATTTAACTCCGTTCACCACAACTCTTTGGGCCCGGCCATCCTGACAGTTTTTTACCCAGCAAAGCCTGTGCCCATCCAAGCCACGAGCAGCCAGTTTTGCCAGGAGAATGTTGTAGGAAACGGTGTCAAAAGCCTTAGTAAAGTCAAGGTAAATTACATCCACAGCCTTTCCCTCATCCAATCATCAGGTCACCCTGTCATAGAAGGAGATGAGGTTTGTCAAGCAGGACCTGCCTTTCATAAACCCATACTGACTGGGCCTGATCACCTAGTTGTCCCTCATGTGTTGTGTGATGGTATTTAGCATGAGCTGCTCCATCAGCTTCCCGGGCACCGAAGTCAAGTGACAGGCCTGTAATTTCCTGGATCATCCTTCAACCCTTCTTATATATGGGTGTCACACTGGCTGATTCCAATCTGTCGGGACCTCCCTGGTCAGCCAGGACTTTGATATGGGATGTTTACTTCCTGCTGTCAATCTTCAACTCTTTTCTTGATGTCATTCAAAAATAACAGATTAATTTGATATTTTTTTTCAGCTTTATCTTATTTAAACATATAGAACATAATTTATCAGGTAAGGAATAACAAGAAACTAAAGGTTAAATTTTGAAGTATTCCCACACTTGATTAAAGTTTACAGCATAATGCCAGTCCAACAGCAAGATAAGAAGGGAGAGAGTTAATGGACTGTGAAATTAAATTATGCATTTAGAGAGTGCTCAATCTATTACTGACAGTTATTGATTGCAGAAATAATTGTCCAGTTTTAAAGGTGTTCTTTTGCTTCCTGCTGAACTCTGATCATCTCTCTAGAAGTGGTCATGTAAGGGCATCAGCACAAGTCACTGTTCTACCTATAGAAGATTAGGCATATAACAAGTTAAGATAGTTGGTTTTCATGGATTTTTAGTTAACTCATTTGGGGAGAATGGCAGATTTGCTAGCAGACACAGTTTGAGAAGGTTATGCTAAATAAGCATTGAATTTCCTGTCTGATATCAAGAGGGCTGAATACTCTCAAAACCATGGGATTTTAGGATGCTCAAACAGTCCTCTTTAGGGAGAAACTTGCAGTGTTTTTCATAAAATCATAGAGATGGTGGTGGGAAGGGACAACTGAAGATCCACAGTATAGCCTCCTGCTCAAAGTGGAACTGCTGCCAGCATGGTGTTTGTTTCTTTGTCTAGCTGAGCCTTCAAAACCACCAAGTATGAGACATCACAACATCTCTGCATAACACATTACAGAGCTGTACTGCTTACTACTATGTTTTTTGTTTTGGAAAGACTTGACAAAATCAGTATGACCCACTTAAAAACAGTGGAATTTGTCTTCAATTTAACTCTTCTTTTATTTGCTTTGTATATATAGATCCACTTTCTCACCATATATATTTACTTTTTCAGTTTGCTTCCCTTTAGATATGACTCCTATTCCTTGAGCCTACATTATCCTCATATGAGGCACCAGTATGTTTTAGCAAGACTTTTGGGTTTATGGATAACACAGAAATTGGGCACCTTCTGGATTATGACCCTTGCATCTGTGTCTGTGGTTTGTAGAAAATGCAAAAATAAAGAATACAAAAGTGCTGCCCCATATAGAACCACAATGATGCCACCTCATATTTAGCAGGCAGAAAGACCTGAAGTAAACTTGCCTTTTCCTTTCACTAATTTTTCAAGTTCCTCTTCAGCAAGCTGGAAAGATTTGCCCTCATGCTTTGAATTTCTCGGACCATTGGGAGAGCTCATGCAGATGCCTGCAGTACATGGTCGTTGTAGGGAAATCTTTAGGAGTGTTCCCCTGAGTTGGTCTTGTTGAATAGGGTTTTCCCCTCCCACAGGAGATCATATTTCAGTAGCTCACAGGTCCCGACATTCACGGACTTGCTGGAAGTCAGGGCTACCTGCATGCACTTGTTGCAGAGACACTAGTGGCCACAGCCATAAGCCTCCAGATGATGCTGTGTTACTGGAACCATGCAGGTGCATCCTCTGTTGGTGCATCCACCACCACTGTGGCTTGGGGCAGATGAAGAAGCTGCTCCTTCATTCCTGATTTAGTGGCTCGTGCTCTGTCACTGTGCATAAAGCCACCATCACTCTTATTTTCCCCTTTGTCCTCCTCCCTGGCTGTTGGCAGAGCTACATTCAAATAAATGATCCTCTTCCCCTGCATTGCTGTTGTGTTAGCAGTGTGAGCCAGAGGGTAGAAGCAGACTCACGTTCTGCAGAGCTGCAACACTGCACATTCTTTTCTTGTCCTGGGAGGATGTATCTGGTCAGTGATACAGTGGTCCAACCATCTTCTCCTTTTGCTTTGCCTTCCCTTGGTTTCACACTAGACCTCTTACAAATATATAGTCCCTCCAGCCTACCTGACAGATTTTTCCCTCCCACCTCCTCAGTGATGTTTCTTCGGGATCCTCCAAAGGCCCTTTCTGTAACTGCAGCATTTAATTGGCACATCTCCAGGGTCTTTTCAGCGTTCAAAACCAGGTAATTGACATAAACTGTAAACCAACAATACAGGCAATACACCAGCTCGTTTGAACCCCTCTCATCCCTGCTTGAGGAAAGTAATCCTGCAGCTGTGTCAGGCAGGGTGGAGGCATATGAAACACGCATGGGTGAGCCCCTAAAGGGACTCGCTCTGAAAAGGCGGAGGGGGAATGGCTGTGGGTGAGGGGAAAGTGTGGCAGCTGTATTAACTCCAGCTTGCTCTCAGTATTAGTTTTATGACTTGAAATTACAGGGCAATACTGCTGTGAGGAAGAGCTTCCTGAAAAGTGAAGTGGGGCTCTTTGCAAAAACAACTAACAGCATGGGATGTTCAATGCTCTGTGCCTCAGTGTGTTTGCTCTGAAGAGAAATTAGATATGTTGAACTTCTCAGACTGAGGGATACTGTCACGTTTTTTAATAATAATAGTTTTACACAGTCAAATACATAGAGGCATGTATTTACATATATATATTTAAATATATATATACATGCATTTAAAGATTTGCTTATTTTCTCTAGAGGATCCCCACATCAGAGTGACAATGGTGTGGAAATGCATGTGAGGGCTGGAGGGCAAAATTCCCTGCAATTAAGCTGTGCTAACAGTGCTGTCACCTCTCCTTTCCTCCAGCTCCCCTATTAGATTTTTATAGCTTTCCTGCTTGAGAAGTCAACCATGGTTGCACCTCCTGGAGGAGAAAGACTCCAGATAGATCTGACAGGTTCAACTTTCAGGGATGAGACTGCAGGACATCCCACAGGAGTGACATTTCTCTCCTCCCCAGGAAAGCACACCTGCTTATATCGGTATACTGTTACATGCTGATATTTTGGTATATTGGTACATGTCTACCGTATTCTGTGTCTGGAGTGGCTATGCCCTTTTTCCCTCTGGAAGCAGCTGTGCCCAGCCTTGTCTGTGTGTGCCTCTTCTGCAGTCTTCAGGCTGGCTCAGGGTGCTTCTGCTGTGTTTCACTGGCTGTTAAAAATTGCCCTAGTAAGGTACTTGGGTGGCAAAATTACATGGATTTGGGTTGCCTCAGACCAGCTGGAAGAGAACAGCACTACATCTACCACAGGCAATGACGGTTTTACACTGACCTCTCTTTGGGAAGACTGGGAGTGAAATGTGTGCAGTTCAGAAAACACGTCGGCTAATTTCTGAAAAGAAATCTTAGAAAAAAGGTTTCTAAATTTCCATGTTTAAAAACATATCTTTCAGAAATTGAAACTGCAGGGCCCTTTCAAATATTTAAGGGGACATTGTGTTCAAAAAACCTGCTACAGCTTTTGCTCCACATGATAAAATATTGTCTTTCCTAGCATTTTTGAATCCATATTTTGAAACAAAATGATAATTTTCTGAATAAATCTTCTATTTTCATTTTCTCAGATATGGTATAGGAAGGTAAGCCCAAATATAAACTGGTCTGAGTTTTTAAAATATTTCTCCAACATCTTTACAAATATCCTATGGAGAGCTCTGCAGATAAGACTGTATGCTGCTGTCCTTATTACAAGCACCATCTCAAGAAATACTAATATTTAAACTATGACAGAACTGGTATTGACTTCAGTGGCAAAGACCTGGATGAATACTGCCTCAGCCAAACAGCTCCTTTTTGAGATTTACTATATGACATGCTTTTCCATCAGGCAAAGCATCTAGTGGTTTCTGAAAACCTTTCTTCACTGTTTTCCATCCTTCAGTATCTGATAAATAGCACAAGTTTAGGATATTGCTTTAAAAATCAGGATCTTTGGAGAGTAGGAACATGTCTTCATTCTTATTTTACAAGCAGAAAGCTGAGACAGACTAAACAGGTGATCTGACTTCCCTAAAACTATCTGGCAGGCAGTGTCAGGTTTGGGACTTACCTCTTCCATGTGGCCATACAGCTTTTTAGCTTTTTGTTTAAGCTTCTGCCAGGAGAGCTGTTGAAATCATTACTAAATCTTGGCCTCTCCTCTCGTGTACAGGATTGTTCTTTGGAAAACAGTATGGATGATGAAAGTTCAGTAAGGGAACAGAGGAGAGGCAGTTAAAAGAAACAGAAGCATGAGAAAGACAAGGATGTAAATAATTCTGAGCCAGTGCTTGGGTTGTGGGAAAGAAAGAGCTTAATGCAAAAGTTAAGGACAATTTTTTGTTTTCCTCATTAATTTACCAAAGGAGAGTGGTTGTTACACAAAGAACAATTTCAGTGAAGTTGGGTGGTTTGTTTTGATATGTGTTGATGTTTGCTTTTAATTTTCTTACAATTCAGAGTTTTTTTATTTTCCCTAGCAATGACTTGTCTTGTATTGAGAATTGGAACAGTGTGCTGTAAACGCAGTTTTGCAGGAGGCCATGGTCTTGGCATAAGTCACCTCCTCACTGTAAATTGTAAACTTGATTCCCTGGGACTCTGGGCAGGACTAGGTAGTATGGTGTGCCTAAGACAAGCATGAAATGGAACAGCTTGCAACTTTTCATGGATTTATCTTCTTATGAGAAACAATTTCATTATGGAACAAAGAATGTCAAGAGGAAAATGAGCACAAAATATAAACACCGTGTCAAAGTTAAGCACTCAGTAACATCAGTACTCTCAAACTGCAGTGATCCTGATACTCTTCTAACTTGTTTTATGTCACCGGACTTTTACTGATTTTCATGTCATTAACCCCGATTTATAGCATTAGGGTAGGGCATTATCAATTTGTAATATCAGGCTGCTCACTACATTCTCTCCCGTAATTATGTTTTTAGATGCAAGTTAAAGTTTTCCTATTATATCCACAGAAAGATCTATTTAAGAGATAGCAATTGTACATCCCAAGACAATTTATACCACTGAGGAGTGAATCAGCTTAGAAAAAAAGTTAAAGAAGATCTATATCTCTTTTCTTCCCACACAACTCCCAGAGGGACTATTTTTCAGGTTCCAGCAATGCAGAGGGCTTGATTGTTTTTTCTCTTTCCACATACCAAAATTCCTTGCTTATTCAACAGCATGATGCTGAAATATGGTGCCCTGGATCCTGATGTTCCACGCCTTACAGAAACACAGTGGGGCTATTCTTACTGGTTTTCCAGGTAAAATCCTCACTGGCTCCAGTAGAATTCAGAGTCAGAATAGAAGCAGATGAAGCAGAAAGAAGCGTGAGTTTGTGTGTGTATGTATTAGCCATCATGTAGCATGGGTCTGTTTTGTGATAGCTCATGCTGATAGACAGGTGGAGAGGGTGCCCCAATTTCCCTTACACCATCTGATAAATCGACATTGGAAAGGCTGTTCCCAGTGAACTTGAAACCAAGATGTCTTCCCCAAACCTCAAACCACAAAGTTATTGCTGGAAAAAAAAAATCTTTTTACTGCTACTCTGATGATTTTCTTCAGGTTTCTTTTTGCTGGAGAAAAAATTCAGAAAATTAATATTATCTGTTAGCTTTCTCCTTTCTCATTTCTTGTGTCATCATTCGTCTTTCCTAAAATTGCCTGTCACTTGTACCTTTTATTTTCTAGGAAAGCACAAATGCTTAAAACTTCTGGGGAATCTAGTATTTAATGACGTTTTAGTTTGGAAATATTTTATTGAAACAATCATAATTTCTACCTTATCTTGTAGAAGCGATTCTTTTCAGCTTGTTTAGTCTGGAAAAGAGAGAAAGTTGCTCTGTGTATCACAGCCAGTTTTGTGCTAAATCCAAGTGCTGTTGAGCTGCATCAGCAATAATTTCCAAAAAATCAGCTCAAGTTATTCCCAGGGGCAAAGGGACATGAGTGAAGAGAGCTCACAGATGAGGATATGTGATGATATTTCAGTACCTGTACTGAAATATTACATAACTTCTATTGCCCAAGAGTCTGGCATTTTCCAGAGGAGAATTTCTTCTTCAGGTTTTCTGTTTGATACTGCAGTAATATTCAGTGTATGATTTATAAATCTAGGAAAATGTTTATTTTATGTAAATCTGCAGAAATTAAGAGGTCCTAAATAGAGCAGTGTCTAGCAAAGGGATGTTCCTGCTGCTAGGAAAATTCAGCTGACCTGTGTTCTTTTGTGTTTCTCCTGATTTCTGTCCACCTAGCAGGAAGGACAGCCCCTGCTTTGGAGACAAGGTTTGTCTAAACAACAAGGCCCATTTCTGCCCACCGCAGAGTATGCAGGCCTGACTGTAGCCCACAGTCACACAAGTGACTGGAGGTGTCAGGGTGGCAGCAGCCCTGCACAAGCCTCTTTGGCTTCTGCAGATGCAAAGTGGGTTTCAGTGTTGTCCTGTGCAAGAGCTGGGTTTGTGGCCTATGGTTGGACTGTACAATTTGCTCAGGATAAGCATCATAGAATCAGCCAGGAAGGCATTTGCTCTTTTGCTGTCCTTAATATTCAAAAGAAAACTGATGATTAGCCAATCCTTTTTTGATGTTCGCTTGCATGACACATATCAGCTCACAACAGGGACCTTCTTGCATGTGCTTTTATCCCTTGACTGATGCTCCAGAGATTCTGATCTGAATCTGTCTATGTATAAAAGGAGGAAGAGAAGAGAGGGAGAGAGAGTCCCTAGCTCCCATCACAGATGGCTGATAATTAGTGTACTGTTCCATCTCCTTCAAAACAGCAAATATAGTTTTCTAGTAACAATGTGATGACTTCACGCTGTTTTGCACCTCAGTAACGCTCTTGGAAAAACACAGACTCTACCTCTGAACACTTGGAAGCTTATTTTCATTTATTTACACTGGGTCAAATATTACGTTTCCTTCAAATCTATTAAATGGGAAATTTTGTCTGAGTGGGAACTACAAGCTTATGGGAAATATTGGGAATAGCTGCCAAAACCTTTCAGTCATGAAAATCATAATAGATCTTGAAAGGAAATATGTGTTCAATTAAAAGACATAGATGGCTGCAGCTTCATCCCATTTCAGTTTCTGATTTAACCCCCTGGTCTTAGCACAGGTCTCTGCTCTTGATAGGGCATCACATTCTGACAGTGTCTCCTCATTCAGCCTGTTCAGCCCAGTGGTTCCAGATGTGCATGGTCTGTCCCAGCACAGTCCTCCCAAGTACAGCAGCACTACTCTCAGGCAACATAGGGTGTGCCACCTAATGAATAAACTGTGTTTGCCAGTTGTCAGTCTTCTTCTTTCCTCTTCCATTGTCTCAGAACTTCCCAGACAAATGAAAATCCCCAAATGCTCTACAGTTTACAAAATTTTCTACACTTTACAAAAGGCAGATTTGTTCTATGGAACAAGTCGGACAAGTAAGTGCAGCTAATGTAAGTTCAAAGCCTTCTTTTAATTGACTTAATATTGTCCTAAAGACCCTTTAACTCATTCTTGTCCCAGCCTTTTTAAAGCATTGAATGGATGCAACATGTTAGTAACTAAGGAGTATAATTAGTGTCATCAGCTTTTGGAACAAAAACTGCAGTTCAGAGAGAAGTTCCCCAGCCTCTACATGTTATGCCATTGGCTTCAATGAACTTATGCAGCTTTATATTAACCTAGTTAGCAGAAAAAAGGGACAGGTTCTTGCTACTCTGGAAAAAGAGACAGAAATGGCTGTATATAATGAAAAAAAATTCTCCCCCTACACCTATATAACAGCCTGCTGACAGTCTCAAATATTTTTTTCTTCTTCTTTTATACATCTGAAATCATACTGTTCTTATTTTGGTTTGTTTATGTGTCTGTCCTCTTTCTTGGTAAATCACCATGTGCTGAAAAGACGCATGTGTGAGAAAAACTTATTATTTGTTAAATTGAGCTGAATTACCTGGATGCTGCCAAAACATGAACCAAACAACAAAAGCAGTGCTTGGAAAACATTTTGGGGGGCAAATTTCTGGAATGCCGGGATTTTTTTCAATTGTAGTGAGGCAGGGGGCTGTACTGAGAGAACTACGAGAAGATGCTTTCTCAGTGGGGGTGTGCATGGTTATTGCTCTCCCAGATCAGTCACTGTTTAGAAATCTGCCTGCAGCTGGTGAAATGATCACTTAGCTCCAAGGTGGCACTGTTCTTCTAGAAACTTGAATGTGCTGATTCAGATCATGCCCAATGAGTGCAGCAAACACTGAGCTTGTTGGATATAAGAAGACTCCACCGGCTTTGAGCTCCTTTGGGTTTTGATTTCAGCATATGAAAGAAAAGCATCTACCTGAAAGTTTACAATTTATTTTATTTACTGTTTTAGTCATTTTGAATGGTTCTGGCATATAAATGAAAGGAAAAACTACTTTCATACACATTCTGAGCAAGGGTGATTACCAGATGACATGAAAGTGAGGTTTGTTCAGTGAGTGCATTTTGGACACATAAAAAGGGAGTGTTCACCAACATAACCATTAAATATCCCAGCTGTTTGCCTATGAAATCACATAAGACACCTTCTGAGCATTTTTATCATGGTCAGCTTACACTTATTGCATTGGGCAGGAATTGAAGAGATTGAGGAAAATCATGACATTAAAGATAAGAACCTCTCACACTATTTCCATCTCTCCCAGTTCATGAACCTGTCTGTTTCTGAGGATATCACATAAGCTTTTTGACTGAGCATCCTGAAGCTCCCATTCTCTACACTGTCCAGTGCAGATGAAACTGGTCCAAATGCTTTCTGTTGTGCAGCTTTTCTGCTAAGGTACAACTTATGCTCATTGGTTTAATGCAGCTCTTGGAAGACAGCTGGCTCACTGCCTGCCAGATGGGAGTCTCTGCAGAGCTAGCTCTCCATCAGCTGCATCAAGTGGACTTGTCATGACCTGATCTCTTTACAACATGACAGTGTAGTTTTTTGTCTTGTAGTGCCTGGCAGAAGGACTGCAATGCCTTCCCATTTCCCTGACATATTCGCTTCTCAAGGTCTATCCAGCCTGTGTGCCACCAGCACATGAAGCCTGCAACTGACGTGCAGTTCTGCTGTCAGACCTCTCAGTGGCATCGGCCCACCATTAAGACCTCTGCAGTGTATTTAAATTTTTTGTCTGTAATGAGAGGAAAGGTAAGAGTCACCTTTAGCTGACTTGAAAGCAGTAGATGAAAACTGGCCCAGTTTTTGAAAAACTGTAATTGTGACATTCTGCATGGAAAACTCCACTTGCAAAGATGAATGTTTCATTAATTTTTAAGGATGTGAAACTGCCCTGGAACATTAACTAGAGCATTTGCTATCTAGCCATAGCACTAATACCACGCAACAGTAGTATTATTTTATTCTGTTATAATAGTCATCAAAAATCTAGCTAAACTTAAAATGGTGAAACATCAAAGTGGGAATTTTATTCTATGAGTGATTACTTTGAAGAAATTACTAGTTTTCTCACTGAAAAATGACTGTGAGCTCTCCCTCAAAAAACCTTGAATAATGTAAATCTCAATCTAAAAAGCTGCCTGAGAGAGATGGGGTAAATTCTATTATTCATAAAGAGTGTGCTATCCCTGGAAATTAATTATCTCTTAAACCTCAGTTTTCTCTAGTGCTACTCAATACCCTGTTAGCACATAAACTGTGCCTGGTGGCTTTATTTGACCATTGTATTAATGCAGTGATGCTCCCTCTCCTTCCTTGAAACAAGTTTCTCAGATAATATTGGAAATAGCAAGAGGAAAGAGAAGTGATTGTCTTCTCCCTTACTTGAGGTCTTGTGTAGCCATTCATTTTTGTAGTCCAAAAAAGGCATTAAACTGTTTGACCCAAGGGAAACGATTGTATAAAGCGGGAAGAAGCAAAAAATGAACACTTTGTAAGGTTGGCTGGGATCTGATATCTTCCAAAGTTTGCAAATGTTTATAAGATATAGGAAATACTGAAAAGTAACAAAGTAACTTCTTTTTTTTTTTTTTTTTTTTATAATTGTAAAAAAAGAAGCTTGAGGTATTTTTAGTTTGTGCTGACCATATCTGGTTTCACTAACAATTTTCCTAAACTTTGCCTGTGGTTTTCAGATTTTCAATTAATGTGTATCATCCCCTGCCCCAAGATAACCAATCTGGGTGCCTGTATCCAAAAAAAAAAAAGTCCAGGTAAGACAACCTCTTGCAAATGTTAAAAGTGATGAGAGGTCATTACATGAGCCATTTACCTACCTGCTCTAAGGAAGAGGCTTTCATGAAGGGGCAAATGCATGCTGTTGGAGAACAAAGACTTGTATTTGGTTTAAAGTACAGAGGGAAAGGCAAAGGGTCTTGGCAAACAGATTAACCCCAAAAGAGTCCAGAATGCAGGCTACTGTTGATATATTCAGGACAAAAGGTCACTGAAAAATCTTAGAGCAGGCTTTGTACTTTTCACTTGGGAATTCTCTTTCAAAACAAAGCTTGCATTTTTTGATTTTGGTATTCCATTCTTCTCTAAAGTCCTGAAAGTCAGAACGGCGCATAATTTCCATAAGGACACTTAGAATAGTGTGGAAATAGCCCATTTCTAGGACATATATGGTGAATGCCAGTGCATAAAGCACTTTGGGTTCGTGTTATACAGTTTCATCTTGGGTGATGCTGAGACCCAGTCAAGTGTTAACTCATTCTGTTAAATATAGAGATCCCAAGAATACTAACATAAGCATTCAATAAACCCAAAGTGAAATGAAACATCTCAGAGATGTTGCCATTCATCTCCAGGTTTGAAGAAAACAGATGAGACACACTGTGTGTCGTGATCACAGTGTGAAGGTTAGAAATCTGGAGAAAGACCAGAGGAGAATGTGGTTTATATGTGCCAAAGTACAGTAGTGTAAATGTTGTGCTGAAATTACATTTAAGAATATTTTGTAAATTGGGAAAGGTCACAGAAGTGACACTATCTGTTCTGCCATTTGAGGGAATTTGTTTTCAGGCAATCTACAGTATCCTTACTACAGTATAAAATATTTTGTGACAGATGCCATATTCCTTGAATACATTCAATTTGTTTAATTGTGCCATTATAAGTTAGCCTCCTTTGTAGTTATTAGCAGGTTGGAAACAAATAATGTTCATTAGACCTTCACCTAAAGCTAGAGGTTTACTTCTGTTTATCCTTACTGCTCATAAGAGTCCAGCCTTTGTAGGAGCAGAGACTGCAGCTGCAGTGCAGGAAGAAATGGAAAGGTATAATAATACTTCATCCAGATCTACCTGTATTTTCCTGCCTTCTTATTACTTTCTCCATTTTAAATACATGTTATCCCTTTGCCAGAAGAGCAATCTAGTGGCAATCTGCAATCTTCTCTCACTGGAATAGAAGCCTTGTAAGAAATCTTTGTTGTTGAAACACATTTTCTGGTTGGCTTACAATATTATAAATTTTTCTGACCCCTAGTATGAGCATTGCAAATTCTCCAAAATAGATTCTGCCACTGAAAAGTTGCTAAGCAACTAATCCTGTCTGATCTATTGTAGTTCAGATAAATGAAACAGACAGACAAAAGAGAGTTTATAAACCTAATGGGTTGTAAAAACCAAACAAACATAAACCCATAAACAAAAAGACATATAATGTATTTTATCTCAAAATAAGTAATTCTTTAGAAAAAAAGCCCATAAGAAGTATTTGAAGGAACCTTAAGCAAAAGCAAAAGGGTCAGTGTTGACACTTCACAGGTCCAGGCTGGCTGTCACCTCAGCCTACTCTTTGGAGACCTTAATACTGATTTACATGTCCTTATTTTCTGAGTATTTTTCCTTGCGTGATGTAATATGTGATATTTAGGTAGTCAAAAAGAAGTTGTTATTCATCTTTCGGAAAATCTGTCATGATTTTTAAAATATTATTTTTTAAATTTAGCTCTGGGTTTGGGGAAGAGCTGTTTTGAACTTCCTGACACTGCATCCTTCTATAACTCGCATTGTACTGTTGTTGCAATCTGGTTGTCAGAGCTGGGCAGTTAAAGCCAGAAGAAGGAGGAGCTGGAGCCTCTTGAGACTCAGAGGAGGTGCCACTGGACACTCTAGAGGAGGCCCTCTAGATATCATCTTTACAGTCAAATAGCTTTTCCTGTCTGAGACAAAATATGTATGGCTCTTGTCTGCATGGATGACTGTGAGGAGATTTTTTTCCATCTTGTTTTGTCCCCCACAGGTTCATATTGCTGGAAGGAAAATACTTTTGTCTTTTATTTCTACACCAGAGCCCTGAGAGCTTCAGCTACTGCCCTAGCTTTGCTCCCCCGATCACCTGTGCCTGGGATTTTGAGGCTTGAGTTTCTGTGATTTATAGTAACCACTGTAAAGTTCTCCTTAACACAATAATCCCTTTGGATGTTTTCACCTCTGCAAGATGGTGTGCATTCTTCCCTTCCATGATCAGGACTTCAGTGCAAAATTAGTGTCACAAAATTTAGTTCTTAAGGAAGAGGAAGCTGAATTTATTATACAGAATCTTTAAGCAGTTTGATTTTAGCTTCTCACACTCACAAATGCCAAGATGTATGTGTTCAGGTGGTCTGGCTACGCCACTTGTGTGAAGTACCAGTATGACGGATGCTGTCTGCATTTTTTGGGTACCTTTTGGCTGATAACAACAAAACAGTTTTTGGATAGATCTTTTATGTCTCATAGGAAATATCAGGTGCAATGAGGTAATCAGCCTTAGTTCATGCTTACTTCACCTTTCATAAGCCTTGGGTCAGGTTGCTGTCCCTTGTCTCTTCTCCCTTGTTTGAAATATATGTATGTTTGAGACATATGTCTGTAGCCTTTTCCTGTTGGTCTAACAGAAAAAAAAAGAGGTATATGTGATATGTCACAGCCTTCTAACCATCATGCTGGTGTGAGGATTGCAGGATTTTCTGCTAACGGACTGTCTGGCCTGTGGGGTCATCAAGAGTGACTGAACGGCAGAAACGTTGTTCATACTGACTCTAATACTACATATTGTTACTAATTTCTGCACTAATTTATGAACAGGGTCACAGCTCTTTACTGGCAGCCTGTCTTTGAGGTGAAATACTGGTAATTTGAAAACAGAAAATAAGTTTCAGTTACACCGTGGCTGCATATTTACATGCTGAAAATGGTCTTTAAAGACATTACTGAAAGGAAAGAAGAAAACTTTAAAGTGAAAATGGTAATGATAAGAAAAGTTAATGAGACAGAAAAAAGGTAGTAGCCTCTTTTCACCATTCCTGTAAGAAGTCCTTTTAAGGTCCGACCCAGAGCTAGGACTTTTCCACCGACTTGTTTGGGCCAAGCCCTTGTTTTATTTTAGTGTAAAATCTGCTTGACGCATAACTCAGAATTAAATAGGCACCTCAAATCACATTATTTTCTCATTATTATTCACTCGAGGAACAACTTCTGGTCCAGCCTTGTTAAGCTGTTGACAGAGAAATCCGTCACTCCTCAGAAATAAAGGAATGGAAATGAGTTATTTCTATTTTCTCCTGGTGTTTGTGCAAGCTTCCCCTTAAGCACTTATGAGAATGAAAGCTTTTCATCTAACACTTTAATTCTGTACACCTTTTCCCTGGGACTGAGAAAATAAAATAATAGTTGCACTTAATGAAAGGAAAAAAGGAATCACTGGAGAGAAAACACTCCAGGAGCAGGTAACTCACAACTTATTGAATAGTCAGCATAATGATTAGACCTTTTTAATGACTGTTCTTGCATGTGAATGATATTCATGGAAATTCCAGGTACTCATCTGGAAAGCAGATTGTCTCATAAAATAAGGAGGAGAAATAGAGGTTTGAAAAACTAGCTCTTCCCCTGGTATTTTTGTAAACAGGTTTTCTCTTAGCACACCAGATTTTGTTCCACTCTGTCATGTTAAGGAGGTCTTGGGAGTGAAGAACTTGACTGAGACTCAGATTTGTATGAAATTCTTACGTTTACAGATGTTCTGTAGTATCTTAAAAAAACCTTTTTAGTCTGTCTGGTAGTCCACTTACCAAACAGGTATCACACTCTGAGCTCTCCTCCATTGCTGACCTCTCTGGGCTATTTAGTTTGCCACCACTTTGGGAAAGAACATTCTACTTTTCATTTTTTCTGTAAAAATTGTCATCACAGCTGGCATCTCCAGATGCAGTCTCACATAATGTCGTTCAAGGACCAGAGAGAGGAAACACTCCCTGCTGGGGAAGCATCTGGCTGAGGCTCTGCAGGGAGAAGAAACACATGGTAGGGTGGCTTTGGGGGATTCTTAGAGCCTGCCTCATGTTACACCTGCAAAACTGCATCACCATGCTCCTTACCTGCAGTGCTTGTGAGGATTATTCTTCTTCCTGCATGGGAGAGATCATAGGCTGTTTAAAAAGTGGTTTGTGGAAACCAAATAAGTTGCTGACATCCCTTTGCTTTTTTCGCCCCTTGTCTAGCTCTTGCTTCCGCTCATTTCATGATATCTGATGCATAGGTGTTAATTATTTTCTTGATACCTTTTAGACCCATTTACTTACAACTAGTTGAAGGTACTAGTCTGCCCCTGCAGTAAACAAACACATTATGCTTTCTGCCAGCTTTCACATTAATAAGCTTCCCCTTTTCACAAATCAGTTGCATTGTAGGCTTGTATTTCTTGAGGCCTTGCATAGCAAGTGACAACCTGGCAAGACTTATTTGAAGAAGATTTAGCAAGATGAGCAATTTTTGGTAGAGTCCTGATTCATGATCCTGTGACAAACTGAAGATATGACTGACTAACTTTGTACCACTAGTCCAGCACTACCTGGGTTAGCTATGGTTCTTGAGTAAGAGACCACTATTTGAGTCTCTCACCACTGGTCAGCAAATGTGCTCAGCACTCTCTTGCTTGGAAAGCTGAATATTAGAAATAGTACAAACCCTTTTTTGCATGCACCGTATATGGATTGTTGCTGGGTCATGCTTTTCAGCTTGCAAAGCTGAAATTTGTTTGCAGAAAAAGTGATTTGAATTTTTGTTTCTCCTGTCAGGGTTGTCATGGATGAAAATATTTAACACAATTATGATTTAGGAGCGGTTTAAGATTTATTACTGGTGTGAGGTAAATCAAAAGGTTGAATTTTAGTAGCACTTACCGATTGACCAATTTAAAGATTAACAAAATGATTTGGTAGGATATGTTATAATTAAAAAAAGATACTTTATTACAGATCTGAGAATGACAAAATTCACACTATTTTGCTACAAGCTACCCTAAATTAAAAAAAAAAAAGTCTAAACACAAACCATACACACATACACAGAGAGAAATAGGTGGATCCAGTTAGATATGTAGACACCCACACTCATGAAGGCAAATGTGTGTATTCAAACACATAGATAGGTAGAGAGGTGAATGGAAGAGACTAGTCTATAGCCAAAATTTGCCTCTTCTTGAACTTAGAACAAATAGTCACAATGCATCGGCATTCCTCAACAGGTGATAGTTGAGCCTTAAGAAGTCTGATTTCACCCTGGCCTGTCATTGGCTTTGTGGGCAGACAATCTTTAAAACTCGAGGAGTCTGTGCCTGAAAGGCATCCCAAGTCAGGAGAGATGCTGGTCACAGCCTGCTGCAATCGAGGAGAGCTCAAAGTGTCTTGCTTGGGGTAAGAGGTATTGACTTTCATCAGGTAGTTTTTAATTTCAGCCCAACTTGGAAGATGAAATATTTTGGCACTTTCTGCCAGTGGCTCAGGTCCAGAATTTGCTAGATCTTGGAGTTCTGATATCACCTCCTTTGGGCCATGACCCAAGTACAGATGTACTAGGTTGTCAGGAGGTGATTGGTTGTCATTATCTTTCACAAGTGGTAGGGCATGGGGCAGGAGCCAGGTGCACTAATGGAGTGCCTTAATGCTCTGGTCCACTGCCTTTTCCAATCCATCTTGGGCTGATATGTGGCCTGGGACAGAGGGGAAATCACACCAAGAAATGAGCAGACCAAGAGAGGGGGAGAGTTGCACCACCACAAGGGTAAAACTTTTGTTAGGAAATGTAAACTGTTTTTTTGTGGAAAAAGTTTGAGCAATCTTATCTTATCAGTAAAGTATACTCTCTCACACTCAAATGTGATTTTTTTTCTTGTACAAACACCCATTCCTGCTTCTTACAAAGAGACATGCAGTAGATGTGAGACAGTGGAGCAGCAGCAGACTTCACTTAAGGCTGCTTCTGCATTTTTAGCATCAGCCCCTCTGAAAACCAGAGCCCTGGAAATGGTCTGCTATGGGGGAGTAATGGAGATTTTTTTATGGCTGTTAGAACCTGATGGCCCTCATGGGAAAGAGGGTAAAAAGGATGTAGCCCATAGAAAGTAGAAAATTGGAGATAATCAGGAACTTTCCAAGTCCCGTGACTCGATTATGGGGAATGGACATTTTCTAAGCGATGATGACATCCAGACCTTGAATTTTTATGGAGATAAAGAAAAACATCCATCCATCCATCCATCCATCCATCCATCCATCCATCCACTTATCCACCCTATAGTGCAGCTGGATATCAAGGCTGTGAGTTGTTAATTCAGGGGTGACCCAGGAACTCCCCAGTTAGTTATCAGAAGGGAGACAATGAACTGGTTAAAGATGATGGAGTCCATTGGAACCAGGTGATAGACTCAATTCTTGGCCACCTTCACGATTCAGTATTTAACTATATGGTGCAGGAACCCTCTCAGTGATAGTATATGTCTTGTCCAATTCATATGCTTAAAAGTAACACTCACTATCTTAGTTGGGCAATCTGACCCTTCCTTCCAAAAACTACCCTAGGTGGTCCTGACTGCAGAACTTATCAAACAGTATGTAGTTAAAACACTTGTAAATAGACATTTTAACCTATTCATGCAAAAAGGGTCATGCAGTGCAGTCTTTTGTATATCTTCAAGATTATTTAAGACATTTTGTATCTAGTTAATATAATACATAGTGATAGATTATGTATGTTCTGGAGTGGTCACATAGGAGCATAGCCAGCTGGGCTATAAAGATTGAGAAGGGCAGAGGTATGAGAAGTCTCAGTCCATCCAGTTTAAGATGCTACTGCAAGGACTCTTGCAACAGAGACACCTGTCACCATTCAGATAACTAGCTACCACCCTATTCAGAAGATTTGATTTCTGACATGAGCATCACCCCATTCTAAGATCCCAACAAAGTTGTCATCCTTTTCAACACACTGTCTGTGAGTGTCTGTGAAACAGTCCTTAGGTCTGAGTCTTCCATTTTTTCATCTTAACCCAGTACTCATCCTTTCAGACATCATGGCTCTCCTGCCACAACAACGTATACAAAGTTGATGTAGTTCATAAAAGAAATTGCAAGGCTCCTGTCCTCAAGGACTGTTTTTTTCCTCTCCATGCCATTTACTTCATAACTAAGATCTTTCTGTAGCTTGTGTGTTAGAGAAGGCAATGCCAAAAGCTTTCTCAATGATGGTAATTTTATGAGAAATGAGGGGGAGAAAAAGAGTCAGGTTAAATTCTGCAGCCCTCTTACTGTTGTTACAGTTAGCCACCCTCCAGGAAAATGAGTGACTATTCTTACAAGGACCCATGCTGTTGATAAAAACAGCCAGAAAACAACAAAAAATATCCACCCACTGTCTCTCCAAAACAGCAATCTCCTCTGCAGAAGGGCCAGGTACTCCCAGCTGAGATGGGCACCACCTCGTTTCAGTTGACAGTGGGAGCAAAGTGATGCAGGTGGCTGAAGGATAGTCTGTGCAGAGTCTGGCTGTGCAGCAAGGACAATGGTGGGTGGTGTCTGGGGGACACATTGGTGTCAGCTCTGAAAGTTTCTATAAAACCCTATCTCATTCTGCCTGGGGGTGGAGGCTGACCTGAACTCAAATGAAATGTCAACTGCCTTACTTTGCATGAAGCATCTTCAAAGTGCATTTCACTTCTGGATACTGAAAATGTTTCTTGGTGCTTCCAAAAGAGCTGGAAGAGGAAGAAAAAGGATGATAGAGCTTTTAAAAGAGACCCCAATGTCTTTAATCATCTGCTAATATGTCTTAACCTAAACTGTATCTCAGAAACAGACAAGTTCAGCTTTTTATAGAGTGTAGCCAGCTGCTTGCCAGTTTTCTAATATTTTGTTCAAAAATATGACCCTGCACATGAGATACAGTGGTTTTGAGAAAATTCTGGTGAAGTCAGAAGTCTTCATTTATTCACAAGACACACAAGCAGCTCAACAGAGCAGCAGGAATGTTTACAAGGTTTTCTTAGCAAATCTCACCTCTTGACCTAGGGTGAGGTGATTTTGTGTTTAGTCACCTTGTTTTGAGATGATGTGTGAGGCACCAGAAGAGCTTCAGGAACATTTCTGCGAGTAAGGTAGTTTTGTGTAGTGGTATTCTGTTGATTAAAAAAATTAACTCATTCCACCCTTGGTGATAAAAGAACTTGATTAGGGGGTTCCAAAGCCAAACACTTAAAAAGCAGAGAGTGTCAGAATTATGTCTTCAGTCTCATTTCAGCTGCCACTTCCTATCTTCTGATACTGGAATTACATGCACCCTTGTTTTTCTCCAAAGTCACCCATGCCTCTTTGGTGCTTGGTTACATGAGCAGTTACTTGACATTTATTTTTTCTTCCTTCTTTATCATATGCACTTCATATCCTACTCTAAAGATAGAATAATTAATTTGTTCACAGGCTTTTAAAAGATGTTTGTCACTGTACTGAGTGCCTTAAAGACAGGACTTCATATATTTCTGTGAATTAAAAGGAGTATTTATACCTGTTTCACTGATGCAAGGATGACTTTAAGAGCAGCTAGAAATATATAACTGTTAAAATGTTTGGTGTTACAAAGAGATTCACTGTCATATGCCACATGAAAATGTCAAAGACCAGTTCTCATTGCCTTCAGCTGCAGCTCTGAGGGCTCAGCTATTCTATATTCCCCATTGCTCACTGACACTTGAAAAAATGTGTCATACACTTATTAATCTGCTAAATGTTGAAGCAACTTGTCTCCTGCTACACAGGAACTCTGAGGCAGATACCAGAACTGGAATCCAACTCTTCAGGGCAACATTTAACAATACAAATAGGAAACCTCCCTGTTACACCTACCGTCATCTGTCTTGTTACACAGTCCTTTTCTATCAGACAAACAGCTCTGCACACTGAGGAGGGACATGACCTTAGTCTGACTCTGATTTCTGTACACCTGGTTCTTCAATCTTAAGTTGCCTTTCCTATAGTTCTCGGTTTCACCCCTTCTTCCCCATTCCCAGCCACCATCCAAATGATATTCTGATAGAAAGCATTCAAATAAAAGGAAAAAATATGACTTGACTGTGACCAAATTCCTTGAGAAAAGTGGACTCGTTTTACATCAGATTGGTACCAGCATAGCAGCATAGATGGAACCCACTTGTAAACAACACCAATTTTATTTCTGGATCACATTACATGTTAACATTACAGCAAACATATGAACACATATTGAGTTAAAATAAATTAGTTTATACATATTTAAAGTTCATCTATCTTTAACTGAACAGAATGTCTTAGTGTTAGTCTTCCTGGAATGATTTCATTTCTCAAGACCACATGTTGAATATTTGCTGTGACATAATTTAGGTTTTTATGGTGAAACCTGTTTTCTCCCACTGCTTTTATCCTTTTATTTTGAGAACACTAATTTGACCATCTAGACATATTGAGATTTTTTTCTTAAATATAATAAAACCATTAGAGAAATTGGTGCCACAGACAACTTCTTTGTGTTGTAACATTAATACTTGTATAATTTTTTCAGTTTGCTATTAAACCTGCTGTGCTGTGATCATGCTCTGAAGCACTTTCCCGTATTGACAAAACATAAACCATGCCTGTTTAATTATATTTCAAAACATGTTTCTATCACGCATCATCAACACTAGATGCTTTAGAGGAAACTAGGAGCTGTCTGAGATATCTTGGCTGAGTGGCATTGACATTGCCAAATATGTATATCTTTGGTAGATCATGCTGAATTTAACTCTAAGATGTGTCACTTATAAGCAATATATTTTTAAATGGAATTCCTTGATCCCACTGAATGCGAGAGTTAATAGCATCAGGCAGGGCTCCTCAAGGACCGGCTTCAGACAGAATTGCACTTTTTGAGGCATCATGACTCAGTATGACAGGGGAAAGGTGTCCCTTAGTCCTGGCTGATCTACCATTGTAGATCATAGAATCACAGAATCATTTAGGTTGGAAAAAATGCTTAAGATCATCAAGTCCAACTGTTAACCTAATAATACCAATTTTACCACGAAACCATGTCCCTACATGCCACACCTACATTTCTCCAGGGATATCTCAACCACTTACCTGGGCAGCCTATTCCAGTGCCTGAGAACCCGTTTGCTGAAGAAATTTTTCCTAATATCTATACCAAAGAAATTTTTTTAAACCACATGCCTCAATTCTTCTACTCTTTACCTTAGTGCCTGTTTCTGGCCTGTGTTGATGTGACACTGAACTAGATGGACTTTTGATCTGAGCTAATAAGGTTGTTCTTGCATCTTAGGTTTATGGTCTTATACTACAAACACAGTGTTTACTATCTAGGCACACAAATCATGCTTCTCTCTTAATTTCAGCTGGTGAAAATAGAGATGTTTAAATATGAAGTCTTTTTCTACTAGTGAGACATGACTAGGTTCTACATAAATCTGGTGAACAGCCCTTCTTTTTTTGTGATTCATTCTGCTGCTAACTATGCCATATATCTCATGGTGAACACTAGTGGCTAAAAGGTATTTCTCTTTCTTGACAAAAGAGATAATACATGTGTCTAATTACATTTCATAATGTATTTTCATGAGATTTCTCCCATGCAGGAAGAAACTACTTGTCATGGCTGATCGTTTAGATGTGTTCTTTGGTTAGTTATTAAAGTTGCTGGCACTTATTCTGCTTTCATCTGCATGAGTTTCGGCATCTAAATTCTGACAAAAATTTATGTTGTTTCTGAATTTCTCATGAAATACAATGTTTGAAAAGAGCAGCAAAAGATGTATGTACATCTGGTCAGAAATATTACCATGTAAAAGTACCAAAAGTTGTCTGGACAGAGTAGTAATCCTTTAGGAAGTCAACCCTAGCAGTAATATCAAGAATTTTAATAGCAATAATAATAGTGAAAGGTAATAATACTAGTGATAAAAATAATAACAGCCAGTATCACAGGTATTGTTTTTCCTAGGACAGCAGACAGACACCGCAGTCTTGCTTTTTCTTTCCTCTGTTAGGTGATCTATAGGATCTTCACCTTAGAGCTAAAGACTGAGCTGATTGTGTCTAACAAGGATTTTGGCATTGACTTCGGTGGAGGCACAGATTCCTTCTTGATCTTTTTAGGCAAAATTTTCCAAAGCATTTATGTGCTGTACAAGACTGAAATGCTATTTCAAAGCTACAACAAGAGCTCGGGTCCTCTTCAAAGCTTGAAAAGGTGTTAGAGTTCCTAGGTTATTTCTGCCTGTTGGTTTAAGTTATAGATTATTTAGGATAAAAATAAAATAATGTAATTATTATTTCAGAGGGGTGTGTCAGTGATTTGTCCATGAGATATATGTGAATGCACATTTTTCTTTCACTACTTACCAGAATTTTCATCTGTAGTTTGCAGCTCTCTGTGAGACACTGTGATGAGAGCTAAGCTCTGTGCTCTTGCAAGCATTCCAAACAACTGCTTCCCAACAGCATCAAAGCACTGGAAATCAACATAGTAGCAAACAATATGTTGAGGAGTTGCACAGTTTCTAGTATCTTCAGTGTGTTTTTTTCATAAGGCCCCAGACATTAAGACAGTTGAATATAATTTCATCCTTGCCTTGCTTCAGCATCGGCTAATTAGGAAGCTCATTATTTATTTGGCACAAATTTAGCATAACAAATTAATTTAACGGGGCACTAGAAACAAAGTAATTTAAAACAAAAGTCAGAATCAAGATGAAATGGCAAGATAGAATCTTTTAATTTCTAGTAACATGCTAATATCCTAATGGCTTGGTGGGACTCGGTGCCATTTCTGATGTAGATGGGTCAGCACAAACTTCCCAGGGAGGGGCACAGTTTGCTGATTTATGTCCTGTGTTTTCTCTGCCAGGTGGCACCGCCTCCCCTCCAGTCTCTACCATGCAACACCACTAGTCAAGGTCCACTACTGCAAGCCAGATGGATAATCTGAAAGATGGAATGTGTCTGAAATGCGGCAAAACTGTATTAAATAACTAAAAACTATCACTAATTAAATATTTTGGGTGAGTTACCTGATGAGAGGTGTTCCAGTGATCCCTATTCAAACTGGCTTGGAAACAGGTTTGTTGGACTGATGTGGAGCCCTGGTAACCCAGAAAACATCTCCAGGATTAGTTTTTCCATGATCATGAACATTTTGGTTTAAATTTGAAAAGACTGTGATGAGATCTTGGGTTTTATTTTGTATTGCTTTACATAATTTAAAAAAAAAAATATCAAGGTTTGTGTAGGACAAAGCGCTCAGCTAGAGTAAAGAGCTTTAAATTCAATGTAATTAAATTAATTTTCACTGCAGGGGCAACTGGGTCCATCCGCCCAATCTGAAGTTTCACATAACTTCTGTCCACCACGGACCTGATTATTCTGATGTGTTTTTTGAGATCTGGGGACAGTGGTAGCAAGAGTTTGCCAACAGTGTAGAAACTGGAGTGTCACCTTGTCTCTTCATATTATGTAGGATTTGTAAACATTTACAGATTCCAGTGTGGTCCTGCTCACATTTCCAGCTGCTTTGATTTGTCTTAGAAAAGAGACACTGAGACTTTTTAAAATGATGATGCACTTGAGGGACATGACAAATACTTTGTACTGAAATCCTACACAATTACAGATGTTTTCCTTGCAGCTGACTGAACAGCTGAAGATTGTTGTGCTCTGTGGAGATAAAATTATCTGATGTTTTTTTCTCCTATTTCCCTGGTCAAGCCTCAACACTGATCCCTGGGCCAGACCCAGAGCTGGGCAAATGCAGAGCAGATCTACGTGGACTTACACCATGGTCACAGTGACAAACCTCAGTCTGGGGAGATGTGAAACAGTAGAAAGGAAGATCACAAATGCTTGCTGCTTAGTGCTGTAGTGTGGTGGTCTTTTTTCACTGTCCATCCACAGATGCAGACATATCCATTCCTGAGGATTTCATGTACTTAAGCCAGTGAGGAACTGTGAAGATATGCTCGCCACTCTTGCTAGAAAACTCTGATCTTGAAGTTGGAAGTTCCTTATTTCTGAAGCTGTTCAGAAACTTGCTGTGTCCATTATCTATATCTTGTATGTGTGATGAATAAAATAAAATTGATACAAATTCTTTGCCATTCATAATGGCTTATATTTCACAAGTGGCAGAAATGTGCTGAGAAGTCATATTCTTATACAAATATAGGAGATGATAGCGTGCAATTCAGTAAGGATATACAAATACAGGAGAGTGGAAGATGACTCTCAGCTGGGATCTTGAGTATTCAGGTGCTTATGTTGCAGAACTTGAAGCTGATGCTTTTTTCCATTCATTTATGATTGTGGAGAGTGAGAAAATTTTCAAGCAGTCTTTGCAAATAAAATAACCTGGTCCTGTCCAGCTTTTCTACACAGTTTGAACAGCCTTTTGACTGCTTTATTTCCAAGCTCTCATAGCTCTCATAGAGGAAGCAGAAACGCATTGCACACTTACTATCTTCCTTTTCCTGAATGAGGAGAGAAATGTTTTGTAAGTTGTCTGTGTCTGGGTGATGATTTCTAAGGATTGTTTTTATCAGCGCTTCTAATTTTTTCTATACTTTGATATTCCAGGTTGGAAAGAAATGACTTCAAGTTAGGTGGGAAAAAGCATGATAAAATGGAAAAATGCAAAAATTTTGCCCCAATTGCTCTTTCCTCTGAAAATTACAATATCTGTGCTTTGTGCTGTGCACATTTCTATCTGGAGAGTACTTTGATTTATAAAAAAGTACATAAAGAGCAAAAGACATTTTCAGACACAATAGTGAGCTGTAAATGACAGAGAGATTTCACTTCCACCTCTCCATTAGCTTTAATGATTGTGCATTTAAAGAGAAAAGGAGGGTCTGGAGACTGTGCTCATTATTGCACATAGTTAAAGGCTTGTAGTTTCTCACTCTTGACTGTTGTTGATCTGTCCAGGAATCTGAAAGATGAGAATTGGTATTGGGCAACCAAGGAAGGAGCCGCTTCTACAATGGAGGTGGGAAATGAACATGATCCCAGGTGAGTTTTTTTTGTTAAAGAAAAGAATAACATTTGGATATTATTAAAGCCTGTAGATGGGAGTCTTAAATAAGTGGCAGTGTGTTATGAATCACAAGATCTGGACTTGGTTTCCACACTGAACCCCTTGTTATCTCTGCTCTATGGGTATCACCTCCTGTAGCACGCTTACACAGTGGTTTGTTGAACATTATGAATTATTCTGAACAAGGCATGGGTCTTTTTACATCAGAGTAAATCCAAAGCCATGCCACAGAGTTAGTGCTGCCAAAGATCTTTTCATTACTCTAAAAACTGATTCCTGATGAATGCTTGATCACTTTTAATCCTGACGCTGCATCAGCAGACATTGTTCCCATTCATTGAAATGCCTCGTTTTGAATCGAGAACTGCTAAACAGTTTGAAAAGATTCCTTTTTGGATCAGAGATGCATATTTTTGTGAAAAAGAAAGAAGGAAAGAAGGAGAGAAGGAGAGAAAGAAAGAGAGAGAAAGAAAGGATAAAAAAGAAGAAAAAAGAAATAAAGAAAATTTCACATTTAAAACATGAGGAAACTGACAATAGCCACAACATTACAGGGAAGCTGCATGACTAGTCTGTGAAATAAGGTTCCCTCTTACTTCTTTCCTAGGATTGCTAGCTTGTGTGGCTCCTCAGCCCAAGGATATCTTTTCCCACAACCCTGAATAATTTTGAGACGCCCAGGACCCATGTGCTGAGAGCAGGAGTAGATCCAGGCACACACCGAGCACTTGTGGATATACAATCAGCTTTCTTGCTTGACAATAATGTTTTGTTGTGGTATTGTGTTGAATCCTACCTATAGCCTTACAGCTTACTTTGAGCTATATTTAGGTACAGCAACTTGGTAATCAAGATTTCAGTGCAGCTACATGCATGAAATTTTTCTGGAGAGGTCTGAGTTATTCCTCTTTTATTTTAAGGTAGAGAGACAAGCCAAAAGTGATGTCTCTTCAGGATTCATCCACCAAAAATATACATGCATCTGAATAAGCAAAGAAACTTTTGATGTATGAAGACCCTTCTCAGTGTCTTAAATCAGAAACAAACATAATTGATCCTGATAAGGTAAGGCCACACAGAAATATAAACCTCCAAAGATAGTTTTCATTTTTCTACTAATTGAATTTTGTGGCAAAATTGCCAGTGATTTTTGTGGGAAGAGAGCTTTTTCTTAAAAACCTTTACTAGCAGCTAAGCTCTTAAGCATCAGTAAACTTTAGGAGATTGTCAGGCTCCTATTTAAGATACATGTGAGTTTGTCTGAATTGCCAAATCAGCACCTAGATAAGGATATACAAGAACTGTAGCTGAAATAACAAGAGCTGACACACTTCCATATACTCCTTGGGGCAGCGAAACAGACTGATCAAACTGTTAAATATTTCATCTCCCTTCCAGTAAAAATTCCTGGCAAACCACAACATCAGATTTCTGTGCAGATGTTCATCGGGTAAACAAACACAGAGCTGCACTCCCAATCCAGTCTTTAGCAAACTGGCTGGAATAGCCCTGCAATATAAAACCTTCGCTGGAGTAATCCTGTAATATAAGATCATTGCTCTTAATTACACAAATGCCATGATATTCTTTCCTTTCTAAATGAATTAGGACACTGACAGGCTATCCAAGTTAGTATCTATGCTGACAAATGAGGCAGTGGATCCACCATTAAAAAGCTACCAGCAATTACGACATTTATTGTCAGAAGTGCTTTGAATATCATAGTGTTAATAATAATGAGCTGAGACAACTATCCATGAGCAAAATGTCACTGTAATTTTAGGTTCACCAAGTGCTTTAAGTGCTTGATTACATGATCAAAACCTTCCAGGAAGGTTTGTTCTCCCCTTATCTCCTCAAGGAAGAGAGAACACTATCAATAGTCCTGTACACATTGCAGTGCTTGGCAGGTATGAAATGTCTGTCCATCAGATTTGTCCACTGCATGCAGGCATAAAACAAGACACAGTCTTGCTCTCCCTACATAGTTTCCTATTTTTTTTACTGTTCTCTTGAAAGACAATGCATATGTCCAAACTGATCTTTTGTCTAGCGGTCATTACTCCCAACTGCGATGTCTTAAATTTTCTTCCCTCTGTCTTAAAATTCTCTAATAACCTAGACACAATTTAAGAGACTTTTGACAGTGCTGAATATTGGCGTGCACTTTCCTGACTCAGCAATACATGACTAATTGTCTCACCATGAACTGCTACTCCCTTTGGGTAGGAAGGAAGGCTGGTCCTTGCATTCCTTTTAGCAGGACACTATATTTAGCAAATTTATGATCCAAACTGAAGTTTAGCTATCTGTGGTAATAAAAGGTAATATAAAGAAAGGTACATATAAGGTATATAAAATTATAAATATAAGGTAGTATATGGGTAATGATATAAGGTAGTATAATCACTAATAAAGAAAACTCTCATTTAACATTTTTTTGTCAGTATAATCTTTATTTGCATAGGAGAACAACAGACCAGCATAAAGATTCCCTGATGGTTGTCCATTTTTATCTACACTGTCCAGACAGTGATACAAATCTTAGCAATGGTAACAGAGAACATTTGGCCTTCTATAAAGAAAACTCAAAATTTTTCATTGAAAAATCCTTTAAATTTACAGTAACATCACCAAAATGTCTCCAAGTAATAACTTGCAAAACACTTCCTCCAAAACCAAACAAAAAATAATAGCCTTCAATCAGGCGATACTATTATTATTATTGAGTAGTCACAAAGCTGGATTTTTCTGGGAGAATATCTTCTATGTGTCCTATGATTTGTTTACACAGGGTGGTGCACAATACTTTGTTCATATGACAGTGATGATCTCTGTAGCAGAAAATGGAATAAAAGATAATTTGCTATATCCCCAAAGAAAAAGAGTCTGAATTTTCTTCCTTCTTGCCTTGACTTGTCTTTCTGAAGTGGAAAGCAAGTTTTCTTGCAAACTTCTGTTGACTTTCAGACAAGAAAGTTTCTACCCCTGATGATGATGTCAGGGGAGCACAAGAGAATTTAACAACTTGAGTTCATAAAGTTTAATGGTCAGTTATGCAAAAGGGTGGGGCACGTTTCACAACTCAGTGAGAACTTGACAGGATGTGGCTCAAAATTTAGGACATCAATACTTAATTCTTCTGCTGCCTGAAGTCCTAAGATTTTAATGCTAAATTCCCTCAGAAATTAAATTATTGTTTCTGGGGATGTCTTGGTGTGCTGAATTGCCAGTGTCAAAACCTCAGGTGGTAACTCTATTGGGATACCCACATATGTGTTCCTCTAACCATCTTGACTGATAAAGATTTAAGAAAACAAACACCCACCCCATTCATTATAAGAATGAACGGAAATAGTTCCCAGGAGCAAAGGGTGCAGAAGGAACAGTGTTATGTGTGGCTTCGGGGGACTGTAACAATGTAAGAGTTGAGTAGGGAAGGTCACCAGGGAGCATGGCAGAGGGATGCCAGGGCCAGGGAGGTGGTGGTGCCTCAGTGGCCCTGGTGGTCTGCTGCAAGGCTGGTCTGCTGGTTACCAGAGTGGTTTGGTAGCTGTGAATGACATATATGAGAATGGTTAACTATTTATGGGGATGCTTATACATTTATATGTTTATTTTTTTAGAAAAAGTGGGTTTGTTTTTTTGTTTTAAAAACCTTAAAAGGAATGACTGGACTTTCCAGGTGTGAATGGAGAAACACCAGATGGAAGTAGGGAAGGGTGAATTTATGGTTTTTTTAAAATGCATTCATAGTCCAAATAAATGTATGTTCTTTAATTCTTGGTCCTGGTTCATGTCTTCCTACAAGGTACAGCAATAATTTAATTTTTATAAAATTCCACTGGAGAACAGATGGCATGAGGGTATAAACCAGACTAGGTTTTTTTTTTTTTTTCTTTTGTGAAACAATCTTTTGGAATATCTTGACAGACTTGAAAAAAGACTGTAATTTATGTGACTGGTGGTGAATATTATTATGCAAAAAGTTTAAGAGTAGAACAAAAAGCAAAGTAAGTGGTCATGCTACAGGAAGCAAATTGGGTTTTAGGCACTTCCTTGTGGAAGAAGAGTGTCCCTCCTGTTCCCAGGGCTATGGGTAATGTTCTCAGATTTTTGTCAATGTTATGAAGTGAAACCTAAGGATGGATGTCCCTTATTATTGGGATTATTGTGGGAGGCTGCTAAAGTATTTTGTGCTGATTGTGCTGAACATCAGAAGAATCAGTGGCTGCAATCAGAGAATGATGGATTAAGAAAGTACCTTAAAAGTGGTCATTAGAAAAACAAAGTGACATAGCAGCCCAGAAAGAAATTTCGAAGAAGCATGACACAAGAAAAGGTGGTGACTAGAAAAGAAAAGGACATATTATAAGAACAAGTGAAGAGATTTAAATGTATAATTCAGTAGGAATTCAAAAGAACAATGTCAAACCCTAAAGGGGTCATACAGTAGCAAATATGAAGATAAAAGTCTGGAGTAAGCTGATTATTATGCAAAAGTTAAAAGTAGCTAGACTGGAAGGGACCTTAAAGATCATTCGTTCCAGGCCACCTGCCATGGGCAGGGACATCTTCCACTACATCATGTTGCTCAAATCCCCGTCCAACCTGGCCTTGAACACTGCCAGGGAGGGGGCAGCCACAGCCCCTCTAGGCAACCTGTGCCAGTGTCTCACCAGCCTCACAGTAAAGAACTTCCTTATAAGGAATATAAGGAATCTAATCTAAATCTACCCTCTTCCAGTTTAAAACCATTACCCTTTGTCCTGTCACTACACTCCCTGATAAACAGTCCCTCCCCATCTTTCCTGTAGCCCCCTTGGAAGGTGTCTATAAGGTCTCCCCAGAGCCTTCTCTTCTCCAGGCTGAACGACCCCAGCTCTCTCAGCCTGTCCTCACAGGGAGGTGCTCCAGCCCCCTGATCATCTTCATGGACCTCCCCTGGACATACTCCAACAGGTCCATGTCCTTCTTATGCTGGGGGCCTCAGATCTGGACACAGCACTGCAGGTGGGGTCTCACAAGAGTGGAATAGAGGGGGAGAATCACCTGTCTTGACATGCTGGTCACACTTCTCTTGATGCAGCCCAGGATACAGTTAGCTTTCCGGACTGCAAGCACCTATTGCTGGCTTATAGTTTTCCATCCACTACTATTCCCAAGTCCTTCTCCACAGGACTGCTCTTAATCCACTCATCAGTCAGCCTGTATTCGTGCTTGGGATTGCCTCAACCCGTTTGCAGGACCTTGCATTTGGCCTTGTTGATCTTCCTGAGGTTTGCACAGGCCCATCTCTCAAGCTTGTCAAGCTCCCTCTGGATGGCACGTCCCTTCCCTTCAGCATGTTGACTGCACTATACAGCTTGGTGTTGTGAGCAAACTTTCTGAGGGTGCACTCAGTCCATGTCTTCAAAAAGATGTTGAACAGTGCTGGTCCCTATACTGATCCCTGAGGAGCTAGTCACTGCTCTTCACTTGGACGTGGAGCTGTTGACTGCAACACTCTGAGTGCGACCATCCAGCCAATTCTTTATCCACTGAGTGGTCCATCATCAAATCCATGTCTCTCCAATTTAGAGACAAGGATGTCGTGTGGGATAGTGTCAAATACTTTGCACAAGTCCAGGTAGATGACTTCAGTTGCTCTTCTCTTATCCGCCAGCAGTGCAATCCTGTTGAAGAAGGCAACCAGATTCATCAGATGTGAGTTGCCTTTAGTGAAGCCATGTTGGCTTCACTCTAGCATATTTTTCAGAAGGGTCTGCTCCATGATCTTACTGGGCACAGAGGTGAGACTCACTGGCCTGTAGTTCCCCATGTCTCCTTTTTTCCCTTTTAAAAATGGGGGTGAGTTTCCCCTTTTCAGTCAGCAGGAACTTCATCAGAATGCTATGACTTCTCAAATATGATGGATAGTGGCTTAGCCACTTCATCCGCCAGTTCTCTCAGGATTCATGGACGCATCTCATCAAGTCCCATGGACTTGTGTACCTTCATGTTCCTTACATGGTCTGAAACCTGATATCCTACAGTGGGTAGTTCTCCCTTCTCCCAGTCCCTGCCTTTACTGTCTGTGTCCTGGACAGTGTGACTGGAACCATTGGCGGTGAAGACTGAAGCAAAACAGTAATTGAGTACCTCATCCTTCTCCATATGTTGGCTGACTGACTCTCCCTTTTCCTCCCAGAGAGGACCCACATTTTATCCAGTCTTCCTTTTATCAGCAATGTACCTATAGAAGCTTTTCTTGTTGCCCTTGATGTCCCTGGACAGATTTAATTCTGTCAGGGCTTTGGCCTTCCTAACCTGATCCCTGGCTGCTCAGACAGTTTCTCTGTATTTCTCCCAGCCTATCTGTCCTTGATTGCACCCTCTGTAGGCTTCTTTTTCATGCTTGAGCTTGTTTAGGAACTCCATGTTCACCCATGCAGGGCTCCTGGTGTTCTTACCTGTCTTCCTCTGTGAGCTGTGCTGGTTTATGTCCCGCCGGGACCGGAGAGCACGTTGCCATTGCCCCTCCCCCACCCGCAGCTGGTTGGGCTGGAAGTTAAGCACAGACCCCGGGCTGAAATAGGAAGAAATTTAATACAACAGTGTGATAAACAATCTGAACAACAACAGTAGCAATGATAATAACAATAACAATGAACAAGACAAACGATATACAGAGAAATACCGTGAAATGGTCACGGAAAAAAAAGGTTCCCGCCACCGAGCCTGCCAAAGAGCCCGGTAAAAAGGTTCCGCCCCTGGACCTGACGCCAGCATGGTATGAATAACCCGGCTGGAGATCCCTTCCCCCTCTCTCTCTGCTGGGGAAATCTAACCCTATCCTAGCTGAACCAGGACATGAGGACGCATCACTCCTGAGCCGGGAGGAGATGATCTTTGACTATTAACCAGCTTTCTTGGGTTCCCCTTCTCTGCTGGGCTTTATCCCATGTTACCCTGCCAAGCGTATCCCTAAAGAGGCCAAAGTCTGCTCTTGTGAAGTCCATGGTAATGAGCTTGCTTACTGGCTGGAAGCTGACTTACTGGCTGGAACTCCTTTCTGCTGCTCTTCTGGTGCTTTCCTACTGACCTGTGACCCCTCTCCAGGCTCTGGGCATCTGTTGCTGGCACTGGCACCAAGCTGGTAGGAATGGGATGAGTTGAGATTTCCCCCTACCCTGGCAACTTTACTTTAAAGTCCTCTTCACCAACTGGGCGAGCCTATGCCTGAAGATGCTCTTCCCTTTCTGTTACAGAAGGACCCCATCAGCACCCATCAGCCCAGGTTTCCTAAAGTAATTCCAGTGGTCTAAGTAGCTGAATGCTGGGCTGTGGCACCAGTCACATAACCAATTGTTGATTTGCCAGATTTGACTGGCCCTTTCAAACCACTTCCTTTTGACTGGGAGGATTGATGAAAAAACTACCTGTGCTCCAGAGTCCCTTACTGCTGCTCCCAGGGCTTTATAGTCCTCCCTAATACTCCTCAGACTGCTCTTGGCTGTAACTTTTGTGTCCATGTGTCCACTTTATAAAGTAAATATATATCATTTTTTCCTGTTGATTAGCTGATTTATGAAGTTTTTAATGTTGGTATTCTGTGAGGAAAGTTGCCTTGACAAGTAGGTTTTGACTGAGGCTGATTTTTAGAAGAAATTTCATTTAGCAAGGCTGGGAATTCAAGTAAAAGAAATGCAGAGAATTGGAGGTAATAATGCAACTTCCCCCTTAGAAGTTATTTCTTTTGAGAAAGTCTGTGCACCATAACCTAGACTCTTGAGCAGGGGAAGTGAATGGGCACATAAATGAACTAAGCTCTTCAGTATCAGCTGCAGCTGTGATTGGCAGTTTTCATGGCAGGAGCTTATTGAGTTCAACTGCAACAACCCATCTCAAAGTATCACTGGATAATTAGAGAAAAACATTTCCTTTGCCATTTATTATCCTATCTATCTTTTATTATCCTATTCAGAGATCACAACAGAATAGTTCACATTTTCTATCAACTAATCATATCTGCCATTGGTCTCAAAGCAGCAAAAAGCCCCTCAGTTGCTGCATTTCCTTCCTGATATCTGTACTGTGATCCCACTGAAACCAGTCAGGGCCCAGTGGTTTCCAGACTGGTGTAAAAGTGATGAAGAGGAGGTCAGAAGCTAGCCAAAAGGCTTTGGATAAGTTGGTTTTATTTCCTGTATGATGTGAGCATTGCAGCACTCAGAAGAGTATGATAATCTTTTTCATTATATGGTATGTACTACCTGAAATTTTCTCAAAAGCTGCTTGTTGAAAACAAAAGCAGCAAGGTTTGTAACATTTATCCCTTTGCTTTTTCTTCTCACTCTGTCTTCACTTATCTTGTGAAACTCCAGAAGGGTTAGAAATCAGCAGCCAGAGGCATGGTCTTCACAATTAGCAGGTTTTAACATCTTCCTTAAAGATGCTACCTACTTTGCAGGAGCTTCAAAGGATTTTCTTAGAACGGGCAAACTCTGAAACAAAGCAGACTTGGAAAAATTCCACTAAGTTTTCATAGCTCTTTTTATGTATTTCTGTATTACTTTCAGGTTTAATTGTCTAAATGTTACTTCTGACCCAACATCTGCTTTGCCATGCAGTAAATCCAAGGCTGGTATACCAGTTGAAATTGTCCCACTGCCTATGGGCTCTGGATTCAGGTGACAATGCTGTCTTTGTGATCTCACTTTCATTTCCTTCTTGGCCTTCTGAAACTCCTTTCACTTTTTATTTCACTCTTTTAAAGTCTGTCCTTTTGTGAGCTTTTATACATGTCTAGAGAGGTGCAAGTTGAGTCAAACTGTGCAAGCTCCAGTAGCAGAAGAACTGGAAATGGCGATAAGGAAAGAAGCTTGCTAGATATATAGCAATAGCGGATGTCTGGAAATGGAGCTTAAAAATTCTAGTTCCAGAATGAATATAAGCTCCTAAGCACTGGTGAAAAGTGAAACTGTAGTGACATGGGTATTGAAATCACATGGGAGCAGCTGTTTTTCTTCTCTGTGAGTTCATGTGATGCTGTGCCTTACCACAAATATTTTTTTTTTCAAGCTAGGTCAGAGGGATCGTTCTTGCCTGTGAAACACAGCAGGTCTTGTTTGTTGATATGTGGCCAACAGAGGAGACTTGGAACAGTGACTGTGATACTGTGTTTTTCACCTAAGAAATAGGGAGAATTACTGGAATGAATATTTTAAAATCAATTTTATAGGTAATAGACAATCTTTAGGGTCTTTACTGTGGTAAATATTATATTCACATGTATCAAGAAATGATAACAGGTTCCAAAACCATAATAATCTAAGCACAGGAGACTACTGAAAAGACCCTTCTTTTTAATAACAGAGTTGTAATAACGTAATAGAGTTGAAGTATCTTGCCTAAGTACTTTCCCCTCTAGGGATAAACTCTTCTACCTTGTATGCAGGAACATTGTCAACACATGGACTACAGCAAAAAGGGTGTTCCCTCTCTGAAGAAGTCCAGGGAAGAGAATTACATGACTGCTGTCCTTGCCTCATTTGGAAGATGAGGACTTTCTTCTGAAAAAGCAATTATGAATCCATAAAAATCATACAGCATTATTTTTGTTCATTTTTTTATAATGAATATTCAACAATATTAGTTGGAGAAAAAAACCCAAAACCCTAGACCTCTCACCTGTCAATATACTGCTGTCTTGAGAAGTAGTGAGAGCAGATTTGCGATGACGTGGTCTTTGATCTGTTCAGATAAACTTACCTGTGATAATGCTTGGGGATTTATTTGCATGAGTAACATGTATAAAGGTTATTTCTGTATTAGTATATAAACATTTGTGGATTTTACTGCAGTTAGTATTATATATTTTAGATGACAAAGGCATGGATATAGGAAATTCTCAGTGTCCACACTGGCAAATAATGAGACCTTCCTGTGTGATAAAAGAACATAATTACACTGGAGTATCACAGGGAAAGAAATGCTGAGTTCAAAACACTAACTCAGGATTTCAGTGATTTATTGATATATTAATGAGACACAATTAACCAGCATCTCAGTGAACTATATGTTCAGGATCAATATCAGAAATGCAACAGATAATAAATATTTACAAAAATTAGGAAACACCTACAAGGTTGTAAAGACCCTTCTGTAGTAAATCCTCAGAAGGTCTAATCCCACCTGTGCATATGCATGCAAGCACACACAGTGGCATGCACACACACATGCACGCATACCCCCCTCCCTGCGCAAGCCCTGGTTGTAACAAACCTCCCGAGTTGTGTGGGTCCCCTGAGGTGCTCACCAAGGGTGGGCTGTGGGAGCATCTGTACCCTGGGTGTATGTAAATTAGGTCTACAACTTTAATGTAGACATCCATGAATATTTTTTGAAGGGATCGACTCCAGGTACATAGGATGAAAATAAAAATAAAGGTGCTCCCACTCACAGTGTGAGCAATACTGAGCATGCAAAACTGTTTTTAAAAACTATAGACTTTGTTTGTAAAAACTGGACTGTTACAACTCCTATTTGTGGATGGCCCCTTCCTATGTTTCTGTACTGTGTATTGTACAGTGGGGGCAGATTAGATTAGATCTTTGAAGCTGTACAGTTTGTACCAATATCAATGAAGCAAGTGAGGCTGGGAGGTCTCTGATTACATTTGTTATCCCCTTTCTTTGTGGAGACATGTCTCCCACTACAAAGTCTGAGGTGAGATTACCTAATTTCAGTGCTCCCTTCAGGTATTGCAACCCATTAATTCCTGCTCTATGCTTTTATTGAACTTTGCAAGAATGAAAAATAGAGAGAAACAAACAAACAAACAAAGGAATTTGGTTTTGTCAATTTTCCTCATTGCTTTTTCATTTCAGGAGTGAAATTGCTTCATTAAGGAATTACTGGAGCGTAATCATCCTAATTTCTCCTCATTATTTAGTAAAGCAGAGCCGCAGTGTGATTGGAGTTAAGGAATGAGACTGTAACTACCCAGGTTAATGACAAGTGAGTCCTCCTCAATATATTCATCTCCATTCTGCTCTTTCCATGGTGTCCAGTCCTTTACCTATTTCACTTCTCCACCTGCTTTGATTAGCTGCCAAGAAAATCCTAAGTGTTGATGCAACTATCAGGCTAGCAACTTTAAGTGGGTGCTTGAGGCTGTCTTTTAACATACTGTGCAAGTATTATGTATTTCTTAGGCACCTGTCTACACTGGTAATGTGAACTGAATCTTGACTCACTTCTTGTGTCAATTGTGAGGAAATATTTATTGGTTTAGTGTAAAATGTAATTGTACAATATTTAATTTGCAGTGAATTCACCCACTGAATCCCCTCTGTGAAAGGATAAAAGGATCTTAAAAAAATAAAACTAGAAAACAAAATGGTAAAAAAAAGGCTGCTTCACAGAAGAACATTGTTTTTCCTCCAAAAGAAGTTTTTGAAAACATATGCAAAATTTCTGCAAAGGAATGTTAGCATATTTTTATATTAAAACTGCATTAATATTATACAAGTACACTTTGGTATATGTAAATAGAATTAAATATGAAGTACAATGTATCTACTTTTGTCCTGTCTGGGAATCACTATTCTGTTTTGCAAGGTGACATCAGTAACAAATGATGTACAGTGATGTACAACTCCATCAGGTTTACTTCAGAGAGAAAATCTGGAGTGTCTTTATATATAAAATATGAAGTTTCATCAAAGCTTTCAACTGAAAAATTTCAGACAGGTAAAGGGAGAAAATAGCATGGCTTAACAGAATTAAAAGATACTCAAATCAATGTAAGTATCAATCACATCAAATTATTACTAAACAAAATCTGCTTAAGGTCTATGTTTGCACTGCTTTTGTGGTTTTGTGAGTAAAAGAAACTGTGTTTTCACTGAAGATTGTAGATAGATAAAATCAGAAAACTTTGTTCTATGGTTTGTGTGTCATATAGCATATAAACAGACTAGCAATGCTTAGATAAACTACAGGTCAAAATCCTCTTGAAAATGATGCAATTTTAATGCTTTCCCCAGGCAATCTGAGGCAGACTTCACAATTTAAGCAAAAATCTCCAGAAGACTTACAAAGGCGCAAAAGCAATTTGGTACGTCACAGTTCAATCTGAGAATCTAACACATATCGCCTAAGCAGGAAAATGTTGACATTTCTGTATAGCATTTACTCAGTTTGCTGAGGTCTAGTGACCGCAGTTTAGTTTTGGAAGCAGCAGGTCAAATTTTGAGGAGATTATTAAATTCTTTGTAGGACTCAAAAAAATACTGTCCTTTACAGAAATTATGAAAGTATGAACAGAAATGCATGAAGTGCATGATGGTAATGATTCATTTTGCATTGGTGTACACAAAATGCACCAGCATCTGCCTTTGGTGTTATGAGATGTTCTGCTGTGGCATGCTGTCAGACACTGGTCTGACAGAAGTAGGGAAAAAGGAGTTAAACTCTGTTTTTCTTTGCCAAACTCCTCCAGTAATGACAAAGGACTCTCTCTTGGATGCCAGTTCACTCTCTCAATCATGTACACCATTCTCTGCTTAGCTCTCAGTGAGAATTTGTGGCCTTGCATTAAAGATCCCATTTCTTAATATCTTCATGAGGAGGTAATGAATGAGTAAAAGGTGTGGTAAATAAAGCTGGTCAATTTATTGAGCTGTGGTTGAAATTTTTTCCAGGTCTACTCGTAAATGCTGCAGCTTCAGAGGTCTCTGCTGCATTTCTTGGGGAAATATATGTCCCTTAATTAATATTTGCATGCTGTATCTCAGGTTATCTGTGAGGACTGCGCAACAGGAAGAAAACAAAATCATGTCTGATTAGACTTAATGGCTAGTACAGCCTAGTTACATGGCAGTTACATCATACAAAGCATTCTGCTTTATGTTATGTGAAATTGCCATCAATTTATACAGATTCATTATAAATCTGAGAGTAACAACACAACAGTGTCTTCAGACCACACACAAATTCCCTAAAGTAATCGGTTTTGTTATGTGGCTCCTGATAATCTGTTTGTTCTGAACTATGTATTGACACTGGTCATTAGAGGGGGTTCACTACACAGATAATTATTCTTCAGAACATTTCTAGGGATGTCCCCATGCAAGGGGCTGTAGGTCTGTAGGGTGGTTGTGGGTGAAAGCTGGAGACATGAAGTTAGGAATGATCTCAGATACACTGACTGGGTCTGTCTCAGGTTCTCCTTTCACAAGATAAAGTTGAAGATATCTCTTTGCTCTCCAGTGGGAAATTTGCCTTCACTTACACAATTTGATAAAGCTAAGCTTGCCAGGTCTGGGACTGTAAGTATTAGTGGCTTCATTTGATCCTGTTCTGGAGGCACCACCCAGATAGATGGGTGGTCTGAAGTGGGTACAGAGCTCAGGTTATTGGTGCCCTAATTGAACTGCCTATCAAGTGTGCAGGAGGCCAGTAACAGACAGTGAAGGCAACATATTGCTGCTCAAATGGCTTAAGGAAAAGATGCAGGACTTAGAAGCAGTAACTGAATAAGACATACAGAAGAAGAGAATGAAATGATTGACTGTTTTAGCACTGTGATTTCTGTTTACAACTCTGAAATGTCCCTGCTGGTCTCAGTGATATACCTAATTTTTCACCATATTATCCTATATATGGTGCAGTTGCTCAATTTGCTTCTCATTAAAGACTCTAACCTGAAAGGTAAAAATAATCTCCGATTTATAGGTCATTCGGCATCATCTTTAAAATGCTTTCATTACTCAAAATGACCCAAATTTATAGCTTACTCAAACCTTAGTGCCACTTTTCCTGAGATTTTCTGTTTTTCAAATCCTTCAAAAAAACTTTTGTGATGGTCTTCCCTTTCAGCTGCTCTACTCGTGCAGCTAGGGGAGCAGTGGGCTGTCCATCCCACCTCCTCATGTTTTCTCCATGGTCTCGGAGGAAAAACCACAGGGTGCTTCGTGGTGTGAACTTTCTGCTGCCTTTCTCTTGGGTGGGGAAACATTTACTTCTAATGGCTGAGACATCAGCCCATGCAGGTGGAATGTAGGACATGTCCTCTTCCACTTTCTGGAGCCTCTGAGACAGTTCCTCCACAGCTGAGACCCAGGAATGTTGAGATGAGGGGAGATTTCCCTCATATTGCCGGAGCTTGCCAACTACTCCATCCACTGTCAGAGTCTGTGTGTCTGTCCACCAGGACACTGTTGCCAGTGCTTTCGAGTGTGCTTCTGGTGCGCTCTTCAGGAACTTTCGCCACATCAGGTGTGTGCAAGGGGCCTGATCTGGGTCCATGGGTGACTGTTCATCATTCTGATCACCATAGATCATCTCAAAAACAGCCAGTTCCCTGAGGTTCTGGATGCCTTTCTCACTGCTGGTCCATTTGCCTAGCTGACATAGGATATCATCCTTGTAGGGGTGCCTCTCCCTTACACTGAGCAGGAGTCGCCTCCAAAGGCTGAGGGTTTGAGTCTGTTTCCCTATTTCCCTATCAATGCCAGCATCCTTGCCAAAGATCCCAGCTGCTTGGCCTCTCTCCCCTCCATCTCAAAAGCACTGGCTCCATTGTCCCAGCATCGGAGCAGCCAAGGTGAAAATCTGCTCGCCTCCCAGGTGGCCAAAATCTCTCCGCATATCTCGCAGCTCAGTCGGGGACAGAGATTGGACAATCACCTCTGGTCCTTCCTCCTGTTCCCCTGATGGGCCTGGCTCATCCTCATCCCTTACTCTGCGAACTGACTTTCTGGTATATTTGGTTTTCTGTATCGGGGCGACTGACACTGGCACTGGCTGGCTCTCTGGCTCAGCTGCTGTGCTGGTGGAGGCGACTGAGACTGGCTCTGCCTGTGCCCCCGGTTCAGATATTGTTTGTGTGGCCTTTTCTTCCCTTTGAGGGCAGCGGGTGGTATTAAAGAGGACACGGTAGGCATGGGCATGTCCCCAACACATTGCAGCGATTTGTGTCTCCTGGGGTTTGCCAGATTGGTAACACACCCTTTCTAAGCACTCCATCAGCTTATCAGAGCTCTGCACTTGCTCAGGAGTGAAGTTCCAAAGCATTGGAGGTGCCCACCGACTCAGGCCTTTGCCCATCTTTTCCCACACCCCTTGCCACTCACTATTATCTGACCTTGGGGCAGGTTTCCGGGCACTGCTGTTGTTAGAGAAGTGCCGCATGGCCAAAACCGAAATCAGGCAGACATTCAGAAGGCATTGTGCCACAATCACACTGGCCTGCAGGCTCCAAGGATAATTGAAACTCCCCAAAGCCGAGAGGATCTCTTCCCCTGGCTCACCCACAGAGGGGGTGAGACCCCTAACAAAAGCCCAGGCAGCAAACAGGTACCGGCCCCCCCCCAGCGATACAAAGGCAGCATAAGCATTCAATAGCCTGTATAAAAATGTAAGACCCTTTATACATTTTCCACCGATAACAAACGCCACCACTGGGATCATACACTGGATATAAGGATTAATCCAGCCCCACCACGCAAGCAAATGGGCCAGCATTGCAAACATTTTCTTATCAAATAAACACAAATACAAACAGAAAGATGACACCCAACAGATTGCTCTATCACACTCTGGTCAGGGTCTGCCCCACGTTGGTGCGCCAATTTTTAATGTGCAGGTTTAATTCCTGCCGGGACCAGAGAGCACGTTGCCGTTGCCCCTCCCTCACCCGCGGCCGGTCGGGCTGGAAGTTAGGTACAGACCCGGGCTAAAGTAACAAGGAATTTAATACAACAGAGTGACAGAACAATCTGAACAACAACAGTAGCAATGGTAACAACAAGAAACAGCAATAACAGTGAACAAAACGAAAGACATACAGAGAAATACCTCTAGCTGGTTTGCGGACAAAGGGTTCCCGCCACCGAGCCCGCCAAAGAGCCCGGTATAAAGGTTCGGCCCCTGGACCTGACGTCAGCATGGTATGAATAACCCGGCTGGGGATCCCTTCCCTCTCTCTCTTTGCTGGGGGAAACTTGACCCTATCCCAGCTGAACCAGGACAGTGTGTTATGGTATTACAATGAAGCAAAGTTCATCTAAGGTTCATGATTTCCTCATCGATGTTATGGCAACAGTTGCGATCTATCTTTTTTGACAGTGGCTATGTGTTTATCTCTAACAGCTCTGGCTAGGCCCAGGCACCGAACAATAGCACAGCACTCCTGCACGGCTCAGGCACTGCAGAACAGCCCAGCACTGCCTGCACCACACGGGTCCGTGCTCAGGAGAACAGCACCGCACTCGCTGTGCCACACAGTTCTGCATTCAGGAGCCTTGGCACTACATTCCACTCCAGGGATCGGCAAGGCCAAGCAGGACGTTGTCAGGTACCTCACTGTCCATGTCCCTGATGACAATGTTGAGACAATGCTGATCTTCTGACTGACTCTTACAGACAGGCCTGTAATTTCCCAGATATTACCCTGCAAGATATTACAAGGAATAAGATATTTGACTCTTATTTACATCTTTTTGATCAGCAGATCACTTTGTGCCAGTACTTCTCTGTGATTAGGTATCTGAAGAGTTAAGTACATGTTTAAACCAGTCACTTTCTGATTAAAAGTATTTATTATGTGGCAGGTCCTGATGCATTTACTATATATTTAATAGGTCAGTGCAACAAAACTTCCTTTCTTCTTCTCTTTCTCTCACTTTGATAATAGTGTGCTTGGAGTAGACTGCATGGTATCATGTTCTATGCAGCTTATTCTTTTTCTTATGTGGTATCACATGCTATACAGCTTTTTCTGTCATCCAAACATATTTTCAAAAAATTTTAGAAAAGGAAACCACAAATTTAGGAAAACTGCTAAGGCTGGACACTCTGGGTTACCTATTTTTATTTGATTACATATTGTTTTTTTTATTGGTATAACTGATATTATACTGTTTTTAGTGTGTGCTTGGTGATCTAGTTGACAAGAAGCTCAACATGACATGGCAATGTCAGTTTTCAGCCCAGAAAACTAACCATTTCATGGGCTGCATCAAAAGAAGTGTGACCAGCACTCAAGGGCTGATTCTACCCCTCTACTCCACCTTTGTGATACCCCACCTGCAGTGCTGTGTTCAGCTCTGGGGCCACTAACATAAGTAGGACCTGTTGGAGTGCATCTAGAGGAGGTCACAAAGATGATCAGGGGGCTGGAGCGCCTCCCTGTGAGGACAGGCTGAGAGAGCTGGGGTTGTTCAGCCTGGAGAAAAGAAGGCTCCAGGGAGACCCTATAGCGGCCTTCCAGTGCTTAAAGGGGGCTACAGGAAAGATGGGGAGGGACTCTATCAGGGAGTGTAGTGACAGGACAAAGGGTAATGGTTTTAAACTGAAAAGAGGGTAGATTTAGATTATATATAAGGAAGAAAATCTTCACTGTGAGGGTGGTGAGACACTGGCACAGGTTGCCTAGAGGGGCTGTGGCTGCCCCCTCCCTGGCAGTGTTCAAGGCCAGGTTGGACGGGGCTTTGAGCAACTTGATCTAGTGGAAGGTGTCCCTGCCCATGGCAGGTGGCCTGGAACTGATGATCTTTAAGGTCCCTTCCAACCCAAACTGTTCTATGATCTACACATAGTGGAAAGGAAAATAAGAGAAAAAAACCACAAAGGTGATTCTTAGTCAAATAGCATTCAATCTGTGCTAATGTACTGGCTGGAATGACTTTTAATTTATATATTTTTAAAATAGTCAACTTTCATATTAATGGTTATTTTAATTTCTAACCATACATTTTACAAAGCAAGCCTTAACAAAGATGTCAATATTTGCAGCTATTCAAATGCAAGTAAAATCTAGTCTAATCAGTCTGCATAGATACGAGTTTATTCCTTCATTTGATAAAGAGTGGAAATTAAATACAAAAGCAAGCACCTATGTATTCACAAAAATACTATCTACTACATGAATATTCATTTCTTACATCCCTGCAGATAAACTAATGGTTTAATATTCAGGCTTTTACCCTCTTTCATGTTTTTTTCCAGCTCTGTAAGTGTAGGTAATTTAGTAGTTTAGTATCTAAAATGACAATACATATATATTAAAATTAGACAGTTTAAATTTACCTGGTGTGAGATGATTTAAATAAACATGTGCAGGCTGTGCTTTATTGTGATCTCATAGGATTTTATACTATTCCAACTCCAGCAATTAAATGGTGTTTCTTGATACTTCACTTTTTTTATAACTGAGCTTAGAACTAGCTATTTTGTATTATATAACAGGGTTCTGAAAAGCTGTTTTTCTCCTTTCCTTTAGGCTTTATGATGGAGTTATGCAGTCCACTGCATTGATAAATGAGGTTTCTTTATGGTTTTCTCTTACAAAGAAGATGACTAGGAAGAGACCTCCTTTTATACTGGTTTACATGGTAGATTACTGGGCATGAAACGTAAATTCTACCTCATTAATGTGGGTAACGGCTAGTTCTGTCGTGCACATAGTATACAGGGAAGGTTTATGAATCTGTTTGTACATGTTTGTTTAAGATGCATGTTTCTATCTACAGAGAGATCAGAGAGCATTCAAAGCTTTCAGGTGCATTTCCCTTGAAAATAAGGGCAATTCAGCCCAGTACTGAAACGAACCTCTCCATTCTTAAAGCATGTAGGAGGCTTTGCAGAAGTTGAGGCAGGATGAGATCTGTGTCAGAAGAGGGAAACATGCATGGAAATCTTTAAAGTAATGTAGATTTTAATATCGTTTTTGTTCAGTAACAATGTAGTCACAATTCTGAATTTTGGAAAATCTGATTTCATTTTGGTTCAAGAATAAAAATTAATAAAGGTACCTTGAAATTCTCCAGGGAGACACTGTTACAGAAAGCTGTTCAGGTCCTTTAAGCATGTTATTCTGAATTATATCATGATATGTAAAGCACTTTAAAAATTGCCTTTGATATCATAGGCCATTCCTAAATTAAAGTCTCTCAGTAAAATAAATTAAAAATAAACTTTTTAGATATTTCTAGAGTTTCCCCCAAATGTTAAAAAAAATATGGCAAAGGAAATATAGGCTAAAGCATTTTGATTTTTTTTTTCTGAAATCCAGCAATTCCAGGTTTTGATTTCTAGTCCTAGTTTAAACTCATGAAAAAATTTACCTGATAGGCTAGGATAATTCTTTATATACATTATGTTTATCAACTGATGGTTCTCAAATTTTATTTTTCATATAGAATTTCTTCTATTGGGCTAGAGATCTTAGCATGGACCCTTCTCTGCCCACTCCGAAATCTTTGGTAGGATTCCTGTTTACTCTGACTTTTCATCTGCATCTTTTTCTGCAGTGTGCCTTCACAGAAGCATTTGTCAGTATGACATGACTGAAAAAAAGAGTAAGTCTGCTTTAATGCGTTTGTTTTAGCTGCTTGGTTATCTCTGTGTCGTCAGGTGCTTGTTCGTGTTTCTCTCTTGGTTCAGGCTTTTTCATTTATCAAAGCTCATTTTATTGCCTTCTGTTCCTGCTGCTTTCATCACTATGGCAGCTGAATGTTTTGTTCAGTTGAGTTCTACTCTTTACTGCTACCTGCAAATTTGTCCGGAGGAGTACTGTGAAACAAAGGCATGGATCACAATATCTGAGCTCTACTTGTTTGTAAGAACAGTATATTTTTATGAACAGTTTAACTACTAGCTATTAGCAAACATTTCAGCATCACTTCATGAAAGAAGGATATTGAAACACAACAACTCTAAACCCACAATTGCTACTGTGATGGAAACCTACTTGTGCAATATTGAAAATATTTTTAATTGAATAGAATGCACTGCTGCTTGGGAAGTCGTATAAGTATTTATTAGAAATAAACCAGGTTAATTAGCTGAAGCGAACCAATGCAAACATAGAAAGTGTGTGTGTTGTAGGATTTTCATTTATTCCATGGTTTATAAACATAAGGAAGCACTGTGGCTTTCAGCAGTGTTTGTTACCACGCCAGTCAGGGTGATGGGCTCTATCATCATTTTAGTGTGATTTTTCAGTATTTTTAAAGCTAATAAAAAAACATTTGTCAAAGTGGCAGTTGTTGATAAAGACAAGTAGAGCAACGCTACATTTTTATTTTAAAATGAATGGGGCTGCTGCTTGGCAAAACCTGTGAAAACAACCAGAGCAGAGAAAGCCTTGAATAATTGGATGGGAGAAATTACATTCCTATTAGGGCTCTGATGGACATGAAGGACTTCAATTCCCATGTCCCTTGCTGTGCACAGGGAAAGGGAAGCCATTGAGAGTGCAGTCTGCACCAGAGCAAATCTAGGAAGGTCCACAGTTTGAGCTGCTGCCCTTTTCCTCCTCCACATTGAAGAAATTCTTTGGCTGCAGAAGCTGCTTGTCAGTCAGCTCCACTCCCTTTGAATTCCATGTTTTCTGGAAACTGGAGCTCTTTTCAGGTGTCTGTAATAGCTTTCTTATACATCCCACTCAGTGACAGCCCTGTAAATACAAATTTGTTTCTAAAATGAATGTAGTGCTGGAGAAATATGTCAGCGTGACACATGAAGAAACTGAAGCTGCCCTGGTTACCTCCAGGGTACACCTGCTGGTGTAGCCCTGATGGCACGGGTAGGGTGTCTGTTTTGCTCCAGATGTCCTGCTTCCCTCCACACCTCTGGGATTGCTCTTAAATGGGTAGTGACTTCCTGACTGCATTTGTGTGTAGGGAGGGTCTGCTGGACTTTCTCATGCTGTCCATGTCCCAGAGCCCAGTTCTGCTGGAAGGTGCTGAAGAAGGCACTTAGGTTACAACAACCACACCTGTCAAGGTGCTGTGGGAGAAAATAAAATGCTTCTGGAGTGCTGTCATATCTTTGGTCATCCTTGGACTTCATCATTATGGGAACCTCACTGAGGTGTCTGAAAAGGCCTCTTATACCTGACAGCTGGGATTGAAAATTGGGTTTTGATGAGTACATCAAACTCTGAAATAAAAGAAAGTGAATCCTACCAACACAAAGCCAAGTTGTGCTGCTTGTTGTTGGGTCTGGAAGTTATCAGACACCTATCCTGATGGTAGAATGCATTCATGTTTTCAACCTTAAATGTACTGTTACATTCCATGTTCAAATACATTTTAATTAGTTTGGTTTTGTTTTGCATTTAGATGTTTCTATGAGTTTAAACCTAATAGACCCTTTCAATGTCAGTGACAGTATCTATATTTAAAAGCAAAATACCTCTTGAAGGTAGTTGTTTGGTGGAGAGATTGTAGATAGAAATAGAGCACAGAAAGACATTGCAAATATATTCAGTTTTGATTTTTTTTTTTTTTTCTAAAAAGCTGCGTTTCATCTGAATGGCAATGCATAAAAATCCTATTAAAATTGGTTCCACTTCTTCAAAATGTGCTGTAAGACTAATTCTGGAAAAGTTGACATTCTATACATTCCTACCATGACTTAGGAAAGATAATAAAAATAAATTCTCTACTATAGTCACTATAAAACCTGGTATGAAATGAATATTGCATTTGATATAGATATACTTAGTACTATGCCAGTAAAAAGAGAAAAGACTATCAAATCTCCTTTTACTTCCACTTTGCTAAATTTTCTGCTGCCTGGTAGGCTGACAATGTTCTTTGCTAATATCTTTCTTGGTGGAAAAGCTGAACTTTTAATAATTTGTCAGATTAACCCAAAATGAATGTTTTTATTTTATTTTATTTTTTTTTTCCCAGTCAATGAGCTGAAAAAGGAATCAGTTATTTACCAGAAGAACCTACACCCTGTCAGCCTTCATCTTTGCAGGTGAGTTCATGAAGCATGAGCTGTACAAATCTCATTCTTTTGGGTAAGCTCCCGTTACAGGTCTGAAGAAGTCTGACAAGCTACTCACACCAAGATAATCCAATGCTCTCATCTTAAAGGAAATTGCTGAATCTGTCTCTGACCACACCAAATATTTCAGAAGTAATCCCATGTTCATCACATCATTACTTCTACAATGCTTTTTTTCCCCCTCCTAAACTGCTGATCAAATGAACCCTCAATCAGGAATTTTTTGCATGTGATCATGCCGGATAACTCCCCTTCAGCTTAGTTTTGAGTAACTACTTAAAGGAAACATAAAGTTCAGAAGAAATAATCTCTGCTAAGTGGCCTCAAGAAAAAACTGATATTGAGCCTTGATTTACATTGTAAGGTCAATAATAGGATCAAGGTTTCCATATTGTAACAAATCCTGAAGTCTTAAGGCTGAAATTTTTGGAGCTCGAAGAGCAGTAAAAGGTCTATGTCCTCTGAGAAACAGAGCAGACAAAGGCAACATTTGCAAAAGCACCTCAGTGATTTAGGATCCTGAGACTGACTGATATTAAGATTTATTACAAAATTAATTTAAAAGATGTGTCCTGGATGCTGTATATAGATTTTATAATAGCAGTATGAAACAAAGATTTCCAAATTTTTGTTCATAAATAGCTGCTTTATGGCCATGCAGGTAGATTCATTCATCGTTGGGCAAAAGGATCATAAGCAGAAAGTTCATGCATGTCACCTACAGCATTGTCATGGCCTGCCTGAGGTTTCAGAGGCAATGCAGAATGCTAGACCAGCAGGGGCCCAGACCAGTTTTGCATGAAAGACTTTTCTTGAGGAAAAAAACTATCCTACAAGATACTTTTTTCTGAGGAGACCCAGCAGAGGAGAAACTTTATTCATGGGAAGTTCTGATAAGTGTAAGCTTCTTGTCAGGTCTTCACTCAGTTTACTAACTTCCAGATAAAGTATTCAGACACTTCTGACTTTCTCCCTAAAGAGAAACCTGTTAGCTATTTTCACAAGTTAACAATTAAAGGACCTCTGTTTCATATTAAAAGTATTTTTATAACTTCAGAAAGTGCCCAGAAATCTTACATATGGTTTGAAACACAAATGAGAACACTACATTCACATGAAAAATATAGCTAGTGATGGTTGAAAACAATAGTCACAAAATACTTTAAATGTCAAGGTGACTTGAATTTCAGTGTTCCATCCTTTCTTCATTTTTTGAAGTTTTTACAGAGTACCCTTTCCTCCAACCTGTTTTTATTATCAGCTGCAATAAAATGGCTATCAAAAGACCAGAAGTTTTCTTTTTTTTTTTTTTTTTAGTTTTGTCATTCTGTCTTTTAAAATCTTCTCCAACTTCCCAAATTCCAAAGTGATAGAAATACAGAAAGTGCTTGTTGTTTGTGGTTTTTTTTGTTTTTTTTTTTTTTTTTTTCCCCAGACTGGCAAACAAAAATAGGGGGGAAAAATAAAATTTAACAACAAGAAAAAAAGTTTTTAGTCTTTTTCTTGTTCAATTTCTAAAAGGAAAGAAAGAGGCAAATACATGAAAACATCAAACTTTTGACATTTGATTTTCAATATTTTCAATACTGATGGAAACCTTCAGTGCTAAAAGCAAAAATAAATAAAATCCCTGAAAGCATTTGATGTGGTTCTTCAATTACAAAAAAGGCCGCTTTTCATCAGGCAAAAAGACCCAGGGGTAAACATCTGACTGGCTTTAGTAGAAACACCTGCACAATGGTAAATCAGTTCTTGTGGAGAGTACATTTTCTCCATGAATAGGAGGTGGCAATCATATCTCCTTTGCTTGCTTCAAGCTTTGCATGAGAGGTATTAGTCTCATGCGAGGCAACAGCATTTGACCTTTGTTACTACGGCAACCGGTTCTGCATGGCAGCTACTGTAGGATCTGGGTCCAACCAGGACTGTTCATCCTTTTAGCATTTGGGCTGTCAAAGTGATCCTGTATATGACATGTCTCATAAGATAATGTTTTTTATTCCTGAAGAGGCTATACACTTAGCAGCTTTCAGTTTTTTTAAAAATAGCTTTCTGCTTAGTACCCAATTCTTCTGCTGTGTGGTGTTTTGACTACTCATCTTAGCTTGAATGACTGGACTGAGAAGAATCAAAGTTTGGATTTTTTTTTTTCCCAAATATTACTATTTATTTGCTGTCACTTTATATGAAGCCAGGGTTTTTTTTGGAAACTGGAAAAATTGTGTGTGGAGTATCTTCAGCTTCAAAAGGATATACTTCCAGGGCTAGCAGACAATCAGGATCAGTGAAGGGAGGAGTGTTACCAACAGTACCCATTTACAACTTTTTCTGGATCTGCCAGCCCTGCTGGGTCACACACCAGCTTCCACCCACTGAAGGGGTCAGGAGGGTGGGTGGAGTGAAGCTTAAGTAAAAGCTGGTTTAGATGAAGTTGATAAAAACCTTTGTGTTTTAGTAAGGTTTTAAAGTCATACCCTATGCTATGGGTGTGCTTTAATCTAACAAGACCTTTAAAAAATGTTCTAAACTCTCAAACCAAACCTCTTCCACAGTGCTTTAACTTCACCTACAAGATCCAGCTCAGTAGCTTCATGTGTCCAAAGTTTACAGGGGAAATGCCAGCTGTTATTCTGAGGCAGCTTTAGGGCTCTTCTGTGTCCCTGTGACACTGAATGCAGTGGCGGAGGGTCTGGCTTTCAGAACTTGCCTCATTTTATATAAGGCTTTTATTAAACCTAGAAGATGAGCTTGTTTAACTGTGACCTGATTCCATGGTCATCTCTTGGTTTATTCTTGTTCACAAAGGTCTGAATGGACTAGCTGGTCATCTTGATCTGAATTGTTGTCCATTACAGCCAGAACTCAGATGTGCTCCCTGATCAATCTGTATGACAGTACATGTAATTTAAAATGAGTCCAGTCATCCACTTACATTTCATCTGCATATCGACAATGTTGCCTTGGTGGCTTTCTGGTCCCACTCCTGGATTCAAGTGAAACGAACCTCTTTGACCTTCCTGGCACATCAGAGCCATTCAATGTCAGTCATCACTTGCTAGAACAGTGAAAGCAAAAAATACACAGTTGGCATTTTATTAACTTGAAGGATTATACTTTCAGCAACATTCCAGAAAGTAGTTTATCTAAGATGTATTATCTGTTACACCCACATTTGAATTTCAATACTCATCAGCTCATAAGCAGAAACAACTCCAGAAAAAGGAGGGGTGGCATTTATCATGTTATGCTGCTTGCCACTGGAAAGAAAACAGAGGAGCATTCCTATTCTGCCTTACCTATACTCTTGTCACACTACGGTCTCTTGATGGATACCTCCACCCATTACTCTTTACAAGCTTTTGGCCACACATGCAGGTAAAATTACTTAGCACAAATGCAGTGCTACTGAGGGTGCCAGTTAGGTCTTTTGGGCACTTCAGGGACCAGTTCTATGTTTTTCTTATCCTTCTTGGTCTTACTTGTCTTACCAGACAGAAAACATTTTGAGCAGAAGCTCTCTTTTCCTGAGTGCGTATGCATCGCCTAGCACAAAGTGGGTGAGGGGTTTTAGACATCCCTGCCAATATTAATCCCCACTGCAGCAATTTCCTCTTGTGGAGTTCTGGGTATGCTCCATCCCCCCAGATGGCACTGGGCACTGAGAGCTCTTCCTGGGAACTGTCTCCCAGGAAGTGTTTAGTGTTGGTACTTCTGATTTCTGTGGGAGATTGGCAGGCATGCCAGTTCTCCTGTCCACTTGTACTGTCATAAAGGTCCTGATGTGAGGAGGAAGTTGTGTGTGGATGGCTGCCTGCTGCTGTGGGCTGTCCCACAGATCTCCTTGCAGGGCTAAACCAGAAAAAAGTCACCGGTGGAAGGATTAGAGCCTGTGGCAACACAAACCCTTCCAGTTGCAAGAGACACTTCACCCCTCTCTACCCACCCTGCCTTCTGTCCCACAGCCTGATGAAAGAAGCAAAAAAACCCTCACAGTCACACAAAGAGTCAGATTTAAGTAAATGGAAGTTATTATATTTGGGGAATATTTAGAAAGATAGAGCCTCTTGGCTTCAATAACCATTGAAATTCTCTCCTCTGTATTCAGGGAGAGGATGGCAGTTACCCTGACTGAAATGAACAAGACATGCAGTAAAATTCTCCTGCAGGCAGTTCAAGCCTTTCCAATATATTTCAGGGATTGCAGAATAAGCTAAAAGTAAATAGTGCTGTAACTCATTTCTTAATATCTCATTAAGCTTTATAAGCATGGGGGAGAGCAGAGAGGAAAAAAGGCAGGTTCATGTACTTTTTTCACAAAGCTTGCAAACTAGCAATAAGCACCTGTTACCCCCCACAGTATTTTCTGATATGTTTCTGCTATGTTTCCTCACACTTTTCTGGTATGTTCCTTCTGCGTTGTGGAAACATTAAATGAGTGCGGTTTGCCTGTGTGTACAGATGTGAGGGGAAATTCTTTCTGTTCCACCCCTTCTCCCTCTCCCTCGTGCAGAGCGTAGAAATCAGAGTAAAAGGCATCCAAGAGATAAATGAATAGCAGCAAAAAAACCACAGCTGTAGGGCTGAGGGTAGCAGCAAGATGAACAGGAGAGAAAGGAGACACAGACTTCAGAGAATAGTTGCAGGAAAACACACATCATAGAACAGCTTTGAAAGACGCATTTGGTTAAGATTTAACAAGTTAATCACTGCATGTTAATTACTCTTAATGGCAAGATTAAAAATAATAAGAGCAATTTATCTAATTCCAAAATAATTAGCCTTAATGACATGTTTGCACAGCACATAGACATTTTGATGGGAGTCAGCCCAACATCTGTGTGTGCATAGCATATGTAACAGCAATAGGTCCTTGTAAAATGTCTGACAGATGTGGGATCACAGGTTCTGCTGAGACTTTTTCAGGATTCCAGGGATTTGAGCATTGACTTACTCTGATTTTCTGCAGGTGCTCATGTTTCTGAAAATGAGGATCATTTCTCTGTATTCTCCCTTATGTGGGTCTGTTTTATTAGCCCTGCTCTACATCTTGAGAAACAGAAGAGATGTTATGGGACTTCATCAGTATGATTAGAGAATCACCATTGGCCTTGGGATCTGTCTTCCTAGTGCCCGTGACAAGTTTTATGCACATTTCCCATCCTGCTTGACTCTTGTGTATCACATATTTGAGTAGTAATGCTCTTCTGCCAGCTGATAAGTGAAGTTAATTCCCTTTGGGATTGTTGTGAAGTCATTTAGCTAGTGTGTAATTCAGTTTCTGTACACACAAGGAAAAGTTAATGGAGTTCTTACTATTTGTATTCAGTCATTACAGCATTCAGTCAAATCACTGGTGAGGCAAACTGTGGGGTACAAGTGTGAAATGGCAGGGATTTCTCATACAGGTGTCTTGAGTAATTGAAGCTAGTTACACAGAAATCTTGCTGAATAAAAAAGGGCAAAATATTATTAATAACATTATGCCCCTCATAAAATCTAATGAGTAGTAAATGTACTGGGAAGGATAATGAGTCTAGGTGAGTGTTGCCTACAGAGATCCCTGATTGAGTAGTTCTGCTTAAACTGTTCCTTTGTTAATGACTTATGCATTTGTTGCCATCCTAGCTACAGCTGTAGGATTGATAGTTGGATTACCTCCTTCACTTGGGCAGTCTAAGTGGTTTGAACTAGCACTTCTGGCTACCACCTTGATTATTTCTTTACATGTAGCTCTTTAACACATGTAGTAAAGGGAGGGTGCAGCTTTTTTCCAGTTGTTCTCCCTCTTCAAGTGCAAATGTCTCCAATGAGGGCAGAGTAAATGACCTCTTGACATCAAGACTAAAACATACCCTCCTGGTTTCTGCAGGCTATGCTGAATAAGCAGCAACATGTGGTTAGCCTAATCTTTGTGCTGAGGGAGTCTCATGAATCTTGATCCCTTCCAAGTTGAGTAGAGGTGTCATCTGCTGCACCTGGATAAGTGAGGTGAAGGCCTCTTAAATAGTGGTAGTGATGGTTTGGGCTGATAGGGGTGAGTAGAGTGAAGAAAGTTAAACTGGTGGTGGTGTTGTGCTATGAGGACTCCTGGCTCTGTCTTTTTGCCTGATTTCAGCTGGGTCTCCTGGGCTTTATTTTCTGTGGCACTGTTGCAATTCTGACATTTGGTGGGGTTTTTGTGATCCTGATATACAGGAACTACAGGTATTTATTTCAGGAGCTTTTCTTGCTTCTCCCTGGCTGGCTGTTACCATTGTGCTTATCTTGTTACCTACTGGAGTTTTGGCTGTGTCTATTTCTGCTAGGAGCTCCTGTTATCTGCAAGGGTCTCTCATGTACTTGGTGCTTCTTTGCCTAGAAATGTCTTTGGAAGTTCTGGCACAGTTCTACTCTAGTTGAATGAGCTGAAAAGCACTATGGGTTATCTCATCTATCAGTACAGTCGAACACAGTCCCTGGGTCCTGGCAGCAGGGCTGTGAATGTGGTATAAAGGAAGCTGCAGTGTTGTGGGGTCCAAAACTACACAGACTGGCTAAAGACAACAGCTGCTTCTTGGCATCTTCCAGATGAAAAAGCTCATGTCCCCGAAGCTGTTATAAGGAGAAGAATTCTCACTGCAGAGGTGACAGGATATCTAGAACAGCTTTTTCAGGAAGACTGTCTAAAGAAGCTGGAAGGCTGGTTGCATTTTGTCATGCTCTATGTATTTTGGTGCTGTATTGTGCTAAGTGTCTTGGATATATTGGCTGGTGCCAGCGATGTCATCTTCATGAGGCATCAGCCTTCACATAACCTCTGAATTCTGGACTTGTCTGCCTTCTCATAGGCCTGCAGATAATGACAGCACTGCTGGACCTGCTGCATGTTTCCTTGGTTTTGTACCATTTTGCAGTTGTATTGGAAAAAAACTTAAAAAAATACTTTTGCCTGTAAAATCAAACTAATTGATCACTAGTAGATTTTTTGAAAATGTTACAATATTAGATCAGTTTTCCCCAGGTTCTTGTTAGATAATCACAGAATCATTCAGGTTGGAAAAGAACCTTGGGATCATCAAGTCCAACCATCAGACCTACTCTACAAAGTTCTCCCCTACACCACATCCCCCAACATCACATCCAAGCAATCCTTAAACACATCCAGGGATGGTGACTCCACCACCTCCCTCGGCAGTCTGTTCCACTGTCTGACCACTCTTTCTGTGAACATTTTTTTCCTAATGTCCAGTCTAAACCTCCCCTGTTGCAGTTTAAAGCCATTCCCCCTTGTTCTGTTGCTAATCACCTGTGAGAAGAGACCAGCACCAACCTCTCTACAATGTCCTCTCACGTACCTGTAGAGAGTGATGAGGTCTCCCCTTAGCCTTCTCCCCCTCACACTAAACAGTCCCAGCTCCTTCAATCGCTCCTCATAGGATTGTTCTCCAGGCCCTTCATCAGCTTCGTTGCCCTCCTCTGCACTCGCTCCAGCACCTTGAGATCTCTCTGGTATTGAGGTGCCCAAAACTGGACACAATCCTCAAGGTGTAGCCTCACCAGTTCAGAGTACAGGGGACTATCACCTCCCTACTACTGCTGGTCACACTATTTCTGACACAAGCCAGGATGCTGTTGGCTTTCTTGGCCACCTGGGCACACTGCTGGCTCATGTTCAGCTGCTTGTCAATCAGAATCCCCAGATCCCTCTCTCCCAGACAGCTCCAGCCACTCCTCCCCAAGCCTGTAGTGCTGCTGGGGTTGTTGTGGCCCAAGTGCAGGACCTGTCACTTGGCCTTGGTGAAGCTCATCCCGTTAACATTGGCCACCAATCCAATCTATCCAAGTCCCTCTGTACAGCCTCCCTATCCTCATGCAGGTCGACACTCCCGCTTAACTTAGTGTCATCTGTGAACTTACCGATGATACACTCTATGTCCTTATCAAGATCATCAGTAAAGGTGTTGAACAGAAATGGTCCCAACACTGACCCTGAGGAACACCACTTGTGACCGGCTGCCAGCTGGATTTAGCTCCATTGACCACCACTCTCTGGGACCGTCCATCCAGCCAGTGCTTGACCCAGCAGACCGTTCCCTCCTCCAGGCCATGAGCAGTCAGTTTTTCTATGAGAATTCTAGGGGAAAACTGTGTGAAATGCTTTTTGGAAATCCAGGTAGTCAATAATCATCCTGTATCTGAAAAACTTAATCATTGGAAGTCACAGAAGGGAAGGGAGGGTCTTCAGTATGTGCAAACATGAAACTACTGTATGTGAGTGTGGGGAAGCAGTAGGTAGAGTTATGTCTTGCTCTGGGGAGCATGTTGCAAGGTCATGATTTGGAATTAATTTTTAACTGTATTAGAATATTGAAGAGTAATTAAAGGGCAGATTCCCCCACTTTCAAACATATTTAACACTTTGTTATTTCTGAAAGAAACCCTCTAGATAAAGTTTAACACTTTTTTTCTTTTTCTCCTTCAAATCCTGGTTTAAAAACTTATTCTTGAGTGAAAATAAATGTCAGTTTTTGAAGTGACATGAAGGTGCAATCTAAGTGGAGAAGATATGTTTAACAGCAGCAGAGTAACTCCTATGATGACCTACAGCAGGAGGTATAGCTATCTCAGGAGTTGCACAGGAGCAATTCTCAAATTAAAGAGGAAGAATAAAGTCTTTCTGTATTTATTTACTTATTTCATGTCAAAGCAAGGAATGAGTTAATTCTTTCCTGAAAATTTAAGTGGGGTCATATGCATGCTTGATTTTCAACAGCAATACTCTGCTTTTTCTTAATGTACTCTGCCTTACTCTTACTAAATCCTCTTCTGTATTTTCTGAGTTTCACTCTAGTCTGCATGTGCTCAAAGAGGCTAAGTCAGTGTATGGGCTATTCATATTCTTGTTTATGTCAGTGGTGTTGGTGTTTAGGAAGTGGTGATAAAGGCTCTGCTCTACCTGTGTCAGATTGTGCAGTGCATGGTTGCGCATGCTTGTACATATGTGTCAGTTTAGGAAATGCTCTCAGCCTCGCTACTAACCTGTGAATGGGAACTGAAGCAGCTGCATCCTTTAGTAAGTGTATATAAGGAATCTCCAGGGCCTACAAGTGCACCATATTAGGCTTTACCAGACTAGGGACAAAGAAACTGCCTGGGTCACAAAAACCACTGAATTGGGCAACTCCCTTAACACTTGAAGCAATAGTCAGTTACACCATCACTGCTTTAAATTTTCTACCAAATATCAGGTACTTTTTAAGAAATGTGAGACCCCAAATCACCAGATACTGTTTTTCAGGGGGAGGGGGGGGAAGAGGTCATAGGTCACCTCTTGCTGACTTATTAATAACTATGTGGAAATCAAATACAAAGTATACTGCAGGGCTGCTTCATAAAAAACCAAACCTTTTATTTAGATAAAGGAAAAGAACTAATACATTAAGAGTGAGTAATTCTTTAAAAAAGGAAGGAATGTTCCAAAACAAACAAGGAAAATAGCTGTGTATTTGAATAACATAATAGAAGGAAACATTTATTTCAGTTTGCATGACATGGGATGCATATGACAGCAAATAAAATTCATCTAGTTAAGCACTGCAACTGAGTGTTTATGGCTTTGTGATACTCTGGCACATAAATATTTTGCGATGCAAAGTTATTTCTATAACATTACAAAGACGGAATGAAACTGAAGTGACAGCAACTGTCCCAAGAAGAAATTGAGTTTGCTGAAGAAAGAAAAGTGGAATAGTGGAGTGCATGTAGCGCCTCTTTACCACATGCCTTTATTAAGGGAGGGAGAAATTTTTCTTCTCAGATCAGATTTTATCTCTTACAACTTCCTTCACAGGTTCTGAGACAGAATCTCTTAAAAAAGGGGAATGCCCATATTTTTCATGAAAAAGTAGAAAGAAGACATTTCAAGGTGGTTAAGGAGGAGAATTATTAATGTGAATGTCCTCATTTACTCTCCAGTCTGCTAAAAGTCCAGGTCATGCATGGCTCCCTCTAATCTTACTGTCCTAAGAAAGTTATAAGATAAATATGAAATTTTAAAAAAATTTAAAATCTCTGAGTTAACTTTAAGAAATGATTTTTAGGAGGTTTTTTTTTTTTTTTCTCCCCTGCATCCTAGATGTACCTCCAGAAGATCAGATCTTAACCTGGTAAGAACAAAGGAGAAAGTGTGAGGGTGCATGAGACTGACCTACTACAGATCGATATGCTTGTTAGTAGAGAGTTGCTAGAAAAAACCATAGCTTTATTACCCCTTTCTTGTTGTGTTGACTTGGCCAGTTTGATTCTGAATAGTTATTTCTGGACAGGAGTAACTTCTTTTGAACTAAAAATGGTGTTTAAAGCAACTGCACTGTACTACTGTGGTCCTCTCGCAATCTGTACATTGCATGCTTCATTCTGAAAAGATCTCCAGATGTTTCCATAATCTGTAAAAATAAGCAGCTGTATAGGCAGGCAGCAGATGACTTTTCTGAAAATTATGTTGCTTTGTGTTTGAAGGGGAGAATTGGAAGTCCAGTACAAAGCTAGAAACATATTCTGTGGTTACATTTCTGTAGAGTGAAACCCGTATTTTCCGTGTGTGAATTGGTGATTTCACTGTGATGTCTTTCATAAAAACCAAGAAAGTCAAAATTAATGTTGAAAGGTAAAAGCTGTCATTGCAGCCCCCTAAAAACCTTTCTGTGGTACGTCTCTCTTGGATTGAACCACCAACCCTGGCAGAGAGCACTGCTGCAGCTTTACGAAATGGCGGTTTTGAAATTGATTGTTGCTTTTTTGATTCATTCATCCTTCCAGATGGTGAGCATGTTGAAATTATACTGTTTCTTTTTTGTACTTCTGTGTGTCCACTGGTCTTTCTATGTTGTCTTCTTCTTTCTTCTTTCTGTCTTTTTTTCCCTAAAAGGAGTTGTCTTTTATTTTCTTTTACTTTTCCTTTTTTTTTTTTTTTTCTTATCCCTCTCCTTCCTGTGAATGATGGCTTGTTTTAAGTTTACCTCAGCAGAACATAATCCAGATTCTGGAATTATGAGTCCATTCATCAAGTCTATTATCTTTTCAGTTTGAAATTAAATTCCATATCACAAATACAAAATAGAAAGATCTGGAATTTTCTACAGGTGATTGAAGACTCAGTTCTTGCTTACCTCCTATATGTATTGTTAAATAACTTAAATAACTTAAAGGTATTTTTAAATTGAAATTATGGATTTTATATTCTGGTAAGTTTTTTTGCCTGTACAATGAAGCAGGAGGTTGTAGTGTGCTGTGTGTTTGTTCTTAGAAATTGAGTTGCTTGATCTCCACCAGCTAGAAAACATTATGTGGAACAGCCAAGACTTTTTTCTTGCTAAACAGGGTATTTTCTTTAGATCAACATGAACAGTCAGGTCTTTGCCAATGTCTGGTAGCTGTTACTTCAAACACCAGAAAAAAATCCCATTGTTTGACTGTCTCTTGAGCCAAATGGCTCTTTCAGAGCAATGGAACACTTTCCAAGCACATTTCTGAGAGCCAGAGAGTTGTAAAATTGACATTTAGTTGGTCCGAAGCATTGAAGATGAAAGATTTCATGTCAATCTGTTAATATTTTTAGGTGGTGGAAATAATTTTCTACCCTGAGGGTTCCCTTTTACCTTTTTATTTTTTTTTTTTTTAAGAAAATAAAAGTATCCTCAAGAAGATAAGCCTTCTGTTATTGTCTGTTGCATACTGTAAATCACTTGGAAACAACCTGGTTCTCCATATAGGTATGTAGTTTTACTGAAGAATTCAGAAAGTTCCTACAGCGAGTTTAATTGCCTTGATGTTGCTCTGATGTACATGAAATTTTGTTTTGTAATGAAGAGTGATTTCATCTATCTTCTCCAGTAGAAGAAATTCTAAATATTTCATGTACTGACTTAATACCTGAGGGGATCAGCTCTAAAAGCAGTGGTGCATGTGAATAACTTCATTTTGTCAAGAAAGTCACACAGGTATAAGCTATCCAGTTAGTTATAATTTGCAGTTTCACATCTTAGAACTGAAGGAAGATGACTGTACTTGCCTGGCACAGAATTTGTATGAACCCATAGTTAAATCCATGTGGGGATGCTGGAAGAGGAGAAGGTTGCACAAGCTACACAAGTAAACACAAAGCGCATCCGTATTGTTTCTAAAGCTAAGTGAACAATAAGTTTTTTAAAAAATTATATAGCTGGTTTGGGAAAGAAAGATTAATCTTGTGCTTAAAGCATGAAAGATGAAAGTGGGAGGCTGTAGCTCTGGAAAGAACCTAGGAGCAATAATAAATCCTTAAATCAACTCATTCATGTATTCCTTTCAATTTTTGTCACTTTTTAATATATACTCCTAGAGAAAATACCTTCCAAAACCACCTATGTGCATTTTGGAGAGAGAATGTTTGAATATAGAGTATGTGATTTATGTGTATAGCTGTGCATATTTACATGGAGTCTGTACATGGATATTATTGTGGAGTCTTCTATAACTGTGTCAGAATTCTGTTATTCAGCTTGTAGCTATAAGTGATTAATTGTAAGAAATATACTTCTGAGTGCTTTTGTGTCCTGCATAGAGTTGGATTGGATGAAAAAGCTGAAAGTAGTCATCGCATGTAAGAGTTATGATTTCTTTCAAAAAAGTTCCTTTCTAATTAAAGACGCTCCAGAGGGTAGCTATAGACCATTGGAAATGTTCAGACTTGCATATAGGAAAACTGTCATCTGTCTCTTCATCCTTTATGTCATGTCAACTAATATCTCTTCTGATAGTTCAGCAGATGCAGCCAGTATACCTATTTTTATTAGACTTCAAACTGTTAAATTTTTGCCATGATATATGTATTATTTCTTAAGAAGATTCACCAGAATTCATTTTTATTACTAAATGTATGAGGTTTTGTGTCTAAATTAATGAAAAAAGTTTTGAAGCTTTGCTGGATTATAGGTTAAAAAAAAAAGAGAAATGTAATCACAGTCTGAGAAAATCCCTTTTAAAGAGTGAGGAACTCACTCAACTGTTCAAACAATGCAATATTTAAGCCAACCCTCCAGGCTTTTTGCTCTGTTGTTGTATTTAAAAAGCCATCTCCGGCGTATTAAGATGTACCAGGAGTTTACACTTCCTCTAAAGGAGTCATCTGAGATTATGATTTACTAGATCCACAGGCACACCGTAACTAATTTCTGTTTAGTGAAAGTGAATTTAAGATTTGTGTACATGGGAACGGATGCTGGGAAAGCAGCAGCTCTTTTCAAGCACTTCTGTTTTGGAAAGAATTCCCATAGCTCCTTTGGACTAAATCTATCACCGTGGAAATTTGTTTTAGGACAGCTAAGAAAGAGTTTCTGCACACAGAATCTCCAGGTAGAGATCTTTACCTTCTTTGGTGCTGGAAGACCTGAAGCAGCCAGGTGAGACCTGGCCTCAAGTGTTCACACAGCCTGTAGCATGGAGACAAGATTTACTTGCTAACATACACCTACTTATAACATATTTAATTTACAACAGAGTAATCTCATTAGTTTGATAAGCTGGGACGGCTTCATCCTGTGATCCTCACAGCCATCTGTGTGATCATGAGCTGGTCACTAAAAGGCATCATGGTACTGGTGGTGGTGGCCTTTGGGATCTCATTTGTAGAAGTTCTGCACTGAATTCCAGTTATTTTCATAAATCCTTCTGAAAGTCTACCTGCCCAGGGTTCTGTTGGTTGTGCTTCAGTAAGACTTTCAATGTTTATTAGCCCAAAGTGGTCTGAGGGCTGTTCCATGTTTCCAGAGGAACTTCAGTAATGTGGTCGCATTGATTTTGGCAAGCATGCTGGAAGTGGTAGGAGGTGCAGTTTTCTGCCTTTACGTTTTCAAAAGACACATCTGAACAATATCCTACCTTTGGAGAGAAGATTGGGAAAGTCATTTTATTGTGTGGACTCACTGACTTTACAGAAAACTCATCAGTGTTTAGAATTTCTAGGTTTTAGATTCTCAGCTTTTAGTAATTCTTTTGAAAAAAATCAGTTTACAGGCCTGCACTGGATTCTTTAGTACAGAGTGGGATTACATTGGGTAATGAAGAGGCTGAGAGGAGAAATGAAACCCAACTCCTGAATCTCCTGAACACCATCCTGGAAGATGATAAAAATGCAGACTGTTTTGTGGTCTAAGGAGTACAGAGAATGAGCTGATCTACTTATTCAATTATGTCAAATGATCAGCATTCATTTATTAAACGATGTAAAGTGAAATTGAATTAGAGCAAGTAAGTGATTACATTATGTAAAGCAATTTTTAAAACTGGGTAATGTGATCACCCTTCATTTATTACATTAAGTTCAGAATATTGGATATTGATGCTATTATTAAATTCATGGAAATGCTTATAATGATGGACAAGTTAAAACATAATGTGCAAATGAAGCCACTTCTTTTTGTATTTCTTTTCCAATACTGGCTGTTGGTACAAAGGTGCTGTTTCTTTCAAAGTGAAAGCTGAGTTTTCACTATAACTTTTCAGCTATTATTTGTTCTTCTAGGTAGAATCTTGTAAATATTACTTGTAAATATCATTTGGAAGATGTCAAAAACAGGGAGAAAAGGATCATCAGTTAACCAGCTTGGCAGAAGGGGGAGGCAAGGGCAGGAAATGGATACTAGAATTGCAAACATAGGAAACATACTAACACATTCTGAAAAAAAAACCCCAACTGTCATACCTTTCTAAAAGGCTGGATTTTCTACTTTGCAGACACATGAGATGAAACTGTCACAGTTGGTCATGTAAATGAAAGAATGCAAACTGTTTCTTTAACCTACTGTCGTAGCAACTGCTGAAATATCTAGCCAGAGGCTGCTTCTCTGACTGTGAGAGTCTGAAATGTCAAATGATTGTCTCAAAGGTTGTTTGTGTGTGTGCTTTAAGACACAGCCTGGTGTCAGTAATGCCTCAACATTCATCAAGAATCAGCTGTGACTTTGTAATTAGTCTAAGGAATGTCACCCAAGGAAGCAGGAGTGTATGGCAGGATGCACCCTCCCACTCCCCTGCAGTTGTATTGACAGACTCCTTAGATAAGCCTCAAAGAGGTGGACTGAGTGAAACCGGCGTTTCTCATCAAGCACAAGGACCGCTGATCACCAGCCATCCTATAAACCCGATAATCTGTGGCTCTACTGTGTATACCAGATGCTGGCATACCTTGCAAAGTACTTTGCAACTTCACCAGTGAGGAGGTGATAAGAACTGATATGAGGTGATCATTTTTGCCCCAGAAGCTGGATGATTGCTCAAGAAGCATGAAGTCAGCAGATCTGTGGGAACTGATGAAAAAACGAAGGTGGGCAGGGCAAGCATGACCACCTACTTGTGGAAACGAGTTCATGGAATACCTGCCTCTCTCTAGTATGCAAGTCAGCTTAAAAGGTGACAGAGAAATTTGCTGTGTGGGCACTCGCCACCAAAGCTAGATCCATGTGCACCCACTATTGAAGAGGACCTATGAGATACTGATAGATCCAGATGCACCTACCACTAAAGCTAGATCCATGGGAAACCACTACCAAAGAGGACCAATGGGATGCTGCTAGATCCAGGAGCATCCACCACCTCTGTGTACACACATGACCAAAGAGGACCAATGGGACACTGCTAGATCCGTATGCACTCACCATCGAAGAACTGAAGACTGAGGACCAACGAGATGCTGCTGTATCCATGGTGGTGATTGTTCTTGTGACTCTATCCTGGATGCTTGCTTGATTTCTGTCTTTTCCTTCCATTCTGTCCTATCGCTACCGCTCTTCACTTTTAATAAAAACTGTTTTGGGTGTACGGCATTTGACTCATTTGTGTCTTAACCTTGCTCTTGGGATCATATTGAAACCTACCCTGACATTGGATGGAGACATTAACTTAGCATGGTTTGAGTTTATTATCTTCCCTAGAAAAAAATAATTTTAAGGCTTTAGGATGATGAGCTTCAACATTCCTGTAAGAAAAAAATTTGAAAATAATAATTTTTATATGGCAAGCTGTATTTTCCTTACTTATAGCTTATGGCAGATCATCTGTAAACTGAAGTGTAAAGTGTCTGTAAGCACCTTGTTTATCTTTGTATTAGGCCAGAGAAATAAAAAAATAGAACAATGTACACTAGGCAGGAAGAAGTATTGAAAAGAAATCTAGGTTTGTATAGTGTATATGAACAATGACAATGAAATATGATAGCTATTAAAGGAATATATTTTAGTGGTTTCATTAGTTAGCTACCCCATTTTCATTCTAATTTATAGCTATTATTATCTCCTGGCCTAACTGGAGGATCAGAATAGACTCAGCGATTGATGACCCTAAATTAATACTATGAAGTAATTTGTATAAATTAATTTCATATAACATATTTGCAGTGCCTTGTATAAACAGGGAAAGACCAGGATGATAAAAGCACCACCACCCTCTGAGATAATAAAGTCTTCAGTAACATCACATTCTGAGTAAAGGACATTTTCATCAGTCTCAACAAATGGAAGAAAAAAAAAAGGAAGAAGAAAAAGCCCAGAGGTCAAGTCCAACAGCAATGGAGAAGCTTTTAAGGTGGGAGTGGATCAGTATGATTCTCACACTCAACCCAGCCATGTAATGAGGGCCAGGGAAGTCCAGGCTTTGCTGACACTGCTTCTCCTGCCTAATTATTCACTTAACAGCATGTGACAGCAACTCGCATGTGGGTGACAGCATCTGGTACAAGTAATGCCCCTTCCTCACTGGTGGCACACAGTTCCAACTCCTCAGGGCTTCCTTCCCTGTGTTAAAAGCTTTTGCAGCTTCTATTTAGATGAAAATTAATGGTTTAGGCATCTGAGAGGTCTGATGTACAATAGCTTCAAAATTAACAGAAAACTGTGCAGCTAGGTTTAAGTAGAAGCAAAACCTTATTATTAATAAGAATAAATTCTTTAAAACTTTTTTAATGAGGCAAGACCATATTTTACCTTGATATCTCAAATACCTGATGAAAATGTCTATGGGCAAAATACTCTGAGGCTGATAAGACAATACTGAAAAACTGGTATGCTTTCACACTACTCGTTCGGTACTATGCCACTCTGTCCTTTAATGATATTATTAACACAAAATTGATTTTAACTCTGGGTCCAGATATCAGGACACAGTGTCTAGCTGTGACTTGCTGACAGTCCTGTGTGTCCCTTCAGACCAGCTTCTAGCTTCAGTAAACAGTTGCATAAACATGACTCCTGATGCCATGCAATATATGACTAGCTGTTTAGGCAGCAGCAAAACGAAGGACTCTGTTCTACTTTGCTATGTGCTTTACTCTGGGATGAGAAGAAAGGAATTTTGTATGTTTCTTCATTAAAACAGACTTTTTAGGCAAAACTCCAGGGAAACAACCTTTCCCCACCCTTAATTAATCCAGAGAGTGAACATGAGGATGACTAGACAGATGGGACATAATTTGAGTATGGAAAAATTGTCATCATCCCTCTTTAATTAGTGTTATAGGATAGCTCTCTTCAGATATAAGTAGATATGACAAAGATGTGTTTCACATATTCAAGAGGGTAATTAAACTGCCACATGCTCAAACCAATATACATACAGATCTGATTAAAAAGCTGACTCGGAAAACAGTGATGGATGAGGTTTTAATGCGCATGGGTATTAGAAAAGCAGTGAGAAGGGATTGCCGTGAAATGAATTGTTTCAATTCTTGGCTGTGAAGCCAAAAATAGGGGGAAAATTTATTAAATTTAAAAGAGGGAAAAGCTATATGGAGGAACTGGGAACACAGGAGGGTGAATTCATGCTATATAGTTTAAAATAATGCTTTAATTATAAAGACAGAGCAGGCAGACTGTACCAGCCATCAAATCAAAACATATATCTCTGAATAGTTATGCAGTATGCACTGTGCAAACTGATTTTCACCTCTAGACCATACTGCTGCTCCTTGAGATAAGTTGGTAAGTTAGGATGTGTATTTCTAGAGATTTTTTAACTTTTGCACAGAGACAGGCCAACAGGAAAACCAGACTTCAGTTGCTCTGACGGGTCAGGAAACTGGTTTTGACTTTTGTTTCTGCCTTGTTGTCGACAGTATTTTGACCTACCAATAAAACCTCCTTTCACCACTGAAAAAATAAAATAATTTCTAAGGCATGCAAAGTTTTAGATTACTAAATTCTCACTTTAGCCTGCTTTCCTCTGGTGAGCTCCACGTGGACTCTTGGAGACACTGCAAGAGTACCTGCACAGAGGAAGGAGCCTGCAGGACTTCCCAAGGCAGTATTTGTGCCCAGTGGATAAGTTTTGCCCTTCTGCAGGTCTATGAGCTTGTGCAAGCTCCTCTCTGGAGGCTGCTCCCTTCATGAGACAAACCTTGAGGATGTTTTGGCATTTGGTCTGCATGTACTCTCACTGTCTTTATAGAATGGCTGTTGTGACTCAAAATCACAGAGAAATTCTGCCTAACTATACTGAAATAACATTGAAATGACATGTTACTACAACACTCGAAGGTCTTGGGATGAGCTTGGTAGACAAGAGAATTAAGGGAAAAGAGAACTGAAGTATACTTATGGTTTTCTCCAGAAAACCTCTGGTTTTATTCTGTGTTGAGTTTGTGTGGTGGGGCTTTTGGTAGCGGGGGAGGCTGCTACAGCGGTGGCCCCTGTGAGAAACCTCTTGAAGTCCCCCAGCTCCAAGTCAGACCCTGCTCTGGCCAAGGCCGAGCCAGTTAGCAACGGTGGCTGCACCTCTGTGACAATGTATTTAAGAAGGGAAATCCAGGAGGAGGAGTGGGAGTTGTGAGGAGGAGTTATGAGGAGGACACCTACGCAAACACCAGTGTCAGTGGAATGAAAACTGGGGGGTTCTGTGCTGGTGCACCTCCCCTGCAGCCCGTGGTGAGACAGCAGGGCCAGGCCCTCTGACACCCATGGGTCTCCATGGCAGAACAGATGCCCACCTGCAGCCTGTGGAGGACCCCACACCAGAGCAGAACCAAAGAAGGCCGGGACTGTACGAGAAGAAGCCCCAGCTGTTGCAGTTCAACACTGGAAAGACTGTAACACGCCGGGGTGACACATGCTGGAGCAGTGCAGGAATAGCTGCAGCCTGTGGGAAGGACTCACATCAGAGAAAATTCGTCAAGGACTGTCTTCCATAAGAGGGACATGATGCAGCATGTGCTGCAAACAATCAAGTAGTTAAAACCTTTTTGGTACGGATCCTTGGATAAAGGTAAATCCATGTGCGGGATTAATTTTGCCCAAGGACCTGGGTGCACTTGGTGGGTAATGCAGAAGAATGGGGAATGGAAACCATGCTGGAGCAGGGGAAGAATGCAAGGAGTTCCACCCGTTGTCCCAAAGAGGAAGAAGCAATGTGACTGATGGCACCCTCCTATTCCCTGACCCCTGTGCTGCTGGAGTGGTGGAGGTAGAGAAATCAGGAGTAAAGCTGAGCCCAGAAAGAAAGGAGGGGTGGGGAGAAGGTGTTTTTAAGATGTGGTAATGATTCTCACTATCCTACTCTGTCTGCTAAATGGTTTTGTTTTTCTGAATTAAAATTTGGTTCTTTTTCTTTCCCTAAGTAATCTGGCTTTTGCCCCTGCCCATAATGTGTGAATCATCCCTCCCTATCCTTATCTCCATTCCTGAGCCTTTTGTTGTATTTTCTCCTTCCCATTCCTGAGGGGAAAAGGGTGAGTGAGTGGCTGCATGGTGCTCAGTTGTCCTCTGAGATCAAACCATAACATTCTCCTATAATGAGTCTTGTCTCATCATGCCACTTCATTTAGTAATTTCATTTTTTTAAAGTGAATGCCACTCTGTAGGAGATAAATTATGCTTCTTGACAGATATTTAGCTTTACTGTTGGCTTTGTACTTACATCCCTGGCAGAATGGTGCAGCTAATGGGCAACTCTGACGATACAGAATGACCAGATTTTTTTTTCATAACCTTATATTTTGCTGGAAGATTGTAGCAGTTTCCAGATTTATTTATTGTAGTTTTATTTTCTCCAAATTAGATATATAGTTGCATTCTGATGGCACAAATGGCCTGGCACTTAACATATCTGAATCAAACAGAAATCAGTACCCATTAAAGTTGGAGCTAGGGATATATAACTAAAGTAGTATATAAGATCCTTGAAACCTGCTTCAAATAAAAATTTCAACTCTAGACACTCAGCCAGTAGAATTGCCCTTTTATTTATTTCCTGCCACTTTCATCATGATTTATTCTTCTCTATATAAATAATCCCTGTACTGTACCCAGGGAGTAATTTTATTTTTAGGAGATAGAAATCATTCATTTCCTGCCAATGGAAGCTCATAAAACAATATATTGTCAATTACAGCCAACTGAGCTGGTGATTACAAGATTAATTATTGTTGTGAGTGATGGTGTTTAGCAGCTTCAGGTTTCCAGCTCTAGTACAGGGGGCATTTTCTGTGGGTAGAAGGCATCTGTACAAAGAGCACTGCAATTGCTGTTGGACATGGGATCAAGTCTGTGCTAAGGACTCGCAGATCTCCTCCAAATGGGCAGGAGCACGATGGACTTAGCTTTGGGATTTGCAGCTGATGGCTTCCTGACAGATGACATTATGTGAAAATGGCTCTAATACAGTTTGGGTCAAATGCCATTTTGAAAAGGAATCTCTGGGTTTCATATGCAGGTGGGAGACTATTTTTACTTCTATTCACAGTAGGTTATTCAGGATATCCCACAGGTAGTTGTGACAGGTTGATTTTCCCTGCAGTTATCATGAGAAACTAACGTCATGACAGCTGTCATAAGAAACTAATCTGCAGAAAAACTAGGCTGTCTCTCGGATATTTTGGATCACATGCTAGTCATCAATGGCACTAGAAATTTGACTAAAGGAATTAGAAAAAAGCCAGTGAAGGAACTAAAGCACCTGAATAATTGGTTATGCAATCTTTCTGAAGAGATGAAGCTTTCTAAGGTGGATATGGCTAAAATACTTGAGCCCCAACAGTCATGAATGAATGGAAAAATATTTTTTTCTTTAAATGCTTTTAGCTAATTAAGCTCATTTTAACTGAAAAGTATTAGGATTCAGTCTCCAGAGTGGTTTAGCCGATAGATCTGTGTAGGATGTGGCAAGCCCAGGTAGACTTGCTACAACCATGAGTCTCCTGAGCTTTGGCCTGAATATAAACAGATTTGCTAGAGGGAAGAAAGCTACTGTGACTGTGATAGCTGTCCCAGAACCTAACTGTCTGGTGATCCTGAAGGCAGTTTCACTGAGCAGAATGAATACTGCTCTAAAAGCCAAAGGAGAGAAAATTTAAGTGACAGTTTTCTTATTTCTTATCAAGAAAGCAAGTCACTGGAGATGTGTTTCCTCCACTCCCCACCAGATCCTCTCTTTTGCAGCAGCTGTCTGGGAAGCAGCTGATGGTGGCCAAGCCTGGGGTGACCTCATGGAACGCATGCATTGCATTGTTGTGGAGGCAGCACTGAGCACAGTGATGCTGCAACACCGTGGGTTCCCAAAGTAAAATGGCTGAGATGTTCTTTTAAATGTGCATGTTGCTGTTAAAGAGGATAAATATTGCATTACATGGAGTATCTGCAGGCAGAGGACCTGACCAAAGAAATGACGAGTGTGGATGCTTAAATCACACACTCATCCTGCTGAGCTGACAGACGGTGAGGTGATGTGCTTCCAGTGCTGCGTTACCTTATGTGCTCAGTGCACCATCAGACCATGCAGGCCCAGGTCAGACTATGATGGAGTCCTTGCTTTTGTGACACTTGCCACTGTCCTGGGACTGGGTAATTTCCCAAAGTTGCAGTTTGAGATAATTATGTACAGAAAACATCACAGAATGTCCCAGTGAAATCCCAGCATATTTCATGTTCTAGGTCACCTCTAAGAAAATTAGGTTGTCATGTCAACATACAGTGATTGCCCAATTATACATCCCTGAGTGGAAAGGAACTGTTTAAGGAAATTGAAATCCAGAATACTTCATCAAAAGTTTGTGCCTTGAATTGTATTTCACTTCCATGGATAACAGACTGTAAGGTAAATGTTATATTTAACATTCCTGACTTCTGAAAACTCTGTTGTGAATGATCTTAAAGCAGCTTTTTAAATGGTCCAACTGTCAGAGTTTTAACTTTTTCTTTTCCTTAATCTATACAATTGTCAGATAAAGCATTATGAGCTATTCAGTTGCTTATTACACTTTGCTAAGGCTGGTATTTAATTTATCAAAACCTAATATGATAGGATTTTGCTGGGGAACAAAAGGACATGATCTATAGGCTAGATGCCAGAGAGCTGGTTTAGCAAGTGTGAGATGCTGCAGATGGAGCCATATATATTTTCATCAAGTGTCCATAAAGAACAGGTTGTTAGGCATTGGATGGGCTGCCCAGGGAGGTGGTGGAGTCCCCATCCCTGGAGGGGTTTAAGAGTCGGGTCGATTTGGCACTTAGGGTTATGGTGCAGCTGGGAACTGTCAGTGTTGGGTTGATGGTTGGACTGGATGATCTTCAAGGTCTTTTCCAACCTAGACGATTCTTGATTCTGTGATTTAAATAGGCAGTGCAAGAGATAGGGAACAGTGCTCATGCAGAGGAAATGTAAATTAATGCTGAAAGGCAGGAAAGAACCACACTCCCCTTCCCGACTCCCCCATTTAAGGTACACCTTAAGAATGCAGTTGAGATACCTATGCAAATATTTTGCTGGCAGCGGCATTTAAGCAGAGATCTGCAAGGTCTGTTAGGGGATGGCCAAACTTTCTCTAATTTCTGGAGTGCTTGGATGCTATAGAAAGTCATTAAAATCTTTGGATATCACACTGATAGGCTACTTTCACATAGCCTCTACACTTTACCTGAAGTCCCATGCTAAACTATGTTAAAGTGATTCAAATGCACCAGGAGGAAACTGCCAGAGTTCAACCTTTATGACCAGTCCACACCAGCTGTTCTGCTCTTGAGCACTGCAGGGTTATTTGTCAGGTAATAATTTACACGGTCCTTAAGAATTCATGCAACTGCAGGCTGATTTTTTTTTTTTTTTTTAAATGTTTAAAATGTGCTTAAAAATGTACTTTCTTTACAGTTGAAATATTTTCAAATCTGTCTTAGAAAAAAAGCGCAGTGGTTTCAGGTATTACAACTAGTGTTAGTTTCTTCAATAACTTGTTTGTTTTTTTCCTGTGAGTTTGTAATCAGGTTGTTCCATCTGAAAAATATTTTCCCATTGCCACTGATAGCTAAAAATTTCATACAAACTGTATAAGAATGCCAACCAAGTCCCAGTGTTTGAATGATCTCTCAGTGTGGCCGATTCAGTCCTTTCAGAGTCTCATTGTAATGCCTGAGTCTATGCTGGGTTAAATATACTTGTGGTTCAGACTGTAGGATGGGGACCTACGGAGCTGTGGTACAGGGTGGTAACACCATACATATAATAGCAAATTTGATCCTGTCCTGCCAGATGAATGGCTAAGAGGGAGAAAAACAGATTCCCTTGCTTTCCTATTAATTTGAATACTGCTGTGACTGGAGATAGTGTACAGGCAAGAGTGATTTTTTTATTTAATTTCTCCCTCTGAAAGGTGTTTTGCCTTAAGGAAAGAATTTTCCTGATACTTCTCCGCTTTAGTTTCTGTCCTTTAATGGTACAGTTCATTTTTCTGTACAAATATTTTATAAGCCAGAAATAGCCTTATTGAGCAGAAAGCTGTGTTCCCAAAGTTGGGCCAGTTAAGGCAGAAAAGTTTTTAAGGAAAGGGAGGGAATAAATTTTCCTTTTTAATGTCTAATCTTATTCCAGAACATCTCAGTAAAGTGGGTTACAGCTTCCATTTCTACCTCAAGCTCTATTTAACCAGGATTACACAGTTTATTTCAAACAAATAAAATATCACAGTATCACAGAATCACAGAATCATCTAGGTTGGAAAAGACCTTGAAGATCATCCAGTCCAACCGTTAACCTAACACTGACAGTTCCCAACTACACCAGATCCCTCAGCGCTAAGTCGACACAACTCTTAAACACCTCCAGGGTTGGGGACTCCACCACCTCCCTGGGCAGCCCATTCCAATGCCCAACAACCCCTTCTGGAAAGAAATGCTTCCTAATACCCAGTCTAAACCTTCCCTGGCATAACTCGAGGCCATTCCCTCTTGTCCTATTGCTTGTTACTTGGTTAAAGAGACTCATCCCCAGCTCTCTGCACCCTCCTTTCAGGGAGCTGTAGAGGGCGATGAGGTCTCCCCTCAGCCTCCTCTTCTCCAGACTAAACACCCCCAGTTCCCTCAGCCGCTCCCCATACGACCTGTGCTCCAGACCCTGCACCAGCTTCGTTGCCCTTCTCTGGACACGCTTGAGTCATTCAATGTCCTTTTTGGAGTGAGGGGCCCAAAACTGAACCCAGACATCGAGGTGCGGCCTCACCAGTGCCGAGTACAGGGGTCAGATCCCTTCCCTGTCCCTGCTGGCCACGCTATTGCTGACACAAGCCAGGATGCCATTGGCCTTCTTGGCCCCCTGGGCACACTTCTGGCTCATAAATACACTTGTTCTGTGAAAACACATTTTTTCCAGTCAGTAAATCAAATATCAATAATTTACCTCATTATGTCCATGCCCTTCTCATCTAAAATATCTTGAAAGTCTCTTATACTAATGAAAGAAACACTAATAAAAAAATCTTCTCTCATCTGGAAGAAGCATGCTGGAAACATTGTAAAAGAGAGAATTAAAATGTGGCAGATTTTGGTTGTGGCTGAGCTCGCGTCTGTTGAGTGGAAGCATACAAATATTAAGTGGTCCTTGCTCTGAAATGCTCATGATATAACTTTGGCAAGGCTGGAGAGAAGGAATGGTTTGACAGCTACAAGAGGTAAAGGAGATGGACCAGAAGCCTATGGCAGCTGTGCATTACTCTGCTCTCTCTGTGCCACCCACCATTTCTTCACAACTGTCTGTATGGGCTGCTAAGGATGAAGAAGGAGGCTGACTTTATAGCTTCCAGCAGGGTGCCCCCAAATAATAACAAATGTTATTATTTGGGTAGGAGGTGAAATGTAATATACTCTCATATCTTATCTGAAGCCATGAAATAGAATATCTTGTCACCATATTCATAATCATCATTCTTGTGAAGAAGAGCAATTAAAAAAAGAAATAGAAGTATAGAGTTGCATTCTAGCCTCTTCTTACAGAGCCCTTGGTGTAAATCTCACATTTGGTTAAATGTGAAAAGAGGAACTTAAGATGAATAGTACTTGTCACTGATTTACAAGTGCTGAAGTCTCTCTGAGCTGATTAATAACTATTTCATTTTTGGTCAGTTGAAGGAACCCGTTTAATAAAGGATATTATCATGCACTGCAAACATTTCAGCGGAAATGGAGGTATTTATTCACTTAAGAGTTAGTTCCCTCCTCTGATAAGCCGAGAGCTGTAATACTGCATGACTGACTTGGTCAATATATCTATGTACTCTGGTCAAACAGTCTACAAGCCACCTAAACTTTGGTGATCCTGGGGGAAGATATATAAGCTACAGTACTCAGTTGCAAAGAAACAGTGTGGTAGAGGAAAAACGAAGTGTCATGAAAGAAAATTCCTTTTTTCCCATTTAAAATTTGCATTGCATACATTTCCTTGCTGAAAGGGAAAACAATATTGTAAAGGTGCCTTAACTCTTGGCTGTGTCACTGAATCCTAGTGATACAATACCATGGAAACCAGAACTCTCACAGCAGCGACAAACAGCAGCGAGCTTCAGGAGAATCCAGTGTACAGTATAAAATACACAGCTTTTTACCAGTTTGTTGGTTTTGACACCAAAACTTTTTATAGAAAATTAGAGCTTGAAACATATAGGCATTAGGAAGGCAGAAGTATTAATCTAATTTAAATCTTTAATGCTAAACCACTTATTTTACAACTTGTTTATAGAAACAGGAGAGGAGGTTGTTTCGGGAGTTAGTCAGTGGTGTGGCAGGATTAATGTAGTGCAGACTGTGTTGGCTGTTCAACTGTGTGTCCCAGTGGCGGTGGTTATCACGTGTATGCAGCAGCTTGGTTGCTTGCTCTGTTATGGGATGCACAGACTAATTTATGATGGAGAAAAGATTGCTTTTGCTGAATGGTGGCTATGGATTTTCAGCTCATAAAGGCAGGATACAGAGTAGTCTGGGATAAAACTACAGATGGTCAGACTGGCTACTGTTATGGGCCAACATCTCTGGGGGACATTAAGGAGGAACCCTTCCCCTCCTCCAAGGACACTTATGGAACAGTGTGAATGGGATGTTTAGAAGTTTCTAGGTATCTCACAGCATTTTAAAAGTGGCAAGGATTGATGGTCTTTGTCCTGAAACTCTACTTCACTGGTTGCTGGCTAGTTGCCTGTTGTTAATAAATAGCTGCTTCAGTCCTGATTTAACTATGTTAGTGTAGTTTAAACTTTGTAAACTGAACAAGTTTTTTTCTGTAAGAGTATATTTGTGTCTGTGTATATATATATATGTATAATTTCTGATTTTTTTGTTGTTTACTCCAGCTAATCATATAAGATCCATAGTAATCTCCTGACTTTGCAAGCCTAGTACCTTTTACTGAAAAATTGTTGTTTCTAAAGAAGTTATCTGTATTCTTCTGCTTCTTCAAACAGCAACCCATTTATTCATCCATGTCCTTCTAGTAGCTGAATGCCTGGAACTAAACATGCAAAACTCTGACAATAATGATGTTTAGCTAGAAAATTTATTTATTCAACATCTTAATATTTCTATGTGTAAAACACAATGTTCTGTTAGCCTTCATAGATGGCTTCTTGCCTTGTAAACTTATCTAGTTCATCCTGTCAATTTGGAAAGGCTACCTCCATGTCAGGAGAGAAGAGATCCAAATGTCTGTGTGCAGGTCCTGAGTCTGGGTACTTGTGCTACTAGTTCTGCAGTCAAAGTTGATCAGGCTGCTGTTGAACCTGGCCTGGTGTTGGGTGTGGATGCAGGGCCATCACGTTGCATAAGGACTCTCTGATAAAAGCAATTTGAGTCCATCTGGCCAGATAGTGTACAAACCTTTACTGCAAGTGTGATGAAATTTCAACTCTTCTCTCAGAAAATCCCAATTTATCCACTTACTGCCTTTGTCTTTTGAGAGATGCATATTTGCCATATGGGAGGAAAGCGAGACCAAGAAATGCTTTGCAGCCAAATGCACCCATAAGCAACACAGAATGCCATTGATTATTTCAAATTTACTGTGGTCCTTTTCAATTCACCTAACATCGGTAAGATGTCGCTTGATAAATGGAAGCTGTCTGTCTGTTTCTTTTGCCTGGAAAAGAAGGCAGTAGTCCCATTTGTTATTTTCTGGTTTGTTTACTGCAGATATTTAAGCAACAGCAAAGAGCAGAAACAATGGCTTTCCTTGACTTGTAGAGTTACACAGCACTGTGTTTTTGCTGCCTTTGGCAAAGCTGAAGTAAACAGTGGAACAGATTCAAATGCTCAAATACTATGCTTGTGTGCAGCCGACCTGGATGTCACTGTGGAAAGCTTACAGTGCATTTAACTGCAGCATTGCTTCACTTTCTTCTTCTTTTGTTTGTTGGAATCACTAGATGAAGGGAGTATTTACATTTGATTGTGTATGAAACAAATTACTGAAAGCTTCACAGCAAATGCATAGGAAATTTGTTTTAGATTCTCATGAAATCCAGCAAATCTGAACATTTATGCCTCATTAGTCAAAACAGACATTTAGAAATCTTAGTACAAGCCCTGTTTATCTTGCAGCCAGCATTAAAATTGTTCCAGCATATGTGTCTGAGGCATACAGTTTGTAAGACATACTGTCCTTTAGTGGCCCTTCTCAGCCTTTGTTCACAGTAGAACTAAGTTTATAGCATCACATATTTTCCTCCCAGGCTAATGGCTTTTGTCTTGATGAGCTTAAAATACTTTGGTGTACCATATAAGTCTTTGCTGACTTTGTATACACAGGCTTGCACATAGATTACTATCCTGGTGGTTCTTCCAAATGTAGTATGGACTTCTACCATGGGCTGACATGAAAAGTAAATAGTGGGATGCTCCAGTCTGCAACTTGGCCCTCCAGACAGTCATTTAGAGTGGTTCAGCTGTAATGTGGAACTGTTTTGATCACAGACCATTTTTCACCTTCTGTGCTCTGAAACAAAAGATGCCTCTTGCAGAGCAGCGGGCAGCAGCACCAGCTCTGGACTCCGTTCCTCCTGGGCTTTACCCACCCCAGTGGAATTTAATGAGTCCTTTTATTGTTTTCTGTGTTCACCTGGTCAGACTCTAACCTTCAGTTTATAACTCCAAAATATCTATCTTTCTGAACTGTACTACATAGAGAGTTACTCTTTCTTATGTGGTGGCTATGAAAACTGATGACAGTGCTTGTGACCTTGCAATGTAATTGAAATATAAGGAATTCAATTAACTCTGAAATTCACTAGCTTAAGCCATCAGCTGAAGTGGTCCCAGGTTAGTGGTCTCCAGCTTGTGACTTTCTGTTTATGCTTTGGTGTCTAATGAATTTTACACTCTTGTTACAGCTCCTGCATTTCACTTTGCCAAAATACCATCACAATGGAAACAGGCTCTGAAGTAAGACTGAGCTAACTTTGCTTTCTTCTCATTTCTTTCTCACATCTCAACTGCTGTTACTTTCCTTCTGCTTTTCTGCTTGTGGACCAATGCACATGCTGAGTGAATGGTTGATTGACCAACACTTTTCAAATATTTGCCACGAGGTCAAAGGAATGTGTGGAAGCTTGCCTCACTACACCTTTACATAGTGGTCTCAGGACATTTCTGGCCAAAGGGCAACATGCTTTCCATTAGAAGACTCACAAAAGCTGAAGTTCCTAGTAGCAAAATTAAGCAAATTCTTTTTACAACTTTCAAAACACTAATAAAAAAAAATTCTCCGAATGTTTTTCCAGTTAAATGCCTCGCACTTTGATTTAGTGACTTCCTGATGCTTTTTAGATGTCTAGTCTGCAAAATCTACTTAGGATCTTTCAATTTTTTTCCCTATTTCTCTATCCCCAAATCACTACTTGTACGTTTAGACTGTTACACATAATATTCTACCCGTTGTGGGCCTGTCAAAAACATGTTTCCTTAGTTATCACAGTGATCTCACCACTTTTTGATTACAGCTTTGTTTGCTGGGGGCTTGAGCTATAAATTTAATGCCAAAATTATCTGTCAGCTTACTGAATCACATTTCTGTACATGAATGACACTTGTGCTTAAATACATTCAAACATTCCAATAGACTCTTCTAATTGTTTATCATATTATTCATTTAATTGAGTTTTTGGAAGAGAAGAGTTGCTCTGCTGGGATGGAGTGGGCTCATCTTGGTGAATGTGCATTGGAAATGAACCTGAGAAATTACATAATCTTCATGGGAGTTAAAGAGTGCTCTTACCTTTATTCATGAAGGGAATCCTGCAATTAGAAAGTGGACCACTTGTTAATTAATTAAATGCTGCAGTGTATGACTTCATCAATATTCTCTGACCATCAGTGGGGATAGGGAGGGAAAGAAATTTAATGCTGTCAAAGTTTGTAGCACATTTGTGTCATGGGTGGTCATAAATATAGTTGACTGAATTATTAATTGCAGACAATATTAATGACGGAGCTAGCTCCTTTTTCTCTGCTCCCGGTGATTCACAAGCTTTACCCACATGAACAGTGTCTGTTGAGTCCCATTAACTTCATGAGGGAAGGGCATTAATTTCTGCAAACGTGTTTTACTATTGCTATGTATTTGCCAACTAGCAGAGGTTATTTGATGGGCAATTCACAAACTGTTTACTTTGACTGTCTCGCATTTAGCATTCAATGTGTGTACTAGGTCAACGTAAATGGATGAGACTAGACCTTTTGGATGCAAATAAATTTGATTTGAAACTTAAATTTTGTAAAACAAGATGGTTTTTACTGTAAAACTGAGGACTGGCAGAAGACTTAATCATATTATAAAATAGGTCTCAAAGCCAATAGCTGTTGTATCAACAGTGTTTCTTCCCCTCCTGGAGTGTTTGAACTCATATATAACAGCACTGAGAAACTGGAAATGAAAACCAACAACCAAAAGTGAGATTTGTCATGTTTTGACAGTTTTACTTTTGCAGACCTAGCTGAAAGCAGCCATTCTGTAGATGAGATACAATTTCAGCCAGTCGGTATAGTGAATGGAGCTGATCAAATTACTTTTTATGGAACAATGTTTTTGTCAAAAGTACATACTTTTTTTAGAAAGAGGTAATTTTGAATGTTTCTTATTTCACATTAAGAAAAATAAAACTGCTGATTATGACTGGGCTGTTTCAATTTTGAGACCTGCAAATCTTCCCACTAACTCTTCTTCCTTTCTGTATCTCCCTTATTTTTCTTTTTTTTTTTTTTTTTTCTTCTGCATGACTGGTAATTAAATAATCTTCTTCTATTGCCTACTTTTTCTTTTTTTCTGTCTATAATTGACTTATGGACAACTCCTCATTTTACAATTGTCTGGTGACAGTTCACACTAAAAGAAGGAGGTGAGAGAGGTGTTACTCATGCATTTATCAGACCATTGCACAAAGAATGCCTGTTGAACCAGAGTAGTAGTCTGTGCAGCCCAGCACTGTGTCTCCAGGAAAAGGTAGAAAATAACTGATTTCTGTTGTCTGTTCTCTTGGCATTCCATGCCCACAGTAGTTGCATTGTTGTGGAATACATCTCTATCCAGCTTTTTTTTAAAGTATCCTTTTATGGAACCTGTTTATAAAACTGTCTAAACCCCTTTTGAACCTGCAAGTAGTGACTCCCTCTGAAAACACCTTGTGGCATTGTGTTCTAAAATTTTATAATCCTCAGTAGAAAGTAGCATTTTTGAGCATTTAAAACCAATCTGCTACTTTCATCGAATACCTTGTTCTTGTCTTGCGTTTCTTTTTGTCTTTGTTGTTGTTGTTGTTGGTTTTGGGTTTTGTTTTGTTTGGTGAGGCAAAAGGGAAATAGGTCAACCACTGTTCCTCAATTTGTTCTCACCTTTCTATTTTGGAAATCTTATTCAGATCCCTGTCAGCCTCCTCTCTAAAACAATGTCAGTGTTTTCAGGTGCTCTTTGTAAGAGAGCTGCGCCTTTCTCTTGACAGTTTCCATGCACGATACTCAAGATGTGGGTATACCAAAGAATAACAGCAAAAGCATACTCTCTGTTATGTTCTCATTACCTGCTTTCTTGAAGTCCAGTATTTTGTTGGGTTGTTTTGGGCTGCCACTGCATACTGGATCTAGAAATGTGAACTTCCAAAAATAACTTAAAAATATATTCTGACATTTGATGCCATATATTGAGGATACATTGTTCCGCTCACAAACTTTTTCCTTATTCGTTGGTTTACAAAAATAACATTTGCCTTTTTTTTGGTGAAAAACTTTGATGGCTTTAATTATTTTAATGAAAGAGTGGATTGCCTACTCTTGCTTGTGATACTGAACCTTTATAAAATATCTGATAAAGTGACTGAATATCTAAAAGAGGCTGGAACATAGATATACTATTATTAAACATGGTAGGCTAGTTGTAAAGTCCAACTCAGAAAGTTGTGAAGTAGCTGTCCATTTAATCTTGATGTATTTTCCTCCAAACAAGTAACGCTACTGGTCTCACACATATACATTTATATACCATATAATCTGCACAGAGTTAAGTGACTACTGAGATGTTAAATATAAGTATCTTGGCTAATTGTAATTAAAATCATGAAGGTAGAGCAGGAAAGAAGTAATTAAATATCTACAAAATTAAAGTAAGTATTTACTGGAGTTAACACAGTTGTTACTAGATTTTTGTCTTCCTACTTCTTAAAGTAGCATTTTATTTAACCTAGCCTGAGATAGGGGGATTGCTAAATCACCCTGCACAAAATAAAATTTCATGTGCATGGGAGAACTGCAGTACTTAGCCTATGACTTTAAAGTGTACTCACCTTGGAAGGCTTATGCACAGCTAGTTATTGGTCATTACATTTAAATAAGAACTCTCATTAAGTAGTGGTAGCTCCCTTTCTTTAGGTTTGGAAGGTTCCTCTGAGAAACAAAGAAAAGTGAGTTGAATTTTAGTTTTGTCAACCTTTTATTGAGCTTCTATTTTTTTTCCTCACCAGCATCTCTCACCAATGTGCATCATTGTAACCCTTCCTGAATGAAAGGTGGCCATAAAACTGATCTGGCAGAGGCTCAGTCTGAACAGAGATACCTAATTGTGTGACTTAAAGAAGGAATCCAAAGCACTTCTTTGATCCACTGTACCTGAGAATTTAATGTTTTGGGAGTGGAGCTGTTCATTTAGGTACTGTTTATTTGCTTTGAAACATTTGGTGGACAGATTAAAAGAAACTTCTGGAAGAGCATGTAATTTCTCTGTATTTGCAAATGGTTCACTGACCAATATCTAGAAATGTAATCCATTGAGGAGAGATTGCAATTCATTAATTTGAAACAGTAATAATTTAGCAGAACTAATTATTTTCTGAAGTGCACAGAGGACTGTTGATTAATTATGTTTCTATGGTAACATATTGTATTAGCAAGGACAAGAGCACAAGAATCAGTAAGAATGTTACAAAGCCATTTAATAATTAGAGATCTCTTTTTGCATATCCTGAGACAAATACAAAAGTAAACTAAACTCATTTCTTACCTATAGAGATTCTCAGTCTGATACTGTAGTCAGTAATGTGAACAGATGTTAGGTAGTCTTGACTTCCCTGATCAGGCATCAGAAAGACTATTTTTCTGTTTGTTCCTGCAAAGATAATAGATTATTTCCCCTCTACTCTCTACAACAGCATATGACAATTGTGGAAATATGGTCCTACCATGGTTAACGTTGCTGACTCATAGATGTCTTAAAAGCACCTGCTGAATTTATTCCTCCCTCAGTGAACTGAAGATAAGCTTTGTAGTGCTGTTCAACAATAGGGGTGGAGAAGCACAGCAGCCATTTGTTTGATGGTTGGAGCCTCCTAGGAGAAAGGGACAGGAGCAGTTTGTGACTATATTGACATTTCAGTGGCTGTGCTTGGGAAGCAAAGGACATGGTAGGAGGTATTTCTCTAATAATTAGCTTCTCTTCTTTTGTGTCTTTGTACTTTCTCTGGCTCTACATCTAGGCATATCTGTACTGTTGACATCTGGGAAAGGGACTGTACTGTAGAAATTATTGTGGTTTGCTTTGGATGGTGATGGAGAGCAGCAAGAATGAATTGTAGTGCAGCAAGAATTCCTATGAAATGGGGTGTCTTATTGTACAGGAAGTATGGATAAGAGAAAACTAAGTACAACAAAGAACAATGGATGGAAGAAGAAGGCAGAAAGACCTATAGGACACCCAGGAGAGCAGACTCCTTGATGATGCTGATGGTGACTCATGATCTGTCTGATTTATCCAGCTACAAAACAGGTGTTACTCCAGACTGCCAATATCCTGAAGGAGGCAATAAATCTTTGTCCAGTGAGAAGTTTGGTGGACATTGATCTTGGTTTAGTGCTGTAGGAGCTTCTCTGCTACAAAGAGCCATGACAATATATAAATCTCATTTAGACTTAAATTCAAAATCCCTCATGTACATTACTGCCACATTCTTAAGGTGTTTTGTTACAGCTTCTCTAGCTGCACTAACTGGGCTTGGTTTTTAATCCTCTCAAGTGCTTTTATAAAGCTTGAGCATCACCCAGCATCCCACTCTTCCCTTAAGCATTATCACCTTCCACTGTATAAATTAATCTGACTATCATGTACATGATATGCTCCATTAATATTTTTCCCTGTTGAAAGGGGATCAAGCCCTAATCATGAAATATTAACTCAAAGTTCGAATTCAACTATCTTCCCAACACTGTGCAAGTTTTTTTTGATCAGGTAGTTTGTTTTTTTTTTAAATTTTGTCTCCAAAAATCTTCAAACCTCACTGCTTAAGCAAAGTTTATATGCCCTTTCTTATCAAATCTAAATGAGATCTTAATCTACAGAGTTATTTTTATGAGCTTGGATTGTTATTTGTCTTTTATTATTATTATTGACTTGACAGAAAGCTGTCTTTGAAGGAAGCTGAAAATGTAAAATATACTGATATGTATGTGGTAGGGCATTATTGATGCCTTCATTTGGGATGACATAATAATGCCTGAACCAAAATCCAGCTGAGCATATATACTCAGGTTATGTCGTCCAGAATTGAGAGGATGCTATGTGAAATCTACTTCAGAAGACAAAGAGAATGAATTAATTAATGTAGATGTTTTTGAAAACATTAATCATTGCCAATCTGCATCATTATGTAATTCCTTTAGTCTATATTGCTGAGATGATCTATATTGCTGAGTGGAGTCAATGGTGTTTGATTAAGAAAATGCCATTGGAAAGCAATGAATTCTGTACTTAACACTTCAACAGAACTTAATGAAGGCATTTTAATTTTAATATGTGTTACAGATAGACATTTTTGTTGTTGTTGTTTAAAGACTCTTCGTCTTGACAAAACTATTGGTGGACAGCCTAGTTTTGTTGGTTGGTCTTTTCTGAGCAAAAGCAGGAATTTTCCAGGAAGGCTGCTTGTTTAATTCAGTCTAGACTTGTTCTCAGACTACTCTGAAGTCTAACCATAACTAGGGATTTTATGCAAGTCCAGGCTAAGAGTCACTGGGAATTTCTTCACTGACATCACAGGAACAGGGCTGGGGTGACTGTAGACTCTTTTGGGTAACCCATGAAAAGGTTTGGGGATGGGGCTTCTTTCTCACCTTTGTCTTCCTCTCTCACTCCCTATACTGTAACTCTACTTGAGAACCTGTCCTTTGCAAGCTAAATGACCTAGTTCTTTCCTTTCCTTCCCCAAATTATTTTAATTTATACAAAGAGCTCTCAAGTATTTAATTTAGAAATGCCTAAAAAAAGGCCTGATATTTAGCTAATTCAGAGCTTGCTTTGAAATTTGCTTGTCTATATAACTCACTAAAGCCCTAAGGCCCAGAAACTTCAGCAGATTTTATTTATTTAGTCTGTTGGATCTATGAAACTTCTAATTGATGTGCTCAGTCATCCTGAAACAAAGTCCTGTTGTTTCTTGGAGATAGATATATCCCAGATTATCTTTCCTTTTTATTGTTATTCTTCCAACAGGTGCCCCTTGCTGCTCTAATGCATCTTGTGCTGTAATGTAGAACTGGCAGAGTCTCTGCTTTCAAGCAAACCAGTGTCCACAGTAAGAAATGCAGATGGGAGATACTATATTGTTTGCTCCATAACAATAAATCAGATTGGAGTTTGCCTGAGTAACACTTTTGCTTAGCTGGGCTAAGCAGAAAATTATGAGTGTGTTACATAAATAAGAAGGTATTCCTTAATTGCACAGAGGAAACGCCAGTTTTAATGACCTTAGAAAGAATTATTGTATTAATAAATATTTTGCACTAAGGGATTACTTTTAGGTGTTACCTCATTATGGGTAAATTTATTGCTTTTGGGGGGAGGGGTCCAGAGTTTAGGAGAAAATAAAGTAGAATTAGGAGTTTAATGATTGAAATATTTCATATATAAGTATTTGTAGTCGGAATGGTAATTGTTCCTGATTTACTCTGGTTTTGCTGTTTGTTTGTCTTCTAGAATTGTTGCCACTACCATAAATATGTCCTACTTGTTAGACAGTCTTTGCAGTGTAATGTTTTTCTCAGTTAGGCTCACAATGAAGTTGTACAAGTGTTGTTGCCAAGGTGTTTCTCAAAAGTAAATCTAGAAACTGAAAATGCTATTTTTCCATAGTGGGTAATGTTAAAGTGTGTTGGTAAAATAGACAAAAACCAAGAAAATTTTATTATTTTAGTTTCAACTTAAGGAGTGTGCACTGTTTGGAGGTCATGGTTATGTTGCAAAAGGCAGGTTATGTTTACCTCGATCATTACAAATACAGATATACATTGCTAAAGCAGTCCTGAAATAAGAATATTCTTTCCCTCTTCTATCTGCAGATTTTTACTATAATTTGGGAGTCTATAGAAGGTAACTCTGAAACTGCCTTTACACCTTTTGCACAGAACACTCAATACTGAAAATCGACTACTGGATTAATTGGACATCCGGCCAGATGTAAGATGATAATTTTTTTTCTGTTTTGTTTTTGTTTTCCTTGACTAACCTGTTGTTGCAGTTTGAGATGACTGTTTGACTACTTACTCCAAATGGTGAAAGACTGATTTCTCATCCCTTTATTCCAGCAGGAATTGTAACACCATTATCAAATATGTTTGTTTCCCAAAACATATTTCTTTTTTCCAGACAAAACAAAGCTGGTGATTCTTTAACGTTCCCCCACAGTTCAAGTGCCTTGTCGTAATTTCTTTTTTGAATTCTCTCAATTTTTTGAGCACTGGGCCAAAACCTGAGACAGCAGCTCATCCAGTGTTTTGCCACTGCAATGTATGACAGAATGGTTATCTCCTATGCCTTCAAGATAATACTGCTGACAATTCTCTGTTGACTGAGATCTGCTCTTCATGCAGCAATATCATTAACTTAAAATCAGTCTGCATGTTAGTATAAACTGGAATGTTGCCAACAGTTTTCCCTTTCATATTTACATATTTGAGATCTCCTTTTTTCATTTGATATTTTCTGCTTGTCCTACGAGCTTTTTGTTGTGTTTTCTGCATGAGCTCTGAAACTCATCAGGCTTCCCAAAATTACACATTGTTTTAAAGTGTTACATCACTCAAATCATAAACAGAAAGATTTAATATATCTAGGAAAGACACATGGGATGACACTTGTATATTCTTTTAGTGGGGTAGCAAACTACTGATAACCATGCTTAGATGGTTTAATTGGTGTCATGGTTTAAGCCCAGGGGGCAATTGAGCATCACTAAGGTGCTCACTCACTCCTTCTCCTCTTTGGAATGGGGAGGATAAAATGTAAGAAAAGGCTTTGGGAGTTAAGGCAAGGACAGAGAGGGAAGACTCACCAACTATAGTTATGGACAAAAGAAAGACTTGATTTGTGAAGAAAGAACAATTTAATTTCATTTGAACACCACCACCAGTAATTTACTAACCAAAACAGAGCAAGACAATGGGAAATAAAAACACATCTTAAAAACACCTTCCCCCATCCCTCCCTTCTTCCCAGGCTCAGCTTTCCTCCTGATTTCTCTACCTCCTCCCACCAGCAGTGTGGCAGGTTGGCAGAGAATGGGAGGTGCAGTCAGTTCATCATCTGTTGCTTCTGCTGCTCCTTCCTCCTCAAGGGTAGGACTCCTCATACTGTTCCCCTCCTCCAGCGTGGGGTCCCTCTCACAGGAGACAGTCCTCCATCAGCTTCTCTGATGTGAGTCCTTCTCACGAGCTGTAGCTCTTCACAAACTGCTCCAGTGTGGGTCCCTCCTGTGCTCTGGAGTCCTATCAGCCACAGACTGCTTCAGTGTGGCCTTCCCCCAGAGTCAGCCTTCCCCCTAGTGCATCCACCTCCTCCAGCATGGGGTCCTCCACGGGCTGCAGGTGGGCATCTGCTCCACTGGTGACCTCCATGGGTGCAGGGGCACAGCCTGACCTCTCACCATGGGCTGCAGGGGAGTCTCTGCTCTGGTGCACCTCCCTCTGCTTCATCTTTTCTTCCACTGACCTTGGTGTTTGCAGAGGTGTCTCCCTCAAAACTCTTCCTCTGAGGTTCTTCTTCTTAAATACATCATCACAGAGGCACAGCCACCACTGCTAATTGTCTCGGCCTTGGCCAGAGGAGGGTCTGACTTGGAGCCAGGGGAGCTTCGAGAAGCTTCTTACAAGGAGCCACCTCTGTAGCCCCTTCTCCACTGTCAAAATCCTACCACACACAAACCCAACACAACTGGTTATGAAACTGTTTCTAGTTTCTCAGGTCTCCCTGATGGAGTTAAAAGTTTGACCTTATTCATGGACCTGACCAACATGACCATGATTCAACAGCTACCTCTTTTCCATATATTTCTATTAGATTGTTTTTAACTAACTCCACTATTCTCAGTAAATTTGTATATTTTTATACTAAGATAATTTATTCACTTGTTTTTTAACTTAATTGGACTTTGCTCAACAATGCTTGTGGTCCTCTCTCTGTGTTAAAATCATGTAATTGTGTTTTCTAAGCTCCAGTCACAAGGCATTTAAAACTTCAGATTTTTCTCTTTCAGTGTTTATTTGCTCTTCTTCTCCACAATCAATAACCCTATACTTTCCTTCTACTCTTTCTCGATTCTGTAAATGTGGTATAATATTTTTGTTCTTATGCTTAGTACTTTTAGCCAGTTGTAACTCATGTTGTGCCTCCATCTATATGATATATACACATGCCTGCACTCTTCTTTTGTCTTCCCCTACTAGCTTTTTTGTTACACTTTGATTTTTGGAGTTAGATATTCTTTAAAATTTGGTTATAGTTGTATCTTGCCATTTCTTGTCTGTTTCACTAATTTGAGAGAGACTTTCTTGTCATGCTTTCTTATAGTATCCTTTATAATTTGCCAGCTCTCCTTTATGCTTTTGTCTTTTACATTATCTACTCAAGATACAGCACCTATCCATAAGGCTACTTTATTTTTTAACTCTGTCCTGAATTTGAGTTATTTGTCTGAGGAAAATTTATGAAAATATTAAGGACATTTTGATAATAGGGTATCAGCCTAACTCATATATTTAAAGATTTTATTAACTATTCTTCATGTAAAAGCACAGTTTGTGACTCTTACATAGAATGACCTGGCTGCATCTCCATTATTTTCAATAAGTAAGGCATACTCTCCACTGCTCAATTAAAGTCCATGAAATTCAGTTAAAGTGTCCAATAATTAGAAACAGTTAGAAAACCAGACTTGTTAATCAGGGTGACAAGCTTGGTTTGCACAATTTTTGGTAAAGTGAAGTTTTTGTGTTGTCTATAATCCAGTGAGCAGATTGCATGTAACCACAGATACCACAACATGAAATACACCTAAGTGATCAGGTGATGCTAGCTGTAATTATAAGAACATTATTCGGATCATTTTACATGTTCCATTTATCAGTGTAATATGATAAAGTCACTGATTAAAATGTCACATCACTGTTGATAATATCCTCTGTGTCCAGTGACAGAGACATGTATGTTTCATTCATATTAGGTTTTGGAGAGCAGTTTTAATTTAAAGCAAATAAACAATTGACACCTTTTAGAGCAATATCTAATGGTGTTCCTTTAGATATTACAGCTGGGCTTGCTTCAGTGACAGATGAGGAGTAAAGACTTACAGAGTTATCAAAACAAGTATCATGACCTACATATGCACGTTGCAGTCCCCTCCTTGTATAAGCACGGTCCTGTATAAAACACTGAACTTTGCACGGTTTATTGGATGCTACTTATCTTCAAGCACCTTTCCTTTGTGAAAGCTGGCTCCAAATGCACCAAAGTCTTCAAGAGTCTTCTCATCAGTTCTAAATCTTTGGGTCAGGAATACAAGTCAAGCTTCTCCTTTTGAAAAACTATACTTATAAGTACGTATTAAGCCATTCAGTCACTTCAAAAAGCTGTCAGAAAGCAACTGCTGTGCTACTTTTGAGACATTTGTTTAGGATTGGGCAGAAGCTGCAGCTGTGCCTGTTTTTCTGCTGCCTGATTAGTTCTGTGTTCTCCAGATGATGAAGTGACATAAGGTAAGGGCTGATTTGACATCTTAATTTCTAAGTCTCTTAAAAGGAACATTTTTCCTTTTTTTTTTTTTTTTTTTCCCCAGTTTTGCCCAGATTGTTTCTGCCCTTGAATTTTTCTGCTTTCTCTCTAAGATCAGTTTTATTTTTTTTTCCTTTTAATACAGTCTTGTGATTACTCTATGCCTTTTTATTTTCCTTTTTAAACCTTCAGTTGGTTTTGATATGCTGTTTTCCAGAAAACTTCTTTCCTGACTCATTTGGCTCTGCTTAAGGATGTGTTTTTCTTCTTTCACTGGTATGACAGTGGCTTGCTTTCACCCACATTTTCATGAGCCTAGGATCAAATTGTTTATAAATTAGAAGTAGTTTCTTTCCATACACAGATGAACTAGACTTTACACATGTGCATGGGGCAGGTCAACATATAGTGCATCTGCTGCACTACACACATCAATACTAATCAGAAAAGAGGACAGTGGTGCAAACAACATATTCATTTAATTCTTAGATCAATGTGTGTGACAGAAAGCGTGTGTTAAAATTCTGTAACTAAAGAGTGCATGAGTCAGGAGGGAAAAAGCTTGACTGTTGCATGTGCTGTTGAAGTTCCCTCATTTTGTAGCTAAGATCACTTAAGGAAAATCTTACTGTTCTTTACATTGCTGGAAAGCAATTTTTTAATGAAAAAAGCAAAAACGTTTCAGCTGGAAATTTATTGAAGATGACCCCAAGTTGGGTGGGAGTGTTGATCTGCTCGAGGGTAGGGAGGCTCTGCAGAGAGACCTGGACAGGCTGGAGCCATGGGCTGAGCCCAACTGGAGGAGTTTCAATAAGGGCAAATGCCGGGGGCTGCCCTTGGGCCACAACAACCCCCAGCAGCGCTACAGGCTTGGGGAGGAGTGGCTGGAGAGCTGCCAGTCAGAGAGGGACCTGGGGGTGTTGATTGACAGCCGGCTGAACAGGAGCCAGCAGTGTGCCCAGGGGGCCAAGAAGGCCAATGGCATCCTGGCTTGTGTCAGCACTAGCGTGGCCAGCAGGGGCAGGGAAGGGATCTGACCCCTGTACTGGGCGCTGGTGAGGCCGCACCTCAATGACTGGGTTCAGTTTTGGGCCCCTCACTCCAAAAAGGACATTGAATGACTCGAGCGTGTCCAGAGAAGGGCAACGGAGCTGGTGCAGGGTCTGGAGCACAGGTCGTACGAGGAGTGGCTGAGGGAACTGGGGGTGTTTAGTCTGGAGAAGAGGAGGCTGAGGGGAGACCTCATTGCCCTCTACAGCTCCCTGAAAGGAGGGTGCAGAGAGCTGGGGATGAGTCTCTTTAACCAAGTAACAAGCAATAGGACAAGAGGGAATGGACTCAAGTTGCACCAGGGAAGGTTTAGACTAGATGTCTGGAAGCATTTCTTTCCAGAAGGGGTCGTTAGGTGTTGGAGTGGGCTACGCAGGGCAGTGGTGGAGTCCCCATTCCTGGAGGTGTTTAAGACTCAGCTCGACATAGCGCTGAGGGATCTGGTGTAGTTGGGAACTGTCAGTACTAGGTTAAAGATTGGACTATATGATCTTCAAAGTCCTTTCCAACCTAGACGATTCTGTGATTCTGTATGGTCCCCAGCCAGAGGCCTTTCTGGAGGCATGGCTGTGACAATGTCAAATACCTTCTAAGCTGTGTCTTAGCACCAGCAGTTCAGAAAATGGATGACTTGTAGAGGAGCTATCAGAACGGTAAGGCTAAGTGTATGTGTTGCTATGATGGTTTGACTTTGGCTAAAAACCAGGTATCCACCCAGTCATTCTATCACTTCCCCTCCTTTTTCCCCTTGTTTTCTCAACAGGGCAAAGAGAGGAAAGTAGATAAACTAACACTTGTGGGTGAAACAAAAGCAGTTTTAATATAAGCAAAGCGAAGCAAAGGTCCACGCAGGGAAGCAAAAGCAAATAGATTTACTCTCTACTTCCCATGGATAGGTGATGTCGGGCCTTCTCAGGAGCAGGGCTCCCATACGCGGAGTGGTTGCCTGGGAGGACCAAGGGTGACCCCACCCCCTTCCTCCTTTCTCCCAGCTTTATACTGAGCAGACGTCATATGGTATGGAATATCCCTTTGGTCAGTTGGGGTCATCTTGCCCACCCCGTCCCACTGGGGGAAATGTCAGAAAGAGGCTTGGTGCTGTGTAAGCACTGCTCAGCAGCAGCCACAACACCAGGGTGCTACCAACACCCTGCCAGCTCCCAGCATAAAACACAGCACCGTGAGGGCTGCTATAGGGGAAAACCAATTCCAGCTCAGCCAGACCCAGTACAGTCTCCACCCCTTATTCCATACCATTTACGTTATTCCCAGGTCCCACATAATATTAATTTATCCATTCCATAAGCTTTCTTCACTCCTTCAGATGTTCAGTGACTTGGCTTCCATCTGTCAAGTTAGATGTTCAGGATAGAAGTATGTTTGACTGTTGGACTCCAGCACCGGCTAGGTTTGGGTCGTCATTGCACATATCTGGTTCACTCTTCGTCGTTCCTACTTCCTCCATAACTTCCTGCAACATACAACTCATCCCACAGATTACTTTCCCTCGAAGTTTAAATGTTCTTGAGGCACACACTGAGTAGTCCCATCCTCCTGCATTACCCACCAAGTACATCCAGGTGCCTGAGCAAAGACAATCCCAGGAGTGGGCTTGCCTTTTCCCAAGGGAGGAGCAATCCACACTGCCTTCCCCAGCCATTTCCCTGTGTGTACTACAGGGACCTTATCTCCTCCCACAGTATGAAGGGGGTTTGCTTGGGCAGGACCAGGACGGTTAACAGATCCTCTGGTGTTCATTAGCCACGTGGCTTCTGCTAAATTTATATCCCAGTGCTTCCATCCCCCATTGTCCAAAGCTCTCACCATAGTCTTCAAAAGTCCATTATATCTTTCAATCTTTCCAGACTCTTGTGCGTAATAAGGGATGTGATGCACCCACTCAATGCCATGTTTCTTTGCCCAGGAGTTTATAAGATTATTTTGAAAATGGGTCCCATTATCTGATTCAATTCTTTCAGGAATACCATGCCACCATAAAATTTGGCTTTCAAGACCTAAGATGGTATTTTGGGCAGTGGCATGATTTACAGGGTACGTTTCAAGCCAACCCGTAGTTCCTTCTACCATGGTGAGTATGTAGCTCTTGCCTTGGCGTGTTCGTGGCAGTGGTCCAATATAGTCCATCTGCCAGGCCTCACCATATCAAAAACTCAGCCATCGCCCTCTGTTCCAGGGAGACTTTACTCGTGTGGCTCGCTTGATTGCAGCACATGTTTCACATTCGTGAGTGACCTGTGAGATGGCCTCCATGGTCAGGTCCACCCCTTGATCACGAGCCCATCTGTATGTTGCATCTCTGCCAAGATGCCCTGATGTTTCATGGGCCCATTGAGCTACAAACAGCTCACCCTTATGCTCCCAGTCCAGGTCCAGTGAAGCTTCTTCAATTTTGGCAGCTTTGTCTGCTTGCTCATTGTTTTGATGTTCTTCAGTGGCATGTCTTTTGGGCACATGAGCATCTACATGATGTACCTTTAGAGCCACGTTTTCCACTCGGGCAGTGATATCCTGCCACAATGCAGCAGCCCAGATGGGTTTACCTCTGCTCTGCCAGTTGGTTTTCTTCCACTCCTGTAGCCACCCCCACAGGGCGTTAGCCACCATCCAGGAGTCCGTGTAGAGATATAGTACTGGCCACTTCTCCCGTTCAGCAATCTTTAAGGCTAGTTGGATCGCTTTTACTTCTGCAAACTGACTTGACTCACCTTCTCCTTCAGTGGCCTCAACGACTTGTCTTGTGGGACTCCACACAGCAGCTTTCCACTTCCGATGGCTTCCTACCACACGACAGGATCCATCAGTAAAGAGAGCATAACGCCTCTCATCTTCTGGTAACTCGTTATATGGCGGTGCCTCTTGGGCACGAGCCACCTCCTCAGGCAACGCTCCAAAATCTCTACCTTCTGGCCAGTCCGTGATCTCTTCCAGGATCCCTGGATGGTTGGGTTTCCCCACTCGAGCCTGTTGCATGATAAACGCGACCCATTTACTCCAGGTAGCACTGGTTGCATGGTCTGTGGAAGGGATGTTTCCTTTGAACATCCAATGTAATACAGGCAGTCGTGGTGCCAAGAGGAGCTGTGCTTCTGTACCAACAACTTCTGAAGCAGCTCGAATCCCCTCATATGCTGCCAGTATCTCCTTTTCAGTCGGAGTGTAGTGGGCTTCTGATCCTCGATATCCCCGGCTCCAAAATCTTAATGGTCAAACTCAAGCTTCACCTGGTATCTTCTGCCAGAGGCTCCATGTGAGGCCATGCTCCCCAGTTGATGTGTAAAGTACATTTTGCACAGATGGTCCTGTCCGAACAGGCCCAAGAGCTACCGCCCGAGCTATCTCTTGTTTGTTGTGCTCAGAGGCTTGTTGCTGCTCAGGACCCCACTGAAAATTGTTCTTCTTTCGGGTCACTTGATAGAGAGGGCTCACAAGCTGACTATAACCTGGAATATGCATCCTCCAAAATCCCACAAGTCCTAGGAAAGCTTGTGTTTCCTTCTTATTGGTCAGTGGAGACATAGTTGCTATCTTGTTGGCAACATCCATAGGCACATGACAGTGTCCATCTTGCCATTTTATTCCCAAAAACTGAATTTCTTGTGCTGGTCCCTTGACCTTGCTTTTTTTTTATGGCAAACCCAGCTCTCAGAACAATCTCAATTGCTCTTTGTCCTTTCTTGAACACTTCTTCTGCCTCATTGCCCCACACAATGATGTCATCGATGTGTTGTAGATGTTCAGGGGCATCACCCTTTTCCAGTGCAGTTTGAATTAGTCCATGACAAATGGTGGGGCTGTGCTTCCACCCCTGGGGCCATTGATTCCAGGTATACTGGACACCCCTCCACGTGAAAGCAAACTGTGGCCTGCACTCTTCTGCCAAAGGAATTGAAAAGAATGCATTGGCAATGTCGATTGTGGCGTACCACTTGGCTGCCTTTGACTCCAGTTCATACTGGAGCTCTAACATATCTGGTACAGCAGCACTCAGTGGTGGCAACACTTCGTTCAGTCCACGATAGTCTACTGTTAACCTCCACCCTCCGTCAGACTTTCACACCGGCCATGTTGGGCTATTAAAAGGTGAATGTGTCTTACTGATGACACCTTGACTCTCCAGCTGACGAATCAGTTCTTGGATGGGAGCCAGAGAGTCTCGGTTTGTACAATACTGCCACCAGTGCACGGTCCTCGTAGCAATTGGCACCTGTTGTTCTTCAACTTGCAACAGTCCCACAACAAAAGGATCTTCTGAGAGGCCAGGCAGATTAGACAACTGTTTTACCTTTTCTGTATTCACACTGGCCACACCAAAAGCCCATCGGTATCCTTTTGGGTCTCTGAAGTACTCCCTCTTGAGGTAGTCAATGCCCAAGATACAAGGGGCTTCTGGGCCAGTTACAATGGGATGTTTTTCCCACTTGTCCCCAGTCAGGCTAAACTTGGCCTCCAATGCTGATAGTTCTTGACAGCCCCCTGTCACTCCTGAGATCCAGATAGGTTCTGCCCCTCTATAACTTGATGGCATTAATGTACACTGTGCCCTGGTGTCGATTAAAGCCTGGTACTTCTGTGGATTTGATGTGCCAGGCCATCGAATCCACACTGTCCAATACACCCGATCATCCCTTTCCTCCTTCTGGCTGGAGACAGGGGCCCTCTATTCCCGTTCTTGGTCAGAGTATTCACTGTCTGACCCTTGCTGTGCCAGGCTGAAGGTTCCTTCATCAGGGTCAAGGGAAATGATCTCAGTCTTCCTGTATCTGGGAGATCGCTGTTTACTTTCTTGTGGTTTTACACCAGCTACATTAACAACTTTCTTGGGTGTCTTCTTCTTGGCAGGGGTCTTTCCTCACAATTCATGTACACGAGCTTCCAACTTAAAGGTAGGTTGACCATCCCACTTCCTCATGTCCTCCCCCTGGTCACGCAGGAAGAACCAAAGTTCGCCATGTGTCATGCACCTTGGCTTCCCTTTCCCCCTGACTGGGACAGAAGAGAAATGATTTCTTGGGGAGCTCCTAACATCCAGGGCACTCGCCCGTAGAGATGAGGAGGTACCAAGACTCTCTTCAAAGTTCTGAAGCCAGGAAGAGACTGCCTCCACAGTTGGCGTACATCTTAGTCCTTCTCCTGCATCCATTTCTGGGTAGTACATCGTGGCCAAGCCAGCAGAATACGAGGATGGCGCACCTTTAATCACCTTCCTCCACATGGCCCGTGTGCATAGGACTTCCTCTGGATTTTTAGGGGCTTCATCATTATCTGGATCACCATAGATGGCTTCCATCACTGCTCATTCTCTCAGGTACTGGACACCTCCATCTGCAGTAGTCCACTTGCCTGGGTTGTTGTCCATAAGATCTTCCTTGAAAGGATACCTTGCTTTAACACTTGAAAGGAGCCGTCTCCACAGACTGCAAATTGCTGTCTCCTTTCCAATTCCCCTTTCAATTCCTCGATTTCTAGCAAGGGAACCCAGCTGTTGGGCTTCCTTACCTTCCAGTTGTTGAGCATCTGCCCCATTATCCCACCATCGCAGCAGCCAGGCAGCGATCCGCTCACCCGGCTGGCGGCAATAGTCTTTCCACAGATCTCACAGTTCTGATGACATCAGGGACCGGGTAGTTTCCGCCTCCTGTTTCAGTTCTGTTATTCGCTCTTCTGACACCTTTGCTGATGAACCAGGTTCTTCCTCTTCTTTCTCCTCCCTTATTAATCGAGGGTATGGGCCTGTTGTTCTCCTTGTCCATTGTTTCTTTTTTCTACTGGGGCAACCTCTGCTGTTGTTGTTGTTGTTTGAGTTCCCATCTCAACAACAGTCCTTTGAGAGTGCTGAACTGCAGCTCGATAAGCATAGGCCAGGCCCCAGTACAGCACTAGAAGTTGCTGATTCTCATTGGGATAGGCAATGTACCCTTCTATCAGGTGATGTGTCAATATTTGTGGGGTTACTTGCCTGTTCAGGGGTGAGATCCCAGGCTACAGGAGGTGATAACCGTCCTAGGAATCTGCCCAATTCCTTTCACTCTCCCTGCCACCCAGGAACAGGCCGCCTCAGAGCACATTTTGGTACCGACTCACTCAAAATTTGCCTTCTCTTACACCAAAAGCATACTGAGCTCCACACAACCCACAATAGGCGAACAGCATTAATAAACAGTATCAATGAGCTAACATAAAGATGACTAAGTACCTCGGGAGCCTGCAAAATAAAACCACTCATGATGTTCCCAATTCCTTGTAGCATGTTCCCGAGCTTAACAAAATAAAGATAAGCAGCACAATAAACAATCCCGTGACCAGTACAAGAGCTTGTTGCTTAATAACTACTATAGCTACAGCACACTTAATATAAAACTGCCGTTGTTTTGCCCCACGTTGGGCACCAGAATAGACTGTGATGGTTTGACTTTGGCTAAACGCCAGGTATCCACCAAGTCACTCTATCACTTCCCCCCTCTTTTTCCCCTTGTTTTCTCAACAGGGCAAAGAGGGGAAAGAAGATAAACTAACCCTTGTGGGTGAAACAAAAGCAGTTTTAATATAAGCAAAGCGAAGCAAAAGTCCGCGTGCGGAAGCAAAAGCAAACAGATTTATTCTCTACTTCCCATGGACAGGTGCTGTGGGGCCTTCTCAGGAGCAGGACTCCCATACGTGGAGTAGTTGCCTGGGAGGACCAAGGGTGACCCCACCCCCTTCCTCCTTTCTCCCAGCTTTATACTGAGCAGACGTCACATGGTCTGGAATATCCCCTTGGTCAGTTGGGGTCAGCTGTCCTGGCTGTGTCCCCTCCCAAGATCTTGCCCACCCCATCCCACTGGGGGAGGAAAAATGTCAGAAAGAGCCTTGGTGCTGTGTAAGCACTGCTCAGCAGCAGCCACAACACCAGGGTGCTACCAACACCCTGCAGCTCCCGGCATAAACCACAGCACCGTGAGGGCTGCTATAGGGGAAATCCAAGTCCAGTTCAGCCAGACCCAGTACAGTTGCCCTTTCCTGGGGTTTCTGATGACTGAATACAGTATAAAACCAGTGACAGAATAACAAAAGCCAAGTAATCTCCTCTATGTTTCTTTATTCTGTCACTACAGAGATAGATTTTTAAAAAAAAAAAAAAATTTCTGCTGAATCAAGCTATGTATGCCCCCACGGTCCCCAGAGATTTACGACTTGTTAATGAGAATTTCTGGGTTATCCAGATGTTGCAGGAACACAGATAATAAGTGGACATATTTGCCTTGTAGCAGTTATACTAAAAACCTAAAATGAAGGAAGCTGTATGTAATTTTTGATCTTTGAATGATTTTAGCATGAAGCTCTAAAGGCTTAACTTCTGGAACTGTGATTTCCTAGCAGAATACATGTAAGTAGGACATCATTTAGAAAGGAATATTCTTAATCATTTAACACAGTTAGTTTTCACTTTGCCTGCTGTAAATCTTGGAAGTTTACATATAATGAAAAAATCCCAATACTTTAATATACTTTACTAGTCAAACTGAAGGAAACATTCTGTCTCACAATGGGAATGAGCTTAAGAACCGTCGTGTCAAAATCAAATCCCTGTTGCATGCTCTAGGGATTAAGTGTTTCCTGCTGAAATGCTTTGCAGTGTTCTTGAAGAAAGAACTAAAGAATATTATTTGCTAAAATGAGAAGTCAGAAGCTTAATCTGTGTATCATGAAGAATTCTTTCCTACCGGACAGATTTGACTTCTGTGTATCTCAGTAAGTCCTGTGTCTGAGTCACAGTACTTCTTGCCTCTTGTACAATTCTAGAAGTGCAAGGATACCAGGCACTAAAATATATTTTCAAAGAAGTCCATGATTCCTCAAATTTTGGATTATGTGTTTTATGTATCTGAAATGTCTTATCCTTTAAGTATGATTTTTTTTATTTTGTTCTGAAATGTATTTTCTGGCCAAACATAAGTTTAGAGGCAATAAGAAGTAAGTACAGAACTGTGGGAAGACAATTCATTGTCATCAGCAGTTTGAATGATAGTTCTTTACTCGAATACTGTACTTACAGTATTTGTATAGTGGAAGCACACTTATGCTTCTGTCTGAGTCATTCTCTGTTGATACAGGAGAGTACGTGTTTACCAATGGCAAGGCACAAAGCACAGGCATGCTTGCAAAGGGAAAAGGCAACAGTTGAAAAACCAGGTCTGAGAAATGCAGAAAAACCATACATTCCTGTGAAATGAGAACAAAATATATGTGCAGTCCTTTTCTTATATAGCTACTTTGTACTTGGTAACAGACTGGATTCTCTGCTCTTCCAACAGAGGATGCTTCTAGAGTCATCTTAGCAAGACTAGGCTCATTATTGGCATCTACAATAAAAATAAATAAATAAATGAAATTAAAGCCTCTGCTGCAAAAGGTGAGTTGGTGTTTTGTTCTGTAAAGCTATGGATCAATTTGCTTGAACCGTTCTGGTTCAACCTCTTGCTGGGAGAGTAGGAAGGCTCACAACTAAAAATTGGAGCAGAGCATTAGTAAGCTGAAGAAGTAAATGAAAATTTTGTCACGGAGACCAAAGGATGTTTTAGAAAACTGCAAATAACAAATCCATGGCATGAAGAAAGAATACAATTATCCCAATTTGTTTCTGTAAATGTGGATGATGACATAATCTCAAACAGGACAACTTTAACAGTAACAGCTGAAATTCAAGTTTTGTTAGAGCTTCTGGCATGCAGACATTACGATGAGGGCACAGCAGCTGGTTTATGACACTAAAAATGTCTCAAGCTTCTTTGTAAATGTTGTTGGTAGAAGATTGATGGTATCAGTCCAAGGGAATATTTGACTAGCCACAAAACCACCGAAGGCAGACAACATGTTACTTGTCCTGCAAGCTTGAGAACTGTCCAAACCTTCAGTTTTTTCACAAGCTTATCTCTAACTGTGAAGGTGTTGTGATGCCTCAGGTGGTAAATGAGTCTTTTGTAGTGTCACTTTATGCTGTTTGTTAACTATCTTGTTTCAAAACTCCAAAGATATGTGAGGTTGCGTGATTTTGGGATCAGTCAGTTAGCCCAGAGACCCATAGGAAGCAAAGAAATCAAGGTATCTGTACTTGGGTGACAGTAGGTTACACTTTCCCAGCTTATCTGGTATAAGTACAGATGAGTCACTTCAATACTTCCTCAGTCAGAAAGTCCCAAGAAACATCTTATTTTGATAATTTCCAAAGCCATCACACGTTAGCTCTGGAACAATCTGTTGGATTGTACTCCAGAAGAAACATGTACAAACATTTGGTCTCAGGGTGCTGTAAGACACTTCTGTCAAGCCTTTTCATTTGCTTATTGTGGATTGGTAAGGAAGCACTGAGTTTATTGTGCAGCATAAGTAGTGCCTAACTTCATGGCTTCCATTGCATGTAAAAGAATTCCAATACTAATTTAAGAGCTTTGCACTCATATAGATGCAGAAAAAAGTGAGTAAAAATGTGAAAGCTCAGAAGTGGCTGTTAATTGTTGAACTAAGTAACATGGAATGCAGACTAGTATGAACTTCATATAGGTAAGCTGTATAGCACCTATGAGCATTACTGTGTTGATATTTTGTACTGGGTCTGGCTGAGCCGGAATTAGATTTCCCCTATAGCAGCCCTCACGGTGCTGTGGTTCATGCCGGGAGCTGGCAGGGTGTTGGCAGCACCCTGGTGTTGTGGCTGCTGCTGAGCAGTGCTTACACAGCACCAAGGCTCTTTCTGACATTTTTCCTCCCCCAGTGGGATGGGGTGGGCAAGATCTTGGGAGGGGACACAGCCAGGACAGCTGACCCCAACTGACCAAGGGGATATTCCAGACCATGTGACGTCTGCTCAGTATAAAGCTGGGAGAAAGGAGGAAGGGGGTGGGGTCACCCTTGGTCCTCCCAGGCAACCACTCCGCGTATGGGAGCCCTGCTCCTGAGAAGGCCCGACAGCGCCTGTCCATGGGAAGTAGAGAATAAATCTGTTTGCTTTTTTTGCTTTCACACACGGACCTTTGCTTTGCTTTACTTATATTAAAATTGCTTTTGTTTTACCCACAAGAGTTGTTTTTTTTTTCCTATTTGATTTTCTTTCCCCTCTTTGCCCTGTTGAGAAAAAAGGGGGAAGGAGGGGAAATGATAGAGCAACTTGGTGGGTACCTGGCATTTAGCCAAGGTCAAACACCACATTTTCATCCCAAGTATTTTTTCATAGAAAAGAGAACATTCCTGAAAAGGGTAATGGGAAAAACTCTATACAAAGTTATACAAGCTTCCCTCCATGCTCTGCCCTTCTTTTTTAACAGGTTTAGAAATCTTATGATCAGGTCAATTCAAAATTGAGGAAAGATTCTTTCATTTCAAGGTGCTTTTATCATCACATTAGAACTTTTGAGGGTGATGTTTCACTTTTAATTGCACTAGTCAGAAAAAGCCAAATAAAATATACTTTTTAGGTGCAAACTGAAATTAAAATCTACTAAAGCCGATTTGTAATGAACTGTGTCACTCTTTCATACTTCGTTTTTTTTTCTTTTTCCTTTCTTCTTTATAGTGACCCTGAAAGGGCAACCTTAATTAAATAAAAACGCTATTCAAGGCTGTAACTAAAAATCAACTTCTCCTTCCCTTCTCCTTTAAGCTGTTATGGTCATTTACACCTGGGCAAAGTGGTAAGTAGACGTAGTGAAATAATTTTTTTCCCTGCTATATTTGTATGTGTCAGAGTAAGTCCCAGTTCCCCTCTCCATCTCCTTATTACTCCAAACCAGCTCTGTAAATGCACTATAATTTCATCTGAGATTAAGAATCTGCTGATTCAAACAAGAACCAGATTACCTAGATCTCTATTTCTCATACAGCAGGTAATCCAAGACTAACAGGAGCAGGAATGATCATTCACACAGACGCTAATTTTTGTATACATTTTAGCACTAAAGATACAACACAGAAACAAAATAAGTTTGATTTTATCTTAGTGGAAGAATTTGCACTTATTTTCTTTTTTTAAACTTCTTTTTTTCTTTCCACGATGACAGGTCTTTCAGCCTAAGGGGAAACTCTTACTGTACAGAAAAAGAGCAGCCCATGGTGGCAGAAAAGTACTGCTTTGTAGCCCAGCTGCCTGCCAAAGAGGATTAACTCAATGTGCACACTGGCTGACGCTCAAGGGTTTGAGTGAATGAAAAGCGATTTGAAATGAGTCATCTCTGTGAACCCCTATGATTTTGCATTCCCACACTCCTGGGGTGGACCTTTTAATGGGCAACTGAGACTCAGAAACATCAGAAATTTAGACAAAGATTTCATAAATATGCTGATACCTAAATGAATGCTGATGAGGAAGAAACTTCCAAAGTGTATCTCTTGTTGAACGTGGACTTTCTCCAGGGTTTCCTAATGGACCATAGAGATGGATATAATTTTTTCACTAATTTAGAGGAGAAAATAGTGAGACGTAGTGGCAGGAAAAAAAAAAAAAAAAAAGAGTACTGAATTGATAATTAAAACCTTATTGTATCAAACAAAAGTGTTGATCCGAAAATATTTCCAGCAGCTCCCATCTAATCTAAAAAGAAAAATAAAGAGATTTTCAGTACAAACACACTAACAATGCAAAAATATACTAGGGAAAATATTTTACAATATGAGTAACTCTTAAAGGGAAGGATTTGCAACATATGCTTGATAAAGAGGGGATGGAGTTAATTTCCTTACTAAATCTGACCTTTAACGTCTAACAGTTTTTAGCAAACCACTTACAGAATTGAGGGATAACTTTGTGCCTTGTGAGTCTGGAAGAGATATTCTTTTGCAAATTTCTCTGTTAATTTTTTTGAACATATCTAGTTTTGGCACCCATGCTATCTGGTGGTGTAGAGTTTCATAATTTTATTCTACCTGGTAGAAAGAGAAGCATTTCTTCTCTATTTGTGCAGGTTTTTGTTTAATCTCCTTGATGATTCTTACACATTTTTCCTGTATTTATTCAGATATTAATCCTTCTTCCAGAACACCCTTCAAAGCATAGTCTTGTCCAAAGCTTCCAGGACAGTGAAATACACACTATCAATAACATCACTCTTATGAACTTGAATATTGGCTGTTTCAAAAAACTTAACATGTGCTCACACATTTCCAGTATATTGGATCTATCTCTTTCCTTTTTACCCTTGTTGGGTGGGTTTAAAAAAAAAATGGTAAAAAAGAGGGTCCTGGTTTTATCCCAATGCAGTTTGTTTCTGTTGTAGAACTCTTCTTTGACTGCAAAGCAAAGATTAAACAAATAAAATTCATTTTTAAAATTAAAAACTCTGTAGCAGGGCTATAGGCAGGAGGCACTGTCAGAAAAGACAATTGAAAAGCATTAGAACACATGGAAGGGTAAAAAGAGGCCACAGTTTTCCTGATGCAAGACACTCATGAATATTTCACTGCATTTCAAAAATCATGAGGGTACCTGAAAAAGATCTAGGAGAAACCTAAATGTCATTCTTCCCAAACCTCTGAGACTTGTCATGTTTTGTGGATTTTTTAAAATGGCATAAATATTTTACTTTCTCTTCTATTAAAAGATGACAAGATTACTGCTAAAATACTGTGCTGTGGTGGTGCAACAAAATCATCGTTAGTGTCTTAAACATTTGACAAAGAACTTTGGTAAAGGAGACAGTCTCTGTAGAAATGCTGGGGTTGCACAAAAAATGACAGGAAGATGTGACAAGAGGAGGGGGTCTCACAGAAGTGGGACCACACTCTTCTGAGGTTGAACTTCCCTATCTTGAGTGACTCTGTAAAGAACCAATAGAGAAGCCATTTTTACAATGCATGTGCTAAGATGAAAGGTCAAACAACGGTCATACCTGCAGGGAATGGGGAGTAATCCCCATACCACCAACCCATTTCCAGAAAACCCTGAAGGTACACAGTACACATGTATTAAAGCAAAGATAATTCTAGAAGCACAGACTGCATATGATGTCAAATTAGCTGAATGAGCCCAAGTGCCTGCCTGAAGGAGGAGCAAGGAATTATAAAAGGATACGAGTCAAAGCCCCTGCGGGTAGTACACTTCTGGAAACGGACCTCTAGGCTGGCTGGATCAATGTTGAAACCAGGATTGGTGAAACCTTTGTTTTTTGTCTTTCTCCCTCCCTGCCTCTCTCACTCACTTTTTCTCTCTCTCCTTTTCTCTCTCATTCTCTGTCCCTGTATCCCTGCTTATAAGGCAAGGGTTTTTCAGTTCATGGTTAAGGCTTGTCAGGGCATGTTGTAAGATGTACCACTTGTTGGCATATGTAATAAGGTTTGTGGCTTGTCAGTGTATGTTTTGAGGTTTACTGCTTGTTACAGAGGTTGCAAGGCTTATTGACAAAGTTTCATGCTGATATCTGTTGTGAGTAATAAAGTTTTGTGAATCCCTGGTGCCATTTCACCTTAATCCAGACTAGGAACCAGTAAATCTGAGTCATTGCCCTGAGAAACTGGACGTGACACATGCTGAAAAACATACTTGGGTCCATCTTATTAGCCAATATTGATCTACAGTGATAACTCACAGTACCGTTGCACTTAAGCAAGGAAGGTACTCCTTCTTCAACAAACAGAACTAATAGGTAAGTGTTGTCATCCTTATTAATAGATATATTATGTTATGTATGTCATAAATAGACATAATTTCCCTAGGAATGTGAACTGTAGTGAAAGAAATAAGTTTTACAAAAATGGGCACACTGATCTATAATTACACTTCCTCCCTTTGGTAATGTCTTTTGTCTTAAGTCTTCTCAATGAATTGAAAGACTATTACATGATTTGTATCTATAGAAATTATTCTGTTATGCCAAAACCATAGTAAACTTAATTTATTTTCTCTAAAATGAGATGTATATATAAGAATGACATGTGATTACACAGTATGTCGTTAAAAAGTTATGATGAATAGTTGAACTGATTGAGTGAACAGCCTATTCTCTATAAATTACCTAGCTGAAGTATTGGCAAATACTTCAATCATCTAACACATTCATAGTTAGCAGAGCTTGCATACAATCACCTATGAATCAAACACTATACCCAGTCCAATACTTATGCGATGAGTGAGTTATAATATGGAAAGGAGAGGTATCTAAGAAGTACTTTCTTTGCAGAGTAGAAAGTGGTTTCTGGTAACACAGGTTAACAAATGAGACTGTGATGGTAGGAAGGAGACATGAATGTACAGGCAGCAGCTGCAACTCCCTTGAAACCCAAAATACAGTATTGCTGGTCAAATTTGTCAATAGGTTTGTACTTCTTACATCCATGTCTTTGGGTAACTTGGGACAATTGACCTTGTGGAGACATTCATACAAGGATAAATAAGATACGTGGTTTATAGAACAGAACAGTTTGCTAGGAATACTGCTTTAGAGGACTATCAAGGAAATAGAGTAATTAAGGTTATTAGCTAATCTCAAATTAGTAGTAAGAAATCCTTCATTAATGCCATTTTATGCTGTTCTTTGACTTACCTTTAACTTTCCCAAAATTTGGGTTTCATGTCCTCTCCTCCTAAGGATATAAATTTTCCCATTCCAAGTGATTTGTATCAGACATGCCTGAGTATTCTCTCCTTCCAATGCAGTTTTATGTTCATGATATTGCTTTAAAAATGTGTTTTAAAAGTCTGTATTTTTTTCTACTAGAAAATTTAAGGGATGGATTAAAATAAATCACCTTCTTGAATGGGGCATCTGATACACCTTTCTTTATTGCACAGCCCATTACAATATCCTTATCCCAACTCTTTCCTACTATCCATTCAGAATAGGTTTGAATATGTAAACTGTGTCATTTAGATGTATTGATTTTTTATTAATTCTTCTCTTTATTGGGAGATATCTTTATAGACAGAAAAGAAAAAACAATGGATGGGATAGAAATATAGAATTCAAGAATTTTTGAAGACATCTTTAAGAACGTAAATCTAAATGGTGTTACCATTAAATAGTTCTGCTGTCTGCTGAGTGTATTGTTTTTCTTTATATTTACAACCTCTTTCTCTTACGGATTTTCTTTTCTTACAGTTATAAGACATAGTTACCAGTGAGATTTATTCAGACTCTATGTTATTTCCATTTCATAATATTTCATTAAACTTTATTTGTGTGTCATTAAACTCACACCCTCTCTGCTCCTGCACTGTAGTTATCTTGTCATCATAAATCCTCTGTTAATAGGATTTTATTTCTGAACTAACAATAAAAAGTAATGGAAAAATGAAAATTTTGTAACAAATGATTGTAAAGTGCAGAAATTGAGCCAGCGGGCTGGAAAAATGAGATAAGTATTTTTCTTCACTTACAGAGCAATATATTAACAATTTATGAGCTATCACTTCAAATAATCTAATTGGATTGGTGGAATCTGGACAGTAAGTCTGAAACATTGTCTCTGAGGGGACATCTCCTACATTGTTTTTTATTCTAACCATGTTTCAAACTCTGTCATAGCAATGGAGAGGGGGGGGTGAGTTGGAAAGAAATGGTCCCAGTTACTTTTAAAATTTAATTTAATTAAGGCTTTTAAAATGAATGTTACTTACCTTACATACAAAAATTAGAGCTTCTTCTGGAGAATTTCTAATCCATATCAGGCTGCATTAATCTACTTTATTTTAATTTCATGTATTTCTTACTTGAAAAAATAAAGACCTTTTTTTTTGTTTCATCTTTCCTGGAAGAGATTTAAAATGATAATGTCACCATCGTATCTCCTTCATATAAAAAAGAAACAGAAAATTCACAAAATTAACCAAAAACTTGTATCTACTCATTTGTCCTAGAAGAGCATCAGATAAAATGGGGATGGTATGGTGATGTTTCATAATCATAGGTGTTTCAACATGATGATGTTGTTTTTCAGCTGACCAACCATTCAAGCAAGGAAGGTGTTTTTCTAATGATTTTTTAAAAACTGAAGCTGGTTTCCTTCTGGCATATAAGCATTAAATAAATGCAATACGCATACAGATAATATTCTCGAGCTCTGAAGACCACTAAGCAAAAATACACCAGGTTACAGAGGTATCTTATATAAGTATTTGAGTTGTGACTTTTCTTTTTTAGTTTTTCATCCATTCTCTAATATGAAATAAGAATTCTAAAATTTTATATATGTATATGTTTCCACAATGCATATGTAGATAAACAAAATGAACAGGAGAAAATATGAAATAACTACCCATTTAAAATTTAGATTAAATTTTTTTTAGTTGTACCTGAAAATCCTCAAAGTAGCACTACACAAAGTCAAAGCATTCTTCTCAAATGAATTTAAGAAACATCTAGAAAGAGAGCTAATAGTCTCCCACAGTCTTTAAAAAATCTTTTGCCAGAACTGGTGGCCAAATTTATATTCTCTGTCGGTTTGGGAGAAGAAACAATTTATAAATAAGCATCAAAAGAGGCCCATATGGAAAAATCCCACATCCTTTAGTACACTTCCCGCTTAACCGGTTAGCTGCTACTTTTCTTTAGATGAACCCATATTAAATTTGATTTAGTATAATAAAAGTCAAAAAGTTATTTAATGAAAATATGTTTCTGGAATGTGTTTGTGATACTCTGGTGGGGAGATTTTTCTCTTTAGAAACTTGCAACTCTCATTAGGATATCATCATCTTTCTGTAGGCTGGACTACAGAAAGCAGTTTGCAGCAGCAATTGTTATCCTGAGCATCTGTGAAACACTGTGACCTCATCTGTAAAGCACAGCTGTAATTGTGCATTGCCTTTCTAAGACACTCTCCTCTTGACTTCCTAATCATACTAACATTTTTCTGCTGGTCTTGAATGTTCATGGCCTGAACTGTTATCATCTGAAGGAGGAAACTCACATTTCTAACATGATTGAGTAAAAGAGCAAAGTCACTGAGGTGCTAGGTATGTTATAACAAGTGTTGTCAAATGTCTTTGCCTGAGGAAACACCAAACAGGGAGAGCAGCTGGGTAGACAGGCAAAGGTCAAAACTGGTATTGCCTCGAGTAGCATCCTAATAAATATCTTACTTCTATTCCCTTTTGCTCTGGGGTTTCTGGAGGGTTTCGAAGTTTTGTCATCTTTTTCTGTTACACATGTTAATGGATTTAATTGTGACCCACGTAATTATTCTATAGTAAAACGATAAACTGTTTAAATGAGCAATGCCTACATTTTATAGACTGAAAGGAGGATGACCTCAAAACACTGGGAGTCTCAAAACAGCCAGTTTAGTGGTGATAACTTGAATTTACTTGGGAGTCTCAAAACAGCCAGTTTAGTGGTGATAACTTGAACTTACTTGAGGCTGTGCTTTATGCTGTCACTGATCAGTCAGGAACCTGATGTAGAAATGTAGTATTTAGATACTGAATGTATTTACTTATCTTTGGGCAGATGCATAAACTGCTATCTATTAATATATGATACAGAAGAAAACTCAAGGCCCACATATTTCCAAGTCCCAGTTAAGCCTTAGTGTTGAGCTGGATTGAGTGACAAACAGGCTTTGTGGTGGCTTGCTTCATATAGATGCATTTTAGCCATAAATTTGTTATTTTGTTGGTAGAAAATTGCGAGAGGCAAATTGTTATTTTGTGACTAGTAAAATCACCTTCGGTAATTCTGAGATGAACTCACTTTTGATATTATTTTCTGGAGCAACTTATGTACTTACTAATCCATTTGGATATCTCCCAGCCTTCTAGTGTCAAGACAAAGCCTTTTCCACTGTGTTTGCATCAGTGATAACGATAGGGTATAAAAATTATGGAAAAAACACTCAGAAAACAAAAAAGATGGTCATACAACTACTTCTTATGGGCATGTTTGCCTCCACTGATCTTGCCCCATCACCTTTACATGTGGGCAGGTGTCAGATGAAGTTAGAGGAGCCAGGTTCAAAACAAAGAAAAGGAGGTGGCTCTTCAAGCCAGAAGTGGCAGAGATGTGGATGTCTTGCCATGGGTTCTCCTAGGCCTTTATGGGTTGAGAGGAAGACAAGACAAGTTAATGTAAGACAACTCTGTTAAGGTCTACTATAGACACAAAATTTACATCTCTCTCAGGAAATCCCTGCACTGAAAAAACTGTTTGAAGTTTGGAGAGCAAAGAAGATTTCCCTGTGTTTGAATATTACTGAAGCTCACTGTGGAGAGGTGATCCCTGATGCTGGAAACAGTTTGTTTGCACCCTGAGCAGTCATTTGTAAGTTCTTGTGATCTTCTATTGATTGTGTTTTCTATCAGTCTGACCCACTCCAAGGATCTTCAAGGGTCATTAGCAAAGCAGCATACTCCTGAGGGATGTGTGCTCATTAGAAATTTTCTGGTTCTGATTTTGCAACTGATTTGTTGGGTGGTTGCAGGCAATTTATAAGTGTTTATATGTGTTGCTCTGAGTGTACATACTTTGGTTTCTTTCCATAATTATGAAATTAAGTAGGAATGTGATCTGAGAAAATGGAGAGTTTGTTGCTAATGGGCTGGGGTTGTTAATAAGCATCAATTTTTCAGGTTAGAAGACAGCTGTGTTGGTTTTATGAGTGCTGTTAACAAAAGGCTGTAGAAGAGGTAAGAATCATCAAAATGGCACTGAAACATTTTCAGCTCAGCTGTTTCCTCATTTCTCTGTAACATATGGCTACCACATGACTTCCTTCTCCCTTCAAAAATTAAAATTAGTTTCCCTTGCCTACAAAACAAAACAAAACAAAACAATCCATACAGTATATTTTCTTTTTGTTTATTTGTGCAAAATTTCAAGGGTTAAAGATGGTCTTAGGCCACAACAATGAGCTTATCAGGGCTTGTGGAGGTATTTGTCCTGCTGGAGAGGTGATACATTTTTTGAAGTGCAATATGTTCCACAACAGGTAGGTAATACATGACCTTAAATTCTGGCACAATATTCTGCCTGTATGAAGTTCTACACAAGTGCAAGATGGGCTATAGTGCACTGAGTTACACTGGACAATATCCTATTATAACCTATTTTACTGGTAACTGTTTGTCATCTCTTTAAGTACATGTGCCTGTTTCCACCTGGCTATATCAGGCACTGAGAAAGGATGTGGTAATTAAAAAGACCAAACAAGAAGTTTAGAACAGCACAAACTGGAAGAAGATGTTAGTAATGTCTTTTGCAGATGTATGTATAAAACTCTGGAGCTTTTGCAAAGTCATATGATCTCTGATATGAAAACTGTTTTGTAGTATCAAAACTCTGTAAAAACTGAAGCAGTATGTAGAATAATAATAATAATAATTTAAAAAGGTTTAAGAAGAAAGAACTTGATACAGTGGAAAACAGGAAACCTGCATTTAAACTCAAACTCCCAATCAGCAGCCTCAAACATGGAGAAACAGAGATGCATCTTACTGATGCTGTCAGACATGTCATGGACAATGAGCTCAGAGATTTCAAAGGATGTGAAGCAGCTTAAGCAATGAATAGCCCATTTTAAATGCAAAATAATTTCCCTTTGTACAAGCAGCACCAATGAATTAAACTAAATGTATGTGAGAGATTACAATTGAGGATTGCCAGACTACATGTGTTGTTATGATGCTCTAGGCAATAAGGTGTCCCAGCTTGCCATTATTTCAGCATTTTGTTTCTGTTAGAAGTGGTACAAAATGAAGTAATAGATACCAGGGAGAAGAAATAAGTGCATGTTTCTTGTGGCTGATTATTTTTTTTCCTCTTATTTGAAGACTGGCTCCTTTTCAGACAGGTAGCTTTATACAAACAAGACAGTTCTTTGTGACTAACACGGTGTGCGTGAAGCAATAAATTGCGCAGTAATACTTTGGCTTTGATGATCAAAACAATTGTAACATCCTCTGATTCGAGCTGTGGACATTTCATCACTTTGCCATAGCCATAGGAGCCCATATGTTTGAGTCTTGCTCAGTAATAGAACCAGAAATTTGACCGGGGGACAAAAAAGAGTGAATTTTATTATACAGTATACCTTTGAATAGTTCCTGAGCTGCCTGAGCTATCTTTTTGCTGCTGTTCAAAAGACAGCCTGAACAGCAAATTGTCAATGCAGTTGAACCTTTCAGCAAAATTTTGCTTATTACTTTTAATTCACTGTATATGTGAAGTCGTTATTTTGTTTAGGTGTCAAAAAAGAACATTAGGCAGCTAGCTGTTAAAAAGCAAACAATGCTGAGACTAGGTTTCTGAGGCATGCTATTTAGCTTATAAGCACAGGGTGTTCTGTAAAGATCTATTTTCTTCCCATAACTGGTGGCAGACATAACAGATAAACTTCTGCATCATGATCTTCTTCCCAGTAAAGTCAGTACTTGTACTTCCATTTCCACTCTCATAGTGGGGGTGACTATCAGACCAACACACCTACAGATCTTGAGAGTATTTCTACACCTTTAAGTAATCTATGGATTGCTCTAAATGCTGCTGCACCTCAAAATGCAGGAGTGCAACTGTATTAGACAAAAGATTTGACATAGCAGATTGCATGGGTGCCTTCTGGACCTAAGCTTTAGAAATCTGCATTTGCCTCTAATTTCTCATACCCAGTAGCCATTTTAACAATCCTATGGGGTCTAGATGACCTTTTGCTCTGACCTAGAATGGAGCTGTAGTATAATAGTATCAGGTTTGTGCATTCATAGGGAATTTTGCCCAGCTGCCTAACTGATAGCTGCGAGAAGAAATTTTCCATGCACCAAGGAGCACAAAATATTCCAAGTCAGAAGGCAAGTTTGCACCTTCATTAAACAGAAGATCAGTTTACATCCTTTTGTAAGTTTTCTGCATCTATGTAGCTCAAAGGGAGAATTTCTGCAGACTGCAATAATAGATCCATGTGCAAATATGTATTCATATGAATTTACATTCATGATTCTGTGAAGGGCTGTGTGTTGCCTTCATGGAGGGGTGAACAGCACTATGGGTACAATGCACTTGGCCACCTGCAACAATCATCTGGCACTAAATAAAGACTCTGTACATCATGCAACTAAAAGAATTCCTTTTAACATGATTATTATTTATTGTTGTTAAGAATGCACTGGAGTGGGTTGGAAAAGCATTACCAATGCAGATCCTGGGTGTTAATAGCTATTCTAAAAATACGCTAACTCCTGTGTAATTTACATCTATAGCAATGCAGTCAAATTAATTTTCATAATACCCTAGGATCCTTTCAGTACAGCATGCGTGTTGATAAAATATCCACCTCATCATAAAAGTAAAGTATGAACATGTGAAACCTTGAAATTTATCACCCTGAAAAAAAAAAGTGTAGAAGTTGTCCTAATAACATCATATGTTATGAGAGTCCTGTAATGAGATATAATGTGGTGATACTAGGCCATAGAAATTAGATGACATAGGAGAGAAGTTTAGAGAGAGCCAGCTTTCCACACTTAATAACAGAAATATTTCAGTGTGACTGAAACTTTGGTGGGATGGGTGTCTGGAAACCCTGCTGAAGGTGTAAAAGTGAAGCAGCGTGTCTCTCCTCTTTCATCCTGGGGCCTCATTTTGTATAAATTTCAGTGAGAATCAGATCTGTGATTCATGAATCATGAGAGAATAAACAATCTCAATAAGGCATTATCATCTGACTACATTTTGTCATCTGTACCACTGAAATTTTAACTTCTTTTTTTTTTTTTTTTTTTTTTTCAGTGAACACTTGTGTTCTAAATGTTAAAAGCTGTTATCTACATAGCATTTGGAAACTGTCAAGTTATTTTGGCTGGCAATTTCACATGCTCAGATGAGAATATTTTCTTGCAATTTTAACTCAATAAAAAAGAGGCTCATGGAACTGCTCAGCTAGCTTATAACTGTAGTATTGTTATCCCAAAAGAAGGTTTCTTTCACCCATTACTCAAGTCAATACACATAGGGTTGAGGTATTTTTTTTTATTTCGTGTCTGCACAGAGATGAGTGCTGGGTGGTAATGTGGTAATTCCACAAAGCTAACTTACTGCACAAAAGAACTTCAGTGTATTTATACACTTCAAACTACACAAATATACATTTACTGTAATGACCATCAGTTGTTTTCTTATCACTTTGTCCCTCATTGGTTAGTTATATTTAAATTAGCCTCATTTGCTATGTAAAGTAGCACACACTTGCTCCTTACAGGCATGGGGGGCCAAATCTTTTTGGTCTTGAACTGAGTTGGTGGTCATGATCTCACCCTGCCACCTTTACCTTTCCCCCAGTTACCACAGATTTTTGCTGACTTCATGCTTCTTGGGCAGGCATCCAACTTTTGATGCCTTCTGGGTCAGGATGTTCCCCTCATCTTTTACCTCTTCTTCAAGGGTAGAGTTGTCAGCCAGGACTGCGTTGTTTATACAAAACATCAGGCTTACACAATAAAGTCAGTGTTTAGTGGCCCTCCTTAGAAGGTTTAAATGCAATATATGTAATTCTAGCTTGAATAGTGTCATTATAACCTAGGCATTAACCCAAACATATGGTTTTACTTACAGTGTTATGACGGTATTTTCATTGGGTGTATAGAAATATACCTGCAGAACATAGTGACAATTTATATTATTATGGAGCTGTATTCGTGAGGCTTTTAAAATCTGTAGCAGTGACCGTCCCAGCAGAAGACATCCATTGATTCATAAAAATTGCTGTTCCTCTTCTAATCCCCATCTGTGTTCAGAGGAGGTTTACATTCATTTCAGCAGCCACCACATGAACCACCTGGGCATGGTGGCCTCATTTGCTGTGGGAGTTGGTCAGGCTCCTCTGTCCTGGTTCCTTTTCAGTTAGGCACAAGTACTTTTTCAACTTGGTATACTCTTCTGACACTCCTAATGTCTTTTGGATTTTATGATCATACCCAAATACGAGGGATATAAGGGGGAGAACTGCTTCAAATGCACTGTCTGTGAAAACTGTCTGGGTCCTCACCACAAACCTAGGATTTAGACTTGAGCAAAAAAGACATTGCATGCAGTTTTTTTATTTGGTATGGTAAAGACACATTTTCATGCTACTTGCTCCAGTGGATATTCTTTTTCTTGTCTCTGGGACTGTGAACAAGGAACGAAGTAGCTAGTCTGCTGCCTACTGCAGCCAGCAGAGCATGCCAATACTCACAGCATTTATCAGTACAGTGAAAGAGTTTTGTTAGCTCTCTAATGTCTGTCCCTGGAGGAGGTGTTTCACTAATCTAACATTATATTAGATCTTGAATTCCAGCTACTACATAACCAAAGTTAATTTGGGAAAATAATTTAATTACAGTGCTGGGTTACGCATGAGCAATAGGTAATGCACTATGAATATTATATAAATTTTATCTACAGAAAACCCCCCAACTATTTAGCTGTAAAACTTATTTACCAGATATCTGAAGTAGATGTAGTTGAAAAGAGACAAGACCACAAAATGATTTAACTGAACAGAAAGAACAGAGACAATGAGTCAGTAACTAGTTCTGAGGCAAAGTAAATGGAAAAATTAGCCACACCACCACAAATCGGTGGCGTTTTCATGGAACTGAAATGGAAAAGGACTTCAATATCCAGAAAATAAAGGTGAAATTTAAGGATGTATTGTCTAAGTCCAGTGCTTCAGGATGAACAGAGGGAGTTCAGCATACTGGAGGGCAGTGGAGGACTGCTGTTGGTCAGAACAATGGAAAACACACCCATGGAGACCCCAACTGTGCTACACTCTAATGCAACTCAATGCTGTGACAGATAGGTGCTGTAAGAGGAATGAAGTGCTGTGCTTCAATGTTCTGTAACGACTGGGGTTATTTCCAGCTGTATTCTGCCCCCCCCCCCCCCCCCCCCCCCTTTTCAATACTCACTTTTACTGCTATTTCCTTTGGATTTACATATTCATCTTGATGTGTTCTGTGTGCTTTCATTAAAGATCTGCTAAAAGTGAAAACATGAAGTCTGCACAGCAGGAAGTAGTTTAGAAGGGCTTTTTGTGGTGTTGAGTGTGTCCAGATGTGGTTTTACAGCACTTGAGTTCAGCTAACACAAGCAGACAGGTTGTCTGGGGGTGACATCATGATATCCAAAGAGGAGGGAACAAATTTTCAGGGCACAGCTGTGGACTTGAAACAATGTCACCAACCAGACCAGCTGAGAGACCCAAAGGTGACAGTTATGTTTTGTTTTTTAATTTTGTGGTAGGGAGAATTAGTATGGGCATATGAGACTACTTACGTAAGAGACATATATAGAATTCAGCTCCTTGAGGGGTTAAGAGGCCATCATCCACCACCAGTTGGATTGTTTTTTCAGTATTTTGTTTCTGTGTTTTTTTTTTTTTTTCTAAAGCCACAGAAAAAAGTCTTTATTTATATGAATCAGATGCACCACAATTTTACAATGCTGTAAACTTAATGGTAATTACAAAGTCAGTGATGATTTCAGCAGTGATACTTTTGGTAAACAGCTAGCTATCATGTCATAGTGGAAAGAGTTAATAGCATTATTTCTTTTTTCACCTTCACTGTGCTCTCAACAAAATATTTTCATATTTAATTTTTCAGTTAGACATAATTCTTTGAAACTTGGAAGTGTAAGTACAAGAGCCTAAATAAAATTTATTCATAATTTCTACTATATCATATAGTCTTATCTAAAAAGGTGCTTTTAATAGAAACCCTGGCCAACTTTTCTGAAAACGTTTATGTGACTCTGATTTCTAAGAACCATTTGAAAATATTACTTAGGAGTCTCTCTCCCTGAAAAATAATTTCAAATGAAGCTCTTAAGTAATTTATGACTATTTTTTATCTCTCTCTCTCTCTCTCTAATCAGTCTTTCTAATCTACCTGTCTAAAAGGCCTTGTCAAGGTAGAATTGTTGAAGGTGAAAGATTCCTAGCTGTAATTCACTGCCGTATATCTCCAATGACCTACTCCGAATGCGAAGGCAGGTAGGTCAGAGAAAAGGATGAGGCATCAGATGCTGAAATAAGATTTTGTGTTGGTTAATTCTGAATGTATATTAAGCTAAATAATTTTTATCCATTTGTTGGGATTATCTGTCTAATCTGCCTACAAGAAATTAAATAAAAAATGATTTATTAATAGGTTGTAAACACTTAATCTGTAAACATTTTCACAAACAATTGTATCATGTTGTTATACCAGACAGAAAAAAGCCTTTTCTTGTTTTTAGGTTGACACTGTGCTTCTGAACAATGAGATTACAGTCAATAAAAGCTTGTAGAATGAAACATGGGCTTTAAAACAAGATTTGTCAAGAAGATGGTATAACATTCATGGCCTTGATTGGAACATTGAATTAAAATGAATTTTGTTTTTAAAGCAGATAACACAAGTCCTTAATGTCCTAGGAGGATAAAAAAAAATTCTGTTTAGCTGATCAAGCAGTTCCTTCTCCCGAAACATGAACATGAGTGAAATGTTTCATACTGTAAAAAGACAAAAGGTCGCTTGGCTGAAGTGTGTTCTTGAACAAAACCATTCATGGTGAAAGAGAAAGATTTATGGCATTCACTGCAGTAAAAAGGAACTGAAATAATCTCCCACAAACTGTCACAACTGCATTTGCTTTGTTGCCACTTTGATAATTCTTTAAAACCAATATTTATGGCTTATCTACATTTCCCATCGATGTCAGGAACCATACTTTCACTGTAACTTTTGTAATGTGATATTCTTGAGCAGATTTTAAAGCTTGGGGTCTTAACCCTGGATCCAGTTTCTAAAACAATCCAATATAAAAAATAAAATTCAATTTTCAGAAAGTCAATAGCAGATTCATTACTTCAGTGAAGTAACATTGCTGCCTGAGGGAGACAAAAAACTGCAGTCAACATTATATTCAACTTCTGCCTACAGAGATATTTTTTTCTTTTTTAATCATTGATAGCAATGTTTGCATCCTTTTTGTCACTCTTGCTCCTGTTTTCCTCAGCAAAGCTCAAAAACACAGCTGAAAAAAAATACTTATGAACTTTTCTACAAGCATTTCATTTCTCCACTGCTGTCTCTTGAAAGATAATGAAAAAATTTCTGGGTTTGCTTTTCTAACATTGTTAATTTGGATCAAGCTGAGATACCTTTCCTCCACACCTTGCTCCATGAAGAAGTGGGGAATTAATAGTATTTTGGCAGTTATATAAAGTAACATATTGCAAAATTAAGGTATGTTTTCAACAGAGACTATCACCAATGTAAACTTAGAAGGACCTCTAGGAGACCACTCTAAGTATCTTTGCTCCTATGTTAGGTTGATTCCCTGATGAAATAAATAGAGCTAGTTTTTGCCACTGCATGCATTTCTTTTCTGAAATGTTCATGCTAGTAGTTCCTGTTTTTCCCACTGCAAAGGGGAAATTTACATGGAGAGGCAAAATAAATACCTTTTAGACCCAGTTCAGAATCGTGTTTTATTTTGGCAATTTAAATAAAACCCCATGTTTTGCATTACATGCAAGACTAGAAGGAAAGGAGTTGGTTTCTATTAAGCTATAGGGGGGCACATGGAGATTTACTAATTTTTTGACTGTAAGCCATTCCCTTCACAGCAAGGCTTTATGAAGGCCTGACTTGAAAACTGCAGACCTTACCAGGGATGTACCAAACATTTGAACATTTTAATAGTGAGGTTTTTTTCTGAACTTTTTGTGTGAGAAACCCCAGTTTTACCATAGATTCAAAGCTGCCTGCAGTGGTGCTGACTACCTGGTTCAAAAGCAACGCAGATACATAGTCATGATGTTGACCAGCAGGTTTGGGACCTGATGTGGGGGTGTTGTGCCACAGCCCTGAGGGTTCAGGAATGCCCTAGAAACCAGCCACCGGTAGTGATAACTGGTGATAGGTGGTGTACTGAAAGTGTGTCAGATTTTAATGAAGACTGTGCTTCCATGTAAAGGTATTTATGGAACTTCTGCCTATTACAAAGAAAGGACTATCATGCCTATCTGTCTTGGGAATCTAACTTGATTAGTTCTTACATACAATGAGTAATATCACATAGTGCAATTGGACACAAGTAATTAAAAAAGAGAAACTGAGTAACAGTGTGTGCTAGAATAATTTACAGAAATGTAGGGAGATCTGTGCCTAGGAAAATCTTCTGTAGCCTAATTTTATTATTTGAGTTATGAGAACGGGCAAAATAATAATTAAGGCAAGTATGACTCTGTAAATCTACTATGCTTTCTAAGCCAGAAGCAGAATGCTAATCAGTTTTCAGAAATTAACAAACTCTTTCCTGCATTGCAGGCTACCCACCTGATAATCTCAGTCTCTTATGTGGCATGCTGGTTTGCATAATTACTGTTAATGAAGAGGTCCCGGGTGTAATGGCTTGCTTTATGAATGGTTCTGTCTAGATATTATAAAACTTTCTGCAAAATGAATTTGGCTGATGACCTGCCTCAAAGACAGATGACAGATGCATGTTAATCTCATTTGTGAATAAGGAGGTAGAGTAAAAAAAAAATTGTCACTAGCACTTGAATTAGCTTTTCAGACAAAGTCAAGTCCCATGGCAGAGCTCTTTGCCAAAGAGTGTTGAGTCAAAGTTTTGTTGCTGTTCAGATATGATAAATATGCAGTTTTTGTTTTACGGATTGGAAATAAGGAGAAGCAGCAATTTATCCAAGGTCCTCTAGGAAAAACTCTCTTTGGTCAATATTTCCCTGTTGTGACATATCTGTTTGTGGGGACTGAGGGACAGACACCTGAGAGATTCAGTGTGACTGGATCGACTTCATTTATTCAAAACAGACAATACAAACTAGTCAAAGCAAATGATCCTATTTCCTGAAAATAATTTAGACAGATATTTTGTGAAGCACATCAAAATAGTAAATATTGCCTATTAAAAAAAAAAAAAAAGAAAAAAGGCACAAGATGTGTGCACTGATTCCAGGGGCTCTGAAGGTGATGACATTCCTCTTAAGAAATGCAACTTAACAGTGTATTGAGCACTCTGGCTGCTTTGGTATAGGAAATATTTTTCCACCATCTAGGCAGCTGCCTGGGTGGGAAGAGACAGCTTTCTGCATTGCTTCCACCACCTAAATTGAAGCAATTCAGTTGCAGTAACAAAGGTAGCTGCCAGGACTGAACTCCAGCCATGACAGTTAAAGATCTGGACTTGGAAGAAAAGTTACCAAAGGTAGGAAAAGAAGTGCAGATGGTTCAACAATATTCCTCACAATCACTGTCTGGCTTGTAGTTCATTAAGTGACTTTTAAAATTTTAGTCAGTCCTTCAGTCTAAAAGCTGGTACCCTGCTCATAATTGTGTTAGACTTGGCTTTAATTACAGAAATCGGTGAGTATGTCTAGTGGATGCAGGAAGCATTTAAGGGTATACGCTCCAGATATTTCCAACCAATCTGTTTTAATGGCTTGTCAGGGCTAGAATGAAGTAGGCATGTCTTTTGTCACCAATGGTTATATGTAACTCTGAGTGCTGGCATCAGGCAGCTGCAAGTAAAGAGAAAAAATATCCTACAGGATGGAAGTGATAGATACGTAAAAATTTGCTCCCATGGTAGCCCTTCCTTTACCCTTTTTCTATGTCTTTGAATGAAACTGTAATGTCTCGCATTCTGGGCAGTAATATGAAAATGAGCAGGATATGTTTGCCAGGCAATCAGATTTGTAAACTCCCTGACTGTGTGTATAATTCAGGACCCTTTTATATTTGAGTGGATACAAACTGTCAGGACAGATGAAAGTTTGGGTGGAATCATGTCTGTGCTGTAAGAAATGGATTTTTCCTCTGTCCTGTCATGGAGCTTCTAATTTGCACCTTAATTTCCTTGTTTAAAATTCAGTTGAAGCTATATTTAAAGATTATGTTCTAGTTTTAAACTAAATATTCTGCAGTTTGTATAGCAAAATATGTCACAAGCTAAGTTAAAAACTAGTATCTTGCTCTTCAGGCCTCAGAAAAATATATATTGAATATTGCATCAATATTTTGCAAATATTTGATCTTGTTTTTCTGGAGAATGCCACCATTTTCTCCCACACTAGAAAGTGGTTGGGATATATCACCCTTGCTCAAGTATAATCCGAGGTGAATTTAGCCGTAGGCTTTTGAGGGGAAAGTCCTGCTATTTGTTGTTGGATTTGTAGCCAACAGCTTTATATGATCTTAACTAACTTATTCTTGTGTGTGATTCCACTTCCATATAACAATAACTAACCAGACACGAACTCAGCATACAATTTTTACACATAAGCCTCCCTGTGAACTCTGGCCTCAAGTGTGAGGAGAATTGAATGCATTTGAGGCAAGTATTGCATCAGAGAAACGAACGAAATTAAGAGTTTAAAAAATCCACCAGAATAAAACCTAAATAGTTTAACCATCAGCTTAATCATGCGATATAGTGAGTACATAACAAATGAAGAAATTTTGATGTGAATTCCTGTGTTACGATGAAGTATATGGAGGAAACATGCAAATATTTTCTGTATAAACACAGAATGAGCCTAGAAAACAAATATAAAAACCATAGGTAAGTAGATTGTAAAACCAAGACTGTTTTCAGAGCAAAGAGTGGTTCTCTCCAGCAAAGCCATCTGTTATGAGAGGAGACTTAGTTAGCCTTTCCAATGTCTATGACTGTGAAGAAGTGTGTGGGTTCCTCCTGGTGGGAATCACTGTGTACACAGAGTTTCAGGTGCAAAGGAACCCAATCAGGGTGTTGGATGATTCTTTTATTGTCTTCATATATAGAATAATAGCAGATTATGTAACAGACTGGATAAAATAACATATTCAATGCAACAGAATAGATAACACAGATTGTATAATCTCTGTAACTAAAATATTTTTATATGTGATAATTGGATATCATCATATGAGTTTACTTTTAGCTAAGTAAAAATTTTGTCTACTTGGCTACTTGGTAAAAATTTGCTACTTGGCAACACAGCTGTTTCCTTTTTACATTTGTCTGTGGAAAGACCCAGATGATATGTCATTTTCTCATTATCACATGGAATCACAGAATCATAGAATTCTGCAGGTTGAAAAAGACTTAAATTTGTTGAGTCCAACCATTAACATAGCACTGTCAATTCCACCACTAAACCATGTCCCTAAGTGCCACAGCTACAAGTCAAGCAGGACCTGCCTTTCATACACTCATGCTGACTGGGCCTGGTCACTTGGTTTTTCTGTACGTGCCACTCAAGGCATGAGCAGGCACTCAAGGTGATCTGCTCCATAACCTTATAGACCTATAGTTCCCCAGAAACTTCTTCTGGCCCTTCTTGTAGATGGGAGTCACATTTTCTAACCTCCACCAACAGAGACCTCTCCAGTTAGCCAGGACTGCCAATAAATGATTGAAAGTGGCTTGGTGAGCACTTCTGTCAGCTGCCTCAGTACTCTTGGGTGGATTCCATCTGGCTCCAGAGACCTGTTTATGTTGTAAGTGGTGTAGCAGGTCACTGACCATTTTACCTTCAATTATGGGTGCATCATTCTGCTCGCCATCCCTGTCTTCCAGCTCAGGGTGCTGTGTACCCCAAGAACAACTGGTCTTACAATTAAAGACTGAGGCAAAGAAGGCATTAAGTCCCTCAACCTTTTCCTCAACCTTTGAGGAAATGCAGTTTCCCCCTGCATTCAATGAAGGATGGAGATTTTCCTTAGCCCTCTTTTTATTGGCAACATATTTATTGAAACATTTTTATTGTCTTTTATGGCAGTAGCCAGATTAAGAGCTAGTTGAGCTTGGACCTTCTAATTTTCTCCCTGCATAACCTCATGACATCCTTGTAGTCCTCCTGAGTTGCCTGCTCCTTCTTCCAAAGGTCATAAACTCTCTTTTTTTTTCCCCCCTGAGTTCCAGCCAAAACTCTCTGTTCAACCAGGTTGGTCTTCTTCCCTGTTGGCTCATCTGTCAGCACATGGGGACAGCCCACTCCTGTGTCTTTAAGATTTTTTTCTTGAAGAATGTCCAGCTTTCCCGGACCCCTTTACTCTTCAGGACTGCCTCCCAAGGGATGCTGTCAACCAGGCTCCTAAACAGGCCGAAGTCTGTCCTCCTCATCAGAGTAGCTGTTCTGCTGACCCCCTTCCTTCTCCAAGAATTGAAAGCACTATAATTCTGTGATTGCCGTGCCCAAGACAGCCTCCAACCATCACATCACCCACAAGTCTTTCTCTGTTCACAAACAACAAGTTCAGCCTTCCCTAGCTGCCTCACTCACCAGCTGTATCAGGAAGTTATTTTCCACAGACTCCAGAAACATCCTAGACTGCTTCCTCTCTGATCTACTGTTATTTCCAGTAGACATTGGGTAAATTGAAGTTCCTCATGAGAACAAGGGCTAGAGATTGTGAGCCTTCTCCTAGCTTCTTATAGAATATTTTGTCTGCCTCTTCGTCCTGGTTGGGTGTTCTATAACAGACTCCTACCATGATACCTGTTTTGTTGACCTTCCCCCTGATTTTCACCCACAGTCAACCTTTTCATCCCATTGTCAAGCTCTAGACAATTAAAGCACCCCCTAACATACAGGACTACCCCACCTTCCTTGCCTACCTCTTCTGAAGATCTTGTAGTCATCCATTGCAGCACCCCAGTTGTGTGAATCACCCCACCACGTTTCCATGATGGCAACTATGTCATAGTGTTCCTGCTGCACAATGGCTTCCATTGTTTGTTGCTCATGCTTCACGAATTGGTGAAAATGTGATTCAACTGGGCTATTGATCCCACCACTTTTGTGGGGGGAGAAGCCCTGATTCTTATGTGATCATTCTCAGATGCTTCTGTGGTTTCTAACACATCATAACGCTTGTGTCTTTGCTGTCACATGAATCTCCATCCCCCACCTCCAGTGAGACAGCAGTCCAAAGGACCTCACTAGCACACTGTCCCTCGAACACTGGTATGTTGCCCTCAAGCTTATTCTGGAGAGCCTGGTTTTATCCCTTTCTCCTTTCAAATCTAGTTTAAAGCTCTTTCAATGAGTCCTGTTAAGTCCTGCACAAAGATCCTTTTCCCCCTTTGAGACAGGTATACCCCATCTGTTGCCAGTAGGCCTGGTGTCATGTAAACTGACCCATGATCAAAACCCCCAAAATTCTGCCAGTGACACCAGGATCAGAACCAGGTATTGATCTCCAGGCAAAAAAATACAGAATGCTTCATGAGTTTGTGTGTCATGCTACTCATATTTATGTCATGTTACTTATATTTGTTATGTTAAACAGTATACTTAAGCCTTCTGAAAGATTTGTGTTTAAATGGTTGATCTACAGAAGGCATATTTTAATGGTACATAATAACAATTCACACCCCTTGATGCACTTTTTTGTACACCCTGTTAAAGCAGAAATGAGATACATAGGGTGAAAGAAATCCAAGACAACATAGTTCAGAAAAAAAAATAAAATTCTTCATCACTTCTTGCTTATTATAATGTGGGGTTTTTTGTTGTTGTTGTTTGGCTGTATCTTTAAATCAAAATTTAAAACCACTCTGTTTGTATTTTTCCAACACTAGCTGCCACATCTGTATCTCTAGTGCTAAATAGCTAAGAATAAACTTGACAGCCAACAGAGGCTTTGAAGAAACTTTTTGCATATTATTTCAATAATTTCAGTGAAATGGGGAAAAAAAAAAGAGTGGGAGAAGAAAGTTCCCTTCAATGCTTCTCTACAAAGGCAGTGGAAACTCCTGTTGCTTCTGAGTGTTTCATGGATGCAGAACAGCATGCTAAACATAGGGGACCTCTCCTCAGACTCATTGTTCTTGGCTTCAACAGTGACAAATGAGTCTCTTTTGTGTGTGTGTGTGTGTGTATGTGTATATTAGAGCAATAAAAAGTAAAAGAATGTGAAAGCATCTACTGTGACTGACTGCTTTTGTCAGAAATCTTCACTGTGCGTGCTTGTTGTCTTTTGCTGTATTTCTATTACTCTGCTCTGACCTTTAAAGATCTTCTGAATGCTGTTAAATAGTACTGGAGCTAGCTGATAAGCAGATGATAGACAGAGCAATCCTACCCTGTGGTGTGCAAGTCATCGCTACTGTTTTACATGGCCTTGTTCAAATATCTTGTTTTTGTTTGCCTAATACCAGTCATGGGAGTTAGGAATCTGCTGGAAGAGTCTTAACAAAGCCCAAATCAGAAAATTTGTTTTCAATGTTCTCAGCTCTCTGTACTGTTGTCTCCCCTCTTATTGAAGGTCCAACCTGTTGTTACATTAGTTCTACATCTGTTCAATATTAGTGAATTAAAATGTAGAAATGTGGAATATCCAACCTGGTAAATGATATATAAGTCACACATAACATGGAACTTACTGGATTTCATTAAATATAAGAGATAGTTGAACAGGTGCTAGCTGAAGGCTATCTGCAAAGTCAGTAAGTTGTACTGATATTATCTAAGTTGTGGCAGTGTTTTGCATTTTTGGTAAGTGTATCTCCAAACTGATACACTGGATTTAATTTTTTGAATTTGTTAATAGATCATCACATTTTCTGTCATTAAGGATTTGTTTTGTAGGTCTGTGTTAGGCTAGGGGAGGTGTGATTGACTCCTCTTCTAGGTATTCTAGCCCCTTGTTTATGAAGTAAGGGAATATTTGGAGATGGGTTGTGATTCTCCAGGACATGATCTTTAGCCATTCCTTTACAAAATTATCATAGAAACCTACTAAAATATTACTTATCAAGCTGAGTTTATGAAGTTGCTGAAACACTGAATAGGGTTGGCTGCAGGTCCCCTCTCTTGTCTGCTCTTTCAGTGCCTAGAATGAAGATAATTTTGTGTTATCCTCTGTATGCAAAAGATAGTACACTGTGATCAACAGATTCTTCATTTTGCTATTTCCCTCTTTCTGTTCTTATCTCAGTGATTGACCATAGCCTATATCTGGCTGTCTCTTCTGGGGCATCACTATGCTGATGTCCCCAGTTACAGCTGGTGAAGGCAATTATTTGAAGTATTGTGTTCTTACAGGAAATCTATGCCAGTTTGCAGTGACTAAGATGCAGACAACCTGTAACTGATGCACATTAGGTTTTGACATGCTTCTTCAGTACATGGTGTAATGAGAATTATTAGAGAGGAAAACAAATCCACACTATATCTACTAAACTCCTACCAATGCCTGGGTAATAGACAATTTACTTTCATTCCTTCAATTGTCATATACCAAAAGACCCAGCATTGCTTCCTTTCTCTTCAATAGAAGGACACCTACCTATGAAACACTGAGTACCTTAATCACACTTTTCCTTCTCTCTTTTTTATTCTTCCCATCCCTCAGGAGAGATAGAAATGAGTTAGTTCAAGCCAGGTGACAATCTGGGGTGCTTAATTTATGGACAGGAGTGCATTTGTCTTGAGTTTCTGAAACAGCTTCTGAACTTTGAATGGTTTCAGTGATAACAGGTAAGACGAAAAGGGAATAAAACCAGTCTGTGTTTAATTTTTACATTTTTAAAATGCATGTGTTATTTCTTCTTTCACAAGACATTGAGATAAAATGAACTTGAAATCGATATCTTTTTCTATCTATACTTAGTTTCAGCCAGTATGTGCTTCAAATTAGGATAGAGACAAGGAGGAAGAGAAAGGGAAGTGTTTTAGAGCCAACACAAAATAGCTTTGCTTTTGGGAGAAGGTTATGGGGGCACCTAGGAAATTTCAACATGAGTTACTCTCGCAATTTGATTTGCACAGGGAAGAGGGCAGCCTGGGGACTTTGCAACTTTGGCTATTGTAAGAACTTTGTTTCCCTTCCTTCTTGCTGCCTGGCTCTGATCTTTCTCTTTTCCTGCTACAGCCCTATTGTAGAAACCCAAACCAGTAACTCTTCACAGCTGATCTGCAAAGGAGTGCTATTCTGCCATTGGAGAAGTGCCAGCTGAAGACCAGGTAAGCAGAGAAGATCAACCATCCAACACTATTTTGCCTTTCTAGAGAAGTGGCTGAATTTTCCAATCTTTATCTCTCAAGTCTTTCCTGTCCCCAGAGGTCTGAGAAGCAGTTCTGATGGGCCCTCTTTCCTCTGCACTCAATACACTCCCACTTTGAAAATCTTGCTGAAAAGGAAAAACTTGCTCATAATAAAATGCTTGGGAAAATGATTGCTGTTAAACAGCTCAGAGGGAGTGATTCATTCTGGCACCGTACATAATAACATCACCTGCTGTACTGCTTCTGAAATCCTTGAGCTATTTTTGCTGTGTATAGGGAGGAATGAAAGGTAATATAAAGCATAGCAGACACTGATTAGTAAATTGATGTCTCAGCACCACTGAGACTAGATCAATATCTAAGTCCAGGGATAGGCTGCTTGCTTTATGAACACTTAAAAAAATAGAAAATATAGTGCAAAAAGTGTCAGAATGGGTAGAGTGAAAGATAGTTCAGCTGCTTTGTGCCAGGCCCATCTGAAATTAACCAGGGTAGCACATAGTTTCCAACAGAGACACTGAAGAATTACTGCTGATACTATTTTTTCTTTTTCTTTTTTAATTTTTTAATCACTCTTCCCTGCTTTGTCATCAGAATAGTTTAGTGGAGAGGAGGGATTTGATTTTACTAATAGACTCAAAGACTTAATGTTCACAACAGCCTCCAACCCGGTATACAGTTGCTCTCAGTTTAGCAGATCATAATTTTGTCTTCCCTCTATTTGAGATGCTCTATTATCAGCATTTTTTGTCTGGTTTTGTTTTCTTTTGCATAATGCCTTTTATGAGAGGGAGCTAAAGTTCAGTGAGAATTGAGGCAGCATAATAGGATGAAGTAGGCTGCTTAAAAGATTATTCACTTTCCTTCCAATGAACTCCTTGCCTGACAAATAATACAATTGAGCACTTGAAACCTCACAGGTGAGCTGAGAAAAGAATGATGCAGAAGAAGAGTAGTACCATTGCTCCTTGATAGATATTATTTGAAAGCGGGGCTGCTGGTAGCAGGTTGATCAGTGTAGACTCATTCCTTTTTCTCAGAGCAACCCTCTTCCCCTTCTTTCTAGGAAGGATTGAATGTGCTAGCAGTCTAATTCTGGTGCAATCAGAAATAAATAGCTAATTTCCTTGACTGCAAACCTGAGGTGCTTTTGAGTAATACTATGACTTCCCAGCTGCAAGGATGAAGTCTTATGAATGATGGGAAGTCTGACTGCTGCAGTTGGTTGCCATACCTAGAAAACCCTTTGGTAGGCTAAAATTGTGCTGTACTGGGCTCTGGGAAAAGGCGGCAAACAGATAACTGCTACCTCCTTTGATGGCATGCCTCCTAAACACAACTGTACTGCAATATGTAGAGCATATTGCTCTACAATATGTTGGATTTAGATGCCAGCAACAAAGAATGCAACATGAGAGAAAACATCAACCAAATAAAGAAGCTTAATATTACCAACAAAGCAGAAAACCACAGACTCAAATCAAGCTTTTGTATGAAAACAATTTCAGAGGGCCTCTTTAATAGGATACTACCTAATGTATTAGGCTTACAAGGTCTTAGAAATTTTTATTGTCGATCTTATCTGTAGCACTCTGACCATGTGAATTACTTCAAAACAGTGGCTACAGATGGATCTCTGTTCACAGACTACTACATTTTCTTGTTGGAAATGGATGTTAGAAAGGCAGTGACTTCTGCAAGGTAAAGTTGAATGAATTTGTTTAGCTCATCCGTTGGAAGTTCATAAGAAAAGAAGCAATTCTCAACATGAATAAATTATAAAATACAATTCAAAGGGCATATAAGAATTGCAATTGAAATTTTGAAGAATATTCAAGACTGAAGCTCTTCTGCTATAAAAATGTGAAGTCCAACAATATAAACTGAAAAGTGAAAATAATTAGTCTGCTAGAATTAGGAAAATGAGTTTTCCCTTCAAAGACTACTCACCTCTAGTGTGAAAGTGTTATACTGGAAGAAGTAGGTGTCTACTTAAAATAACAGCTTGCCAATGACATTGGCTAAAGGCCTCAGCCAGTAAACCATCAGATTTCACTTGTACCAAGGACACTTGGCAGAAGAGAAGCTATGATGTTAATTTCCAACAGACAGGCAGAGCTGTGCATGTCCGATCAGTGGCAATTTATATCTCTACCATGGTCAGTGAACAGTTAAGCCCTTAGGCCTGAATTTGTTTCTGCAGAGAATAGAAATAGGTTCTATCTGGAGTAATTAAAACAGTTCCGCAAAGAATCTGAGTTTTATGGTAAGGTCGGGGTTTTTTTGTTTGTTTGGGGTTTTTTTTCCTCATTATGTCTCCCTCAGTATGCGAATCTCCCCATTCTTGGCTTCAAAGGATTGAATTTGTCTTGCCAAATATGGGATAGCTACACATAGTCCTCTGCAGCACAAGTGATATGTACTATGTGCCTTGCTGATGGCACATAACACATGGTAAAAAAAATTATCTGAATTAGACAACATGCATCACACCATGAAACTGCCCACATATCTTTGTTACATGTAAAGGAAGACAAATCAGACAAATGTACATGTCAGTACTGTAAATACCTAAAGCCAGGGGAGATGTATCACCTTTGCACTGTTTGTTACATATTCATATTGACTATATAACTTTTTGCATTTTATTCAGTCACTCAGCTGAATTATCTTCATTTTTATGTCCTGAACAAACAGATCTATTTCACAGGCTCATTGGTTGCTCTCCCATAATTCTTCCACTCTCCCTAGTCTTGGGAAGTACTTTTTTTTTGTATTGTTCATTCCTGCAGTGATAAACATTTGCTTTGTTCCTTATTACTTAGCTCCTTTTTTTTTTTTTTTTATATTGTTTATCATGGTAGCCTCATGTAGCTTTTGGATGTTGGCATTCTTTGGAATACAGTTTCTGAAGATGATGAGAGGAGAAGAGAACTTTACACTAGAAGCAGATGGATATCACAGAGAGGGAAACAAGAGGGTGATATCTTATTTTCCATTCATATAATTCATATTGTTCTAATTACACTACTGGTTTTACAAGAGTTCTCTTATTTGTTGAAACTTCCTTAAGGATAAAATAGAATATGTTTTATAACCTGTAGTGAGTGTTGTAAGGGGTAAAGAAAAACAATTTTTCAAATTTTGGAGTAAACCACAAGGACTTTGGCAGGTGAGGCAAGATCTGTAGTATTTAAGCCACAACTGTGATATGAGAATGAAATTAAAGTCTGATCGATATTTGCAGCTATGGTATAGCTGTGTACCAGGTTTCTGCCTGTGTCCATGCCTCATGTGGTTAGTCCTTGTTTCCTTCTCTCTGTGTAGTTTGCATACAGGCCTGGTTCAAGATGATGGGTCAAGACGCAAAGTGGTTATTCACAGCCAACTTCACAGCAGAACAACTGATCAATTGGTAAAGGAATTTGTGGAGAGGGCACCAACCAGTCCTGGATGACCCCCCACTCCAGGGAGCCCCACTGTGCTCAGGCCCGCTGTTAGGCACTTTTCATGCATTGCTTAGTGCTCTTGGTGGTGATATCTGGGGCAGTCTACAGCAGAGATGTTCTCAGGCTGTTCCCGCTGTGGAAAAAAGTTATGAACAAACCATAACCATTTCAAATGCTCAGTAGAAACTGTCCCTGCTTGTGCAGGAGTCCCATAGGACAGTCTTCTGTATGTAATTGGAGATAGTAGAAAAAGATGATGTGTATGATGGAGGAGTTACACAGGACCATAGGTGAGCTGGATCATATTTAACGAGAACTACAGTTTGGCACATCTTGTTTAATCCTGCTGAAGATACTGCTACAAAGATGCTTGTAACGAAATCTTCTGTCAACGTCTGGCAGCAAATGGCTCATGTATTTGAGACCTTCAGTTTACCACATAAATATTACTCTAAAATAAGACCTTAATAAATTATTTTTTTGACAAACATTCTGTCTGTGTGTGTCTGTCTAACACAGGAGAAGTACAACAAGACCCAGCCTGGCAGTGTATCCTCAGGAAAGCCAGTCTAAAACATGAACCAGTAAGAAACTGATGAAGCTCTTTCTATTTTCCCATTTGAGATAATTTGAACAGGTGGCAAAATGGTGTCCCCCACAGAGGAAGAATGATCCTGATGTTAAGGTGTTAGCACAGAAGCCAGTGTCATTTTCTGTTTTATCACATATATCTTTGTGACCTTGAGCACGTTATTCGGTATCTTGGATAATGGGGGCTTGATACATACCATCAATAGAGGAGTACCTCTGCAGGAGAAGATTAATAGTAGTTGAGAACTCCTTAATCTTTCAGACAAAGCAAAATGAAGTCTAGTGTCTGGAAGAAGTTCAAAGTAGGAGTAAATGGTGGAATTATTTGGAAGTTTTTGGGCTATTTTAAATGGTACACATTATTAACCAACCAAAAATGTTTATACAGGTGGGGTGGTTTTTTTTGTGTTTTGTTTTGTTTTTTTAAGAAAAAGCTAAGGAACATAGTCTATTCTCATAACAACTCTAATTAACATTTATTTAAGTATTTCCTGAAAAACTTCTTCAAATGCTGGACTTTCCTAAAGCCCATGTTTTAGCCAGTGGAAACTTCCAAATACTTTGAAAAGAGTTTTGTTAAAAATCCATCTAAAATAACACAATGAAGTCAATTTTGCTGAAAGTAGCAAAAGACCATTTAAATCAATTTTTCTACTTATATATTCCTGCTCAACAGTTCTGGTTAGGCCCAGATATTAACTAAACACAAACACCTTTCCACTGACACTCTGTGGAGCATTACTTCAGACCTATTCTTATACAAATTCTACCTTTTAAACGTTTGGAAGGGGAACTTTTGAGAATGAATTTTGATAAAGCATAGGAGTGTGCATCTTTGTAAAAGGTATAGCATAAACGGTTAATCTTACTTAATTTAAATAAAAGACCATAAATTCCTTGTTTATTCTAGCATAAACAAAGTAATTCAAAACAGGTGCCTTAGAACATAAGATATACGGACAGAAATAAGATTATTGTTATATGAACATAGATTTGGGTCATTTGACAAACTAAATACTCTGACATGTAATTGCAGACAAAATAACTATATTTGCAACAATTTGCATCATTAATAAATCCAGGACATCCTGTTCACTCTAATTATCATGCAGCAAAATGTAGGAAGAATATAGATGTAGGTAGAATATGTAAAACGCATGCTGTGTTGAGGTTCATCTGTTGACTTGATACACAAAGTAAAAGAGGAGAAAAGAGTGAGTTTTGCATGTTAAATATTTTCAGTTCAAGGCTTAGCATTTTTCAGGAAATTAATACAGACTTTGGCTAGTGAGTAACGAAAAAAATTCTTCTGACATCCAGGCTATGGATGTTAGGCTATGTTTACTAAACCAAGCAGAAGAATATGCCCATAAGGAATCACATTCTGGAAGTAAACATGCAAACCAGTGAAAGTACATATATGCCTGTGGAAAGGGAGGCTATGTAAGGCCACTGTAGTGTCAAGTGCAGGGGAGGGAGACAACAGGGTAGTTGAAAGGAGTGATGGCTGCTGAGAAAAAGCTAACCACAAAAATAGTCACTGTAAGTTTGCAACTTAATAATTTAGTTCCAGTTTCTGGTCATGAAAGCTTGAGAGAACTTAATAGTGGGGTACCTTTCCTTGACTTGAAATTTGTTCAATGGGTGGGAACTTTTTGTAAGTCAAAAGGATTTTATACATTATGTCCACCATAATTTTGATGCTCTGTGGCTTCCTCTTCCATGGCCCCATGCATTTGACTTGCTGTGGTACAGTGCTGGTGTGTGGGGGGTCAAGTTCTCAGGGGCTAGGCTTAAATTTTGCAGAGATGAAGAGGAAAGGAGTGACAGACTGGGAAATGACATGTTCTGTAGTGAGCTGACTTTGCTGAGAAGGCTTCTATCCAAGCACTATAATGAGTTTTTGGGGGCTGGATTTTCATTTATGCTACATCAGCTTTCATCATTCCAATAGGCTAAAGGAGACTTGAAAGAAGTACAAATGTAATTTATGCCCAATTTAAAACCCTAGAATCTGCAGGAGCTTTTAAAAATTATATTTGTATAATTGGAGTATCTGGCCCTTGATGTAAAACAGCTCATTTAATTGGTGGAGTTGCACTTTAATTGGTGACAAAAGCAAAACATTCTACACTTTCTGACTGTCAGTGTTCATGAGTATCCAAACAGTAGGATTTAAGACTGTCTTACATTGACTATTCAGCACAAAAATAACCTAGCTTTCATTGGGCCTCATACAAAAACAAAGTAATGAAAGAGATTCTGGGTTGTGGAACTTCCAAAAATGGCCTTATTTACACCATCCTCATAATTGTTCTTGAGCTTTCTGTAATATGACTGCTAGACGCTGTGAGGGGACAGCCATCATCTTTAAACTGGACAGATTTATTTGTAGTTTCTTCACTGTGTAGAAACCTACTATGTATATAAAACCCTCTTCTGAAAAGTAGAATTTTCAAAGCAGCTTCTGAACTGGATGATTCATAATTGTAGAGTAATTGCACAATAACATAGTAACTGCTTTGTGCCTGTCCCAGTTCTCTTTGCCCAGAACCTTCAGTGGTGGGTTCTCCTTTGGCCAACTTGGGCAGCAACAAAGAAGACAGGTAAATATGTTGGATGCTTTTCCTCTTCACTGAAATCTCTGAGGTATGCGAATATACCAAGCTTCTGCCTTGAGTCTGAGACCTCTCAGTCAGACTTTCTGAAGGCTGTTAATTTTCTGGGGCTGGTAAACAGCACAGCAGAGTCTTGAACTCTTTCAGACTTCTCTGCTATGCTCTGAGTCTGATTCACTTGATCCTGCAACAGTTTTGTGTGCCATAGTAATTTTTGAAACAATACCATATGTGCTTTTCAGCCAGTTTCCAACTTTGATTCTTCTTTGGATTAAACTGTCTATGCAGATTACTGGCAGTTTTCACTCAAATATTACCCACCTTTCTGGAATATTTCTAGTTTTACTTAATTTTATTTCAGAGGTTGTGTGTGGGAAAAAGGACTATGAAAATCTTTGGACACTAAGAAAGCACTTGGTACTTTTTTGTGCTCTTTTCCCCCTTTCTCTGATAACTGCAAAGTACGTAAAGCATATTTCCTCTCCATGAAGATAGCTATTTTCTTTCATTAAGCTGTGTATTTCTGTTGAAGACATTGAAATGAAATCCTGAGTTTCATAAAGCTATTGCAAAGTCCTAGAAAACTTTCTGTGGACCAAGGTAATACTGTGCTGTGTTTGTCACTGAACAACTGTCATTCCAGTCAAGTCATTTAAACTGGTGTGCTGATTTCCCTTCTGTAAAATTAGATTCATATTTCCATTGTCTGAGCTGGTTAGAACTTGAGTAATTAGTCTCAAGAATTCTCCCTTATGCATTTGTACAACTCTTACCATAATCAGTCTTCGTCTAAATTGCTTCAAGTTATAACAAAATTCAGTATAAATTAGAATGTATATCACATACATATTGAAAAGTGAATTTGGAAGCCCTTAGTACAAAAGCAGTAATTTTTTAAATTAGATTTTAGAGCTGTGCAGATATTTACATATTGCATTCTTAAGAAAAAAGGTATTTTTGGTAAATTAAATAGCATTTTATTAAATTTTAATCGAAGTTTATGTAACTTGAAACAAAATATTTTATTATTTTTTTTTAATTCCACAACAAACAAAACATTATTTCAATGTTTAAAACAAAGCCCTCAACCCAAAGAAATGTAAGAAAACCATAAAAAAGGTATAAATTAGAAATTCTCCAAAGCAATATTATAAATTCAACATGAGTTTGTTAAGTATTTCAATTATTTTTCATCCCTGACTTCCAGACAAAAAGATTGTAACTCAGTATTTTTATTCAAACTTTTCATCTTCATTCGATTAAATGTGTTAGAAATACAAAATTCTGTTGAATGTTAGCATTGTAACATGTGTAAGAGTAACAGGCTTTTTCACTTTTAGATGGAATTACAAAGAATACACCATATGTCCTATACATGCAAAATACTAAGGAAGAAAGCAGCTCCCACAACTAAGTTTTGACAGCAGTCAGAAATCAGCATCTTAACATTGCTGTAGACCCTAGTCTGAAGCAAAGCAAGACTCACAGATTAGTCCAGAGTTTAGCAACATCATTGTGGCACCATATGCAAGTGGAAATTCTGACCTTGGTCTCACCAAGGTCAGAGGTGCTTTTCAGATTATCGGTCTTTGCCACAGATGACTTTCTGTGAAGGTCATGGTAATCAGTTTCCTTCTTTCTCTGAGTGCGTGGGTCCATTCATATGTGAGGCTAATAAAATGTTAGGGTAGATATTTTATGATAATGCCTTCAAAATATTACTTTCAGCTAGGGTCTGCCTCAAGCAATCAAAAAATCTGTATTTTACTTTTAATTCTAGCATAAAGAGTGAATCCATTCTAGTTTTCTGAAGACAAGTAATAGCCAAGCTTTCAGTTTTGAACTGAAATTAAGAGAAACATGCAGTAACCTCTGCCTGCATCCCCAAAATCTCAGACCCTAGGTGAAACAGGCAGAGGAAACAGGCAGAAAAATAATTTGGAATTGGCAAAAAAGATGCAGTTCTTTTTCAAAATATTTGATCAACCTTGCATAGATTAACTTCAGCTTCTTAAAATAAGTTGCTGCAGACTTGGTGTTATGCATGTTATTTTTGTGTCTCATTCAGTCTTCAAAGCATGCTTTGCGGTGTTTGCTATTTTGTGATGAGCTGTTATATACAGGTCTGTGGTGCTAAACCCTATAAGTATTGCTTGATGGATTACAGTCTGTAAACAATTTGTCCCCAAAAGTCCATTTGGCTTGACTAAAGATATCAGTGTGTTGGGGTATATTTTCTCCTAAGATATGTTGCTATTTAATTAAATCTTTTTCATTTCTTTCACTTGTGAAATATGAGCTCTCTGGTATTAAAATGGAGAAAGAGCAGACAGAGAGGAAGAATATTCCTGTAATTACAGGGCATAAACCCTGTCAGAGAAAAGATATAAACCTGTCATTATATCCATTTTCCTTTCCTGTTTAACTATCTTTTTGCAGGTTGTTTTTTTGTTGGTTTTTTTTTTTTTGTTTTGTTTTGTTTTGTTTTTTTTCTGTCTTGCTGATAGCTACCAAACTTCATGGACACATTTTTCTATTTGCATAGAGTTCAAGTAAAGTCTGGGTCCCAGATGACAGGTTTGAATGATTCAGGAGGCACATCATGTTGATCAAGTTCAAATGGGAAAAGCATCTCAAGCAAGTTCAAGGCAAACATACAGGATTTGAGATCACAGGTGGGATAAGGTAGTCAATGCTTGTACAATGAAGCCAAAGTATTAGTCTTGCTGGACAGATGAAGATCAGCTACAAAACATCTGACGTCAAACCTACTGTGTGCTGGCAACTGGGAACCAAGTACATCAAATGTCTCTGAGCCCAGATATGGGCTGTACTAGTATCAAAGACATCCTTGCGTGCTAGTTTGAACACCCCTTTAATGGACTTTGTTTTGCTGAGCCTTCAAGACTTTTACTTCAAGAGGACTGGGAGGGACTTTTGAACCTCAGTGACCTTTATTTTAATCTAATTTGGGTGGGAATGTGCACATTCAGTACTCTTCAAGTAGTTGCTGACAAAACATATGTGTGTGGGAAGACTGGGAGAACAGAGGGTAAGTGAGGTAAGAGGGAGAAGCATATTCCACTTGAATAAGAAATCGAATATATAATCTTTTGCATTGCACTGTTTTATAACTTTTTGGATGAATGGAAAAAAGTACCTCTGAAGTAGATTTTTCTTCAAGAGGAATAAAACCTGCAGAGATTTTTTTCCCTGCTTTCTAAAGTCTATTTATAATGGGAAATATAAATTCTTGAAAAACAAATTTAAATTGTAAATAGCAAATTGTGATTTTGCAGAATTTTCATCGATTCAGTCTTCTGCAGTTTCATATAAGTTTACAGTGACCTGCAGCAGGACTATGTAGGAATGTTTTCTGAAATGTTGTCTAGACTTAAATGACTGTGTACTTATTACTTATGCTTTAAGAAATGTACATCTGGCCAGGTGTGTACATGCATTATTTTAAGGTGTGAATCTATTTAAATACCTCTTAACATGCTTATTTCTCTTAGTGGCCTGTACTTTAGTTTCTTATTAATGGTTTTATCTTCCTTGAACCTGACTAAAAATAGGTTTATGACAGATCTAGGACCTGAGAGTTATGAGCCTCACTGTCGTAAATGAGCAGGTTTCTTGGTTCACATGAGATCTGATCATTACTAGGGATCTGATTTAGAAAAGTACTGAATGAAGCAGCTGCTTTCAGGACTAAGAGGCTGTTCTCTGTGGTGAAGATCTCTGCCAGTCATCCTCACAGTGCTGAGGCAGATGACTTTGCTGGCAGTTCCCAAGCCATCCTGCAACTCTGTGGGTGCCCTTTCCCAGAATGCATGGTTGCATCTTGCTGCATGCTGCCATCATGAAACATGCTAGGCTATTACGTATATACACTTTCATTGCAAACTGGAAACTCCTGTAAAACATAGTAAGACTGTAATGTTACTTTTCTTTATTTGTATTGTTGCGGTGCTTTGAGATCCCCTCAGCCCTTTGCAGGCTCTTCTTATGTTGTAAACAGGACACACAAATAAACGGGGAGAAAACTCTGTACAGAAGGAAAGTTTTTATTTGGAGAGATTCATCCATCTATTAAAGGCACAAACCAATCTCTAATATTACTTACAACTTGAGATCTTCTCTTACTTGTGGTGCACATGTCCTGAACCCTACAGAAGCAGTTAATTTCAGTCCCCAGCCAGATAAAGCTGGATTTCTTTCATACCAATACATCAGCAATTTCCCAGTGCTACAAATGTAGCATCGATATGTATTTGTGTATGTATATATGGAGGTATAGATACAGACATGTTTAGGACTTACAGGTAGCATTTAAAGGACCAAAATTGTCCTGGCTGCAGAATGGATCATGCCGGACTTGATATTTTCAGAAGCATTTCTAAGTGCTGAGAAACTTTCTAAATTCAGTGGATTTTTTTTTTTCTGCCAGACTGCTGCCAAGACCTTGGATTGCTGGCTCTAACTTGTTCTTTAAGATCTTTTCCTCTTGTCCTGTCATTTTCTGACATTCATAAAAGTGAAACTCTATGTCTAAACTAGTGATTATACATAAAAAAGGAAATGTCAAGAAAATGACATTCTCCTTTCTTTATCACAGTCTATATATGAAAAAGTTTTTTCAGCACTATTTCACATATTAGTATCTTTCCTATATTCAATAGTATTTTGCACTTAGTGGTTTTCAACTGAAGATCATAACGCAGTTTGAAAGCATATAGAAATTCGTATTACCTGTTATATAACATCTGAGACAAATGGGTGGAAATAATTTAAGGCAAGGGCAGGGGGGAATTGCCAATTGTTTAGTAGCAGAAGGGACTTCATAGAAGGGATTCAGAAATACACAAGCTATTTTTGGCAGAAGAATTCAGGCAGCTTGTTTGAAGCATCCAGATCTGAGCGATGAATGTGTGATCCTGGCACCTTTGCTTCCTGCCGTCTCCCTTGAGTCACTCATGTGGACCTTCAACCCCATAGACAAGAAACAAGCTTCCCGACCTTTTCCAGCTCTCTTCTAATTCCTGGGTTGTTGATAAGAGGCAGGAAGATCAAGCACTCGTCCTGCAGTTCAAATGATGGTGGCAGTCAATGTGAAGTAGTTCTAGCAGAGCCAGGTATTTCACTGCCCTTTGTGAATTAAAGAAAAGTAATATTTTTTTCTCCCTTTTTGTTTCCACCTAACAGTTAAGGCTTTAACTATGCATCAACAATAACTTTGAGATTGTGTCAGCACTGTTTTAGTTACCATGTAAAAACAAGGGCTATGTTAGTATTGAGCTAGAATGCATCGTGTGTGCAAAAGATAGCTCAATGCCATACAAATATATAATTTCCTAAAGAGAAAATGAGTATACACCACAGGCGGCTGGTTGATGAATTTTCAGATTTATTCATGGATCTTAACTTTCTGAAGCAGAGGTCAGAACAGTCTCCCAATTGCACGGGTGAAAAGAATGGTGAAGCATCTTGGTCTGCTGTATACCCCTTGATGGTGACACACTGTGTATGAAACTAAGGCTCTTGAGATCTCATCCAGGCTTTTGTCCCATTGATTTTAATGCAGGTGATGACCTTGAAAGAAAATAAAGGACAAAATGTACAGAAACAAATAAGCTTTAAAATTTCTTCCTCTAGAAACACCTACACAAATATATAAATACATTTTCTAATACTGGTATGTCTTATGTTCATTTTTCCCTCTCTCACACGTTTCTGGTTAATAATACTGCATAAATGCAAGACTGTTGTCTTTCTGGTTTTGAAAGGATGGGTTATTTTTACTGTATTTTATGGGATTTTTTTTTTTTTACTGTCTTAATTACAGTAAATTAGAATAATTAGAGCGAAATTATATGAACCCTGCAATTCCCTATGGTATTTATTCTGCTTTTTAGAATGTTAATGAATGTCAACGTAAATCATCAATATATTCTTACTACCTTTCAGTCTTTATAGTCAATTGTCCTATTCAGAGTTTTTCTCTAGACAGAATTCTGTGCATTCAGTATTAACACCAATATCATGTAACATTTCAGCAGAGCGAAGAATGTTAAGCTTTTGGTGAACCATATTGCAGATAAAACTTAGCAATGGTCCATTTCCTAATAATGGGTGTCTATGTTAACATAAAATGAAACAGGCTTTTGTAAAACTTCTCACACTTAAATGTATAGCTTATTACTCACAGAATAATAAAATAAAATAAAGCAAAATGGAGTGTGCTCAAAAATCTAATGGCCATACAAAGGAGCTGCATACCACAAGAGTTTTAATGGGAGCTGATCTTATTCATCTTCACTTTAGGATTCTATTTTATTTTTTTAAATTAAAAGCATGCATACAACACCTCACTCTCTGCAACAGTGCTCTTCCAGTTTCATCACTGGATCACTATTGTAGCTGATTGCCCTCCAGCATTATGAAACATGACTAACAATCTGTCACCTGAGATTAATTTTCTCTCTTACCCTTTTGTGAAGGAGCGTAATCATGTTATATTTGTAGGGTTTATTCCCTCAGAGTCTGTGCTGCTTTTCACTGGTTTAGAATTGGTTTTCCTCATAGTAGCTGGTATGGGGGTCTGCTTTGGCTTTGTGCTGAAAACAGTGTTGGCAACACAGGTATGCTGAGCAGCTTTCACAGAGTCAGGGCCTTTTCTGCTCATCACACCGTCCAACCAGAGAGGAGGCTGGGGGTGCACAGAGTCTTGAGAGGAGTCACAGCTGGGAGAGCTGACCCCAACTGACCAAGCGGATATTCTGTACCCCATGATGTCATGCTCAGCAATAAAACCTGGGGAAGAAGGAAGGGGGGACATTTGGAGTGATGGCGTTTGTCTTCCCAAGTCACTGTTCCATATGATGGAGTCTTGTTTCCTGGAGATGGCTGAACACCTGCCTGATGATAAGTACTGAATGAATTCCTTGTTTTGCTTTGCTTGGGCACACAGCTTTTGCTTTACCTGTTAAACTGTCTTTATCTCAATCCATGAGTTTTCTCATTTTTACCTTTCCAATTCTCTATCCTGTGCTAATATGGGGAGTGACCGAGTGGCTGTGGGGCTTAGTTACTGGCTGGGGTCAAACCACTACACAGTCTCTATTAGTGCACACATTTTTCTGCATGTTCATGTTAACAAGAGTTGTGTTGTTAATGTGCATTTTGGTGCCAGATCAGAATGTGGAACTTTGTGTGGTAACTCTGCTGCTTTTTGTAGAAGATGTTGAGAGAACTAGTTTACCTGTTGACATGGTCTTTTATACCTGACTTCAAGGGAGCCATTTCCCAGTGAAATGTCCCCCAACATCATACTATAGTCATCCTTATGCCAAAGGGGGAAATAAATAATGCAAAAAATATGGAAGGAGGACTGTAACAGCCCCTTATAAAGGATTAAGGAAAAAGCATCAAACCCTGGAAGACGTTTCTTTCCCCAGGGCAGCCCAGAAGACAATCTACTTCAGTGAGTCCCTGAAAACACAGAAATGTGTCTGTGCCAGGGGAACCTCCAAGGAGCCTGACCAGCTTTAGACACTGTGAAGATAAATAATTGCAGGAAGATAGTACTGAAAATTTTATATACTAGCCATTAAACTATGGTCACTTAAAGAATTGAGTCTAAATTGAAACAGATCACAGATGGGTAAACCCCGCTATTTATTTATGGCCTTGTAAGAAGAAGAAAAAAAGAGATAATATCCCAAAAATTTTCCTTTCCACACATTCTCATGAACACAACAGCAAGAAGACACCCAAAACTAACCTGTGACAGTGTGTTTAAATCTAGTTATGCGAGATGTCTTGACCTCTGGAACTCATTTTCATAGATTTTGCTGCCAACTAAATCACAGGTGGATTCCAAAACTAGACAATCATTGTGATGATAAAAACATATGTAAACATGATAAAATGAAAAAAGGAGGGAAATATAAGCTAAACTCATTTGGACAATAAGCTTGTAAGTAACTGGCTAGGTTTAGCAATAAAATGCCATTTGAGCTACTGCTGTTTTATACCGGGTGTGACAACATCCTTTCAAGGACCTGTTATTTGCACTGCTATGGAAAAACATGAATGAATGGATCATAATTGTATTTCCATATAGCTTCTGATATGTTTAATTATTTTCTAAGTGAAAAAAACCCTTGATTTTAAGCTAGAAAGTGAGTGAAGCCCATGTTTCAGTCTTTTATGATAGATGAATTTGAAGGGAGTTTTTTTGATTCATGATAAACATTTGTTAACCCAGTTGACATAAAATTTTGCTGGAAAGCTCATGAACTTCATGTACAATCTATCTGCAAAGTAAAAAGAGGGCAATGGATATGCAATGGTAAAAATTTTTTTTTTCTCTGCATGTTGGATGGATGTGAGAGGTCTCTCTTTTACTATGTGAAATAGTGCTGTAAATGCACTCACCTGAAAGAAGAAACACATTTCAGATGGCAGGTGGGGGATGGAAGGTTAACTATGGAGTTGTTTTCTGAGCCAATGCTCAGAAGAGTGTGGTCTCTAACAGGGCATTTGTAGAGTCCTGTAGAGTATGGGAATGAGGATTTGTAGATTTTGTTTATGTTTTTGAACAGCTGAATGGCATGCTTTCACTTTAGATGGTAAATGCTATCATGACAGAAGATCCAAGAAAGAAGAATGGCAAAGGCTGGTCTACTCTAAATTTAATCAGTGACTACCTGAGCCAGGATTTTGAGACGTCTGTGTTAACTGCTCTCAGGGCTCTCGTCAGTCAGAAGCTAATAAGGGGATGTAGAGCTGTCTCTTCCTCGAATGAGAAATCTCAGTATGGCAGTTCAAATCAACTTTGGGGCCACCTAAAGAGCATATGAATACTTTATGTACTATAGCAGATGGTAATTATGATTGGCATCACTCTTGCCCTTTAAACAGCATCAAAACAACGACTGCTCTCCTTATTCCCTGATCGTTCACAGAACATCTGTTCCAATAAAATATGCTGTTCCTGCAGCTACAGTAGCTACTTTTAACATTATAGACTATCTTCTATTAGTCTAATGGTGTTATGACCCTTAAAGAAAAGAGCTTCTAGTCATAAAAACACAATCCATACAATGATTACTCACATTTTAAATAAGCCTAATCTGACTATGTATTTTCACCCTCAGTCTTCTATTCTCTGAAGATGCATCAAACATGGGAAGGCTGAAAATGAGTTTGTGTTCCTTCTTTACCTCTTCATTTTAATATGTGACATGCGAGTCTAAAGAGTTGCCAAATCCTAGGACTCTTACTATAAGATAGGTTTGGTCTTAGTTTATGCTGACATTAGAAGATGAATCCAAAAAACTCCAAAAGAATAGGAGAGACATGGGGATGGGCAATGCAGTGTTCCATCAACGCATACATCTCTGGTTAACTACAAGTCTTGAGGACATGAGTTGTGCACACCTTTGCTCACTTGCATGAATTTAGTAATATACCACTATAATATTAAGACTGAGTATAGACTGTCATCAACTGTTGCATAAACAGAACTACCAGGGGAGGTTTTCTTGAAGCAGTAGGTTTGGGACATGAACGTTTAAGTTACACATTCTTGTCTGCCTTTCGGGTAATAAATTGTGATATAGCTGGATATGGAGTCTGTATCTTTTCTGATAGCTAGATTTTATAACTTTTTTCTGCATTTAATCCTTGATGTGCACTTATAGCAACCTTCTTTAGATAAACTTCTTGCTATAATATTTTGCCTAAGTCTTTTTTGTTTATATGTATTTGCTCCTCACTTTGACCCCTCTCACTGCAGGGAAAGAATTTCAGGAGAGGATGGACATTTTCCTCTCCTTATTCTTGCATTGTCCTGTGACCTCAGTTGGGAAAATATATAATCAAAAGCCTGGCCAGATATGAAAAGATACAGTAGACCAGAATCCTCCTGTTTACAGAGATTTGCTAGTGTGGGGCGTATTTGCCTGAAAGTAGAGACTTTGGTGACCTTCCATTTTGAAAGCTGCTCCACAGTCCTTTCTGCCTGGATGTTTAGGCTGGGCACTATAGTTTGGGCTGCCTTTGGTAAGGGCTGCCTAGGTCTCACCAAGATGAGAGAGATCTGATGCAGAAAGATGTCTAGAACAACTGTCCAGCAATCACGTGTGACATGGTAAGAGAAGGCTGTTATCCATGCTGTTTCCTGACACTGTTTTTGTCTCTCTTTACTTCCAAAGCTGCATTGGTGTACACAATGATCAGTGTTGTAATTCCATATTGCCAGAAACATTGGTGTCCCTGACTAATTATGTTTTATAATCTGTTTCGATCCTTAGTCAATCCTGTTTTGAGATGCCCTACCGTGCAGTGTTTGTAAACCCTGAGTAGGTCAATAAGTATTGATGTCTGCTCAGCTGTAAGAATTACTTGGGCTATGCTCTTTCCTGAGCTCCTGATTTTGTCCTCTGATGGATGAAAAGAAGAGGAGAATTTAAAAATGAGTTCTATTTTTCCACAGAGAACAGTATGCCATGAAGGGACATTATCAGTTCTGATTTGTGTGCTGACTGCCTGGAGTGTGATTGATCACTAGCAAATCAAGGTATCATCCCTCTACTTGCTCTGTGCAACGTCTAAGAAATAACCAGATTAAAGCAATGCTGCGCCCCCCCCCCCCCCCCCCCCCCCCCCATCCCCCAGAGCCTTGTGCATAAGTGTTTATGATTAAGGAATGTAAGTGGAAGCAAATTCAGCGACCAAACTGTGGAATAATAAATGCAAAGATACTCTATGCCAAAAAAAGAGCAGCAGCATTCGTAAATGTTTCCCAGCCTTGTTTCCACAATGAGAGTGCATGCTGTTCCCTCCCTGTTTTACCAAGTCTGGCCAAAAAGATGTCTGTAGAGAGCAGTCAGTCATGGGGATGAAGAATAACCAGTTTCTTTTTAATCAAATAATGGAATCTGCTTGCAGCAACAGATAAGCAGCCATTTTCCACAGCAGCATCTTGCAGCTGTTCCTCCAAATATACTGATTTCTATTCCTCTGTCAAGAGCATAAGAGGAACAGGAGCTAAAATAAGGAATGGGATCTGCCCACCCTCACTTAAAAGTGAGCTTTGCAGGTTAAAGGAGAAGAGGAATGCAAACACTAGACAAAAACTGACCATCTGTTTCCTTTTAAATAGACTTCCTTCCCAATCCTCAAGGTGCCAGAGATTAATTTAAATTTAAAATGAATTAAAATTCATGTGATCAAATATGATATAGACAAACCACATAGTACATAGGCAGCCGTGTGCTCTGAAGTCTTCACAGTTTATTAAAAAAAATGTTTAGATTAATTTACTGAAGTAATTAAGCTTATGTAATTACTCAGCATACACGTTCATAAAAGAATACGCATATATATATATATGTCTCCAGCTGATAATTTTTTAAACTCATTGGTCTATTCAGAATAAATTAGAAAGAAGGGCTAAAGAAGCAGAGCTATTAATTCCCCAAAACATACTGTGAGAGTAAAGGGTTGGAATAGAGAAGGGGCTCAGTTAACATGAAGGGGTGATGACAGAGTGGTTTCTAGCTATTTTTTAACGTGCTCAAAAAGGTGTGTAAATAGAAAAGGGCTTTGACTATGGATATGGGTTTTGGTGTTTGCACATTATTGGATAACAAAGTGCTGGTTTGAAAATTAAAATAGAATATAATTCTCAAATGTATTTAAATATTTAAATAGGTCTTACAGTCTAGAGTCTTGCCACTGAGGAGACTTTACTTCACTGTTGCTTTTGAATTTAACAATGGGGGTGATGTACTTTGTGATATGTCATTAATGCTTGTTTCCAGCTGCCCAGACATTGAGGCCAGCTGGACCATATTATGTCCTCCTCCCTCCTTGTGCACTTAAGTTTCCTTTTTCAAGAAAGTCTGGTAGGCAGGGGATGATGGTCCTTGGCCAGGACATTCTGGTACAGAAAAAGGATGTACCCTGGATTTGGCTCAGGATCACAAACTGTACTGCTTCAAGCAATGTCTTCCTGTACCTTTGTGTAAGTGTGGCCACTGAAATAAAAACTGCCAAAAGGGGCAGCTGGTTTTGCAAAAATGAGGCATGTGCTCCCGAAACCTTTAGACAAGTTTTCAAGCCTTATCTTAAGTCTGAGGTAAATCTGAGACAGAGCTCTCTGCTTGACTGCAGGTATTTGGCATCTTTTTGCCCTGGACACTATTAAAGGCAATGGATCACACATAAACCATTGATTTTCTACCTCATGAAACATCTCCTCCAAAGCCCTTTTAAAATTTCATAGCATCAGTTAACTCTATATAGTCTTTAATCTTTGTATATTTTAGATAGAGTATTTATATTCATTATTTATACCTCTATCTTTGTACTAGGTTTAATCCTTCACAAATTAATCTCAATTTTGAATATTTTTATTTATTTGTATAAATATAATAATAATTTCCATGGTTACATTACAACTAGTCAGTTTTGGTATTTTTTTAATGAACTGATTCATTTAATATAAAGATTTTTTCCCATTAAGCCAGTGTACTTACTTTTTATGAACTGTGGGCAGTTGTAGATATTTAATAAATTCACATTTAATACATTTTCTCTCTGGAACTTTTACATCAGCTGCAGGCCCCAGAAATGTACAGATTGTGAAACACATGGCAGTATCCAGGTGAACTGAAACCTGTGTCATCCTGGTTAACAAGGACCCAGGCAGGGGTGTGAGACGTCAGAACTTGCTCTTTTATCTGAGGTCACTTGCTTTGTAGTGATGTCCAGGAGGCATTCCTGGGATGTGAGAACCTGGCATGTCAGACTGTAATGTCACAAACCCAGACAGTGCCTGCTCCTCCACAGAGTCTGAAACCTGAGCTAAAGCCCTTTGAGGCAAAGAGCAGAATGTCATAATGCAAAATGCTGTCCCCTTCTTCTGGTGCTTGGGTGGACCCATGGACTTGAGCACTGAGGGAAAAAGGGGAGACACTTCCACGGACAAAGAAGGCTTCGTGTTGTCACACTGTGGATAAAAATGCTAAGAGAGGAGGCTTATCTGTAACAGAAACATGAGTGCTCTGGGAGCTTGAATGAGTCAGTGAAAACAGGATTGTACATTAGCACAGGAAGGGTTATTTGTAAGCAGAAAGGGAGGAGGAAGGCAGCATCTCCTGCATTACATGTTTTCTTTTCCCATCTTCCTTGCAGTCTGCAGTAACATGGGGAGATGAATAGGCCAAGAAATCCTTTTTTGAGCCCTCAAAGAGTCACAGCTATTTCTCACTGCAAGCAGGGAAGCTGCCAGGAAGGATGTTCCCATGCTTACCTTGAAACAAAAAAATAGTACCGCTACTAAAAACAAAGAAAAAATTTCCCTCAACCAAAAAGCTGAAATTAAAACTTGTAGTAGCATAGAACCAACTCAAGTAGATGAAAAGCATTAAACAGCAGTTGCAGTGAATGTGAGGTGGGATGACGTGGTCTGGGTCAAGGGGAGTACTAATTTTGGAAGACAGATGGGAGGATGATTATATTTAAATCCTCACATTTGTCTGGTACCATCTTCATATGTAGACAAGGTGCAACCTGTGAATGCAGCCACTGAAAGCTTGCCAGGGGTATGACACTGAGAATTACCTACAAGCAACAAGGAAGCACAAGGCATGATGCTTGAAAGGGTTTTTAACCCCTATCCCTCACTGTACATTCTGTTTCATGAAGACAAAAGTTTGGTTTTGTGGGGGAATTTTACTTTCTGTCACCTAATAATTTTTGGTTGTATGTGGCAGATGTGAATGAAACAGTGAAATGACAGGCACAATGAGGGAAGTGCAGTGTTCTTTCCTGTCACACTGTGCAAGTAGGACCTCTTCACAAGACTGCATCTCTTGCTCCCCTCCTCTGTCCCCCCACCCTGTGCACTTTCTTAAGTCTGAATAACTCTTGAGTTAAAAAGAGAAGCCTCTGTTTTCCTAGACTACTGCAGTTTTCACTAGGAGAATAGAAAAGGAAAAAAGTAGAATCTGAAAGATGGGCAGCTCAGTTTTCTTCTCCTGAACATGAAGTGGAAAACCCTTGAACAACACTTGTCAGTGTTGATTTACAGATTCCTAATTTGATTGTGTGTTCAAGAAGGTTCTGTTTTATTGTCGTCCCTTAGAAAATATGTCTCGCTCATGAACAGCAGGTATCTTTCTTCATTCTCCATATTGATGAACTCTGAAGGGAACAGTGATTTCAAGTCTGCTGCACCTTTCTGTCAAGGGCCAGTCTTTGTAATGTTGCCCCTTCATGTTCAGTGGTGACTTCTCAGGGCTAAATGAGTGTCTGTAATTTGGTTCTGCTCATAAAAGCACGTTTTGAGGAGGAACTGCAAAGATGGGAGGAGGAGAAAGTGTCTCTCACCAACCTGTTGGCAAGACACAAACTTCCAATATGCTTGCATACCAGGAAAAAAGGCATCATAAAATCTCATTTTACTTGGTTGGATAAGGTTCAGACAGATACTCGTTGGGAGCTGTCCCTGCGTTTCCCAAAATGTTAATCCTGTACTTAGATGGGATTTTTCCTGATTCTTGGTTTCTGTGTTTCAGTGGTTAGGAATTTATGTTTTAGGAAAAGAGACAAACTTTTGGGAGCAAACTAGCTCAGTTTATTTTGATGGAGATCAATAACAATATATAGAATTGGAAAGCAATTTTTCTTTACGAATGCTTTCTTCTGTGTGGTTTTGCCCAGAAAAAAAGTAAAATCATAGGTTGGAATTACTATTTCTACTCACAATCCCAGGTCACTACCTTTTCGAGAAGCGTTTTGCAGACGTGGTCTGTGGAGATATCAAGAAAGTATAGTATTATTTAACAGTAAATTATGGTTTGTGAGGAAAGCATATACAAGATAAATCTTCTGTAGTACCTCATATCAAGATGCTCTCCTGTTTCGATAAGTCATAGTCAGGTACAGTTATTAGTTTCTTATGTCGTTAACTTTTCATGTATTACTACAAGGTTCTCCTTGAAAAAATGTGGATTGCTCATTAGCCAGTTCTCTACTTGTTCAAGCAGATCTGTTACCTGTGTTGATATGGCAAAGATCATTTTGCCTGGTTAAAGCACTTGAATAACCCTTCCCCAATTTTGAGTTCTTACAAATTTTGCAACCTTAGGTAAAACTGAGGGTATGCTTTAGTTCTATAAAATTGTTTTATTCAGATAAATCATTGTCTGTTGATGTTTTAAGTCAGGTCTTAATGCTTTAAGCATAACATTATGTCACAATCTACACTTCTCTGAGTAGTCATATTAATATTCTAATAGCCTGTATAAATACATTTATATTACTGTATAGTAATTTCTCTATACCAGCTGTAATTGAATTTTTTATACTTAAAAAAAACCAGAGCTAGAAGAAGCATAGAGTAACATAGAAGAATACAAAACTCACAGAGTTCTAAATCTAGGCCCGTAATAATTTTTGGCATATTACTCCATCATTAATTATGCCCAGACTGTTACTTCTTCAGAAGTATAAGCCCACGTGTTGATTTATAGCTTCTATAGGTGGTTAATCTTTGCCTCCTAATTGCATCTTGACCATATATTTTAAAAGTAAATGCTTTCTTCCCTGTTTCCAAAGACATTGCAGAAATTTCACTGTAAAGTCAGCAGTTGAAAATATGGAGAAAATTTCACTATAAATCTTCCAATTGTATTTTACATATTTTCCGCATGCCCAGAATGAATTATGTTATCCTAAGACCTTAAATCCAATGAATCTGACCAGCATTTTATTCAATAACTAAAATGCTACATTATCAGCTAGCTAGAAATTGCAGAAAATATTGTACTGAGAGCACACTTCACTTTTTTTTTTAGCCCTCATAATTCTGGTGGTGTAAGATTACAATTTTTGTACCAAATGTATTGAAAATATATGGATAATAAAATATAATAATTTTCAATACTTGATCTAATTTCTTTTGGGATGAGCTTAAAACATAAACAAAACATATTTTGATAGGCAAATATGAGGTTTCATCTCCTTATCTTACCCCAGTAGAAATGTGTGTTGTTTTCTGTTTGCCTTTCAAGGCAGACTGCTCTCCAAAGCTGGATAAATGGCTCTAAATACATCCTAATGAATGAGCTTTTCTGCAAGCATTTATCACCACACTATCTGAATCCTTCACTGATATTAATTAATTTATCCATTATTTATGGATTGAGAAGTCTGAAAGCAAATGCTAAAATCTCCTTTCTCCATTGTCTCCCATAATGACAAATCTAGACCCACAAGGGACTGAGAGATCAAATGGTAAAACTGTGAGTCTTTTTATTTCTGGAGAAAGCATGAGAGACACACAGCTGAGTTGTACTGTCCCTACTCCTGTGGTAAGTGGCAAGAGAGACTAGTGGGCAGAGCAGAAGAAAGGACGGGAAATTGAGGCACATATGAAATCAGCAAAAATAGATCAGTGGGATAAGAACACATTCAGTAGAAAAAGAGCAAGCTTAATTTTTGGTTTTGTACTTGGTAATTTTATACTTCAGTGCTTTCTCCTGAAGAGTTGATTGGGAAGGCAGAACTTTTCACAATCAGATCTGCATATTCCCATCCCAAAGAGGCTTTTCCCCAGCTTTACACTGGAAGAATATCAAAACCATCCAAGATTTGTTGTTTTAATTTTCTTTTCTGAACCTCTGCTGATGCTTAACTGAGGTGATTCAGAGACTAAGACACTAGAGTGCTCTCCTTCAGCAAAGGATATATAGGTGCTGTTCTCTTCGCTTGGATTGTGTTGATGTGCCTCATGTAGCAAGCAAATGGCTCACTTGCGCTCACAAATTCCATCCTTACAGACAAGTAATCAAAATTTCTTATTTCTAGGAAAAATTTGCTTGAACAAACAATTTTTTATCTGTATTTTCCAAGAAAATTTTGACAAACATTTTGACAAAGATCAGTACAGAACAGCTGTACTGACAAGGGCCTGAAAGTTTAAGTACCTGAATATCATCCAGTCCATGACTTTGCTTTTTTTTTTTTTTTTCAGAAGAAAAGAGAGGAGGAAGCCTAAATTGAACTATATGGATCCACTAGACTGAATCCGCTAGTCTGGTTTTGTTTTTGTATCTTAGCATATCAACATTTCTAGTGCACCATCTGGTCTTTCAGAAACTGAGCTCTCATTTTTATGCTGTACCTGTGAATTCAATCATGTTTTGAACACTAACTGTGATAGGAACACAAATGCTTGTCTTCAAACTTTTATACTATCAGCTGCTTCTGTAACTTTTTTATTATTTTAAAATTCCTTTTTGCAGTATGTGCCCTAAAGCTCATGAACAATACCAGGAATTTTTCCTGACTGAGAAGCAATTCCAAAACTGGGGTTTCAGAAATATTAAAACAGTGTGGTTTAACTATTTTCTCTGACACTGGAGAATACTGTCAGAGCAATCATTGTTTTTGGTGCAATCATAAAAATGTAATCTTCATAGGTAAAATATAACTGTTAATCATGTCATGTTTGTTTTGCTTGGGCTAGTAGTAACCAAATGTTTTTCTCTTTAATCACCTGTCCTGGTTCAGCTAGGATAGGGTTAAGTTTCCCCAGCAGAGAGGGGGAAGGGATCTCCAGCCGGGTTATTCATACCATGCTGATGTCAGGTCTGGGCGTGGCAGCACAGGAACTTTTCCCTTTGTGGCTCTGGTGACGGGGAGCACGGGGCTGTCTGTAACCATTGCGGTATTTCTCTGTATATCTTGTGTCTTGTTTACTGCTATTACTGTTTGTTATTATTGCTATTGTTGTTGTTCAGTGTTTCATTACACTGTTGTACTAAATTTCTCCTTATTTTAACCTGGGGTTTGTGCCCTATTTGTGTCCGAGGGTGGGGGAGGGACAACGGCAACGTGGTCTCCTGTCCCAGAGGGGCTTAAAACTACCACAGCCTTTTGGCACCCAACGTGGGGCTCAAACCCACGACCCTGAGATTAAGAGTCTCATGCTCTACTGACTGAGTCCAAAAAAGGCAGTGGTAGTTAAAATAAGGAGAAATTTACTACAACAGTGTAATAAAACAATCTGAACAACAACAATAGTGATAATAACAACAACAAACAGTAATAGCAGTAAACAAGACAAAAGATATACAGAGAAATACCACAATGGTTACAGACAGCCCGCCATGTGTGCTTTCTACGACCAAAGCCACAAAGGAAAAAGCTTCCCGCACTGCCGTGCTGGACCTGACGTCAGCATGGTATGAATAACCCGGCTGGAGATCCCTTCCCCCTCTCTGCTGGGGAAACTTAACCCTATCCTAGCTGAACCAGGACATCAGCTTAGACTCTCGCTGAAAATTACACTTTTGTTGAAGAAAACTAATAAGTATGCAAGGAACCATATGCTTATTATTGTACAGACTTCATACAGAAGCAAAGAAATATATATATGTATATATATATTTTTTTTTTTTTTTCTTTCCCAAAAGTATGAGCTGGAATAGACATTACTAACTCCCAGGGCCTTTTATCAAACTTTTAGAGATTAGATTTCTTTCTGGCAGGTGAACAAAAGCAGGTATTAACAATTCATGGCACCTACCTTTATTTTTCTCAATAGCTCCTCTATTCATATTTAACATGCAGAAGGTATATTTGTCTGAAGAGGAAAGCCAACATTAGAGCGAAATATGTCATTCTATACAATTGTTCTTCTTCAAAATAGTGTTATTACAGGTGCTATGACACCTGGTGATTGTGGCATTTTGTCTTTGTGTTATTTGAGATCACTTTCTTCTCATGTCAGTAATGCATTATGATGGGTATAGAAAATATTTTAAAAAGAGTAACATTTTATAGGGAGCTTTGGGGATGGAATAACAGTTCTGGCTTTTTGTTCATTGTAATGTCAGTTCTCTTGAATTCCTGGCTGGCCAATTATTCCAGCTCTATGGGAAAGTGGAGCAGGTGTTAGGATACATCTTGAGAAGTTACGTCTCAATCTGTCTGAAGTCCACCTTGGTGCCCTGAGGCTACCCTGTCCCTTCACATCCACTCCTTGCCTACACAGTGGGGACCAGTAAATGAATCAAACCCAGACCGTGAATAAGAACAAAATACTGTTGAAAAATATGCTGTAGATTCATAGCTGTTATGGACTCAGGTAGCTTCTCCCAAGCCAAAGAAAAATAGCTATTCCTGTGAACAGAATAGCTGATGCTATGCTTCTCATTTTCTTCTCAGTTGTGTATGTTTTCTTATGGCTTTGGCAAAAAAAAGAAAGTCTTAATCTTTAAAATTCTAGATTTATTGCTTTTCAGAGAATATTTTTTTGTGCAAGACTGAGAAAAGCTCAGCAAATTCTCTTTCACTTCAGTATTTGTACTGAAGACAAGTGCAATGCTTACATTCTTACTTACACCAAAGACATGAGTTAGGCTCGTCCTGCTCCTTACATGGAAGCTCTTGCAGTATTTACTAAGCTCTGTAATAAATCATCAAAGTATGTGCTTCTCATCCATTTTTTGGTAGCTGTTTTGCTTTTCATATAACTGCATTAAGCCAGAAGCTATGTATTTATTTTTCTTAATCTCTGGCTTTGACTAAGTTTTGGGATATCTACAAGATGATTATGACTTCCCAGTGCATAAAAGAAGGTATACCAGCTCTTGGACTTCCTCCACGGAATTGTTCCTCCATGGAATTGTTCCTTCAGGGAACAAACTTTTCGTTTGCTCAGCCATTCTGTGATGCTGTGATTCTGAACCGCCTAGGAAAAAATGCAGGTTAGGACGGATTACAAGGTCTGTGCAGTCTTTGGACAATGAAAGAAATCCTTGTGGAGCACATATGTTTATCACTGAAACTGCTGGAATAATGAAAAGGTCTTCATGAATTAACTCACTGAAGTTACTTATATTTATCACTTTGAATCTAACCTCCACCACAATTCTTATTTTTGGAGCATATAGTTTTTAGGAGTTCTTTTGGAAATGACTGAGCGCCATGCATGCTTGCATGAAGCAACATTCCTGAAACAGGCTCCTGTTTCAACAGTGGCATGTCAAGTCTGCTTCTTGGCTGTTCTATCTCATGTTGGACTTAATCTCTATGCAACTGAATAAAGTCCTAAGAGGAACTCTGCTGCAACTCATACCTTCCCCGCCAAATACTCTTATTTTCAGCATATGAACACCCCCCCCCCCCCAAAATCTAGTCCATCATCTCCAGCTGTGTGAAGCTAGTAATGATTACGATTAGCCTGGTTAGTCCTCCTGAGTTCTTATTGTGTGAAATGACACATTTATACTTCCACCTACTGAGATAAAACATCAAAATCTTCTTGCAAAACAGAGCATATCTGCTGTTGTTAAACAAAAATGAAATTTATTTCTTGTTACAGAAGGAATTGCTAGTCATCATTTCTTTTGTCTTTCTGGAAACCTGACCCTGTAGACAACAAACGTTGCTAGTGGTGGCTAGCCAGAAAAGTTTTACAGTTGTGCTACTTCCACTTAGTGAGATCTCTATAATGCCTGTTTCTTTGTCAGCAGTGCACTACCCAACTTCTCATCTGAGATTAGATAACAGTGATTATTTTGGTGGTAGAACCGATTGCTCATCCAGTCACTAAACAACCATCCCAGACTGTTTCCAAAGCGGAAACAAACTTCAAAGAAAAAAAAGAAAGTCCTTTCTTCAGACCAGCAGGAAAAAGAGGTAACAAGGATAACAGAAAAGATGAGGACTGCAAAGAGACAGTCAGGAAAGCATCGAATGTTTGGCTTCGCATGCTTGTTTCCTGCAATCCTGTGACTCCTTAGTTCTGTTTATGTTAGTGCTGTTGTCCTGCCTGTTCACTTCTGTTTTGGAAGGGTTTGTTTTCTCCAGTAATTTACCTTGTACAAGCAGCTCACCTGTAGGCCAAACTGAGACACAGGGACAGAATGAGAATGTACAGGCAGCAGAAGCAAAAGCGAAGGGTGTGACTGCCAGCACCAGTCTGGGTCACTGTAAACGGTAGTGGCACTTCATGCAGTGCAACAGCAGCAGGAGAACATGACTCTGTATACATTCTGTGTTACTGTTTGCTAAGGCCCGATTTTCCATGAACATAATAGATCTAACAGCCAATTTCTGTACTCCAGAAAAATATTCCCCTTTACACTCCAGATGTGGCATATAGAAATAAAGAAACAACAGAGGCCAAGAAGGTCAAACGCACCTCCTCTCAGTACTGGTTACACAAGTGTGCACTGCAGCCGAGCTCCAAGTGATCATCATTTGAGATAGGTTCAGGACAGATTAACACAGTCTCAGTAGCCCTGTCAGACTATGAGTGCAGAAACATTGGGTCTGATTGTTATCCCTTTTTGTAGTCTTAGTTATACATTATGCTCCTCTAGGAAGAATGTCCGGATCTGGAAAAGGTCATTGCCAGAGGAAGACCATACTTCCCTGAGGAAACAAATTGAGCCTGTCCAAACAAGGGGAATTTCTGGGGTTCACAGGCTATGGTGGACAAGAAGAGGGTTAGAGACAGACTATGGAGGACTTGACCAGGAAAGGTAGGGTCTCCCCAGGCACCAGAGTGAAGTAGGCATGGTGCTCCAGCTCAAACCTGCAGAAAATCTACCGAAGAAGCAAGGATCTGCTTATGAGGACAATGCTGGCAGAAGAGCTGTGTGTGAAGCCTTTGTAGTTCTACTGTCTGACCTAATCATTCTGACTTTTCATACAAACTGAATATTCCTAAATTATATTTCACCAAATCTTGTTTACTGAACTGAAAAGCGTTTTGCACTTTGGGGGAAGTAGGCTGTAGGAGGAAGTTTAGCTAGATCAGTCTCAAAGCCCTGGCTGACCTGACATCCTAATATGATTCCAATTAACAGGCAAGAACCAGAAACGCAGTTTATACCAACTTTTTATTGTATGTTGTAATGCACCTTCAGGTCTAGTTTTGCCAGTGATTCAGACCAAAGACTTGATAAAGCACATGTGGGCTCCCATGCAGCCTGTGTATCCTTTCCACAGGGAGCAGTAGCATACAGCACCAGAGTGTTTCCACCTCGCTTCTGGGACACAGGTGAGGCATGCTTCTGGATTTAGGCTCTGAGAAACCATCCTGCATCCCCTTGTTTAGATACAGCCAATGCCATCAGAAACATCTCCAGCTTGAACAAAGTTGTCTACTAGGATGTGCATACAGTGCACTTTGCAGTATTATCACAAAGGCTCTTCTCTGGTACAGCAAGAGAAAAAACTTCTACATTATTTGGGATTTTAGGGAGGATGGGTGGCAGCTTATTTCTTCAAGACAAAATCTGCATGATATCTTACTTCTACAGCAAAGTCAACACACAACCCAGAATTTTACCAGAGATTACATGGGTGAGGTAACTTCCTAGGAGAGACAATTAATAAATCTAGTGTGTTAACATGTCTAACATACACAATGCATGTTTCCAAGCTGAATATTTTCCTCTAGCACTAAATAAAGAGGTTGCAGAATAAATGGGATCATTTTAATTATATTGTTTTTCTCTGTCCACGAAGAAGTCATCCTGAATTTAAAGAAAAACTGTGCCAGAGGGTGGTGGTGGTTTTTTTTGTTTTGTTTTGTTTTGTTTTGTTTTGTTTTTTTTTCCTAAAAATAATCTTTTTCTTGTATATGGATATCAAATAACTTCAATAGCCTTTTTAAGTGTAATTCAGGGAACATATAGACATGAGGCAGTTTCCAACTGCACAACTCAATCTGAGCAAACCAGACCTTGAAATAATACAGTGTTATTTACCAATGCCTTAGGAAAACGAGCGCTTGAAAATCTTATTTTAGAAATGTAGCCTGCATGCTTAAGAAAGATAAATTCAGAAGAAAAAATCCCCCAACCAAACAAAGCAAAGCTTGACCATCCCAATTTTAGAGTAAAGGAAACCTATAAAGAATAATTCATTGGTGAGCTGATCCAGGGCAAATTTGAGATTGCTGCTGGAAATAAGACTGATTTAGTGACCTCTTTTGAGGGAAAGAAGAAAAATCCTGTCACATGAACAGGGTGAAAAGTGAAAAACATCTTTAGTCTTTGACGATCATCTTCATGGCCTGGAGATCCCCTGAGTTTTGCTTGGAGAAAATGGCAATGAAGGGCTGAGTTAGGCAAATGGTTGTGCCCATGCTACTTTGTAGTCACAATTGAATGGAAAAAAAATGTTTTTCCTTTGTCACAGTCATAGAAATATATTGAGATGATTGCTGTTTCTTTTAAAGGCTGAGTGGTCATTGCCGCTGCAGCTGACCAAGCCAAATCTGTTTTGTGTATGTGTGTAGCAGAGGTCCTATGGGGCACGCAGCCCCACAGCAACCAAGATCCTACCGAGGACCTGTGGTAGAAGACCACAGACCACAAGATCCTACCGAGGACCACGGCAGAAGTATGAAAACCAATTTACTCTGCTACCCTGGTGTGTAAACAGTCGATGTGTGTGACAAGAACAAGTTCTTGCTTAACAGGAGTTAGGCAGAGCAATCAAAGCTAAAGTAAAGTAATTTTTCAATAACCAAAAAAAGTAAACAAAATTTGGTCAGTCTGGGATGGACAATAGTGGGGGAACTTTGGGCACAAAATTTTAAAAAATTACAAGAGTTGATCTTTAATTGGCAGGGATGTGGATGCCAACAGACAGCAGTGATGCTGACTTGCATGACTCAGCTCATCAGGATGCCAGAGGGACCTCCTGCTCTATGTCCATACAGTTCAAACTTGGTGTAAGGGTGTCCTGGTTCAGCTAGGATAGGGTTGTTTCCCCAGCAGTGGGGAGAGGGCTCTAGCCGCGTTATTTAATCTCATGCTGATGTCAGGTCCATGCACCAGGCGTGGGAACAGTTTCCTGTGGGCTTTTTTCTGGGGAAGCACGCGCAGTGGGCTGGCTGTGTCCCTTGCGGTATTTCTCTGTATATCCTTTGTCTTGTTTACTGTTATTACTGGTTATTGTTGTTGTTCAGATTGTTATTTCTTACAATTTTGTATTCAGTTTTTCCTTATTTCAACCCTGGGGTTTGTGCCTCACTCCCAGCCCTGTCTGGTCTGAGGGTGAGGGAGGGACAACAGCAATGTGGTCTCTGGTCCCGGCAGGGCTTAAACCACCACAAGAGGGAAATAGATTTGCACCTCCATACTTACAAAACTGTAATTCAGTAGTGGTCAGGTAATTCTTATTAGAATTAAGAGCTGTAATGAACAGCTTTGTAGTCAAGCATAATAGTCTGCATTATAATATAAATGTTATGATTGCAGAGAAAATGTATTCTTTTGGGGCTCTACCGGTTTCCTCATGGTTTGCTCATCAATCAATAAACATCTTTATCAGTTGGCATCGGTTACACTGCAGTCTCTGATTTAACTGTGGGAGTGTGGTGCATTGGCTGCAAAGGAGTATTGGAAAGGATATTGTCTTTCAGCAGTCCCTGGGGCTAAAGGTGTATCACTCTTGGGAATCAGATGTGTCTCACAGAGCACCCGTCTTCTGATGAGATCCACCTTCACTATGGTACCTCCTACTTGTCTCCCACAGTCAGGGACAAGCATAACTTAATGCTTGGTAAAGGAAGACCAAGCCTTCATCTCAATGTTTAAATGACTTGTGCTGTTCTTAAAATGAAGATATCTTTTCACCATGAGCGAACTTCAGCTAATGATGCATTTGGGAATGAATGTTAGCTGTCATGCAAGGCAACACACCGACGAAACCCCAGTCACTTCTTATTCCTCAGGCATCATTTTGCAGCATTTCATTCAAGATCACATGCTACATTGTTCTAGGGACTCTTCTGTCTACTGCTGTAATGATGATTACCCTGTGGACTTTCATAATAGTGGTTACGGAGGGAAACTCAGTGGCACATGAAGTGGCTCTGCTGAGTCCACCTGGCTTTTGCTCATTTATATAAACCAGGATGTGATCTGCTTTGTCTTTACATACTTCTTTACACTCCTTACAGTCTCAGTTTTGCTCATTTTGAGTTAAAATTATTCCACAAACACAAAACTTGTATTACTTGTGTTAAATGTTTTGGCCATTCTTTTTTCTGATTTTAAGGACTTCTTTTTAACAAGTGAGAATTAATTTTCAGTACTTTAAAATATTTTAAAAGATTTTTAAAGATGTTAAAATACTTTAAAATAAATTTACAAACAACATTTTGTGATTTATGAAGAGAACAAAGGATGGGACAATGACAAGAAAGAGTGGTTTGGGAGAATTTATTGAACAAGAAATAGAGCTGCATTTGATATAAGCTTGCTGCCCATAATTTCCTTTCTGTTAAATTTTTTTTGGATTTATAGTGTTAGAACCCCTAACTTGCTGCATTGAGAACCTTCTTCTAATGATACTGAAATTATAAGTATATATATATATATATATATATATATACAATGCTGATATGAATGCATGCTTTTGCCTTACTTTTGGGTGCTTTTAATGCTTTGCATCTAGTTAGAAAAAAAGCATCTTTGGCCACAAAAAAGTGCATTTTCAGCAGCAGGAGTCTTGTGTAAGCACATGTGAACTTGTACTTATGTTCTGCTTTAGCCTCTGCTGTTTGGGCCTTGTACGACCATTTTAAATCCATAAAAGTCAAGGTGAGGTGTGTGCTGTTGGCTAATAGCCTCGAGCCATTTTGAATCTGGTGGCAGAGTGGTAACCACAGGTACCAGGGTGTTTCTTCATAGACCAAAATAAGAAGCAGAACAGGTAAATGTGGCTCTGGTCTGAATGATGAATCTTTCGATATGGTGTGTCAACATGGGTTTTGTCTCATATCTTTTTCATCCAAGTTTTTTCACATGGAGTCTTTAACTTTTGATCTCAACACACTGTTCAGTGTGGGTTTATATATCACCATCTTCCTGGTACCACTTTGTATCTGAACTCCCCAAAATGGAGAAATGATCCTTGCTAGGCATCTTTATTTTAGATTTGGTTTATATGCAGAAGCAGAGTCAGTCCAGCTTTACAGTCATGTAGCTGAATTTAATCTTAAAGGCCAGCTCATCACAGAACAAAGGAAGAAGACTTTTTAGACACCTTGGTTTCTCATAATGGATATAAAATTCTTCATGTAACTCAATCATATCTCATTGCGAAGTTTTACAGCCAAGATTTGTGTGAATCTTCTGATGAAGTTCATGGCACATTGGTGGAAGTATCTCACTAGGAGAGGACTAAATAATGGCAATGATAGAGAAATAAGAATTTAAACCTTGTGTTTACACACATATTTTATGGGGGAGGGAGTGGAAAGAACTGAATTGAGAGTCACAACTATTAAAAAGGCAATAATAAAATAAGCAGGTGGGACAAAAATTGAAGTGTGGATGTGTGTGCATATATGTATGTACTGATTCAAAGTGTGGTGGTAATTAGTTTATTTACTAACTATAGGTCAGCTAATAATCAGTGGCTGGTGGAGAATGTTCACAGCTAGATCATATGCACAGTATGAAGATGTCAAGAATCTCATCAGAAGTATTATCACAAAGCTCTGTAAAGTTGGAAATCTTTTCCCTATTTCTGCATCAAAAGGAAGAGTTATTGCAAAGTAGAAGAAAAAATTTCTCACATTTTAAAATATTTATAAGAAAAGTGCTGACTTGTCATTAACCTTCAACAATGTGTCTGTTTTTCACTCAGCTGTAAAGATAAAAGTCTGGACTCTGTAACAAGAACTGCTCTTAACAAATGACATTATTTACATAGTGTGCATTTGGTATCTTCCATAATTTTTAAAAATAAATTCTATTCTTGATAACAAAAGGAGATAGCTGTTATATGAGACCTCACAGAGTTATTTGCTTCTACTAGATTGAGGATCATGTATAAATTGTGTATAGATTTTCTTTCTATTTCTGTGTAATTGCTAAATCATATATGAAACCTTCTTTTCTTCAACACAGGAGAAACAAATAACATTCTTGCCCTTTAATCCAAGTGGTTGTCCAAAAGGCAGAAAACTCTCCCTTCAAGAACTGGATTTGTAGCTCTTGCTTCATACTTTTTCTTAGCTAAAATACACATGCCATAAAATTCAGAGCTTGGCCTGTCTACTTACAATCACTGAAATACTTCCACCTCTACATGACCTAGCTCTGATCCACTATCAGCCTTACATAGCTTCTCTGTTTGTAGCTCTCTGAAATATGTAAAATAGCATAACTGATTTCTTTCAGTGAATTTGAATGTCTGAATAAATCTAGTACCTTCAACAAACTCACTTTATCTTTGGATGGATTCATTTTAGGACAGCCTTGCTGCATAACAGCATTTGAAGAAAAAAACCTCAAACTACCCTAAAAGGGAGCTGAGAGGCTGATGTTGGATGGTTGATTGGGATAGCAACAGAGCTGCATTAATCATCAGACCAAACCTAAGGCTAATTTGTAGGCTGAACAAGTTGTCCGTGCTGACTTAGCATAGGTAAGGTTAATATACTGCTTCATATCCCCAGGACAGTTAGTCTCACCTTTCCTCTCATTTTTCATTTATCTTCTTAATCCTTTAGAGCTTTGTTAACATTTTTTAAAACCTTTTTTTTTTTTTTTTCCATTTTTTCCCCCTCATTATTTGTAGAGCTGCTATAACCCACTCCTTTCCACCTTTAAATCAAGAGAGGCTGACTTTCACCTCTATCTGGGGGCTTAGCAGTATCTTATACAGCTCTTGAGACCTCCTACTGAGCAAGCAATCACTACAGCACATCAGGAGGAGATTCAGTCCTCTGCTGCTCTTAAGAAAATGGCTGAAATGTAATGATCACTCCTTCTTCTCTTCTCTCATTGTGTGCTCAGATCTAGAGAGTCCTTTATATTCATGTGTTGAAATCTCTGTGTAGGAGCCACTGGACCAATGCTGAAATCACTGAAGCTTCGCTGCTTTGGGCTAGTTAGCATTTTGTCCATAGTTACATGAAAGTAAAGAGGACTGTTTCAATGATTTTTTAGCTGAATAATATTAGTTAGTTGGGAAGACTTTGTGTGATCCAGACTGGATTTGGGGGTGGGGGAGCTCAAGTTACTTAGGTGAAGAAAAGCAGGGAGGAAGAGGGAGCTTCTTTGGGCTGTAAAGGTCAGAAGTATTAAATCTCAGGTCTGCCAAGTTCAGAGAAGAGTTTTAAGCCTGAATCCTTCCTAACACAGCTGAGTGCCTGGATTTCATCTCTCTTTCACTGAATGAATTTGGATTTTACTGCTACGGGATGGATCAATCCCCACGTCTACTGTTCTATGACTAAGACAGCTAGGATGAACAAGGACCTCAAATTCCCACATTAGCTGTGATGACCATAACTGCCCCATGGAGCCCTGGCTGCTGAGGCCCTTGTCCTCATCCTTTGACACAGCAAAGCATCTTTATAAAGGTGAAATTATCAAAGTCATGTATCCAGCAAAAATGGTTTAACAGCAGCTTTTACATTAATTCAACAATACCATGCGATTTACAGTCAGCGTCCCAAAAATTCTGCCAACTTAAATGGGAAAAAGATTGGTAGAGTGGGATTTGTTTTAGAGTATTAACCAGATAGCTGAAATCAGTTAAGCAACTTGCATAGCTTACACCTGCTATCTTTAGTTAATAACTTACAGGGCTGTTTGTCCCATCCTATGATAGTTTGAATTTATCTTTCTCTGAAAATGCCTGATATCTCTACTGATTTAAAAGGACCTTGCCGTACTAGATCAAACTGTTTCATAACAACTGCAAATTTCCAGCATGATACACTTCAGTCCAGCTCCTAAAGCAAGGAGCAAGTCCTAAAGTGGCCTTTACAAGATAAAGCTTTACTGGCCAACTTAACAACCCATTGCATCCTGGGCCAGCTGTCATTCAGTAAATCCAGAGGGGCTAGTTCTCCTCAGGGTTGTCACCCGGGGGTGATGACAGACCCATGTCACCAGAAAAGTACTGGCTCGAAAAGAGGAATCGTTCATTTCTTCGTTTCCTAATCACAATAAAGAAAATCTATTTGTTCCCTTTTTTTTTTTTTTTTTTTTTTATTTTTCCTTTTTATTACTCCAGTCCATTCCTGTCATACCGCAGCAATGTTGAACCTTCATTGGAGCAATACTGGGTTCAAATACAAGAGCGGGAAAATGAAGGGGAACAGACTACCGTCAAAATGAGCATTGACTGTTGCTTCTGCTAACAGAGCTGAGTGACAGGGAAAAATTGTTACAATTTGCAAGGCCTCGTTGACAGGGATATTTGCCACCCAGACCAAAGCTGTTGCGAGGCATCACTTCTTGGCCTGGCAAACCTTTCCTCCAGCAGATGGCATTCACAGCTCATTTCTCCCTGATATGGAACAAAATCACACTGAGGATGTCTGTGCCCAAAGCTCTCCGTTCTGATCAGTGTGCACATCTGCCTGTTTCAGCTATACACTAAAAGTGATAATCCAAGCATCAGTTTCTTATAAAATAATAAAGGAAAAAAAAGGCTATAAACGGCAGCTGTTTTGAAAAATTTGGGCTTTTTGTCTTAAAAGAAAAGCCTGGGGCCATTACTACTTTTATTTCCTCTCTGATGGTGCCTGCCAAGTGGATTTTCAGGAAAATAAAAATAAGTCATGAAACTGATGTGTATGTGTGCATGTGTGTTACTATAAAATAAAGCTACTTTGCCCTTTTTTTTGTCTTTCTCTAAGCTAGGGATCCCCTGCTGAATCTTACTTTATATAACACATGACGTCCCAGGAAAATTCATTGCCTTTTAAAAGATGGGATATTAATCACAAGAAATAATAATAAAAGTCAGACATTACAGTACATTTGCTCTTTTTACCCTGACAGATAATGACAAAGTCCCTTTTGAGCTTCCATCAAGACCTACTGTGTTGTATTTCTTTCAATAAGCTCCATGCTGACAGGATTGTACATACTAATCAAGGTCTTGCAATAGGCAAAGTGAATATTACTACTTCCGTGAAACTTTGTTTTTCTGTTCAAAGGACCATGGAAACTGAAAAAGGACCAATCAGTGACTACAACTTGTGGCATATATAGAACAGTATATTAAATCACAATCCTAAAATATTTTGTGCCATTTGTTCCTATTACCTTCTAATGAATATTAATTCAGCCTCCCAATTTTGTGAGGAAAAGAAACACTTATCATAGACATAATTCATGCACACACAGAGGCAAAAGCTCAGAACCCTGTCATATTCAAGTTAAAAACACCAGAAAGGATAATTTAACTGGAATAGTTACTGCATCAAGTGAGTACAGAGTGAGGGAAAAATTATCCTGATCTTTAATCCATCTACAACTTTCTGCACCTTATTTAAAGATATGAATGTGCACAAAGTATGATGTTAATTATAAATCTTCTTTTCTATGGTCTCATAAAGTGTTTTAGTGCTTTTGAATACTGGGCAAAAGAAATTCCCAGGTATGTTTGCATGAAGGAGTAATGCAGCTAGGGAAAGATGTGCAGTGTTATTGCAGAGTGTGGTACTTTGGTGAAAGTAATAGCCGATTAAGGAAACTACTAATATAGGGACTTGCCATTATCCAACATTGTTTCAGATCTATCCCTCTTTGGTACTGGCTGAGAACTTTTGGCAGCTGCTGGCCATTTATGTGGTCTCTGTGAACCAAGCTGGCCTTAATTTTTTTGATGCAGATGTCAGAGTTGCAGACAACAGTAGAACAACTGGCAGTGGCCAGAAATTTCCTAGCAGAAACCTCAGAGAAGGGGGAAGGCTTGGTGAATTAAAAGCCGGGCTGCTAGTCTTACGCTTGAATGAGCTAAATGTCCTTCCTTTCTCTACTGTGCCTTCTTCAGCTGACTGGGGAAAAGTGATTTCATATTTCTTTGCTTCAGTTCCTGACTTATGGCTTGCCCATGTTAATACTTCTTTGCTTGAAAGGGATTCACTGATCCACTGGTCCACACTCACTGTAATACCCATTGTGAGTACCTCATTGTGTCTAGATGAGGGAGTTTTCCCAGGTCAGGAGGAAATGACACATGTGGTTAAAAAAGGAAGAGAAGACCTTGGTTTTCAAGACCTTTCTACAATATCAGTTTGGCAAACAAAACATATGTCTATGTTCTTGAAAAGATTGGATCAGATTATTTTAAATCATTTTTTATTTATTACTTTCTTTTGATAATTAATATGATTGAAGGGTAATATAAAATGTTTGGAGATTGGATGGAAATTTTCAGTGGTTTAGCTCTGGACCAAAAGTCATTAAGAGCTTAAACCAAATAATTCTCCTGTATCTTTTTGTATCTTTCCTCCTCTTGCGAAAATGTTAAAATGTGCTAAGTGGTGTTGTATCTGGATATTAGTGGAATTACACACACAGTAGTTTTCTGCCTGTTGTTAGCAGTACTCATCTTTAAGACCCACCCTAATCCCGACAGCCTCTAGTAGAAGTTGTCAGAGTTCAGAATGATTTAACTGCTGAATCTTCAGAGTTTTGTTATTAACTTTAATTCATGCAACTAACCTTTGGCTACTGGCTTTATGTGATTTGTGCCCCCCCCCTCCCCCTTGTAATAGAGAAGGTAGCTACACACTAAAAAAATCCTAGCTTAGTTGGCAGGCTGAGGATGACTGTCGTGACAAACTGGTTGTAAACTAAACTATTAGAATTAAATGACTAGGAAACCTGAGAACAATGTCTCATTTGTACCCTTCCCATCACACAGTTTTTGAGCTGTCTGAGAAAACTTTTTGCAGCTGCTTTAGCATGTTCACTATCCAGGATGGAAGGAAATTCTAAGCTTGGCAAAAGACTTTTAGAGACAAGCCAGAGAGATATTTCTCCTCACATGCCTTTGTTATGTTGTACAAATTACAATTTTAAATTTCCTGCATTTATTATCTATTAGTTGTGCATATGGAATATATTTGATTCATGTGATAAACGAAATGCTTAACTTTGGGAATTTTTTTGTCTTTGTGATATTCAATATTCCAAAAAGGAGATTTGAGGAAGGCAGTCAAATGTTGTTTGGAGGACATTATGCCTGAGGATGTGAAGAGAAAGCAGTCTGCTGCAGTTCTGCTATAGTCTTTAGGGTGAATAACTGGTCTACATGTGACCTCTACTCTAGCCTTTTCCTCTTTTCTGTACAGTTTTGTTTTACAAGACCTTTCCCCTACAAGACAGAGCCACCTTTGCAGTTGCTGCAGTAATTGCAAAGCCCTTGTTAGAATATCCTGGTAATGATTTGAAGATGGTACCAGCTGGGAGGGATTTATTTTCCCTTACTTCTCTGAGCTGCTCTTTCAGGGTGAGTAAGGGGGTACAGAAACTGCTTTTGCTGTGTGTGCTGTTGATGTATTGCTTTCTATTGCTTTTCTGTTTTCAGCAGCTCATTTGCAGTCTGTATTTCTGATTTCTTTCCTGGATTTTTGTTATCGTTAATAATTAAAGTGACTGTTCCTTATTTCCTCAGAATCTGATGCTAAGTGTTTGTCAAACGATTCTCCAAAATGCTCTGCCTTATCTGCTTTTTTTGACAGGGTAAGGTTTAAGGTTTTTCAGTTGTACTCATTGGTAAATATTTTTTCTTTGGACCGGTCCATTTCTTCTTTTGCAATTTCCACCTGGATTTTCAGTCTTCCCACAATACTGTGCTTTCCTATCGTAACAGTGTTTGCTTCAATTTCTTTTTCTAGTGTAACTTCATTTATCCCTTCTTCCATTGACTGCTTGAATTTTCTGCTTGCTTATACTTGTCTTCTATCTGGCCTGATACTTGCCCGGTCTCAGCGTGCTGATTTGTCCGGTCACCACATTTGCTTTCCAGTAATGTCTCTTGGCTTATCTAATTCTTGTTCTGCCTCTGTTGGTGTCCAGCTGTGACTGCAGCAGTTTTGAGTCACACTGGTTCTGAACACTCTCCATTTTTCTTCAGTTCCACTCTGTGTTTTACATTTCCCTGCTCTGATGGTATCTTGGATCTTGTTATTCTATTCAAAGAAGAAATTCTGTGTAATCTTCTGTGTACTGTGATTTTTCGGTTACTTTCTTTTCTTGCTCTTAATTATTTATTTTCGTTTACATTTTTACTGCATTTTAATTGCTCAGGGTTTCCTGGCATTTTGCACAGATGACCAGATGGGGGAAATAGTACAACAGTGGTTCATATGACCACACATTTTGATATATGTTAAATTCTATGATAATTTTTTAATGGGAAAAAAGAGTATTTTCAGCTCTAAAGAATGTGTTTAAAGCCCTAACTAACTTTAATTTCTACAATGAGTGATTCTTAGCCATTGTCACCTGTCACACCTTTAGTTGCCATGATGGGTCTTAGCACAAAACTTACTTATCTAAAAAAGTTGTATTTTAGGGGTCTGCCATTCCCATGCCAAAGGTGATTAAAAAACTTTTATTTGTCCACTTTGGACATAAACCAGCATGGTATGTGTAATTTTTAGGTGCCTTGTTTGCAATCTTGTGTTTATTTTATAGATTCGTAAGTTCACATTTGATGAGTAACTTTTTCCACAGCCTTTCATAATGACAGCTCCTCCATTGTGTGCTGCTTGTCCCTGTGAGAAAAGGTTAATACAGTGTTTTCTCTCTTGCATCTGACCTCAGCCTACCAGCTTGGATTTCAGGTCACTAGCTGTGCATCTCCCTCATGATGACTCTAGTTTCTGATATCGGAAAACTCATTTTCACATTCAGCAAATATCAGGGTACACATTTCTTTTCTAGCCAGCATGAATGTTTCTGGGTCCTGATTTTTTGAACTGTCCTCTGTAAGGAGTGGTTGAGGACTACTTCCTTCTTTTTGCAAGAAAAATCAGTGACACGAGATGTAAGGCTAGGGGGGACGGTAAGCCTTGTGTCAACCTGCTCACCATCTCCATCTTTGCCACTGCAAGTACGGGGATTTGCCCTGGGCAGGCCAGACTGCCTGCACTCTGATGGTCCTGCCCCTTAGGCTTGCATATACCAGGGTCAGACTGAGCACAGAATTTCACATTTCACTCCCTCCTTGCTCAATATTTTAATGAGCGGCCACATTTCTCCACTAAGAATAATGGTATCCACGTATTTGTCTTTTACAACTTTGAAGGAGTAGAAAACTGGACTCAGACTTAAAGCACATGTCTATTTTCAAGGATTTCTTTTTCTAGGGAAAGGCCAAGCTGGTAAAATTCTTGAAGTAAAGTTGATGTTTCATTGTGGAGTTTGGAGAATGTGAACCAAGATTTGAAATGAAAATTATTTTCTGATGGTAACTCAAAAAAGCTTATTGCAAACACAGTAATAATATTGCAAATAGGTTTCCTAGGCATATACAGACATTTAGAATCCCATATTACCTTTTTTGTTCTTTTTTATTTTGACCTTTTGGTAATATCTTCTGTAGTCTGATTCATACCATACAGAAAAAAAAAAAAAAAAAAAAAAGAATGTTGAATATCCTTGTTTTTCTTTTCATGTAATCCTTACCCTTTTTCTAAACAAACACTAGTCAAACCAATTGTAGTCTGTGATGTACAAATAGATTTCCCTCTATATCAATATAATTTTGTTGTGAACTATGCATTATATTAATTTGAAATTTTATTCACTCTCTTCTTTTTCTGAAATGCTTAGGATATGATTAAATAATAGGAATAATAATAAGAATAGTAATTATATTCTCTTGGATAGATGAATTGTGCATTAGCCATGGCACTTATTGTATTTGAGGTTTAGCAAGGAAAATGGAGACCTCAAACTATTAGTTAAATTATTTATATGGTTATAAATAAATCAATCAATAAATAATCTACTCATTGGAGCAGTGCAGGATAAAAGAATTTCAGAAGCAAAGTGGATCTGTCATAGCCATTTGGACGCTAATAACCAGCTTTGGCTTACACATCTGTGTTGAATGGCTGGCTGTCTTACCATATCTGAGCTTTGGGAACTCACCAAATAATTAAACAATACATTGAACTTCTGTAATTTTTAATTGCTAGCTAACTGCTATTTGCACAGCCATTTCAATTACTGAATGTATATGGGGACACGGAATTGTAAAACACATACGTAAGCCACAGCTACCCCTGCAAATCCATCTAACTGAAACCTTCTGTTCTGGGAAAATGTAAATCTCCTGTGGGTGTTTTCATGGAAAATGTGCTAATGTGAATGGCTTTCTGTAAATGTCTTCTTAAAAATTAATTGACAAATCTAGATAGAAGGAGTTGAAAATGATATGGGAGACTGACCTACAAGCACAACTTCTTTGCAAAGAATTGTGATGTAGACTGAAGCCTAAGCATTGAGAAGATGATGCTTATCCCCTAGTCTTCTCTATGGACTACTAATAAAGTAATACGCACGCACTAATAGACACCATTTTTAATTTTCAGTAAGTCTTCCTGTAAATGAGTAGGCAACAAATTCATACTCGTGTTGATTTCCTCCCTTGGTAGACAGCAGTGAACCAAAAAATGCCGAGAAGAAAGCAAGAACTGGGAAAACAGCAGCTGCATAGAAATTCATGAACCTATGGGTAAGGGAGACTACCTGAAGGAATATTAAAGAGTCAGCTGTTCTTCATATTATTCAAATGCTAAGAATGAACTTAAATGGTCAGATTCACCTTGTAACAAAGCAAATCAATATTAAGCTTGATCACCTTTTTCTAGTGTCTAACATTACTCATTTGATGCTGAACTCTTCTTTCCATTCTATTTCCTTTCTCTCAATTTTCCTTTATTTGAATGTACATTTCTAGCTCCATCATCTCAGAAATGCACTTTCCCAGAGCCCAATGACATCTTACTTGTTCTGGAAGAAGAACATTCTTTTAAAGAAAAGAAAGAAAGAAAGAAAGAAACAAACAAAAAAAATCCACAGGTTAGTTTAAAAAGATCAATTTTAGGAAGTTTTCTGCTGAATTTCCTCTCCACCTTCTTAAATTGTTCATTGTTCTTTTTCTTCCTTCTTTTTTAACCACATTTTTTTTTCTTTAGGTTGCTTGTATTTACCTTGGGTAGATAGATGGAAAAACAGAATAAATTCATGCTGTTAAGGGCAAATACATATGAAACTTTTATAAAGGGGGTTGCAGTAACAGTTGATTAACTTTTCCTGTCTAATGGTTAATGTCTAATGGCCTAATATTTCAGAGGCCGTGATTATGTTTTCCTTCCATGGCATGTACTCCATTACATTTTCCCCCCAGTATTTGCCAGTAGTCAGACATGATGCATCTGAAGAATACTGCATTCTGCATAGTGAGGTGTAAATGTCATGAGTATTAGACCTTAAATGTATCCTTGTTAAATAATGTCCCATAATGTATGTATGAATAATAATTAGAGAACAAACCAACCAGGAATTATGAAATTCTATATTAAATCATAATATAGTCCTTCCCTGGCCTGTTCTTGTTGCCAGCAGATTTAGCTGCAAATTTACACAGCAATACCACTACATTTTCTGCTTTGTAAATCTTGCTAGCGGGTAATGGGGATTGTCAGCCCCTGAGACGCCACAAGACCTAAATTTAGGGCCCAACAAATTTATCTAAACAGATATACATCAGTGAAAACACTTGCTGAGTGTGTCTCTATTCCCATTGATATGAAAAAGGCACCAGTCAGACAGGATTTTCTTCCAAAAATCAGTATTTAGGCCAGAACGAAGAATAAAAGAAACTATTTGGGGCATATTTTAATCACAAACCCCTTGCAATGACAACAGTGAGTCAGGGTTTGGTTAACTGAGTTGGTCTGTATTAGTGAAGTCTAAATAGGTGGGATTCCTCTCTTCTGTGTACATTAAAGAAAAAAGTGAGATCCGAATCCTGGAACCTGGCCTCTATTATTTGCAGAGCATTAATAGGTGAAGCATTCTGAAAAAAACATCTCAGTGAACAGGTTTAAATTAGGTAAGATCCTCAAGTAAGATACAGCTGTATCTTACCCCCTGCTACTAGATTATTTTGTGTTACTGTGTTTCTCTTTCTCTTTTGCATACTATATAAACAAGTTTTAGGTACCACAGCAAGTCACACCAGCTAATGATATATATCACCATTAATTTTATGTTTCTATAAAACATATCTTAATACATCCATACAGGAAAAACTATGACACATTCACAGAAACAGGCAAAGATTAAGTTATTAAGTTTTCACTGCTTGCCTAAATGGTTTACATAGAAGTTAAGAGCTCCCGATTGTTGCTCAGCAACTTTGAAAATACAGCAGTTAATTAGATACTTCTGCATATGCTTAGAGAACTAAATTTAGGCTGCCATTTATTAAAGACATTTGTTCATAACCTTTCCAGTTGAACTTTCTGCATTTATGGATGGATGATAGACTACTTATGTGTGATGGTCTTTATTGTGTGTGGTTTTCAACCTCTTGTTCAGATAGGAATAAGAGTTTCTAGTTCAAAACAATGGTTTTAGCTGCTTACTGAAGTCTGACAGAACCCCTTAAGATAAATCCTAAGATGTTTCTTTTGTGAAGACACATTTCTTTTCCTTTTTAATTGTGATAGCATTTAAATATCTCTGCTTAGAGCTTCAGCAGAACCTTGGAAATACAATGCTAGATGAAATGAAACAAACTATAAGAAAGGGAAAACAGTGGTTTCCAATGGTTTTGTGAATCTTAAATCCTGGGATAAATCTATATATCCCTATACCCATAAGAGTTGTTCTAGTTTGATAGTCTGTCTCTGCTAATGACTGGAACTAAATAATTTATAGGACGTTTATGAAATTATAATGTGTAGGCATTCTAGGATTCACCACCCACTTTAAAAATCCCTTGCTAGTCTCATTTAGTGGTAGACCTCTGTAATGTTATGTGTTTCTTCTGAACTTTCTTTGAAGTAATGCAAGCAAGGTTCAGATACTTTCTGAAGGTAATTCCCCATCCTATCTTTAAAATTCTTTTTTAATTTGAAGTATCTCAGTCCACCTTTATATACACAGGTGGAAGTCTATCTAGGGGAAGAAATGTAGTTTCTGAACACTCAGGTTGCCACACAAATTCGTACTGGCTGTAGGGTTGGCAGGTAAAGTCAGAACAGAGTTGGGTAACAAGGGAAAGAGACACTTTGATGCAGTGGCTGCACTTCACATTCGATTGTTGTGGTAGTCTATTAAAGTTATGTAGCAGGAAAAGGAAATTTTTACCAATCAAGGCCTTAATTAAGGTACAAAGCTAAAATCCAACTAAACAGCAGTACTTTTTTTCACGGGTAACCCTGGACGTTGCTGCTTATCCCCAACAGAATTTTCTAAGCATACATTATATGTTAAGCTTCGCAGAAGTTTCTTTCCTCTTTATCTCTTTTTGCACTGACATCCAAGTTTCTCTGTTATCTGCTACTGCTTTTCCTGCCTTTCACCCCCCTTAACAAAGGAACTTAGCTTGCAGTTTAGAGACTATGCAACCCTCTCTTGGAGTCATGAATTTAAGCATTTTTTTCCAGTGCTTCTACTAATCTGAATCAGACTGCATTTAAGACATTTGTTTTTAAATGTGATTTCTTACACACTGAAAGCCAATGCTTGGTTTCAGGCTATCTGGTCTTGCTGCCAGTGAAGGACACATGTTTGTACCTGCTCTTAGAGCACTGACATATTTTGAAATTGCTTCAGATTTCTGTTTGTTGCAGCCGGCCATTCGTATCTGGCAAACAATGTTCATTATCCAACACACATTGACTAATAATTGTGTGGGTTTTGATTGGGATACTCTGGTGAGAAACTTTATCTTCGGGATATGGCATTTGTGGAAGAGGATTGTGGCACTGCAAACTCTGGTCCCTCCATTACATTTTTTCATGTTTCCAAAATTTACAGTATGATGTAGGAACAAAATGTTAAGATTTTTTAGAGAATAATTGTGAAAATCACATTGCTAGGAGAAATTGCTTCTCTTTCTCACAAAGAACTGGGAAATCAGAGTTGTTTCCACCTGGAGTGGATGAAACTTTGCCAGTCACTCACAGGGCACAAATCAGGCCTTGGAATACAGCAACAGCACAAGACATTTTAAAAATTAATCCACGATAGAGCCAATGCCTATTCTGGCAACACAGAGCCAGGCAGTTTTACAGATTCTCATGCTGTCATTCCCCCTGCATGACAGTCTGTGAAGTGGCCCGGGGGGTATTCTTTAATATCCAAAAGGCACAGTCCCTTTTCCACCAGATGATATTCATGCTCTGAAGTCATGAGTTGATCTTTCAGCAAATTCATCTTTAGGATGCCCATACCACATGAAACGCACGACTCAAAAGGCTGATATAGCACAAACTGATCAGATCTATTTCCTCGCTTTCTCTTTGCTTCAACTTCCTTACCCACTCTGAAGCAAAGAACAAAGCCCCAGCACCCAAAACAAAGAAACAAGAGCAACAAAATCTAGTTTGTTGTCTTCCCACAGGCTTTCTGCCACATCAGCTCTCATCCATCCTCCTGCATCCAGCAGAAACTTCATACTACATCCTCTAGCTTATTTATCAGAAAAGCAGTTTTGTATTCTTGCCTGATCTGGATTAAATTTGTATTGCTGAAAACCCCACAGTTGTGCTGATTCACTGCTAATGACTGTGAAACCGCAACCTTGAGCAGCTTCTGCCATGTGTGCTCCCTCTCTTCTTTAGATTTTAATTCCAACCATGAAATTTCCTTACAGTTGTGGAAACCTTTCCATAATGGGATTGCTGATAGGAAGCTGACCTCAGGATGACTGCATGGCGTTGTTCTCAATTCAGTGTAAATTTGGAATACCCATGGTTTTGTCAATAGAAACTTGTAGAATAAAGTGCTCATACTTCACAAAATCTGAATAGTTGGTGGTTCTCTACTTAGAAATGGTAAATGAAAAATCCCACTAGTTGTACCTTACTGTTGGGAAATCTATTTCTTTGGCAGGACTTATTTTGTCAAGATAAGATTGATCCTCAAAGCAGGATATTATAGGATATTATGAATTTTGATTTTTGAAATCAACCTAAGAAAGTAAACCACTGTGTTTCTCAGTTCTCTACCAAACAAGGCAATGAGTGAAATATATCTGTTGAAAGCTGGGTTTCAGAATAAGGGGTGCCATATCTCCCTGAGTGTAGTCTGGCAATCTTTCATCATCAGTGTCAAATTAGGCATTTCCTGTCTACTTTAAATTTTCAGCCACTGGTCTTCATCTTGCTCCTTTCATTTTATTACTAGCAGCTTATCTGAACGTATCACAACTGGGAGCAAAAAAGATAGACATGATGATACTGTGGTGGTTGTTTTGCTGACCCAGGAAAGAACAGCCAGGAGGTGAGAAATGTTTATCCAGGCTCAAAAAGCACAGCCAACCTCTGCTGCTGTTAGCCTCCATCTCACTCCAATCAGTTCATGTTTCCTGACAGCCTTGTCGGTGTTGAACAACAGTGACCACTAAAGACCTTGTAACAGACTCAGCAGGAAAGCAACTCAGAAAGACACTAAACCAAAATGTCTCTATTAAAACAAGTGGTGAGTGCAAACAGCAAATGTGCAAGTGGTGGCAGAAAGCATGAAACCATGGGTAATCATAACCAGCATTCACCACCTGTCTTTTTTAAAGATGGACCTATGCAAGATGGCTGAAGCGGACCTAATAGCTCACCTGCTAAAGCCTGAAGGTCCCTCTGTGAGCTTACTCACTAATGCATATGAATGGCCAACAAAATTTGGTGGATAATCATTTCCTGACATGTCAATGAGCTGAAATGCCTCAGTGAAAGATATGATGAACACCAAAACTGGTGGAAAGGAGCAGGCAGACTGTTCAAGTAAGATAAGGTAGGGAGAGAAAGTGAAATCTTCCTAGTAGTAGTGGGCATCAGTGAAACTGTCCCCAAAAGGATGTGAAGTATAAGAGCTGCATAGATTAAGAAAATCTGGAAGAAGCTTAAAATCACCTCAGGAGAATGTAGTTCACTCATTTAACTTAGGAAATGGTGACAGCAAGAGTTGGTAAAAACTCCCCAAACAAATAAAAACTTCAACCAGATGTCACCACTGGCACCACCAGTGAATCAGAAATACTTCGTGGAAGACAATGAGCCGAAGTCCAGCTTGATACTCTGCTGAAGCTTTGAGAAAGCAGCCTCTACAGAGAGGAATATTTAATCAATCCTTTCCCCCATATCCTACCTCTCCTTCCTGATCCATCTTTAGGTGTCCCAGACTAAAACTTTGTAGGGCTGTGCTGCAAACTGCATCATTGAAAATATGTTTCCAAAAACACCTCCCTTTTTGGAAAGTAATCTCTTATGAGATCACCGCTTGAGACAGCTCTCAGATTATCTAAATCATATTTCCTAATACTTAATAATGTCTGAAAAGTAAGCATTTTTCTCACTACTAAGAATTAAACAGAAAATTACCTTAATGACTTTCTCTATGAAGATCTAATCATGTCACTTTTACTCTGACGATTACTTTTATTGCTGTTGTTTTTAAAACTTCCTTCTGATTTAGAAGGTCATCTAGAGCAATGTTTTAGTGCAATAATAGGAGACCATGAATGACTGGACTGCACCTTGTGAAAGGTTTTTAGACTTTAAACACATCTTTGGTCTTACTGCAGAATGCCTTGAAATCAACAGGTCATCAACTATTCAGATATTGTATGGTCTCCAGGTGTGGATCAAGAAGGGGATTTAGATTACAAATGAAGTACAGTTAGGTGAATCATGGAACACCTTGAGACATGGGAAAAAGGATCATCACTGGTGGACAGGACTCCTGGAGGTTGTCTAAAAGAAAGTTCTGGGTACAGCAGGGTGCTCAGGGTTGTGTCCATTTGAGTTCTGAATAACTCCAAAGGTTAAGATCCCCAGCCTCTCTGGGCAAGTTTCTGCAGCCTTTGAGAACCCTCATGCTAAAACTATTTTTCTTTGTATCTAATGGAGTTTCCTGTGTCTCCACTTGTGTCTGTTGCATTTGGTTCTGCTTTCATGCCCCTCCACCTTATTCATAATCTGCCATCAGGTAGTTGAGAACATCAGTAAGATCTCCCCTTCACCTTCTCTTCACCAGGCCAAACCAGCCCATCTCCTTCAGGGTCTCCTTGTATGTCCCAGGCTCCAGCCCTCAACCATCCTCATGGCCCTATTCCCTCCACATTTCCAGAATCAAAAGCAGCGAGAGAGGTTCCTGCTATCACCCACATCAATCTACCTTCCTTTCTCTATTACTCTCATATTAGGCAAAGAATTACCTGAAAACCTTGCATAATCCTTGATTTTTTGTAATTTTTATTTTTTTATTTTAAGATATTGGAGGTCAAGTACAACTGTTTATAGTAGCACAAAGGAAGGCCGTGTTCCTCCTAACTGCCATACCATACCAAGGAAAAAGAAACCCCTATACTACCAGGTTGTCTTCAATCATCAGAGAAAACATTTGTATAGAATTTGGGTATTATTTAAATGTAATCAGCTTTGTTTGTGTACTTGCACTATTGCAGGGAGAATACAGGAATTTCTTCTTCCAGATCTCTCAGCTTGGGTTCTGTTGGGACTGTTTCACTGGTAAAGGGACAGGTTTTCCCTGGGAATTGACCCTATCCAAGCCCCATAGCCCAATATTTTTGCTGCAACATGTCATCCAAAACTCATTTCAAAAAACTCATTAATATACTAGAGAAAAATCTCATTAGTTGTTTTACTCACCCAATTTTTAATTTGTTCTGTTCATTCTTTATTTATATATCTGTGTTCCTGAAGACTTATCTCTGTTCTTTGGTATGAGAAAGTCCCTGTCTCTGAGTTTTGGGATTAAGACAGATCTGTACATTCAAAATATCCTTAAATTTGCTTGCTTTAGCAAGAAAACCTAAATTTACCAGGTTTCTGTTTAGGATTTATTAATTGTATCTGAAGATATGTACAAATTAAGTTGATCTCAAATTCTGTTTCTAAAATTTAATTTCATTTATTTATTTATTTATTTTTTAAAATATAAAGGTCTATCAGTGTCTTGTGGAAAAACATCCCTCTGAATCCAGAAAGATTTCCTGAATCTCACCAGAGTAAATCCTGGCTGAATACTTACATGAGCATGCAAGGCAAAAGTTGTGGTATTCCTTAGTCTTAAAAGACAATTTCAGACCTGAAAATCTTTGTTGTAATCCTGAAAGTAGATAGCATGTAAAACATCTAGTACCTTTGCATTTTGAATGTTGCTTCAGTATCTGTTACTTTTGTGTTTTGTTGTTCCTTTGAGTATTGCACTTAATTGAAAGAGGTTGTTACATAGACACAAATGAATATGCTCAGTGTATGTACATTTTTGTCTTGAACAGATGGAGAAACACTCTACCCACATTATGTCATTGACATAAAAAGATTTAGCTGATGCACAGTCTTTTATGTTTATGGTATGTAAGGAAGCTATTATTACACAGTAACTATAATAAGGTGACACAACTGGTGAGTATGTTTTCACCATACGGGAGCAGTAGCTGCCACATTATGTAGATTTTAAAATGAGCTTAATTAGACCTCTGTAGAGGAGTGTTTGATTTTTACCTCAATTCAATATAATGTGCAGCAGCACAGGAAAAAAACACAATTAAAAAACCCAAGAAATCCCTCCACCCTCAAATCCCCTAAATTATCCAGCTTTAAAGTTGTGTGGAAATATCAGAACAAGTGATTCAGACTATAGCCATGAAGTATATGTCTAAGAACTGAAGAAAATGAGGCAAAGGAATAACAATGCAGACCTATTCCTGGTTTGGAAGGAACTGTGGAGTTAAAGTGCAACACTAACTGTGTCTTAATCCTCTTGTTATGGTATATTCATGCATTAGACATGGAATGCAAGCAGGAAGAAAATCCAGCTACCCTTCCTCAAATGGACAGTTTCTGCAAAGTCAAACTACTCAGGAAGATAGAAGCTCTAGAGAAGAGTCACAGAAGCAGGTTAATGATTTCAGCAAAAAATTATATACAGAATCATAGAATCGTCTAGGTTGGAAATGACCTTGAAGATCATCCAGTCCAACAGTTAACCTAACACTGTCAGTTCCCAACTACATCAGATCCCTCAGCGCTATGTCAGCCCAACTCTCAAACCCCTCCAGGGATGGGGACTCCCTGGGCAGCCCATTCCAATGCACCATCAACCTCTTCTGTAAAGAAATGCTTCCTAATATCCAGCCTAAACCTTCCCTGGTGCAACTTGAGGCCATTCCCTCTTGTCCTATTGTTTATTACTTGGTTAAAGAGACTCATCCCCAGCTCTCTGCACCCTCCTTTCAGGGAGCTGTAGAGGGCAATGAGGTCTCCCCTCAGCCTCCTCTTCTCCAGACTAAACACCCCCAGTTCCCTCAGCCGCTCCCCGTACGACCTGTGCTCCAGACCCTGCACCAGCTCCGTTGCCCTTCTCTGGACACGCTCGAGTCATTCAATGTCCTTTTTGGAGTGAGGGGCAAAAGAAGGAGAAAAATATACAGCAAAGTTTGCATTCATACTCAAGATCCCTTTTTTTCCCCCCACCGTAGGAAAGGATTGGCACCATTTTCTCCAAGGGGAAAAACCCCTAAATTCAGACAAGGAATTTGAAAGTGAAGGTTCATAATTCAGAAAAGTAAGATGTTGTTCGGGTATGCTTATGTGACTTTGGACTCCCTCAAAATAACACGCACAGTTCATTAAGAAAAACCCCCTAAGCCCACAGTTTTCTGTCTTTATTTTTCTCACCTCCTGAAGCTAAAGCAATAACATAATAAAAAGGTGAACTGATTCTTGTGAACTGACTTTATTAAACAGTTATGTCAAAATAATGCAACAGACCCAATAAAATATCCATGTTACTATAACTCAGGAGGAAACATAAGTATTTGAGAACTAGAACAAGACCCACTCTTATTCTTTGCGTTCTTATGTTGTTAGGTATATGTATTTTAAAATAATTTAGCTCAAAGTTATTTTTTGTGATTATGGAATAGAACAAAACAAAACAACCCCCGGCAAAGGTTTTTCCTGGAGATTGCACCAGGTTTTTACCATCTTGCATAGCTCTTCAGATAAAAAATATCCTGCCATTTTCAGATGTTTATGTCTTAGCAAATAACTTTGTAGAAGTTAGTTTATCAGGTTATCCTAAGGGTGATTTATAAAAAGAAATAAAATAAACCTCTATTACTTTAAATGACAGTGACCCTATTTATTTTTCTAATACAACGTAAACTTTTATGCCTGTTCTTGCTCCAGCTGCAATAAAAAATGAAGAAGTCAGATCTCAGTATATCATATCCCCAGTTTATCTTTCCATCTAATCTAGAGATACGTGCACGGAATGGGAGTCTGGCTGTTTTCTGAGTTGGGTGAACACTGTCCAACAGCACTATTGTGATTTCTGGTGCTTTTCTAACAGCAGATTCATATCAGAAATATAGAAGCAATTTGTCTGAAGGTTAATCTGTACGGGACCAGACTGCATGCAGGTATGGGCAGCTGCATATCCAGAGGGAGACAACGCAAAAACTGCATTTGGACTTCTGAAACTGTTGTTATGTTTTCCTACCCACCTCCTTTTAATCTAGCTGTCAAAGTGATGAGATACCTGTAAAATGAGTTCAGTTTGGGAGGAACCTTTGAGCTGTCTTTTACAGAATGTATAAATGTTCTAGAAATTCTTGCTCCAGCCATTTCTATATGATGGGCCTCTAGCAGGTCCCTTGTTTACCTATATTTACAAAAGACAGAGAGGGAAATTATAGTTAGGGATGCTGGAAAGGCAGCTGTAAGTGCAAGTACATGCTTCTTGTGGCAAGAGATGTGACAGAATCCTTCATGATATACAATCCACTGATGGCAGTAGTAAAACTGCCTTTTTAATCAATTTTATGTGTCTTTTGGTGAAACTGGAACTTCTGATCTGACCCTCTGAGCTTTGTTCAGAAGTGAGCCTGTGGCATGCCTTTTCCTGTGCCTGACTCCTGAGGTGTGTGCAGACATGTACACCTACTCTGTATGTCTGTCATGCTTAGAGACAGTACTGGTTGTTCTCATGTTTGTCTGCAAATGGAAATTGTATCACTATACTGAAGTTGGTGGGGCTCTGTTGATGTGTGCCAGCTGATAAACTGCACACATTACTATTGTGAGACTGTTTTGGTCACACAGACTTCAGTACTCTGGGAACACGATGAAAAACACTGTTGTGCAGACTACACAAAGTGTTAATATTTTCATATACTGCCTTTGGGAATTTGTTAAAACGTGCCTTTGTCCTGGAGATGTTTGTAATGGATCAAGTGTTGCTTATATTTCTAGAGCTGTCATCAAGAGTGTGAAGCCTAAATAGTGTGCTCTAGCAGGTCAATAGAAATGTGGTCATATGCTCACCCCCATCTTTGTTTTTGAAATACAAGGCTTTAGGCTGGAGCTCAAGCAAGTAATAACAATAGGCTTTAATGAAAGAGAGCTCAAAACTTTACAGATCTGACTTTCTTACACTGTCTAGGCCTGACTTGGAAAGACTTTTTTTTTTTTTTTTTACAAATGTTTTGTATACTTACAATGCTGAAATTGTGCTTTGTTTATCTTCCCTGTGTCTAGGGGCAAGTTTATTCTGAAAACTGCAGTTGCTTTCTTCTACCTGGCACTACCACTGTCAGATGGGTAGATTTTTTTTAACCTTTCTTCCTGTGTTACAAGCATAATATTTCAAATCTTGTTTCACTGCTGCCCAGCACTGTTTATCGTGAATTTTCACCAGCTAAGTTGGGAGACCAGTCTCACAATGCTTTCCTAATCAAGCTCTGGTGGATTTTAGGATTGATACTGAAGCATGGTCCAGAGGTGATTGTCTCTCTGCTGACCATACAGGGAGTCTAGGACCATTTCTCTCCTAATTTATTGAAGACTTTTTTTTTTTAAGAAATGCAAGTTGATTATGCTATTTCAGCACTCATCCTAAAGGAACTAATCTAACAGCAAACAAGTGTAGCTACAAAGAAAACTTGGTATTTTAAGGTATATGAAGATTTCAAAGTTAGTACAACTCTGACTGAATAACAAATTCAAATACATGAAAGCAAAACAGAAATCATAGTGTGTTGCTGCTGTGCTAGAAACGAAAGCTTATGCATGTGGTTCTAGAGTGCAGGCAAAGAGTGCTGGGACTCGGGAGCAGGACTCCACTGCCTGAACATCTTCTTTATCTGACTGAAAAACAGAAACAAGAGAGGGTGGAAAACACATCAAAGAATTATGTAGAAAAAAACTTTGCAAAGCATCCCATTGTCATTTAAGTGCAGAGGAGTGGGCTGATCTGTCTTTGCAGAAGAGTAAGTTCTAGACACTGTCTGAAATGGTTGATTAAAATAGTTAAACAAAGGCAACCCTTGAAAAACATGTTTTAGCCTGATTAAAGTACAAAACAGAAATAATAAAAATCTGTGGTCAAATGACTATAGAAAATGATAAAGCATTGATTTCTCAAAATTGAGCAAGTAATTCCTAATAAGAAAATATATCAAAGGAAGTGTTCTTTCTGTTTTGAAGTGACAGGTTCACTGCCAGGTTTATCAGTCTTGTTCCTTCTAAGAAACTGCTCACAGAACATCTTCAAGAAAGAGTCTTTGAGTGATAGTTGTGCTTGCAAGCCACTTTTCTATCACAAGCACTTAAATTTGTGAGACTGAAACTGTGACTGCATAGATCTTTGTGATCAAATTTCCACTGTCTTCAATGGGGCTGAGTACCAGCACCCAGGCAGAACACCAGGGACACCCTGTGGAAGATGACTGACAAAGTTTGTGGACCATCCTCATGGCCCTGGGGTGCTCAGCAGAGGGTCACACCATGGTCCTGCTGGCAGAGCCAACCTTTGGGCTTTGTGAGCTGGAGCTCAAGCATGCACCACTGTGGGTGGCCACCATGTGCAACTGGAAAAAACATGTTACACGACACTCAGTTGCAGCCCTGCAGTCATAGCCCTCTTGTGAGTGTGTCTCCTGTCTCTGTCTGTGCAAGAGAGATCAGGATGAAACTATTGATGGTAGATTATTCAAAATGGCTGGTAGACTGAAAAAACCCTGTAAAACTGTTGGCAAAGTGTAGCCTACAGGTTACTTGTCTTAAACTGTATTCTCTTGGCACCCATTACCAAGTACATTTAAATGTTTATATACCTTTTATGTTTATCCTAGTAGCAGAAAGAAGTCTTTTATTCAAAAACGTTCAGTTTACACCTCAGTGACTTAATAACATCAGAAGAGAAAAAAAATCACAGTCAATCATTACTAAGGTTTGAGTCAAAGTTGTCAGTGAGTTTTACATTGTCATCTTTAATCTTCTCCTCAAGATGACCTGTGGACTTTACCTCCTGGAAAAGGCTGGTTTTCCCTTGACATTTCACTGTAAATTTATCAGGAAGATAAAAAAGGACAGTTCCAGCTCCTTTGTCGTAGAGAAAAAAAGTCTTCTTTATCAGAAAAAGTTTTCCTGAGTTGAGATTGAGAAAGATAGAAAGCACTTTACCTTCATACTTCTGAATTTCCTTTTTTATTCAGTTTTGAAGGATTTTCCTCTATCTCTTATCAGATAAGGAGATTACCAGAATTCCGTATAGAGTGTGTGATCTGTTGGCACCACCAGCAGAGGTTCTGTCACATCTCTTTATATGCAGGTGATCACCTTTAGACTAAATAACATGAAAATACTTGTTAATCATAATATCTGATGGATTTTGGAGCCCTCTTTGCTGGTATCCTACTCTCAGTGTGCTGAGACTAGAGTATTTGACTAAGGATTTCTACTTCAATTTCAATTTCCTTCTTCTTTATTGTGCATAGATCATGTGTTATCTCTGCTCCAGTGTGACTATTTTCTTTTTTTTTTTTTGTATGTGTGCAAGTCTAACTTCTTGATAGTAACGTACACATGTCATTGTAGCTTAGCCATCTTTTGATTCGGCTGTTTCTCGCTTCGCTTTCCTGATTTTAGGTGGAACTTTTCTTGGAGGATCACTCAGTCATTGGGAGTGTTGTGTGTAGAGACTAACATCTTCAGACTTAAATACAGATACCACTGAAGTCAACGTACAGTACTTAAAGCTCTTAAAAACCCAGGGATTTTCAGACAACAGAACCATAAGCATAGTCACTCTCTACAATTTCTAAAATATAGGCGTTTTAGATTAACACTTCATATCTGGTCACCTGCAGTGCAATCTGACTCTTCTGACTTTAAATGGAAAAATTCCAGTGGTGCTCAATTTCTACTATTGGAGGCACATTTGCTAACATCACTTACTTTGCAAATCACTTGGGCACGGCCTTAAGTAGAGAAAATGAATCTACAAGCTCCAGGTCCTAAAGCGGACCATGGTCTTCCAAAAAGCAAAGCTTTATCTTTGCTTTTGCAGAATGATCAGTAACAGAAATCTCTTATGTGCTCCCAGAGTGTCATCAGCTGAATGAGAAGTCATTTGTGGTAGTTAAGAGCTATCCTGATATGTTGAGATGATGTGAAAGTGTGCTCTTTGGTACTGGGAAGTGAATGGGGGAAAGAAAAAAGTTTTTTGCCCTCAAACTGCTTAAATGAAGCTGGAATGCTGTAAGAAGTTGTCAGGGAAAGGTTTTCCAGTATTTCTCTGTGGATTGATCTAACAGAATGAATAGTTTTGGAAGTATGGTATGAAGCAATGGTCTCCCTGCATTCAGTCATAGTAGTTTACATCAGTCATTCTCAGCTTTGTCACCCCGTCCCTTTGCTCATGGTAAAGGATCATGGTAAAATCATGGTAAGTAAATACAGTATAATGTCTACTCCATCCATGGGCTATTCCTAAGTTCATCTGTTAATATTGTGTTCAGAACAAAGAATAAAAATGCTCACAGTATCTAAAGGAAATGCCATCAAAAGACTACAGAGTGAATAAAAACTGTTCAGTGAAATACTGGAGACAAAGGAAGAAAAATCTGGCACGTTGCTGTGCAAGATTTCCACCATACAATTTATTTAATTATCAGTGCCAGCTTCACAAAATGCTGCCATCAGAAAGTGAATAGATTGCGGGCGTGCTGAACTGGAGTAGGTTTAAAATGTTGTGACTGCCTTAATGGCTACATATCCTGTAAAATGCATTCGTTTTCAAGAGGGTGATTATGGTTTGCTTTTTATGTGCCATTATGTCTAATTTGTTTTATGCTCCAACAGAGAAAATTATTTTCCTCCTTCCAATTTATATGACAAACACAGAAGAATAATCAAGTGAAAAATATATTCATTTAATATGATCATGCTCGGCTTTCCTGTATAAGTACATACCACTCCTGAACTACATTAGTGACAATAATAACTGTATACTTTAAACACATGCAATTCTCTATTATCTACAAAGTAGATTTAAAAAATAAGTTAATCTTGTAATTAAAGAAGTGAAAATGGAAGTTTTAAGAAAACCTAAGGTCATACTGACTTTGGATAACTCTTGGAAATGGATCTATTTTGATGTTTAGATTTAGGACTTATTAAAAGCACACAAAAAAGCCATCTGAAGATTTAGAAAAAACTGTCAGCATAATAGTGTTTCTTTTAATTCTGGAAGAGAATTTTCAAATGGCTTGATACAACTCTCATGATTTCCAGAATTTTTAATAAAAATACTTTGACAGGTGAAATATTTTCATTTTCATAACGTGATGAGATAAAGAATTAGATAATGAAAAAGGTTTTTATTGTTTTCTAGTTCAAACTTTTGGCACAATTTTAAAATAATGTCAATAAATCCCATACATATTTTTAGTGAAAATGTTTTGAAACCCAGACTTATCTCTGTGTCTTTTTGGAGCTGCTGAATATGATTTTTTTTCTTCTTCTTTTTACTATGTTAGAGAGAACTATAGCAGCAATATGGTGATCAGTTTGACGTAATGATAGCAGAATTAGACATGACCTCTGTGGATGCAATTTCTTTTGAAGATGCTACATAAGAAGCTGCTTTCTTCTGCCTTTCGTAACCTCCAGAATAAATTATTTAGTATTTGAGATTGCTACAGGCTAAGCTCACCGAATGCCAAAGACATCTCAGCATTAGCAAAAAGTTTTCACGGTGCACCATTTCAATACAGAAGTCTGCTCCTGGTCTGAGAAAGGAAGAAATTAGCAGTCAGGGAAAGAAAAAAAAAACAATATCCACAATAATTTTTGTGCTTTGAGTATAGTGGAAAAAGTAGAGGCCAAAAGAAAAGTGGAATTGTGCTGTGAAATGATGATTTTAAAGCAAAGAGAAGAGAATTTGCATTTCTGCTCACAGCAACACATGATCATGTACCGAGATGGCATTTAACTGATGTGCAGGGATGGTACTGGTGTTTTGACAGAGCTAAATGAGTAGGCTTATTCTTCAGTTCAGCCTTAGCTAACAGCACCTGGAACTGACATAAGGGAAAGGAAAATAGGAAGAAACTGTCAGAAGGAGGTGGGCAGGAGAAACAGCATCTGTATAAGCAAGCAAACAATACACGGGGACAAAACTGCTTTCCAGTCCAGCTGATGGAAACTGTCCTCAGATTATTCTTCACTTAATTTATCAGGTACCTGTGTGCCATAGGGAGGGATGTTAATGATGTATTCCTCGGAGAGAGGGACTTCAAATTTACTCAGATGGATGTACATTTCTTTCAGTGATGTGAGCTATGATGTTAGTTTCAGACTCTTAAACCCAATGTTTTCCACACACTGTGAACTTGCTGCAAGATACAAGTCATAGATTCCTTTTAAACTTGTATCATCTTCTATGTTACTGATGAAAAGCAAAATACTTAAGTTTGTATTCTAAACTAACAAATCATCATTCCACATAGTATAGTGAAATACATGGCATTGCACTTCTTTATAGTGAGGCAACTTCATCTTCCTAGGTCTTTAATCTCTTCATATTTCATGCAATTGTTATTTCCTTCATTTATCAAAAGTCAGTCAGTTAGCCCTTGGTCCTGCCAGTCCTTTAGGCAGTATAGGAGTGACACATATGCTGGATACATATGCTCACCATGAACAACCTTTGTTCTTGTGCAGATGGCCTGCCCAGAACCCACTCAAGCTGACAGCATAAACAGAAATAGCATATGTCATTCAGTATAACCAGCTGGCATCTTTATCTCCTCCATCCTTTTCCAGCAACTGTGTTTAAAGGATTAATAAAAACTAGCCCAAGAAGCAACCCAGGAGTGTTTTCTCTGAGTGTCTACCTGGCACTGCCATGGAGCTGCAGCGCAGCTGCAAGCATTTCTCTAGTAGGGGGGTTCTAATCATACTCTCCCTGTATCATTATAAGAAAAATAAAACCAGTTGTTTTCCTTAAGATTTTCTCACCTCTGAGGAGACCAGTCCAGGTCTATCAGTTTTTGCAGTATTCCCAGCACCTTATTAATTTTGCAACATCCTTTTTGATGTGGTGGGGGCTGGGTCAGCACACCATATTCTGGTATCTGTCCTACTATTCCAGTATTCAGAAATGAAGTCAGCACCCTACTGTTTAATTCCCCTTTCCTCATCTAACTTCTCAGCTGAGCTTTACACTGACCTTTCTCAGGGAAGTGAGAGTGAAGGACTCTTAAGCCTTCTGGCGAGATGTGTAGAACAAACCAGGTCAACTGTGCAAAGCATTTCACTCTTGCCTAAAAAAATTTTTTGTTTTGTTTTGTTTTGTTTCTGTTGGCTAATTACTCTGCTTGGCCCTGACAACATCTAAAGACTTTGTTTTTTCACCAGTGAATAGAGGTAATTATACCACTTACATCAGTAGGTAGAGAACCAAGGGCTGCCACATACTTCCAGCTTTTGCATGGGAGAATGTGAAGACAAAAAAGGAAAGATGGGAAAAAACCCAAAGGAACTGGCTGACCAGGATACTTTCTGCTACTAGAAGTGGCTGTTTGGTTTGTCCATTCCTCAGTAAAATCTGATTTAAAGTATCTCGACATCCTTGAAGAAATATACCAGTAACATTAAACAGTTTTCTTGTCGAAGATTGCAGTAAGCTCAAAGTTAGACAGTACTGTGAATTTCTTCTCATTAGATTCCTTAGATTTGATTTTTTTTTTTGTTTAAATGAGACTTAGAAATGGAAACATGCCTATTAACTCATAATTAACAATTTTTAAAATTTTAATATTGTGATATTCCTTGAATGCCAGAAGAAATTATAAAAAACATTTTATTTTAGCATGACATTAAATATCTTATAATAATTCTAGACAGCCTGAGCCTTTTTGACAGTAAAGAAAGAAAAATAAGTGAAACTGTGTGTGTGTGTATTTCCCCTCTAAATGAAAAGGTGTAATTTCTGCTCTGTGAAAACATGGAAACCAGAGTAGGGAAAAAGTCATACTTTTAAGTCCATTGAACTGTGTTTGGAACTTACAGAGCTCATATATGAATATATGCAAAATATGTTTCTATACTACTAATGAAATTCCATAGTCTCCCGGCTGCATATTCAGTCACTTCTGTGAGGCTAGTCTTTGGTCTTTCAACATATCCAGAAGACCAATGCAAAAGGATCCAGTTAAATGGGACAAAAATAACTCTGGCTCTTAAACATACATAGAAGGCAGCTGGTAACAGGTGAGTATCGAAGTTTTCTACTTACACTTCTTGATAATTATCCAGGAAAAATCAAATCAACGTGATATTGAGAAAAAGAAAATATACACGATGGATAACTAAAAAAATAGCTTCTCCAAATTTAGAGCATGGATCTAATACCACAGAAAACCAGAAACTACTAGACCTGCAAACAAATTTCTGCAAGAAGAAAATTTCCTGTGACAAAGAAAGAATTAATTTAAAGTCCTAGTTCTGATGAGATAAGTAGTAAGGCACTTTGAAAATGAATGGTTTCCCATAGATAACTCAATTGCAGCTGCTGAGCTAAAGGATAGAGCGTGATGCTTCAATGATTATGCAGAGCAGAAGATCAGAAATACTATCTAAATGTCCCAGCAATGGTACTCAGGAAAGAAAAGACTGGACAGGGCATACAGTGTGTTGTAGTTCAGTACTCTCCAGTTTCTTATAGATATTCCACACATACAGTGTTTAATGCATCATATAAAATTTACCTGTTTTAATTTATTTGAAACTACATGGCATATTAATTTAGCAGGGTGATGCAGCAATGCGTTTAAATCACAGTACTGGTACAAATTACACTTAGAAATGTGTAGCAATTGTGATATACAGTTCAGACATGAATTTCACTATGTATCTGTATAATACACTCACAGGAAGACATTTACACTCTTTTGACCAACTCATGGACAAACAGCTATACATTGGGTTGACACACTCAGCTGATAAAACCCAGCTGATTCATTCAGCTGTTACACATGACTGGTCTGCTCAGCTATTACAAATCCACTAAAAAAAGCTAGTATTTTCATCCCAGAGTACTGACGGAGCTTGCACATGTTGTGGCAGGACCCTTCTTGATCATCTTCTGAAGGTCTTGGGAATTTAGAGAGGCCCCTGCTGACTGGAAGCTAGTCAATATTATTCCAATATATAAGAAGGGTGTGAGGGAAGACCCAGGGAACTGCAGACTGGTTGCTCTAAGCTCAGTTCTTGAAAAAATACGCAGAAGATTATACTGGGTGCTATTGAAAGACATTTAAAAAATAATTCATTCAAGGATTCACAAAGGAAAAGTCCTGTATAGCTAATTGTGGATGAAGGGGAGTTGGTTGATGTAGTTTTTCTGGATTTTAGTAAGGCTTCTAATGCCATCCTTCACAGCATCCTTCTGCACAAATTCTCCAACTGTGGGATGAGTGGGTACACAGTGTGTTGAGTAAAAACTGGCTGAAGGGCAGAACTCACAGTGTTGTAGGGAATGAGGTTACATATGGTTGGTGACAGATCACCAGTGGTGTTCCTCAGGTTTCTAGAGACAGTTCTGTTCAACACATTTATGAATGATCTGGATTGTGCTGGTTCAGCTAGGATAGGGTTAAGTTTCTCCAAAGCAGGGGGAAGGGATCTCCAGCCAGGTTATTCATACCATGCTGACGTCAGGTCCAGCGCGGCAGCTCAGGCAGCTTTTTTCTTTGTGGCTTTAGTTGCGGGAAGCACGCTGTGGGCTGGCTGTGTTCACGGTGGTATTTCTCTGTATATCTTCTGTCTTGCTTACTGTTATTACTGTTTATTGTTGTTATTATTGCTACTGTTGTTGTTCAGATTGTTTATTACACTGTTTTTTTAATTTTTCCTTATTTCAACCCTGGGGTTTGTGCCCTACTCAGTCCGAGGGTGGGACAGGGACAATGGCAATGTGGTCTCCAGACCCAGCAGGGCATAAACTATCACAGCCTTTTTTTTTTTTTTTTGGCGCACCAACGTGGGGCACAAGAGGGTTGAAATAAGGTTCAAAAAAGGGACAGACCCTGACCAGCGTGTGATAGAGAAATCTGTTGGGTGCAATTTTCTCTGTTTGTACTTGTATTTTTTGATAAGAAAATGTTTGCAATGCTGGCCCACTTGCTTGTGTGGTGGGGCTGGATTAATCCTTATATCCAGTCTATGATCCCAGTGCTGATGTTTGTTGTCAGTGGAAAATGTGTAAAGTGTCTCTTTTTGCTGTACTGGCTCCTGACTACTTATAATGCTTTTGTATCGCTGTGTGGGGGGGTGGGCTGGTACCTGTTTTCTGCCTGGGCTTTAGTTAGGGGTCTCACCCCCTCTATGGGTGAGCCAGGGGAAGAGATCCTCTTGGCTTTGGGGAGTTTCAGTTATCCTTGGAGCCTGCAGGCCAGTGTGATTGTGGCACAATGCTTTCTGAATGCTGTCAGATCTTGTTTTGGGCCATGCGGCACTTCTCTAACAACAGCAGTGCCTGGAAACCTGCCCCGAGGTCAGATAATAGTGAGTGGCAAGGGGTGTGGGAAAAGATGGGCAAAGGCCTGAGTCAGTGGGCACCCCCAATGCTTTGGAATTTCACTCCCAAACAAATGCAGAGCCCTGATAAGCTGATGGAGTGTTTAGAAAGGGTGTGCTACCAAACTGACAAACCCCAGGAGACACAAATCGCTGCAATGTGTTGGGGACTTGCCCATGCCTACCATGTCCTCTTTAATACCACCCGCTGCCCTCAAGGGGGAGAAAGGCCTGTAGGATCTGAGAATGAACTTACTGGTACTGCAGCTGGGCCAGGGGCACAGGCAGAGCCAGCATCAGTCGCCTCCACCAGCACACCAGCTGAGCCAGAGAGCCAGCCAGTGCCGGTATCAGTTGCCCCGATACAGAAAACAAAATATGCCAGAAAGTCAGCTCACAAAGTGGGGGATGGGGGTGAGCCAGGTCCAGCACGGGAACAGGAGGAAGGGCCAGTGGTGATTGTCTGATCTCTATCCCCAACTGAGCTGCGAGATATGCGGAGAGATTTCGGCCGCCTGGGAGGCGAGCAGATTGGCACCTGGCTGCTCCGATGCTGGGACAGTGGAGCCAGTGCTTTTGAGATGGAGGGGAGAGAGGCCAAGCAGCTGGGATCTTTGGCCAAGGATGCTGGCACTGATAGGGAAATAGGGAAACAGACTCAAACCCTCAGCCTTTGGAAGCGACTCCTGCTCAGTGTAAGGGAGAGGCACCCCTACAAGGATGATATCCTATGTCAGCTAGGCAAATGGACCAGCATTGAGAAAGGCATCCAGAACCTCAGGGAACTGGCTGTGTTTGAGATGATCTATGGTGATCTGAATGATGAGCAGTCACCCATGGACCCAGATCAGGCCCCCTGCACACACCTGATGTGACGAAAGTTCCTGAAGAGCGCACCAGAAGCACACTCGAAAGCATTGGCAATAGTGTCCTGGTGAACAGACACCCACACTCTGACAGTGGATGGAGTGGTTGGCAAGCTCCGGCAATATGAGGGAAATCTCCCTTCATCTCACCATTCCTGGGTCTCAGCTGTGGAGGAACTGTCTCAGAGGCTCCAGAAAATGGAAGAGGACATGTCCTATGTTCCACCTACACGGGCTGATGTCTCAGCCATTAGAAGTAAATGTTTCCCCACCCAAGAGAAATGCAGCAGAAAGTTCACAGCACGAGGCACCCTGTGGTTTTTCCTCCAAGACCATGGAGAAAACATGAGGAGGTGGGATGGACAGCCCACTGCTCCCCTAGCTGCACGAGTAGAGCAGCTGAAAGGGAAGACCATCACAAAAGGGGAGTCCTCCAAGAAAAGCGCAGCTCCAGTGTTCAGTCAGAAATCCCCCAGACAGAACAGAATGGCCAACGTTATGTCTGACCCTCTTGAGGGGACCAGTAAATCATTCTCACAAGAAGTGAGTGATGATGAGCAGGATTAGCCCTGCCTCCAGCCAGGTGGAGGAAAGGGATAATGGGATTTACTGGACAGTGTGGATCCGATGGCCTGGCACGTCAGACCCACAAGAGTATAAGGCTTTGGTGGACACTGGCGCACATCGCACCCTGATGCCATCGAGCTACAGTGGGGTTGAATCCATCTGCATCTCTGGAGTGACAGCGGGATCACAACAGCTGACCCTACTGGAAGCTGAAGTGAGCCTGACTGGGAAGGACTGGCATAAGCACCCCATTGTGACTGGCCCAGATGCCCCGTGCACCCTGGGCATAGACTATCTCAGGAGAGGGGACTTCAGAGACCCAAAAGGGTACCGGTGGGCTTTTGGTGTAGCTGCCCCGGAGGAGGTTGAACAGTTGTCCACCTTACCCAGTGTCCTGGTTCAGCTAGGATAGGGTTAAGTTTCCCCATCGGAGAGAGAGGGGGAAGGGATCTCCAGCCGGGTTATTCATACCATGCTGACATCAGGTCTGGTGCGGCAGCGTGGGAAGCTTTTTCCTTTGTGGCTTTGGTCGCAGGAAGCACACAGTGGGCTGGCTGTGTTCACTGCGGTATTTCTCTGTATAACTTTTTTCTTGTTTACTGTTATTACTGTTTATTGTTGTTATTATTGCTACTGTTGTTGTTCAGACTGTTATTTATCACACTGTTTATTAAATTTCTCCTTATTTTAACCCGGGGTTTGTGCCCTACTTGGTCTGAGGGTGGGGGAGGGACAACGGCAACATGGTCTCCGGTCCTGGCAGGGCCTAAACTATCACATGGATGCAGGAGTTGAATGTGCTGTTAGCAAGTTTGCGGATGATACCAAACTGGGAGGTGCTGTTGACTCTTTTGAGGGATGACATGTCTTGCAGAGCGATCTGGATAGATTGGAGCATTAGGTTGTGATTAATGGGATGAAATTTACAAGTTAAATGCTGGATTCTGCACCTAGAATAGAGTAATGCTGGACACAAATATAAATTGGGAGAGGAGGGGCTGCAGAGAAGCCCTGCAGGAGGGGATCTAGGGACCCTGGTCAACTGCAGGCTTCGTGTGAGCCCACAGTGTGCCCTGGCAGCCAAGAGGGCAAAACACATCCTGGGGTACATCGAACACAGTGTAGCCAGGTGGTAAAAAAAGATGATGATCCCACTGTATGATTAAGATCCCACAGTGATGGTGCAGCGCTGTGCAGTTCTGGGCCCCACACTTTAAGAAGGATGTGAAATTCCTTGAATGTGTCCAGAGGAGGGGCTGGTGAAACAGCCAGAAAGCGTGTCCTATGAGGGATTGCTAAGGACTCTGGGTTTATCTAGTTCAGAGAAAAGGAGGCTGAGGGGTGATCTCATTACTCTCCACAGCTTCCTGAGCAGGAGAAGTGGAGACAGAGGTGCCCATCTCTTCTCCTTGGTATCCAGTGATAGGATGTGGGGGAATGGCTCAAAGATGTCTCATCAGGGTAGGTTTGGGCTTGATATTAGGAAGTATTTCTTTACCAAGAGGGTGATCAGACACTGGAACAGGCTTCCTAGGAAGCTGGTTGATGCCCCATGCCTGTCAGTGTTCAAGATGCATTTGGACAATGCCCTTAATAACATACTTTATCTTGGTCAGACCTGAACTGGTCAGACAGCTGGAATAGATGATTGTTGTAGGTCCCTTCCAACGGAAAGATTCTATTCTATTCTATTCTATTCTATTCTATTCTATTCTATTCTATTCTATTCTATTCTATTCTATTCACTGCACTCTATTTATCCAGAGCAAAGGCCATCCAGAACAAAGGCCATCCTCTATTCTCCTTTGATTTTTTTGTAATAGCTGTGGTCAGTCACTCCTTGTAGTCTTCCCTAAGTTTTATGAGAACTTTGCCCTTGACCATCTCCTCCTTTTTCCATGGGGTTCATTGGTAGATGAGAGAGGGCAGGCCTTGTCTAAAGATACATGTTTACCCCCAAAATCTGTTTTCCCCATTTATTTGTTTGGTGTTTCACTCTTTTGTGACATCACTGCTTATGCAATGCTTCAAGGTCGTGGGGACAATATGTCATTCTGCCATTCAAATTGCGATTGTAAGGATGATCAGGAGAAATACCTATGATACTCTGAATGGAAGATCTGCCTCTTAACAGCGAACCTGCCTCCCACTTTACTGGTCATACCCACCACCAAGTGACCTTTATCTTTTAGCTTTACATTTTCATCTTTTGTTGGCCAGACATATTACACAGCATGTGCCTATAAAACCAGAATAGGCCCAATGTAATGTTCTATTAAGAAAGGAAGAAAAAGACCAACACTATAATGCCACAATCTTGTATCAACTTTATTCCTCCCTATTTCCTTAACTTCTGTCACTGACAACCTTGTCTGATTTTATGGAAAACCTTTCTCACCACTGTACTCACTAATTTCCTGTTCCAATCTTTCTTTTCATTCTTTCTCTAGATCTCCTTGGAGACCACCTTGCTTATAGTTTCCTCCCTCAGTTTGTCTCTCTACAACCTTGCACTTTTCCTGTCTTTCCTAAAATGAGAGGGAAAATCTATATGTTCACTGCTTCTTGATCTAGTTTAATACATTTCATGACACATGTATTTCTTAGCTGTGACTCTAGTCTGTTTTGAAGGAGACAGGAGAAAACTCAGTTAGATGTAGGAGCAGCTCTCATTAAATATCAGATGGTAATTTTCAACTTCTTTCATCTTTTTAAGCAAAGTTACTCTTGTTGGCTACTAAAAGAAGAAAAATCTGAGAGTGATTATAGAGAGCAAATTTTCATTTTTTCTAAATAAAATTCAGAAATCAAATTCATACAGTTGTATCCTTGTCAGTTGACTGTGAAGTGATAATATACTTTGGTTGTGATTCACCTCTTATAAGAGATTGTAATTGAAACTTTGCTCATGAGTAAAACATATGACTGCACTCAGCAGTGATGGAAGTAGTAATTTACTGACCTTTTTGTGATGGGGGGTTTCAATAGCAAGAACACTTAAACTGCACAGGACAGCTGCATCAGTGAAGGTTACCCAGCGGAGTAAGTGAATCATCGTAACTGCTTGTTGTCTGAATGCTGTCAGGCATTGCTTCCTGTAGACCTCCACTATCATTGTGTTGGTATCATGAGCTCCAGGAAGAGTAGAGATCTTGATATATGTTGCTTTGCTACAGACTTTATTTCTTCCTTCCCTTTGTGATGTGTTCAAACAACTGGATGTGCTGTGTATCAAAGATTTTAGAGCTTAACACCCAAAGTAGAATTTAGGAAGCTGCCTCTCTGCTAATTTAAAAATCAATACTTTTTTGACTGATGTCAGATTTACACACCAGTAGAGACCCTAGCCTTAGCCTGGTGTTCATGGACTTTTCAGAGAGAGACTAATTAAATATTAGTCTGTAAGTAATTTTTCTGTAAGCATCTGTGCTGTCTGCGTAGTTTGATGCCCAGCTACAAGACCTAAACAAGTATGATTTTATTCAGATGTAAGAAGCTTAAATGATAACCTACCTAGATAACTGATTAGTGCCTTAAAAATAGATTAAATGAAGGCATGAAAACTGGTTAATTAATGAAATTCATATATATAGCACATGTTAATTACTCAAACATTTCTGAAAATGTGATGTTGTTCACAAATACATATGCATCCTACTGACCATTATATATTATATATTATATATTATATATAATATATTATATATTATATATTATATATTATATATATATTATATATAAATCCTGGCAATTATGACCCATCTTTAACACTGAATGCATTTCAGACTGCAAAGTAAAATCAACAGAAACAAAAAGGAAGAGGAATGTGAGAATTTCCTCTAAACCTCCTAAAACATTAGGTAGATAAGAACGCTTCTGGTGCAAGAAGGTGGGTCTTGATGGTCTCCCCTTTACAGCAATAGCTCAAAGAATAATAAGAGTTGGAAGCATGTTGAAAATTTCCATAGTCTGCTGGCTTATGAAAGACAGCATACTACGTAGGCAAAGGTACCATTTTAGCATGGTTTCTTTTCTGCTGTCTCACAGGCAACCAACGTCTCTGAATGAAATACTGATTACATGTGATGCCAATAGCAGGGCTACCACTGTTTTCTACAATACTAGGATTTTGATCTTCTTTCTCAATTTTCTGTTTATAAAGTGGATAGTGATGCCACTGCCACCACTATCACACCTGCAGGAGGACCTGATCTCGACAAGAGCCACTTGGGACCAGTCTCGTGTATATATCTAAAACCTGTATCAAGACCTACAATGCTCCTGAAAGGGATGTGTGCTTTTCCCAACCACATCTTATGTGGTCTGTGAAACTTAAAGAATAGTTAAATCATACTGAGATTATGTAGGCACTATTTTCTTGATATCTAAATTCTCAGTGTTCCTATAATTAATGTGTACCTTAAAAGAAGGGCTGTAGTGTTTGTGTCACAGGAAAAGGATGGATAAAACAAGATAACTAACCACTAAATCACAACAAATCACACTGTAATTGAAGCAGCCCAAGTGCTGAAACAAGATATCTGCATATACTCTGTGCACTCAGTAATTTCCTCAAGAAAAAAAAAAAAAAGAAAATGTCCTTTTTCAAGCTTTAAAATGTAACTAATGAGTAGAAAAATGGACTCTGTATGTAGCTGAAAATGATATATGCATTGCTGTCTGTTTTTATTTGTTCAGGTTTTAAAAAACGTATTTTTTCAAGTACTATTATGTGAGCTCTTCAAATGACATTTCACATTTCTGTTGTAGCTGGAAGGAGAGCAGCTTGTAGATTCATGGAAATAGTGAAAGAAGCAAAATATCACACCATCAGCAAGAATAAAAAATGAGGCCCTTAGAAATGGTTGTAAAATAATACAAGTTTTTGCTAAAACTATTCACATGAAATGAATACCACCACATCCATAAAACATTTTAAAAGACTAGTAGATCTTTGATCAGAATCCGCAAATTACTTTCTGATTGTTATTAATTCTGGTTTAAAATAAAAAGTCATCCATGAAGTTCAACTTTATTTTGATGATCTACATCTGTGTGGGTTCCTTTTACTTTCTGTCCTAATTTTTAGGCATATTTTTCTGCCAGAAAATATTTTTCCATCCTATTTCTTTCAGCCAGGAGTTCAGAATCATTATCAACAAACCATATGTGCAATTAAAGGCAGATTATGAAAGTTCAGCAGTTTGAAACTTCTCAGATGTCTTGTGACTAACTTTGTGATTCTGATGCAAGCACGTCCTGTATAAAAGCAAAAGAAAATAATCCAGAATAAATGCTCCACAGTTCTAAATGGGATTGAACAAATATTGGAAAGTATTCCTATGGCATTTTCAATCTGGGAAAAAAAAACCCTGACAGAAAGTGATACATAAAAGGAGAATACTTAGGTTATCCTGTAGTTGAAGTAAAAGAGGAAGAGGATACTAGCTTTGCAGTTTCTACACAACCACTGACTTACTTACTCAACTGTGGCTTACATGTAATTCAGTGGTGGGGGTTTAACAATATTTAACTAATATTTCTGATTTAAGCATTTAACATACTTGCCTTTGGTGATCTCACAATATCTGGGTTGTTCCAGCTTTCACAAGTCTGGAAAAATCAGGCATCTCTCTCTTACTAAGCAGTTTTGTAGTCAAATAATCTAATACCTGCTCATCTGGATCACTACAGTTTAATAGCATGCAGTTAAAGCAGTAATGCTTTCTGGTTTTTTTCTTCTTTCCAATCAAACTGGATAAGGAATGTTTCAAGTCAAATTTTGCTACAGAATTCTCTGCTGTAAAATGTAGTAAATCCAGTGAATGATGCTACTTAGCTCTTGCAAAACTTTCTCTTCAGTTTTCAAATGCCTCAAGCTAATAACAGCACCCTAGTCTTAAAAAGGTGCATAAAAAACCATGTGAAAGTCTAAGTCACAATGATGAAGAGTCCTCAGATTTTCTGTATCTGAATTCAATGCTCTTGTGAATACCACACAGTTACTTACTAAAGAATTAACTTCAATGCCTCTCTGCTGTTATTATAATGAAGCTGTTTTGCGCACAGCAAGCCCAGAAGACATCTATTTGATGCTAAAGTACTCTTGAGGAACAAGTCTGAATAAAAAAGTGAATGAGGACAACAGATTAAGAAAGAAGCAAAGTTAAGGTGTTCTTAAAAGACTAAAAACTTTAGTGGAAAAGGTACATTTATGATTCACAGTGCCTTACTCGTCTCTCTGCAGACTTTTTTTGTGTTTGAAACTCCTCCTGGACTTGCTCTCCTGAATAGTGAGGCTGTGCAGCAGATGTTGCCCTTGGGGGTCCTCTCCAGGGGAATATGAATCTCAGGAAAGTGTGGAGCTGCTAGTCACATCTGTGTGTGGGTGGCAGGGCCTTGTTTGGTGGACACTGAAGAAGGCTGCTGGGAAGTTGACAGTGGTGATGTGCACCAGCTGATGTTTAACAGCTACTAGTGCAGGAGGGTCAAAGAACACTCAAGTGTTAACACTCTGCTTTGGTTTGCAGAATTCACAGGACAGCGTCCTTCAGAGGTCAGGCAATGAAGACAGAGAGAAAAGACCCATAACCTAGATAAGACACTAGACCTTAGGGACTGTAGATCTCTTGACTCATGCCTGCATGAGGTGTTCATTAACTATGGCACAGGTTGCACTGGACACCTTGTGAAATGGGACTAAGCAGTGAAGAGTTTCCAGAAGGTCAGTAGTGCAGAGCTGCTAGGAGACAGAGGATTTACCAGGGAGAAAGGGAAGGGGATTTGGGGTTAGGAGCAGCTCAGGCACCTGGTACCACCAGTGGGAATGCTGTTCACCGGTATCTGGGTTTGGTGTGATATACAGGGCAAAGACAGAAGTGTCTAAAAGACATTCCTGGATGCACTGCTGAAAAGCAGAAAAGCAGTGAGCCTGGCAGCAGGTCTAGCACATGGTTAGGCAGGTAGGGATAAGATGTGCAATGACCTAAAAAGTTTTCAATAGTAATTTTTGCTCTTCTTTACCTACAGCAAGGTTATTTCTCAATCCACTTGCTTTTTTCACTGAAGTGATTTGTGGTGCAGCCAAGTCAGACGTTCTTCCCTGTCCAGTTCAAGACAGCAGCGAATTATTGTGATCGCACTTTCCAGCCTAGGTCTCAGTTCCAACCAGGAGAAATAAGGTGGTAGAAGCAGGAAATAGTTTGATGCTGGTCAATGTATCATGATTCTCTCCTCTTCTCCTATTCAATAAAGTATGCTGTCCTTTCCTCAGGTTTAAATTGCATTTGGGTCTTGAGGTTGCTAATTGCTTGATGTAAACAGGTGATGTGCTCTACCTATACTCATTGGGACTGGCCTGCTTCACTCTCCTCTCAGCCTTCCTGCTCAAAAGATGTTTTCCCTAAATTCACTAAATTCATTAAAACTCATATAAGCCACATAAGCACTAGTAATGCCAAGGCTGTCCCTCTGAACAACAGTCTAGGAGACTGTGTATTGTGGCTGAGCATATTCACATATATATGCATAATCATATTATTAATGTGCATACAACTGTTCTGCTTCTGGATGGTGAATAAAGAAAAGCAATGAAGCTTATAATTCCATGCAAATATAGGTATCCTTGGATACTGCTGACACAAACAGCTGTTGGGATAATAAGAAAAGAGGGATACTGCACTCAAGATTGTCACTTAAATACCAGCAGTGTATCTAATGAATTGTTCTGTCTTTTCTTTATTGCCAGGGCTGGAACTATAGTCATAGTCATATGGCCAAGTCCAATTAAATCCTCATGATTAATTTACTGCCTGTAGAAGGTGAGAAACTGTCAGCCTAAAAAATGGGTATGTTCTACCTTGCCACATGGCACACATCCCAGAGGCACAGCCCTGGCAGTATTACCTCTTGAACAGGGGGGAAAGGGGCTCTCACAGACATGGCTGATAGAAGCTGGGAAACAAAGTTAAGATCTCCACTCCCTTCAACTCTGCATGTGCAGGCATGCTTTCAAAACAGTAATAGCTTATTACACAGTTTCTTAAGTGTTCCTTTACAATCCAGCCCATGGGTGGCAGGTCTCTCTCAAGATATGTTGGTTCTGCCTGACCTATTCCCACCTACGGCTGGTGTAAAATCTGGATCGCTTTTAACTTTATTTGTTGGTTTCTCTGCAGTAGCAACATAGCTTTTATTCTAGTGCCAAGAGGAATTTTAGTAAACTAGACAAATAGAAGAGAGTAGAACTACTGACTGTGAGTTAGACTAAAAGAAGGTGTATCTTTGGTTAGTCAAGTAGAAGAAGAAGCTGTCTCATTTAACACTTATCAGGACACTTACACAATAAATTCACTTTCTCTGAAATATCCAGAGTATGACAAACCAGCAGATCCATGAGTTAATAGACCTGGGCTAGTGTGAGAAACAAAAGAAATTACTGGAGAAATCCCAAGGGTTCTTTTTTTGCTGTTCTTTTTTTTTTTTTTTTTTTTGGTAGGATATCTTACAGGATCTGAACTGCACAAAAAGTAATTTCCCACAAATTGTGTTCTTTCTTTCTTGCTCTATTACTCTCAAGTTTGAGACCAGGTAACAGCATTTTTGGTGCGTTTCTTGCCTTTAGGGTGGCATGAGTTACGTTATTCTACTTAAGAATTAAATGCATGTTTAGTTAAGATAGTTCTCCAATTCACTGATCTCACATATCACATCTTATAATCTTTCTGCAATGGCTTATCATTGGTGGAGATAACAGGTGTCAAAGGCTTTATGTTAACTACATCTTAGTTTCTTCTGCAGTCTGATCAGGTCCCAGATCTTCATGCTGAAACCATGACAAGGCCTGGGCTTGCCAACTTGAACACTTTCAGGATCAAAGACTTCCAACAATTAATCTTGTGCTCACAAAAAAATTTTTTGAGCTGAGCCCAAGTCTCATCATAGTATTAAATCCTGTCTTCCTCTCTCAAAACAGATGTTAAATATTATATTTTCCTCAACCATTTTCTTAATGCAAGTGAGACAACCTTATCCTCACAAGCCATGCTGCTTGGCAGTACTTGAAGATATTCAAAAACAAACTTCCTTGAGCAGGGCTGAAGGCTTGATCCTTATGTGTCGGTGGCATTATGTTGATTCATATCAGCTGAGGAACAGACACAGGATATGTTTTAAGCTTCTGTCATTCCTCCTCCTCATTGCTGTATATAGCGTATGTAACATAACATACTGTTAGTGAACTGGCAGAATGCCTGGCAGCAGCAATTACAACCAGTAAGTCTCAGATTTCCTGCTGACTTTTTCAACTCTCGCCTGTATAAGAAAGGATCTTGCACTTTCTAACCATCTTGAATGTTTGGTGTGGTGATATTAAGTTGTTCTTTATCGCTATTAGCAATGAATTTGGTCAAGATGAAAGATTAAGGATGAGAATGGAGTATGAATGGAGTATCTTGGGGCATGAAATAATTTAGGTGATATAAATGTGAGAGAAAATATTTTTTGTTTACTTTGTGCTAGAATTTCGAGCTATCTAATGCTGCTTGGAATATAGCACTGAGAAGTCTTTTGAGGCTCTTTGCATGTTATAGCCGCACCCATGGGGCTATATATTCATCCAGTATAATAATTTATATTCAAAAGAAGCTTGTGGTTCCTGTGCTTAACCTGGGAGGTGATTTATATACTCCTTCTCTGACACAAAAAGACAAGGACTGACTCTTCTGTATCTAGAAAAAAAATGTATCTGTGGAAGTATAAATGGTCTGGACCAACTTGAGGCAGCTTTCTGATTCTGCATTTTGTTGAGCAATATAAGACTAGTACTTGAGTGCTGATTAGATTCACCTGTGTCTTCTTGGTGCTACCCATGCCAGTTTACAATGCTGTCAGGTGAAGAGATGATCAGGCTTCAGTGAGGGGCTGATCTGAGCTTCTCTGCATTATGTGATGATAGGATTTGTATCTGTACTGGTATGCATTGATAGATACCTATCTTTAGGGCTAAGTATGCTGTTAAGATTGCAAGCAAAGAGTAAGTACTGGCCTGAGTTCTACATAACTGAACAGAATATGAGAAGCTACTGGACATGACATAAGAAATTGCTGGCTGTGATGATAACTTTTGTCAGCTTCTTACTGTTATGAAGAGCACTACAAGGTGGATAGATTTTAAGGGGAAGTGCATGACTCATTGCCAAACGTCAGAGACATAACTGAGGGGACCTTTTAGGGAGTGGAGGCTTACTGGGCAGCAGTGCCTAATCATGTCAATAATACCATGTAAGGCCAAGATAAAATAGGCAGTGGTATCTGAAATATCAAATTTGGGTATGGAGATAACAGAACTGTGACCAAAAGGGGAAAAGTGATTAAGGACAGGCTGTTTGTTTGGAAGGGAACTGGGAGATGGAAAACAGGTACAACAAGGCAAAAAGGAAGATCAAGAAACAGAGAAAGGAGTAACACTGTGTGGAAATGCTGTAGTTGGTGCTGTCTGGAGATCCGTTTCAGGTAGTCCTATGCTTCATCACTGCAGACTCAATGAAAACAGGGAACCAAAGCCAGCACAGAGGTCCCACCTCACTGGCTTCCAGAGTAGTGAGGATAGGAATGGCTACTTCCCTGGAAAACCTCTGGAGGGACCAACCAAGAACCCTGGTGTGCCTGTGCAGGGGCTGTCTCCAGCATTAACTGCACTGGCAGCTACCCACTGCTCCTGAATACATACATCATCACTTGTAAGTGAGGGAATAATGAAGTGGCATGCCTAAGAAAAGAAAGAGTTTATGGGGATGGGAAGTAGGAAAGAGAAGTTAATGACTGGAAGGAAAAAGGTGGAGATACTGAAGGTGCTAGGAATTGAAAAGCTTAAAAAAATTACAGTGTCTCTTCAAATAGATGTATACACAGTTTAAATATCAGTCAGCCAGTGATCAAATCTTAGAGAAGGGAGTATCGTTTCTTCTGCCTTCTGGAAGTTGGAATGTCTTGAATGTGTCTTCATATCAGCAGCTGCAGGATTTGATTCCCTTGTGACATTGTCTCCTAGCAGTTTGCATTTAGTGCGAGTTGCTACAGAACATTCATAGTTGTTATCAACTGTTGCAGGCACAAATAAAGTGTGATGGATGAATTAGCTGAACAGTTGTAAACAGTATGCTGCAGGATGTTTTAAAAGTTGGCTGACATTTAGTTCAGCCAGGCATATTTGATGTAACTTTTTTTTTTTTGAGTGAAACTATTGGTATTTTCACTTTTTTTTTTTTTTTACAAAGTAAAGGCTGACAGTATGTGTAAGAAGAAACCTTTTTAATTTTTGTGAATAAAATATTTGCTCGTGTTTTCTGCTGTTTGTGTTTACTTTCCAGTTAGATGTATTTAACCATTGATTGAACTTTGTACTTTATAACTTTTGCTCACTGTCCTTTGGATATTTATAATTGGAATACTCATATACAACCTATTTATTTTTCTTTCCTATTTCTAATATTTTAAGAACCTGACCTCACCTACTTGTGGGGCTTTTTAGCATCAGAAGACAATAAATTATTTTCAGAATGGTCTACCTGATAAAACAAAGGCCCTTTGAACCTGAAATAACAGACTCTTCTCTGAATACAGCCAAATGGATTAAGTGAATGAATTCCTTGGCACTTTTTCTGGAAGCCCTCCCTCCTGTTAATTGGAGCATTGTCTTTACATTTCCATCTGTCCTCACATGAGAGCCTAACTCATTGTTAATTGCATACAGAGAGAGGCCTGAGAAGAATAACTGGGTATAATAACAGCTTTCAGTTTTGAAGGGGCAAGAGTGAGTTTGGGAGACAATGTTTAGCAAGCAGCAGCAAGAATCAATGACAGCAATTATCATCATCTGGTTCATGATGTCCAGGAAAACAGAGCCATTTAAAAAGAAATTCTTCCAGTTTTACCAATAAGATACCTCTTCACTGGGGAAGAAATTCATTATACAGTAAGCAGAGATTTTACAAAGCCTCATTTCCTCTGACACCATCTCTTATGTAATAGAGGTGAACATGATGCAGACATCAACCTTCTTTTGACCTGAATCCTTTCCTTTATTTGTCAGAAACTTGGAGCACCCTAGTTTCTCTGAGGACTATCCCTCTCTGTCAAATGTGACTAAAGTTCACCATTGAGTTTGAAAATTCTGGAGGAAAATGGAGGAGAAGGGGTGGAAACTGGAACCTATTACTCAATCAAATAAGTCTAACTTACTTTGGAAACTAAGGTTTTATGATGCTTTTCCTAATTGCTGTGATAACTGGTAGTAAGATGCTTAAGCATGGCTGCACATTTACTGCTATACAGCATTTCAGGGCACTGCTATAAAATATTCCAGTACTGTATATAATGCCAGCCAACTTACCTTTGGTGCCTTAGTTCATCCATCTTAATGGCAGGGACTGGCTGCTCTGCTTTCGTTTCTATGGCTCTCTAACGGGTTATGGGGAAAGTCAGTGAAGCTGGAGCTTTGTCACTTCTTGGCTCTGAAACTACTTAACTGTGCAGAAGAGAGATTACATGAACATGTCTTTATCTCATTTCATCATGGCATAAGCAGCCTTCTCTCATTTCACAGCCTGCTTCTCAGACTGTGTATACTGTGAATTACTCTGTTCTGAAAATTGTTGATTGTGTGGATAAAATAAGTCTTTACATGTCCATACCTGGCATCTGAGATTATAGCATATAGAAAAAGAGGATAAAATTAAAAAGTATTTCTGGTCTTGAAAATTTTGTTCAGGCCACAAAACCTGAAGTTCTTTGAGCATCTCTTGATAAGAAGCCATTTATTTTACTGTAAAATATATTCCATAGACAAAAAGTTTTATTTTAGGAACAGCCTGTCCTTTACATAACATTAAACAGTAAGCAGTTGCATTACGGGACTTTTTCTCTTAGACAAAAATGCTAGCAAAAAGTCATGCAAGATCCTACTTCAGAAGTCAGTATATATTCATTAGATACTATCCCTTCCTCCTCAGAGCCGGTGAGCTCCTGGCAGCGTGAGCTCTGAGGCTGCATCATAAAGATTCTTCCTCTCTTCATCTGTGAGCCTGTTGTTCAGCACAACTCTCAGCAGACCTTCAATGAAATCAATCTTTTATTTTATGCCTACAGTTCCTGTCAGAAACATCTCAGGTTGTTTTTTTTCAGTAAGAATACAGAGGTGGAAACAAAAACTCTTCATAATTCTGCTAGCTTCATACACTCTTTCTAAAACCTTCCTTTTTCCTCTGAGCATACTCCTGAGTTTTCAAATAAGAACACAAAACAGGGTCAGCTTTCTCCATGGGGGATTGAAGACCCTACCCTATTCACAAGGGGCTTCACTGTTCACTATTTAACCCATGTAGTCAAAACAACTTGGCAAAATGACTGGCAGGCACTAATACCAGCTGTGAACACACAGAAATGGAGGCAGAAAGCAGAGCAAGGTATTACTAAACAAACAATGTTTTACATGGTAATGTTGAGCGAGATCCAGCAAACAGCATTTAACTTTAGGTTGCTTCACTTATTTTGTCAGAAGCTGGAATAACTTTTGCAAATTGCTGCTGAGGACACAGCATGGGAAGTTTTGAAGTTCACAAAGTGTGTTCATTTTCTCATGGGACAGGTCAAGCGGCCCAGCTTATCTAGAGAAGCTTTATTTTACAGGTTTACTTTTTATTTTTACACCAAAGGGTATCATCTCATGCAAGACTGAAGTCAGCAGAAGTCCTCTTTATATTTTCTCCACATAAACAGTTTTACTTGAAGAAAAACATCACTAGTCTGCAGCTGTATCTGCATTAGTGCTGATACTGTGATGATCAGACCTAAACCAGCAATGATGCCAAAGGAAAAATCTTTAATTTGAGGATTTGTAGTGAAGCCTTTTTTATCCAAAGTGCAAGCTATGGGTGATTTATTCCAGTAAGATAATTTTTTTATAAAGAAATTACTATCATGAGTATGGGATGGGATATTCCCTGCTGTAATGAATCTGTAGTCTGAGACCCTGACCCAAAGCTCATTAAAACCAAAACCAAAACCCCTATCACATCTCAAAGGGAGAAGAACTGGCTCACAAGCAGAGGAGAAAACAATTTTCCTCGGACAATCTATTTAATGAAAAACATATAACTTGAGGATGGCCAAGTCTGTACAGAATTTGATTAATCCTTTTCATCAAGATAAGAAAATGGAAATATTTCAGAAAAGCCAGAAATGAGCAAACATCCTCTTGCCCATCCCCCTTTTTCTTTACCTCTCTGGAAATAGCCCTTCTTATTTTAAGAACAGGATAGCCATTTTCTTATTTTAAATATGTCAACTTGTGATCTTTTTTTGACTTCAGCTATCTGGACACTTACGTTTAGATCAAGGATTTAATTTCAAGGGAGGTGAGTTTTCCACATTAGTTTGATGCAAAGTCAATTTTAGATTTTTTTTTTTTTCCCCCTTGTTTAAAAAAAAAATCACTTATTTTCTTGGGTCTAGGCAAAAGACCAAGAAAAAAACACCAAAAGGCACAGAGTAGGTAACTAAGTTTTTAAATGAAAATGTTTGGAGTTACTTTCATGTCACGGGTAACTGCTTTCTAGGCTATAAAAAAACCCAACCTAAAAGAAGAAATTATACTCTCAAAGAACTGAAGTTAGGTCTGGAAAGAGCAAATCCCAGAGTATGGATGCATAAGACATATTTTAGCAAATGAAATTCAGATTTGTGTGGCTGCTATTACTGAAACACAGTAATTCAACTGTGAATATTTTACAAAAGCTAAAGAATTAGCAGAGATTTTAAGATTTGTTGAATCAAAAGGAAATGTCAAAAATATTCAGTTTTTATGTTTGGCCAGATATTGAAAATAAGAGGGGAGATTAATGAACAGCAAAGACTGTGGAAGATAATAAGCATAGAAAGTCTGCTCTGCCATCTCGGTTCACACAAGTTTTTTTGATCCCTTTTACTCATTGGACATATGTGTACACAATCCAAATCAGTCTCACTGTGAGATATTTTAAAGAACACTATGTAAAATTGAACTTGAATAGAAAAATAATGTAGTTCATTAAAGAACTCATCTGTGTACCAGTCTTGTTATTAAGCCAACCATTCAGTTTATTTTTTTTTAATTTACAATGCCATTTCAGGATAATCAGACAATTGAGTATTGCATACCACACTGCCATGTGTACATTTCAAGATAATTATCTTAATAGATGTTCAATATGCAAGACTCCCATGAAGAAGAGTAGCTGTGAGCCTTAATCTGTTTTGAAACTTGAAAAAAACTGATTGCATTTTCACTACTTTTTTTAATCCCTTTACTTTCCCCTCTCCTCTCCTGGCCTTTCTCTACCCCACTTCAATTTTGGAGGTGTGATGCAATTTATGTTTGCTATTGTTTGAATGCAGGGTTTATGAAAAGCATCCACGGACACCGGGAATATCTGCCAGAACTGTTTGTGCTGTTTCAGAGAGTAGGGAACTCAGTGGTGGCAAGGTATTCTGCTTGATGATATCATCTTGATGTAAATGTTTGTCTAGGATTTTAAATGTACAGAAAGGCTGTTTAAATTAAAACACCATCTTTACAACAAGAAAAAAGGTGTCATGACAAATAAATAAATAAAATGAAACAAGGTTCATCTACCACAAACATCTGATTTAGGTTGTTGTACATCACAGTAAAATATAATTACAAAATACTGCAGTTCCGCTGAATAAATTAGTGTAGTCACTGATCTGAATCAGATGGAGAGCTGAACTGTATATTTAACACTTAATTGTTTAATACTTTAAGAAACAGTTTTGTGGTTTTAGATTTCACCCTGCTCTCCAAACTGCCCTGGGACATGAATTCAGCAAATGACGCTGATTCCCCTAGATCCACCACTCACCCACTGATTTTAAAATTACTACCCAGAGCTGCATGGGAGTAACTGAAGAAAACTTCCGTTTTCAGGGGTTTATGGAGAGCATACACCTTCCTGCTGATTATTTCTCTTGCCACAGACACCTCTGCAGGTCTCCACCATCGCAGGACCACTGTGTGGGCTCCTGTTTCTTCAGTCAGACCCTTTTTGCCTAAAGGAGGCAAATGGAGCCATGACATAAAGGGAGGTGCAAAGCACAGAATAGGTTGGACTAAAAATATAAAAAGAAAATAGTGCTCTGCCAAGCTGTTTACATGGGAAACACCTCCCCCAGAAGACAAAATCAACCTCCTTGATGTTGCTACAAGCAAGAGTGCATCAGTCAAACTAGGAAGCAGATTTTGCCTAGGCTGAATTTTTGTGTCAGTATCTGGTATCTAAATGAAGATGGGGCACGTTTACCTGTCTCCCTTCTCTGCTCCCAATTCATTGGGTGTTCAGGAGACTGCTGGAGAGTTTAAAGTGCTGGTTAGTATCTTTCATGACACTCCCATTCAAATGGACTGCCTGGAGGTTTGAGCTCTGAGGGCATAGCAGAAGATTTTGTAAACTTAGTGCTATCCTCACTTGCAAGTAATGAATCTCGAGTACCACACTTACAAGAAGGCATATTTCCTCTGTCACCACAAGCATGATGTTTTGCCTTATGCTGCATATTTTTCTGTCCTGGCCTTTAATTTCTTTACATCATAACTGAATTTCCTGTTGTGCTATCTAGAAAGATTTATTTTATCAGAAAGATAATAATTTTACTACAGGAAAACCTTAAGGAACCATTTAACTACTTAATTGTGAGTTGCTTGAAAATGATTGCAAATTCTCTTTCGGTAAAATATTCTATTCTGAGTCAGTTCAGCACTATGATGTGTTTTACTGCCATGTCTTTATGAAGGTTGTGGTCAAGTAGTCTGATGTGCTGGTGCTTTGCAGGTCCCAAATCTCCTATCTGAACTGTGCATTCTCTGTGGGCTGCAAACTGTCCCCTGGCCAAGCCACATGATGCAAGATGGGAAGCAGGAGAGTTTGGCTTATAGTGAATAACGTAATCAAACAAAAATGCAGGTCTCATCAAACACTGTGGCACAGTAGCTATAGGGATCTTGGTACTGAGCTGACCTGACACCAAAGATTTAATATCAGTTCCGAAATCAAAGCATTCTGCACTTTTGGAGTCTGTTTTTGCTCACTTGATTCCCTAACAGGGTTTGAAATGAACATTCAAGATTTTCATCACATTTTAGGATAGTAACAAATGATGAAATATTGGTAAAAATATTTCAGATCTGAATAACCTTAATCCTTTTTTTTTTGAAATAATCTCTGCCTTTTTCAGTTGTATATAAAGCTATGAGAAGTCTGAGAGCACCTGGTTCATTGTTATTTGGTTAAGGACCAAAATGTAGTAAAAGTGTAAAAGAAATAACAAATTACATACAAAGTGACAAGCAGACAGACACACAAGCCTTAGAATCCTCCGTACATGGGAAGGGGACTGTGTGTGAGACGGTGTTCAGCCTTGCTGCTGGCCGGACCTGTGAGCAGAAGCAGGGGCCTGTGGCTCAGAGGGTACCTGGAAGGAGGAGGGCACAGGTCCTGGAGGTCATGGGGTCTGGCAGCTCCTGTAGTAACCGCAGCAGTTTAGATTTAAACTCCTATGGAAATTTCTCTGGAGAGATCCCATCTGGTTCTGTAATACATACAGCATTAATAACAGCCAAAAGTGAAACACTCCTTAAAATTTTAGGATTAAAAGAGCAGATGATATCTATTAGAGCAGAAGAGTGTCATCTTGATGACAAATACGAAACAACATCTACAGGCTGGAAGGAAAACAAAAAATTACATTTAGTATTGTGCTTTGGTCCCCACAAGTATTCCACTGTTACTTTAACTAGACAATGTAGACTTTCAGTAAAATCCTTTGAGTCATAAAATGCCTCATTTAAAAGGAAAAAAATCTGCAACTCCAACTTCCTATGTGCTTTTACTTTACTGAGTGTCTCCATTTAAATGCATATTTTGAGTACAGTGTTGCTGAAGAGTACCAATATAACATTCCCTATAGAGGGAATCACAGAAGAAAATTGTAACCTTTTGAGTGTGTAGGAGGTGGGGCGAGAGGGTAGGCGACTATTCTAACATTTTTAAAGGAAATGACATTCTCTAGCTGCCTGAATAAATGAACTTTACAGAAATAGAAATGTGCTCTGTATCAGATGCTGACTTTGAAAGAAGGCATGAAAACAGATTAAGATCTAACATGCACTGGAAAATTAGGCCCCGGTGTTAAGTAGTAAAAGTGTCACCATTCTCTGCATGTTTGCATCTTTTATGTAAATGCAATAGGGAAATGGCATACAAAAAAAGGCTATAAAAATAATGACAATAATTACACAAAGTACCCTTAGTTATTTCTTCAATTTAGAAAGTTTATTCAGAGAGGACATGTTATCACCTCACACAGTTTCTCACAAATACTAGTTATTTATAATTTACTAGGGACTTGAGGAGTCCAGGAGATGCCAAAGAATGAATAGTCCTTGAACCCCTAAACTTTACAAGCCCAGGTATAAGGCAATAGATGACAGCTCATGAAAAAAAAAAAGATGAAAATACAAAAAAATGGTGTGGGAACTCATGATGAAATGGTGAATTGTGCTTTCTGCTTATTTACTAGTACACCAACATCAAGGTTCTGGTAGATAAATTGAAGATGTCTTCAGGAAAGCTGTGAGGTGATTTTCCATATTCTTATGGGGAATTGTAGTTTGTATACAAGTACATTGTCCTTACAGAAAGACTTGAGAATTTATATACCATTAAATGATCTTCAAAAATGCTGTATGGCATCAATCACCCTTTTTATGTATGACTTTTCTACCAGAGATCCTGTTCAACAGGGATTATTCATATGATTATTCCTTCATCCCCATTCCCTACCTGACTGTCTGCTAGAAGCCCTGTGGACGATTTTGCCTACCAGAGGGATAAGGAAATTAGGAGAACACAAGTAATGTTTGATTGCTGACTGCAAAAAATGACCTCTCTGACTAAAACTTCAGACAAACATAAGTACTGATGGGAAGGCAATTATTTACAGCTGAAGTGTGACTGAGGTACCCAGAAGACTTCAAAGTTGGTGCTTCCCTGAGCCCTGCCCTACAAAAGCCCTCAGTACTCAGAAGGAGATTCAGAATCATGCAAGGACAAATCTCAGGCAGAGGAAATGCCCGAAGAGCTTTATCAGTTTCCACAAATTATACATGTGTTAACTGTCATATGCTAATATCATTAAGTGTGCAAATGGTGAAACTTCAGATCTTTAGAGGATGGAGCTGAGCTGAAACAGCAAGGATGAAATCCAACACTGTGACTCAGAAGGTGAGGCTAAATCAGTTTACAGATGACCCCAATCTGAAATGCAAAGTTCTGAAGTTACTTTTTATGTAATGCGTTGGTGAGCTAGCCTCTATAAGAGATAGCTGAGGCAAGACGCTGCATATGCTGGACCTTTCAGCAGCATTTTTGCAATATGTAGCCCTGGTTATACCGCCTGTCTCTTCATTGTGGCACACTTATTTGCCATACATGTTGCATTGCATTAGCCCAATATGCAGAGACTTCAAGAACCTTAACCTTGTGTCTGGCCTGTGCATTCATAAAGCGGATTGCAAAGCCACGGCAGAGGCCTGGGTACTCCTGTGGTGGGACTCCTTCCTTGGTCGTGCCTCCCAAGCTACATTTGGACATTACAGACATGCTCCTGAGAGTTTCTGAAAATTCCTCCCCAGCCTTCCCTTACCCCCATGTGCTGCTGTGCCGTGAAGGACATGAAGGTACTGGGCATTGTATGGATGCGATGACCATGCTGTGGATATTTTTGAGGGTGCTCTTTTGGTGGATGAATTCCTTGAAAGTGATTATCTGGCTGCTCATAATCATCTGCCATTTCAGAAGGTTGACTAATGGTTGTGTTTTTTAATGTTACTTCGTTACCTTCTTTTTTTTCTTTTTCTGGATGATGCTTTGTCATGTGGATTTTTTTTTTTTTTTCTCTACTTCTGCTTTTTCATCCTGTCTCTCTTTCATTTATATGGCTCTTTCCTGTCTTCTTGTCACATTTCCTTTCATTTTCTTAAAAATGGCATCCCAAAGTATTCATCCAGGCTGCAAGTGCCAGTTTTTCAATTCATCGGTAGCTTTGATCCCTCAGTCAGTTTCATGGACTGTGAAGGAAAAGGGACTAAAGTGTCTCAGCACAGTTCATGTGATTCAGTTTCACCTGAATAAAAGCAGCCTCTGCCCAGCTGAGATGTAGGAGATCTCCACGATATATTTATTTATTGGCACATCAGAAAAGTCTGTCTTGAAGGAAAGCTACAGAAATAAGGATGATTGGGAGAGAGTAGAAAGAATAAAATAAATGCTGCTGCTTCATTCTCAGCCCGTTAGTGTGATTCAGCAGTTTTTTTCTGCATAAGGTCTGCACACATGGAAGAAAATGCTAAGACTGCCAGAAACAGGTTCTCTTTATTGGCAGGTTTTGCTCAGTCTGTGTGTGATGCATCCACCTGCTCCAGAAACCCAGCCATGGCAGAGAAGCTCTGTTACTCTTCCAGGTAAAGCTTCCTCAATTTTTTGGAAACTACATTTATGTCAATCCAGCTCTCATGACTATGACTTTTAGTTAACCCTATAATTAGGCAAGCTCATTAAGAATAACCTAGAATCGTCAGCACTGAATTTTGAAGCCAAAACTAAGCAAATGACAGTGATCTAACCAAAACAAGAGAATGAACAACAGTGACAAGAAAATGAGATTTTTCTAATGTTACAATTTTTAATAATCTACCTATGATATAATTAAAAGAAAGAACCTGAATAAAAATTGTATTCATTAATCACATTACATTTAGTTAGTTGGTCACTTCAATAAAACAAGAAGCCATTTAGGTTAATCACAAGAACTTGGTGAACACTTGTTTTCAGAAATTGAGAATTTATTAAAAAGGAATTTACTTTAACCCTTATCTTATGTTAGATTTGCACAAACTAAAGAGAAACTGCGTATGGAAATCCAACCCTGATTGTACTAACTATGCAGGGTTATCCTTGTTCTTTTTTTTTTTTTTTAAATTTGTCTTTCTTTTAACATTATGCTATTCATATCAACCATGAAAGAAACTTGTATTCATGTGAATGTTATTATTAATTTATTAATATGCAGTTAAAATACAAGTATCCACACATTCCTTTTCATGCAGGATTTTTTTAGTGCTGATGAATGTTGACATTATGTATGGATTATTTTGCCTTTTAAGTCAGAGCGGATCATTGGATCATCTAGTTTAGGCTCTTATATAATCAAATACTAGTTGTCATCTACTTATTATTTCATACAACTTGATTAATCTTCTGAGTGAAAATAAAAGATTAAAATTGCAGTAAAGACAAATAGTTGCCTGGTGATTTTTCTAACTAAAATTGTGCATCTTTAATACTTGAGAAGTAATTTCTATTGTGTATTTTTTAATGTATTGCAGACCTTTCCATAGTACTTTGCATTTTGTCCCCTTGAAGATAATTACAATTACTGTGATCATATCACCATCTGGTCTTCTAAACAGTTAAAAAGATTGAGTTCTTTAACTTTATCATATTGTTCTTTCTTCCAGTCTTCAGTCTAACTTTTGGATTTTTAAGCAGATTTCATTTTTTAAAAAATCCCTTATGACTTCAAGTGCTATTCCAGAATGGAACTCACCAATGTTATAAAGACATATAATATCAATTTCTTAACTTGATATTCTCTGGGTGGAGGAAATAGGCAGTCAGAAAAATATTAGGAAGGAATTTGTTTGTGAAATGTGAAGGTATTTTGTCTTCACAAATAGCTGTGCAGTAACTTAACCATCCAATCTCCTGCGCAAGAAGCAGCAACGAATTCTCACAGGCTAAAATCCTCTCCAGATTTACTTTGGAGAATGCATAGTTCCTCATGGCTTTCTGGAAGAGTTATTAATATTCCAACTAATTAAAAATTAAAAGTTAATTGAATATGAAGTGGGCTAAGTCTCCTAGTGACCTATCCCAAATGAGAAATAATAAGATATTTGAAAGTAGTAGATGAAGTTGAGTCCCTTCTGTGGAACTGCAGACTGAATAAGTACATTCAACTCATCTACAAAACACTGCGTCATCAGGAACATTTGTTGTATTTTCCCTAAGTAAGAAGCAAAAATGAAAGGTAGAAGTTAAAAGAAAAGAAAAACAATATTCTTTTTTTGCTTTGTAAAGTGTTCCTCTAATGTATTGAGAGGGTCTTTTTTCTCTAGTGATTCAGTACACACAACAGAAAATTCACCAGACAAAAAATGTATTTCTGAAAAGCCAACAGATAAGGCATGGTTCATGTGATATCAGAGAGACTTTCATCATTGGTTTCAATGACACTAGAAATTCACCTTCCAGAGACTTCACTTTTACTTTCTTCACTTTTAAAAACATTATTTGATGAAAGGCATTTTTAAAAGGATTTGGGCAATGGAGTTTCTATTGCTTTAGAATGCAATCTTTGACAGCACATGAAGTTCCATTGTCAGAAACATTTCACTTAAATTTCTTTTATTAATTTAATCTTACTATTCTCAATAAGTGCCACATTACCACGTTAAATCAATCAGCAGATGTTACATAGAATTCTTTTGATGAAAAGAAGTCAATACCTTTCATACCTAGGGATGTTGTTGCTTTAAGAGAGACTCTGAATTACATGTACCTAAATAATGTGTCTTTGTTTAAAATGTAACCAGCTACCATTAATTTTACAAAGCACTGTCTTAGTACAGCTTTACTGAATTCCTTTCACTGTTGGATTTACTTTAGGACATGACTTATCCAAAAAATTTCTATTTAAAATGAAATTATTCCCCAAAGTCTATTAATAGTCCTGTGGTAAAATTTCTTCATTATAAGGATCTTGATAAAATCCTCATATAAGCTTCAACCACTTCATTTTAAAATGTATTAATATGTATTCAAATCTTGTCTGACCAAAATAGATGATTAATCCAAATTCTGATATTTAGATGCTTTTAAAAAATACAGGTGAATGGGATTTGAATCCGGTGGAGATCTTGATCTTATGGCTCTGAATCTGTTACAAAAGGCCTTAGCAAGAGTTTCAAAGAGTAGCATTATATACTACAAATGCTGAGTTTCAATTTCACAGCTTATCCCTTTAACATATAGCTGTGCCTTCAAGATGGTGTCCCAGCAGATGTGGGTACACATGCAGTGGTGTTGAACCTACTAGTACTACAAGGAGGATTTCCAAAATGGCCTGGCAGCACAATTTAAGATATCCAGAGTCTGCTGGAGTACAGGCTTTCATATAAGTCGCAACCCCTCAAATGAGATACTCGGATCTGAGCCAGCAAATTTGGGACGTAAAAGCAGAAAATTCTAGTTTTCAATCAAAGGAGATGGATTTTTATCTGGGGTACAGTGTAAAATCAGAGATTGTGGTACCACTAGGCAAAGATGAGACTTTGCCTGAATTCCAGGTGGAAGAGCTTGCAGACTCCTGTGCAAATGGAGAAATACAGGCTTTAGTCAAAAAAAGTGCTTGGAGAATGAAGTTTGTGCCCTTTACATGAGAAAGAGTAGCCCAGGAGAAGCTGACATTTTGAAGCTAGAGCCAAATGCTTGATACTTAAATAACAAAAAAAGACCTTTTTTTTAGTGTTTTACCTTCTATTCCATAATTATGCTATTTTGTATCTCTCTGGTTGAAAGACTGAAGAATTATTCTGCCAATTAGTCAGGATTATTAGAGTTTTCTGAGTGTCTCTTTCTCCCACTAATTTAGGTTAAGTATTTTGAGTAAGATATAATGCCTCAGACGTTACTGAGATGGAAGGGATAAGATATTTAAAGTTTATCTTGACCCTCCAGGTATTACAGTAATCCACTCTAATGTATCCTTGAGGGCTGTGATTGCTTTATTCCTTTGGTAACTTCAGATAAGTGATATTATATCACCTAATGAAAGTATTTTTATCTAACTTTCTCTTTTTTACCAAAAGTCAAGAACTCAAGACAAAGTTGAAGATGGTAAGAAAAAGACAGAATTACTAGACATTTTCTATAGCACATATTTACATTCTTTTTGGAGACCGATTAATCTTCCTGTGACGCTGCTGTACAAAGTTATAATAGTTGACTAATGTACCCAACTAATCTTCAGCACATGGTGCTTTGAACAATAGAGAAAAATCAAAAGGAGAACAGCACAGCAAATGTGTAACATGGGTAAAGAACTAAACCAGTTCTTTTAATTCCCTGTGGACATATTTACATTTAGAAAGAAGCAGACTAGAGCAGGCATGTGATAGCTATGAAAAACAAGAAGAAAAATAAGAATGAATGAATGAAAAAGAACCCCAAAACTCCAAAACATTGAAGGGATGAAGAAATTGAAGGTGGCAGGATCAGGAATCAAGAGATAGTCAAGGCAGGATCGTTGCCTCTTCATCGTTGAGCCCCTGACTATGTCTTGTAGACTGAAGAAAGAATTGTCTTTAAGGAAGATATTTGAAACAAGGAAAAGTTTCGTTACTGATTATATAGGCAAATTTGTAAGTATTTCAAAGAAACGGCATTTAAGGTGAACCCGATTGGTGATAACAAGGGCTTGAATACCAGCAGAGCAGAAGAATGGCATCAGCTGTGACTTGTAGATCAGACACATATAGGATCACTCAGAGAAGTCACATTTGACACCTATAGCAAGAAGAAAGGGTCCCTTTTTATCATTGTAGTGAATCAAAAGATGCAATGGCATTGTCAAAAGTGTGAGTAGAAGAGAATTGTTCAGTCAAGGCCATAGAGTGTAAGGCCAAGTTAGTAAAGGACTGAAGCATCTGAGACTGTAGCATGAACTATAGTGGTAAGGGTGGGTATTAATTGTGACAGAAGCCCTAGGACTCAGGATGGAATTGCCTTTCAAATGGACAGTGTCATCAATGATTGCACAAAGGTTTCTCTCTGCTCATGTTCTACACAATGGAAATGGCAGGAAAGACCAAGGCTTGGATGTGGACCAGCATTTCTATAAGCAAGGAAATACTCCAGAGTATCCTGAATCAACACTGATGCAGAAGCATTAGAAATCTTATTGCCAGAGGCACATAGGATGTGGATGTAAGTCACTACAAGCAGCATTATAGAAACCCATCCTTCACTTAAGGGATGTGAAGGGTGGGAACCTTGTGTTTATTACGGACCACAGAAAAGTAATTTCACTTATCTGCTCCAATATATTTTCCACTCTTTCCTCACTTGAACATTTAGACTAATATGTTCATAGTATGAACTGCCAGAGGTTTATGTGCATGTGTGCACACACTCTCATGTCAAATAAGACCTAGATTTTGTCTAATTTTTGTGATGTGAACCAAGTATGAAATAACATTTTTGCACAATTCTCTTTCTGATAGACCGTGCTGGGGGCAGTTTTGCATGCTTTTCAGACACTGACATCTCAGTGACACATAAGAGACTTTTCACAACAGTGTGACAGTACAGAACGAGCAGGGCTATCACATATGTTCAGTGAAACTGTGAACTCAAGGAAAGATTTATAGCTGCCATTGACCTAGTCCAAACTAGAATTCATTGTGTCAGGAGATGTTAGTGCTGGGGTAATGGCAATAAATCAGGTGTTTAATGTCATCATATACTTTTCAGACAAAAAGAAGAGAGAACACAAGGCATAGTAATTCCTAGAGAAAGGACAATAATGCGGCAGAGAGCTGAAACCATGAACATCTGAATGCAGCTTGGTGGTTTGTGCTCAGCCAGTTGTTTTTCTCTGTATCAATGCCAGCACTCATGCGACTGCAGCACACAAGCTGGTATCTTTCTGGCAGCCTCTCCACTGAATGAATGTTCTGCAGGAAAGCACTGGGTCTGCATGACAACCAAATTACAGCCTGTAGTTCATGGTGTTGTCACTGTCAGGAAAAAAACACACACACATGCTGTTTCAGCAAAGCACTGAAATGGTCCTGAAGGTGACATCAGTAAAAGAGTAATTTAAAAAGTGGTTCTAGTAATCCTCTCCCTTTATATTGGGTTAAAGGTCAGCAGGTACTTTCTGTGAAGGATGGGAAGAGCTTAAAGATTGATAATTTTAGAGCCTTGTGGAACTGCCAGTCCACGTAGACGACCATTACTTGAAATCAATTGGTTCTGAAGAAAAGGGAAGTTGGCGTTCCCTATATGCTAATTCATGCATGAGTTAATCTTATTGCATAGTCTGAGAGATTCACGTCAGCAGTGACAATTGTCCTTGTTTAGTGTGGCAGGCTGCTGTCTCGATACCATACTTCTGCTAGTGTTCCTAAGGGGAAGGTATTTTTCTCAAGATGAAGATTAGTACTTGGGCTTTGCAAAGCAAAGGGTTTAGCAACTGAAATGGGATAACTTCTCAGTCTTTGAAGGCAAAGATGCACAGGGGAGTGGGAAGGAAGCAGCTGCTTTTACTAAATCATGTCTATTTTACTAACATGCAACAACTGATGAATCATACCTCAGCATAGCAGATGTGGATTATACAAACTGTAAAGAGTTGGTAGATTTTTTATGGAGTGAAGCATATATATCTAAAAGTGACACTTAGATAAGTAAGACCTTGGCTGTATTTGCTCACCTCTTGGGGAGCATCCATACACAGAAGTGTTCATACTTATGAGTGCACAGAGAAATCACCCCACACTGCCCCAAAGATGTTGGGTGGTCAGAGAAAGAACCTATGGTCATCCAGAGCCATAGTACCAGTGTCAGCTGTAGGGGAACGTGAGGCAATGGACTGGACCTGGGTGAGCATGAAGTCAGTGAATGTCACAAAATATAAGTGAAAAGCTCTAGACTGAATTTCTATCTACTCACCACATCCCTTCTACTTAATAAATAAATTGTAAATTTGAGGTCAGTGGGTGGTGTGGGTCTGTCCCTTCAGTGATCTCACTTCTGATTTCCTCTGTGACATGCTGGCTGAAAAGTCATGTCATGACGTCAGTGCTGAAAAGATGTATTTTTCTCCTGGGGACTGCAAAAAACCTGGGGAAAGCTTACAGAGTGGCTGGAAACTGACCTCATTTGAAGAGAGGCAAGCTCTCACTGAAATGAAAAATCTCTCATTGAAATATGGTATTACAATAAATAAGAGTTCATTTTTCCTGTCTAAAATTACCCTACCTCAGACCTGGAGTTTCCCAGTAAACTTCAGAAAACTCAGACTAGTGGGTGATAAAAGGGACAACTGGTCAGTCAATGGGAGCTATGGGTAGGAAGCAAATATCTAATGTGCCATTTAGTCTTCATGGTTGCATATAAGATTACACACAGATTACCTTGATCTCCTTTAAGCAAATAAATTATTAACCATTAAACTGCACTCTTTTATATTTACATTCAGTTGCAGAACCTTTAATCTTCCTGAATCTTTCATATTTCTTATTTAAAATAAGTATGGTTGTAACAAATCCTTGTGGATTCTCTTTAAAACACATCATTTATTACAGCAATTAAGGCAGATCTTTTGCTAAAAGAAATGTAGAGGGATTAAATTCATAATCAGGTGGGGGTGATCTCTGAGACGAAAAGAGAACACTATACAGTGCTGAAAGGAGCAGATTTACCCATTATTTTAGGACTATTGATCTGAAGACTAAATCAAGTGGTGAGATCTTAGTGACTAAAATGTGAGTTACATTAGAGTTTTGCAAAATCCCTAGTGAAATTTAACAGAAAATGAATGTATAAGAAATTAATGCTCAGTTACTAAAACATTTTATGAATGGCTGGCACCCATTTTCCTACTGTTTAAAAATGCAGTGTCTATCTCAGGTCTATTTCTAAATATAGGAAAAATGCCCATGATGAATCTAATGAAAAGTAATACAAGAATTCTTGATTTTTATTGAAAGGCCAAGAAATTTGAAGTTAAAATTTCCAGCTTCAGGTTATGAAGAAAGGAGTTTATACAGCAGTAAATTTATCTCAGAATGTTTCTGTGTAGAAATTTTCTACTCCTAGAGACATTACATAGCTTCAAAAAACAGAAAAAAGCACAAATTGACCTATAGTCACATATCAAAACTTGCTTTACAAATCCCTAATTCAGTAACATGGATAAAGCAGTCATTCCTCACTCCTCTTAAACACTGATCCTTCAAGACGTTGAGGGAATCCTGCTTACTCAGTGTTGAAAAACAGGATTCTTGATGGACAGTGGGTTCATTGCCTTCACATACTGATCTAGGCTCAGATAACAAAATTACTCCTCTTATGGAAAAAGAAACTGATATTGTGGCTCCAAATGGTTGTAACTAGTTTCAGAAGACATAGTGAAATATATTGGCAAACAAGTTTCTTGGGTATTTTTTCAGTCCTCAAAAAAAGAACATCCCCTGCTCTCACCTCATTCCATAGCAGCTTTACCAATAGAGTATGTCACACTGCATGCTTACACACTTGCAATTCAGCAGTTGCTGCCCTTATTTAATAAATGAAGGGAACTAATGGGATACAGATATTTGTCAGTGGTGAGGGTTCTGTTAGGTATGACTGCCATAGAGAAGAAAGAGAATAGATGTCCTGGTAACTGGCCAATACGAAAAAGTTTATAAAAAAAGTGCATTATCAATGTGAAATCTTCTGAAGGAGTTAATTGAAAACCATCTGTTTTCTCCACATTTGTATAGTGTCTAGCACAATTGAGTTTTAGACTATAAGCTAGTCTTAAATTATGAAAATTGTCATTTACCATTATTACTTTTCCCCATTTCAAAATCTTAGTATATTAGAAACCTACAGCTAAACATGAAACATCAATGGAAATGTACCAAGGCAAACACTGGGTACACTACATTTCATCACAGTGTGATTTATTCTGGTTGAATGCTAAACAGTAGACAACAGGAGTTTTATACTGGACACACATATCTTTCATTGCAGTGTCATGAGCTGTTGTTAATAAAACTAAACTCAACAGCCTATAGTGTGTAGTGCTCTGAATTAACACAACCCATATTTATTTATTTGAAATAAAGCCAAATATTGTGGCATTTACCACAAATCTAATGCTCACATCATGCAATTCCTCCCCCCCCCCCAAAAAAAAAGGCCTTTAAAATATGTTAATCCTCCAAACAAATGCACCCCCCCCCCCCCTCATTTTGTTGAGGTTTGTTGGTATACTTAACAAAATGCATGTTTAATCTTAAATAAGTAGAGGAAAAATAATATAAAATGTTTGATTGCCAAAAATACGTTGTGCTGGCAGAGAGCAGGAATTATTGCCTTGGCTTTAAAATTCTCTTTGATTTTATCTTTTTTACAACTTTCTGTATGTATTTTAAATTTCGAATTTAAAGCTGCTGGTGTCAAATATGTCAGACAAATTATATGTTACTACCTTCCAAATAAGAATTAGTTCTTATTCTCTAATGATATTCTCCTTAATGGAGATTACATAGAAGAGAGGTCTTTCAAAAGCACCTAATTCACTGCAAAGTTCCTTGGTTGTTGGAAAGCTGATGTGCCATTTACAGCATCATGGTGTTTTAGAGGAGCTCTGGCCACCACAGACAGAGAGATTTGCAACATTTGTGCACACAGAGATGAACGTCTTTATCTACATCCAGAGCTCACAGCTCACAAGGTGTGGGATGCGAAACGTCATAGCTTTGTTTTGAGTTCAGCCCTTGAAGGTCCATGTTCTGAATGTGAAGATGCTGGCACAAGCCAAGTCTAGACAAAGCAAAATAGCGTATTTCCCTGTAGTAATGCTGGGGTGTATGTGGTGTATGTTCTCTTATATGCTAGGTTGCTTGCAGATGAGCTCCTATGAAGGACAAGTCAAAACTCCCCATTAGGAGAAGCATCTCGGCATCATACCCTGTTTAGGCAAGCAATTTTGAATAAAAATACACCACTGTCAATAAAATCTAACCTAGACAATCAAACCCCTATATTTGACAAAAGATCTTACTTTCTGGTCCATAATTTTCATTCTGTTGTATTTGTCTTATGATGTGGAGGTATCTTTCACGTGGGTTTAGTCCTTTGCAGCAGATGGCTGTTAGGGTGATGAGATAGAAAAACAAATGTCTGACCTGATAGCATTACAGAGGTGAGCTGCAGGCTAGCTGCATTTCTGCGTGACACTAGCGTTCTAACAGAGCCCTGTGTGTGACAGTAATTTTTCAATCATTATCCCAGTTAGATTCTTGGGAAACTTTTATTTTTAATAGCATATTGTAAACAGGTGTCTTACAGTGGTTTATTATGTTTTAAACATGTTAATCTCTACTGTGAGGCCTTGTGCAAAATTAAGTCTCATCATTAGCACTATCCTCATTTCTCTTGTGTCAAAATAACAGTAGGTGCTGTAGAAATGTTTGGTAAGTTCTGCAGGAAGCCTGGCTGAAATCGGTACGGAGCTATTGTTTTGCTGCTTAGCTGCCATTTATTTAATTATATGCTTAGTCAGACTTGGAAGCAGAAGGATGTTCCTTCAGGGACAATTTCCGGGAGCACAGTATAGCAAATATACCTTGGACCTGTCACTCATTTATTTATTAGACATGCTCATAATGTGTCTATTGAATTGCCCGTCAAAGCACCTTAAGTATGCTGTGTTGTAGCACTGACATCCTCAGAAAAGAATCCTGATGAAGGTGAGAGTGGTGGCAAACAGTGCATCCTGCCTACATGTGTGCTGCTGAGGATGCAGAGGACCTTTCATTTCCAGCATAAGTAACTTCTGACTACAACTGGAAAACCTTCCTAGTAAAAACCACACTATTTCAAGCTGGCCATGACGGTGTGAGTGAAAATCATCCTTCCCTAGCATATTGTAAACAGAAAATAATAGTAGGGAATGATTCCTACCCCTAACTATCAGTAGAGTGGTAGAACATAAATGGAGCATCACTCTTCCTTCAGATAAAATGACATCTTGTATTATAGACTGTTGTAAGAACTTTTGGGTTTTTGACAGCTGACGTCAACTTGCTGCTCTCCCACAACCACCCAGAAATGAAGTAAACCACAGATTAAATAATTGACTTCTGTGTGGTAAGTCCCAAGGACAGTTTATAGGGAAATCCATTTGCATTTCACAGGTCAATGGACTTTAGAAATTTCACAGATGAAAATAAAATAACCAAGATGAAACCCTGATTATATATTCAGGATATAGAAAAAAAGACCTTGACGGTAGTTTAATAGGGACATAATTCTTGAACTTTGGGGTGTGTTTTTTCTTTTTTTCTTTGTAAGTAGCTATAACTATGACTTGGTAGACTGTAAGAGGGATATCTTGTAGTTCAACCACAGGTGATCTGGTATGCTCAGAGCAAGCTTAATCTCTCTGCTTCATTTTCTCATCTGTGAAATGGAGATGAAATATTTCCTTCTTATATTCTTTATCCACTTGGTTTTGTGAGCTCTGAAGAATAGCAAGTGTCTTTTGCTTTGTGGATAAGCAACATGCTGTTCAACACAGTTTTTAATTTGAATGAGTTTCTTGCAGCTCAGAAAGTTCTTGTGAAGTAAGGAAATTCACTGACAACTCCAGTTCAATGTTTTCAAAATTGAAATAAATAGCATAACTATAATACAAGGTATTAATATGGTTTTACTGCCTTTTACAGCAATGCAGTTCAATACACCACAGGATTTTTATTACTGCAGTTCAACTTGATTTCCACAGGCAGATGATTCTCTCCACATGCAGCTTGATCTGGATAAAATAATTTACAGCATTGCTTCTTGAGTCAATTATTTTCTTCATATTGTGGATCCTACTGACAGATGAGGTCAGGTTCATCATATATGGAGACAGCAATTTAAAAAATAAATAAAGCTGTTACTATAAATTCATGGATAATAATAGTAATAATTAAAAAGTTGAACTTTCTTTATTCTTTTCCTCTTTCTTTTTTTTTTTTTTTTTTTTTCTGCATTCCATGTATATTGTTATCCAAGGAGAAGGGGAAATTCTTTCCTTTTTGTCTTAGGCTCTATAATAAGACTAAGTGCTTTTGGACATTATTGTGTGAGTTGCAGGATTAATGTTTGCCAATGGCTAACTGGCATATGAGTCTCAGGAAATGGAATAAACTTTCCTAATTTTGTCTTCAATCTTTTTTTTTTTTTTTTAGGGTTCAAGACTTTTCAAAATTATTTCACCCAATTCAAATTACCAGTTGGATTGTTTGTAGAATAAGATGTTACAAGGTATAAGATGAAAGTGATTAAAGAAGCAGGATATATTTTATGACAATATATCTTATTTCATGAAAATACATCACAATACAAATCTTTAAGAAAACCAGGCTTAAATCTCATGTATTACCACAGAATAAACCTGCAGTTCAAGTTGAATATATGGTAGAATAATGGGGTTAATTCAAAAGTCAGACATTTAGGTCTCCTATAGTCTAAAAGCAAAGTAGTGAAAAAGACACGGAATATTACTGCATATTACCCAACTATTGTGGGGAAATATTGAAGAAAAAAAAATAGTTTTATTAATAATGAACCTATAATTGGTGATACAGATTTCAAAATACAGAATCAGTGAGAACATATGGTTGCTTCCCTATAAATGCGACACTGAGAGTAATCACCAAGTAGCAAAACCTGTTAGCACTGGGATGTTTTAGATTTTGTATCTGGCATGCTCAGTTATGTCCTATTCCATAACAAACACTGTGTTAAAAAGCAAAAGGTCTGTCATTTTTAAGTATACAGCAGCACCACTTATCAAAATGAACAGACATACAGAACCTTTACATTGTGAATTTTTTTTTTTAAAGATAGACTTAGATAAGGGGAATCTTTTACTTTTTACATCATCAGTCTCAGTAAAAAGGAGAGGTTAGCATTATGAACAGTCTGTCTGTGCTGGACTCATCTGCTGGTGTAGCTAGTATCCAAGGATGAATTATTATACTCTCTCAGTGCTGTTCTCTGAAAGCATTAAAATTGATGCAGAAATTTCACTCAATGAAACTTCCCAGCTAGGAGACTAGTTGTTGTCAGCACTGTGTTTATTGTTTCTTCATATAAATATTCAAATTTGATAACCTGGGGACTTATTTTTTTCAGCATCCCAAATGAGCATATTGTGTATAACGATTTTTCATATGTTCTTGAATCAGCAGACTGCCTGTTAATTGCCTGAAGTATTCCCAAATTGGCCATTAGGAGAAAGAACTTCTGCAATACTTTTCTTTCCCCCCTCCCCTGTTCTCCATGTCACCAGCCCTCAACTGAGAGATAAAGTGCCAGAATATTCTCATTCTGTGGCACCTTTCAGTTCTCCAACTGGCAGGCCAGACATCAACACATTAAGTGCCTTGAAAATACTCTAAAATATTTGTTCCCCAGTGAGTCTGTAAAAAAAAGTAGTGCCTTGTTAGGCACTAATTCTATCTGCCATGTAACTGCAACACTGAAATTTTCCAAAAAACATTATCCATATGTCAGGGTATTCCCTTAGCTCTCTGATTAATAATAAAATCTCTTATTACATTCCTACTAATTGAGGATACTGTGCATCAATAGAAATGTGCTACCTACTGAAGGAAGATTTCAGGGGCAAGATTCAAGTAACCCACTTATTGATAGCAACATTTTCATTCCTTTTTCCTTCATTAGCATTATCTGGGCCATGAAGACCTTATCCCAGCTATAATTTTTAAGTTACTTTAGGGACAGTAACTGTTAATGGCTCTTTAACACTCTTCTCAGCTGTACAGGAATTGTTCCAGAACAATGCATTTTGGCTGAGGTAGCCTGATTCGAGTATATGCCTCCAATACACACAGGGTTGCTATTGTTAGGACCTGTTTAAAAAAACCCTAACACCTACTCATCTTGCTACAGGCAATATTGTATAGTTTCAATATGGAATCAGTGTGAGCATCAGGAGAGAATGCTAATTTCAGCCACCTGGTGGCATTTTAGCCTCTGCTTCCTTTTACCCTGCAAAGTACTTCAAATCAGAAAAAGGTTTGCAGCTGCTGCAGTGTCTGCAAATAGTTGCTACCACTTTTGACGCTGCCCCAGCTAAAATAAGAGGGGTGAATCTATAAAAATCTTGCTTTTTTCCCCCAAATAGTTCAATTTAACACCTTTTTCTGCTGGGCTGAAGAATGGCCTTATAATTTTAGTTGAAGAAAAATGGCATTTAATGCATTCAGGCAATATTATGTTCAGCAGCCTGATGTTGCAGTATTGAGGGTGGAGACTCTGAAGCTCTGAACAAACTATATGGAGCCTGTTTGTAATTACATGCCTAACTGATAGACACATGAGTCACACAGTTTGGCTTTTATGTGCATACTCTCTAGCTATAGGAGACTTGTAGTGCAAGGTGGAGATATTCATGCTTTCTAGTAGCAAAGTACTATTTTTTTATTTGGTTTTGTGAGGAGATCCAGCATTAAAGTGTTAACATTTGTGTAGTAAATTCCAAAGAGCTTACTTCTGAGGCATAATGGATAGAAATTTGGTGGAGTTGTACATTCAGAGAAACCCACCTGCACCCTCCTGAGTGGGTGATGTTTTTATACTTGAAAATTTCCTTGCTAACAATGGATGTCCTCACAACTGAAAAGGACCAAATACAGGTATTTTCCCTCGACTAGTTGCATATTAGAGTGATGGTACTTGGAACTCAAGCTCTTCCATGTATTTGAAGTAACATCCAAATTAAATAAGCATAGCTGAATGTTGCAAGAAATCTGTGGCCACCAGGGAGCACCATGGTTGTCACTCAGGTGCATATATTCAGTCTTTTTTGCTTTGCAGCAGCAGCAAGTTGGATGCAACTGCACTTTCCTGTGTACTAGTACACACCTTCCTGGCGAGTGCTGCTGGTAGAACAGATGGAACTTTCAGTTAAAGATAGCTCAATATTTGCTTTAAAACAACCAGTTGTCAGTTGATGCTTTGGTCAGAAAATTAACTATTGGGTCGCTGCTGCAACCTTACCTTACTCTTAGAGGTTCAAGTCTAACAGCTTAGGTATCTCTGTGTATAAGGTTAGGGTAAAGTAGCTTGTTTTGTTCATATAAAAAGAAGTGTTACAAGTATTTAAATACTATGTTTTTGTGTGTTTTCTTACTTTCAAATAAGACTTTGATGTCCATCTGGGGCTTGATTATCTTCATAGCTGAAGACTCCATAAGTATTGCAGGGAACCTGTTCCAGTACTTTATCACTCTCAGTAAAAAACCTGTTTTTCTTATGTTCATATGGAATTATCTGTGTTTCAGCTTGTGCCCATTGCCTCCTGTCCTGTGACTGGGCATGACTAAAAAGAGTCTAATTCCATCAGTTTTACTTCCCCCATCAGATATTTATATATATGGAATGTATATTCAAAAATTAGATAAAAAATTTTTATAGATCTATATTATTTTAAAATACATATCCTCCCTGAACATTCTCTTCTCCAGTTTGAACAGTTCCAGCTCTCTCAGCCTCTCCTTGTATGAGCTGCTCCATCTCATGATGAGATGTTTCATCATTTTTATGGTCCTGTACTAGACTTGCTTCAGTATGTCCATGTCTTTCTTGTACTGGGGAGTCCAGAACTGGAATCAGCAATCCATGTGTCTCTGATCAGGCCTGAGCAAAAAGGGAGGATCATCTCCCTCAACCTGCTGGCAACACTTGTCATAATGCAGTCCAGGAGGGTCTTTCTTTGTCATGAAAGTGCATTGTCAGCTCATGGTCAGCTTGCTGTCCCAACAGTGCCCCCATGTCCTGCTCTGCAGCCTTGCTTTTCAGATGTTTCCCAGAGCATACTGGTGCCTGGGATTAGTCCTTCCTAGGTACAGGGCTTTGCATTTCCCATTGTTGAACTTCATGAAGTTCCTGTCTACTCACTGTCCAGCCTGTCCAGGCCTGACTGAACAGTGGCACAACCTTCTGGTGCATCAGCCCTTTCTCCTTTTGCATACCTCTTGAGGGTGCACTCTGTTCCATGTTCCAGGTCATTAACGAAGAGGTTAAAGAGTATATGAACCTAGTATTTGTCCCTGGGATACAGATTACTTAGTCTGTAATTCATTTGTCAGTGTGAATGTTGCAGGAGACAATGTCAAAAGCTTTACTAAAGTCAAGACAGACAACATGTTCTCCCCTCATCCCCCAAGCCGGTCATTTGTTTGCAGAAATCTGTCAAGTTGGTTATGAAAAATATTCCCTTCCTAAACTCATGCTGACTGCTCTTGATCACCTTCTTGTCCTCCATGTGTTTGGAAATGGCTTCCAAGACTAGTTGTTCCACCACATTCCCTGCGATTGAACTCAGGCTGACAGGCCCGTAGTATCCCAGCTTCTACTTACCCTTCCTGAAGATAGGAGTGACATCTGCTCTTTTCCAGTCCTCAAGAACCTCTCCCAGTTACCCCTGCTTTTCAAAAATAATTGAGAATGGCCATGCAATAACATCAGCCAACTTCCTCAGCACTTGTGGGTGCAGTTCACCAAGCCCCATGGACTTGTATGTCTGTGTTAAGTGCTCCCTAACATGATCCTTCTTCACTAAGAGTAAGTCTTCCTTGTTCCAGACTTTTCCTCTGGTGTCAGGTTTCTGCAATTTCTAGAGACTGGTCTTAGCAGTTAACAACAAAGGAAAGAAGGCATTGAGTACCTCAGTTTATACTGTGTCTTTTGTCACCAGGTCCTGTGCCCTACTCAGCAGCTATTCCACTTTATTCCTAGCCTCCCTTTTTACTGCTGATGTACTGTACAAGCTTTTCTTTTTGTCCATGTCTCTTGTGGGATTCAACTCCACATGGGTTTTGGCTTCCCCAGCCCTATCCCTCCAAGCCCTGATAGTAACTCTACATTCCTCCTAGGTTATATACGTCTGATTCCACCACTTGTACACCACAGTTTTATGTCCAAGTTTAGTCATGAATTTCTTGTGCGTACATGCAGATCTCCTACCACCTTTGCCTGACTTCTTATGTGTCAGGATGGGTCTTTCTTGAGCTTGGAGAGGGTGATCCCTGAATATCAAGATGCTCTTGTGGACCCTTCTCTTCATGGCCGTATCCCATGATATTCTTCCAAGTGGATCTATGAACAGGCCTATGTCTACTCTCCTGAAGCTCAGGGCTATGGTCCTGCTTTTTGTTCTGTTCCACTCTCTCAGGCTTCTGAGTTTCCCTGTCTTATGGTCCCCCCAAAGTTCTCTCCTCAGTCAGTCCTTCCTTGCTAGCAGTAGGAGGTCCAGTAGTGTTCCTCTCCACATTAGGTCCCCAACAAGTTGTCAACAATGTGCTCCAGAAACCTCCTGGATTGTTTGTGTCCTCCCGTGCTGTCCCTCCTGCAGATATTAGTGTGGTTATAGTTCCACATAAGGAATAGGGGCTGCAACTTCAAGCTTCCTCCAGTTGTCTGAAGAAGAACTGTTCTACCTCATGTTCCTGGTCAGGAAGTCTACAGAAGATAGCCACAACAAAGCCACCCATGTTGGTTTGCTCCCTACTCCTGACCCTCATCTGCATAAACAGTTGAATTATAAAATATCCCAATCACAAATCCAGGCTGGGTGATTCATGGATTGAGAGCAGCCTTGCAGAGAAGGAATTGGGGGTAGTAGTGGATTACTGACTCTGAGCCAGCAATGTGCGCTCACAGCCCAGAAAGTCAGCTGTATCCTGGACTGCATCAAGAGAAGTGTTGCCAGCAAGTTGAGGGAGGGGATTCTCCCCCTCTCTACTCCACTCTCATGATACCTCAGCTGAAATACTGCATCCAGCTCTGGACCCCCCAACATAAGGAGGACATGGGCCTGTTGGAGCAAGTCCAGTGGAGGCCACAAAGATGATCAGGGGGCTGGAGGACCTCCCCTGTGAGGACAGGCTGAGAGAGTTGGGGTCGTTCAGCCTGGAGAAGAGAAGGCTCCAGGGAGACCTTACAGCGGCCTTCCAGTGCTTAAAGGGGGCTACAGGAAAGATGGGGAGGGACTCTGCATCAGGGAGTGTAGGGATAGGATGAGGCGCAACAATTTTAAACTGAAAGAAGGTAGATTCAGATCAGGTATAAGGAAGAAATTCTTCACTGAGAGGGTTGTGAGACACTGTCACAGGTTGCCCAGTGGGGCTGTGACTGCCTCCTCCCTGGAAGTATTCAAGGCCAGGTTGGATGGGGCTCTGGGGCTTTGGGCAACCTGGTCTATGGAAGGTGTCCCTGCTCGTGGCAGAGGGGTTGGAACTAGATGTTCTTTAAGGTCACTTCCAACCTAAACCATTCTATGATTCTGTGATAAATGTCTGGAAAAAAATCTGTTTGTGTTTTCTGAGTAGGTAAATGTTACAAGCTGCTCTGAAAGTTTATTCACAGATATGTTCCTGTTACTTTACTTTCTGGCTTTGCAATTTCTGTGTCTAATTATTGGCCTTGGAAGGAGAGAGGGGACAAATGTGTCATTTCTGCCAAGCTAGAGAAGCAACCTGAGCAAGAGATGCTTATGAATCCAGACATCTGTTAAACAGAAATTGAGTGGTTTCTCTTTTGCAAAAAATTTCATAAATATTTAGTTACATGACAGACTTATATTTTCCTTAATTGTTCTAGCAAATATGGAGTCAAACAGCATTGATCAGTAGTTCAGATTGGTGCTCATAAGTGTGTGACCTTGCATGTATTACTGAAATTTGTTCTGCTACCCTGGGAATGCTTCTGCAAAGTCTTCTCAAATAATGACTAACTTGTTTCATGTTGCTATTTCTGGCACCTCAGTCTTACCCTTGCTTTCAGGGTTTAATTTATATTTGTATAACCACCCTGTACAAAAACAATCCTAGCAGAGATTCATGGATTACTGCATTCTGATATTTTTGCCAAGTTGGAAAATGACCACTCATTCCCACTGCGATTTTCTGGCTTAAATGCATAATCTCACTGAATTCAACTTCAGTAGCATTCAAATTTCACCACCTGTTTTGAGTCCACAGCAGCACTATAAGAATTCTACTGCACAAGGGAGTTCATCAAAGCCTGTTGGAAGTCTGAATAAATTATATCAAGTGTTATTCCTTTACATATATGCAGAAAACTTGGTTTTGTTTGTTTGTTTGTTTTTTTCTGCAAGTGTAATGCTTAAATGCTTACTGTCGAATAAAGAATTTAATCTTTCTGATTCTGAGATGGCTCAAAAAGAAAAAATGTCAATGTTAAAATGTGGATTCTGTGCCCTTTCAAATGGATGTCTATCCCCAGGTTCCCTGCAACTCGCTTGTCTCACTCTGTTTCTTCTGCACCTCCATTTGTTTCATATCCCCCTCATTGTACAAACCATGTTTTGATGCATACAGAACAGATGTTGCTTTCAAACTGGCTCATGGCCATTTTCCAAGAGGATTGTGAGGGAACCTGCTCCCCTGAAAACTTTCTGATGGCACCTCTGCTGCACAGATTGCACACTTCAGTGCAGACATCTGTTTCTGCATGCAAACCAGGATGCTGCACCAAACACTATTTATGTTCTATGAGAATAGCTCCTCCATTACAGATAATAAACGTGAGTAGGCTGAGTTTCCAGACAGCCACCGTGTTGGGTGCTGAATATGCAGCCAGCAGCCTGTTTGGCTTGTAAATCAAAAAGATGGGACTGAGAAAAGTTAAGAGAAGAAATAGGAGTGAAATAAAATCACCTGAGTTTAGACAGCACCTCAGTGGCAGACTGGGATCCCAGAATCTGTTTTTAACACCAGCTCTCACATCCTATTATTGCTACTGTGCTGTGCCTCTGTTCTACCCAAATTTATCTGGAGCTTTTCTCTAGGAACCAGATTTTTGCAGAGTACACATATGTTGCTGGAGAGTGTTTTTCTTGTCCAAGACCCTCATGACAGTTTCTGTCTATCGTTTCTTGCTTTGCCATCTTTCTGTTTCTCTTTCCTCTTCATTTGCTGTTGACTGTATTTTGGTATTTTACTGATAGGTGTTTCAGTTATGGAAGAATGAGATATATTGGGCCTTTATTTGCCAGTTCAGCTTTGTATAAGAACAAAGCTTTCTACTGTATACTTACTCCTAATGGAACTTCACCAGCTCTGTTTCTATGTCCGAGCTGTGTCACCTTGAATTTATTATGCATTTATAGTGAAGTTTTATATGTCTGTGATGCAACTTGGTTACTTTTATTGTTTATCCCTTGTTTCAGCATGTCTGTCTAAAAGCATTATTGTGACACTTTTTGCTATTACATGGAAATACTATAAAGTCTCCACTTTAGATTCCTTCCAGTAGACAGACTGACCTCCATGTGCTCTTAAGGCTGCTTTTACTTGCTTATGCAGCAGGAATGTACATACTCTTAACAACAGTTACTGAATTGTCATAAATTTGTGGTATGGAAGAGGCTTTCTTTTTACAGGTGAAGAATCCCCATTCCTCAGTATTTCCAGTTACCAGTCCAAACCAAAGTTTCTAATGCATTAGAAATGTAGCCCATCATGCTCTGAAATTCACAGTGCGAAGTGAAGAACTCAAACTTGTTCCACAGACTCTCATGGACTGTGTTATTTTTATAATTAAAATTTTTTTTATTGGGATTTTGGCATAGTGTAATGCTCATATAAGAAATGAAATCTTCCAGATAAGATGATCAGTCATTGTATGGGTAACAACAGCTGTCTGCTGTAAGGCCCCCTGCAGGGTTGTCTTCAGCTGGATCAGGAGATTTTTCCCAAAGCACTGCTTGGCTCAGTTCTTATACTCCAGATAACTGTGGTTCTGTATGAGCACCCCAGCACAAACATGTTCCTTCATTATTGATATTCCTCATTATAGTTAATCTGAATCACACACAAAATGCCTTTTAACTGATTCTATACAAAAGACTGTCCTAGGTGATCATTTCTGTATCAGCAGTAACAGTTTCAAATTACTATTGACAAATATTTTATCTCTGTACAAACTGACCAGTTTTGCATCAGGGACCAGTGAGGTAGTCTCTGAAAGTCATCCTCCAGGCTGGGTGTTAAATAGCCTGAAGGAGTCTCCAGAATAATTGAAAATTACCACCAGAAAGGCTTCTGCACCAACTGGCCAGGTAGCTAATTGTGAAGTTGGCCACAAGTCCAGTCAGTCACCCAGTTCCAACCGGGTCCATTACCTACAACCAGACCACTGTCTCACCTCTGCTGATCACCTGCTGGGGTTCTCCTGAGCCACCCCTAAATTAACGAAGCACACACCCTGGACGTGCACACAAGCACAATCCTGATGCCCAGCTACACCACAGCTATCACTAAATGACAGGCTTGATTTTCATACTTATATCTCATTTACAGTTTAAATTCTGCAGGTCTTGCCACAATGTTTTTGTGAGCATTTTAATCTTTTCTCTTTCTGTGGCTGTGCCACCTTCTGACTTCATATGCAGAACATTTTAAAAGAAGTTGTATTTAGTTGCTATTTTGAAATAGCCTGCTGGGTGTTTATGCTTTCCCTATTCCATGTAAACAAGCTTGTTCTCCAGAATTGCTAGGGGTAATACGGTATTCCATCTTTGTCTGGCTCTGATTTAATCTTAGCTCATTTTTCTGATTTCACTCACAGATTCTCATTTGGCATATGTGATCCCTCATCCATTTTAGTCAGTATCCAGGTCTCTTCCATCAATATCCATTGAAAGTTTTACCTCTTCCAGGATTATACAAGCCCTTACCTGTAGTGTTATCTCATGGTTTATTATTACGGGTGTAGTGCTTTTGAATGTGGACAGAAATGTCACACATTTAATTACAAGCTGCATTCCTGTAATATATGGGGAATGCCTTTTAATTGACTTCCTATCATTTGTGTCCTCTTTCAGGTAACTGTTGCAGCACTATTTGGGTTTCAAGGGGTTTCGCACTCAAAAAAATTTTTCTAGCAATACTTTTTTCTTGGGAACTCCTGCCTCCTGCTCTGCCCTTTCACAGAAAGACACTGTTTTATGCTTTCAAAGAGGGATTTATCTCTAAATGGCAGGACACACCCTTGCACAAACACCCCACCCACCTGACCACTGGCACCTTTGTGTCATTGCTTCTAGAGAAGCAATTCATTCCTGTTTGATAGGAATTAATCTTATTAAAAGCGAAAATGCTAGATTAAATCATGTACATGTCAATAAAAAGCTATGCTTTAGAGTTCTTGACTGCAAAACTGACAAAAAGGAAAAAAAAAAGTGACAAAAGAAGAAAGTAAAGAAATGAGGTCTAGTATTGCAGGATAGCTGACATTTAAGTCTTTGTTTATCACCACAGGTCTTTAGGCCCAGTTTAGCCATGGGGTCTGACATCTAAGCTGGTGTTGTCTGCTTGGGTACTTTTACTCAGAGCTTGTGATGGGGATCTTGGCCTTACTGTTTTCAGGGCACCTTGCTGTTTTCAGGCTTTTCAAGGAAAGTGAAACTTCAAAGTAACGTGACAAGAATATATCCACTCAATTCATATCTAATTTATAGACCTTATTGTACTGAAGTTTGGACTCAGAGGATGCAAATGAGGCATCTGAGAATGATTCTCTTTGATGTACATGAAGACTGTTCATGTTGATCTTTTTGCTCAGGGAGTCAATTAAATTTCAGCTGTAGACTTACATCAGAAACTTTTCTGAATTTATATCAGATTACACAGTAAGTTATCCTTGTGCAGAAAAATGTCTAGATACCAAACATACACCATAATAAAACAAATGTTGGAGGTATGGCACAGTATTCAAATAACGAATATTCTGTTCCCTCCATTCTTATCTATAACGGACTGCCAAACATCATGGCAAATGAAATAATAATAATAGTAATAAGATCAAGCACAATGGTCCTAGACACTTAAATAAAATTCAGTCTTCTTTGTTTCCGCTAGATACTGCCAGAAATAGTGAAGGCATGTCTTAAGTGTTATCTCTTTATGGTCCCGCATATGTCACAAGTGATGTAGGTAGTGCGTTCTTTGCTCTGCTCACATGCTGAAGGGCTTAGGGCATTTTTTAAAAAAAAAAAATTCCTCACCCAAGATATGTGCTAATCAGTCAGAATATTTCCTCCCTCTCACATATTCCTGAAACTGGTATACCTTTTTTATTCCTCAGTCATAGTAAATACCCTCTCTCATTACTGAGATAATTAGATTTCTGATCCACAGCTTTCCACACAAAATGTAAAATTTACTCTTGCTCACATCACTGACCCAAGCCTTAAGTGTCTGCAAGTGCTATGCTGAGCACTGAAGTGAAGGACAGGTCCTGTTAGTCTTCTCAGAGCAGTAAATTTCACCCTTCAGTGCTTCACAGATCCAAGAGAAGTCACTTATGCAGACTGGTAATGAGAAAGGTTCACTAGATTATCCCAGCAAACATAATAAATATAGCTTGAGTTAATTTTTCTGTGTGTCACACTGTGCAACAAAGAAGATTTTTATCAAATTAATCAAGAAAAATGAGAGTAATGCAGAGTCATCCTATTATAACCTTCATGAGTATAACGTCTGAGAGGTGTCAAATGCCATTCTCTCTGCGTGCTTAAAAATCCATTTATGCTGCTGTAGCTCCCCAAAGAAAATAAGCTATATTTTCCAGAAATAAATAAAAAACCAGTGTGCAAGACTTTTTAATGTTACTACTGTGTTGCACTACAAGTTGAGTAAAGGAAGGTGAATAATTTTATGTTATTCTTTAACCAAAGTAGTTGAGACAGCCAGATATTTTAGGCTGAAATTTATGTATGAGATGAAAAGAGAAGAAACACTGTAAAAAAATTCTGGTATGTACAAAAATAATCTTTCTTATTACATTGTTCTTAACAACCAAGTGGCTGTTAAAGGACTGTTTGGGAAAAAAAAGTTTATAGAAGCAGAAAGTTCTGCAGACTCTTAAAATTTACTAATATTATAAATAAGATCTACATGGTATGAAGACTAAAATATCTAAAATTAAAGTCATACTAATCCTAAATTAGTTTCCAAGATGTCATATCTCTTACACGGACAAAGTCTGATCAGTAGCAGGCAAATGACTGATTTATAATAGCCTTCCTGGAGGTTTATGGGACATCTGCAATTTTTTCTCTCTCTCTTTATGGCAGGCCTGTGATAATTTAAATCCTGCATTTGCATCAATGAATTGTTCTGTAGCTTTGCTTCTAATGGTAATTGGTTCAGGCAAATGGTACCCCCCACGCCAACCTGTGGCTTTCACTTAGAGCACAGCATCATGCAAGTGTACACAGACAGAAATGTTCATAATTCTGTCCTATAATTATGTGTATTTAGTGTGTTATTATGTATACTTGTTCTTTTGAATAATGTTTTGATTTCATAGGCCTAAAGGTATGCTCCTGTAGAAGAGTTTCATTTGAAGTAGTGTTGAGCACCCACAGATCAACTCACAAGCCACTTCAGAGGAGCAATTATGGCAAAGCTTTGAATGTTTTCTACAAAACCATACTAAACACAGTTGGTGATAATCTTCTTCCTGAAACAGAATTTGTCCTGTTAAGGTCCATCTTCATTCCCTGCCCTGTACAGAACAAAATTTAAGCCTTTAACCATATATTTCAAGGTTTCAGAAATGTGCTTCCCTACCTTCTCTGCTCTTTTTGAAGCTAAGTAACAGTAATAAAAAAAAATGGTCTCTGGCATTCCCCTGAAATGTCTTGTCATTCAGTGTCAAAACCCAACTTCCCACTGCCCCTCTGTCCTGGTTCAGCTAGGATAGGGTTAAATTTGCCCAGCCGGGGGAAGGGATCTCCAGCCGGGTTATTCACACCATGCTGATGTCAGGTCCGGGCGCAGGAGCGCAGGAAGATTTTTCCTTTGTGGTTTTGGTCCTGGGAAGCATGCGTGGCGGGCTGGCTGTGTTCACTGCTGTATTTCTCTGTATATATTTTGTCTTGTTTACTGTTATTGCTGTTTATTGTTATTATTGCTATTGTTGTTCAGATTGGTTTATTACACTGTTGTATTAAATTTCTCCTTATTTTAACCCGGGGTTTGTGCCCTACTTGTGTCTGAGGGTGGGGGAGGGACAACGGCAACATGGTCTCCGGTCCCGGCAGGGCATAAACCAGCACACCCTCTCATTTAGATTCATAAATTTGCAAATCCTTCATTCCCTCTCTAGGTATATGAAATCTAAACAAATGAATTAAAAAAAATTCTAGCTGATAGATATGCTAAGCTATATAACAACAGCTATGCTGGAACAGTTAAAGTTTTATTAGGTTTATTTTTATTCAAATCCTCCGTGTTCTCTTTTCCCACTCTTTCTGTATGTGTTTTCTGTTCCTGCATTCATTTGCCTTCAAGTGAGATTTTTCCCTTTCTTCCTTTTTGTTCTGTGGAAAAGTCCACAAAATTTAAAATATTATATTTCTTCAATAATTTAGTAGAATTAAAAGGAGATTCATAATTCAACTACATAATTACAGAGGAAGAATTTGGAACGTATTTTAAAAAATAAGTCCACTTGTTATTCAGGTGTGTTGCATTTTTTTTTTTTTTTTTTAATATATCATTTCATTTAATCTCTGTCAATCTCAAAGGAAACTTCCCATTTAGACGGTCTATTATCCATACTTAAACATAAACAAACAGTTCTATATAGTAGGGTTTATATTTCAGTCACATTTTTAAAACGCGCACTGGATTTTGTTATGACAGCTTTTCCATTTGTCACTAAAATTTGGCCTATAAAAGCTGATTCATCCTTGTCCTTTCTGCCCATCTAAGGCAAGTGTCACTTTTTTGCTCTTTGATACCTTATCTCTATTAACTATATGGTGCATTGTCCTTGACAGCTGATTACTAAGCAAGAATGATCTCTGACAGGCAGTCTGGCTTCTCTTCAATGCTACCTTTAGCAGAAACTCTGCTTATTTTTTCAGTAGCATCTTCTTTCCTGCTCTCTTGCCCGCGCTGGCCATAACCATTTTACAGCCTTTCTGGAACTCATTTCCTGTTTCTCCTGTTTTACAGCAGTGTCTTCCTGTGAGAAGGCTCTGTGTGAACATGGGGAAGGGTCGCATTGAGTCAGAGAGCAGTACCAGAACAAACTGGAGTTGAAATCTGACTCTCAAACATCTCAACATAATGGTAGAGGAGAACAGGACACATGAGGTAGAACAAAGTTACCTTATATTGCTAAATGAATGTCCTTCCAGCCTTCCTTCTTTGTATGCTTATGCATATATATATATTAAAATATAATGGATCATACAGTTTTAAGCCCATAGCTGCATTTTATTTCTGCTGCCTAATAAGAGTATTGACATGGTTTCAGTGGCTGCTCTGAGCACTGTTTGAATAAAAAAAATTATGCTTTATTAAATCCATGATAGAAGTTAAATTATGTTTTTCATATTTCTTTCTCTTTGAAATCACTCAACAGATAACAATCCAGGACATCAGAAAGTATGTATTTTTGCAAGCAAATGAAAGTATGTGTAAGAAATCTAAGAAGATACTGATGAGGAAATTCAGGAACTGATTCTTGAAATTGCTGGGATAAAAACACTTCCCAGAGGGTTTGCTTGATTGTTTTATTCAGAATTCCTGAAAACTTTCTCACATATACTTCCCACCCTTCCATACCTTGAGTTTTGCTCTGCCTATATCTTTTACAGATGTATCTGTGGGAGTCTGCACCAACTTTAAAAGTGCTGTCCAGATTCTTTCTTTAAATATAATTTTTTACTGTCTTTCTGCTTAAGGAAAAAACATATACTCATTAGAAGGCTTCAGCAAGTCCAGCTAAAATAAGAAATGTTTTGTAGAGCCATGTTAAGTGGCTTACAATGTATCTAGTTATCTGTCAACTTTCCAGAAGCAGAATGACTATTACAGATGACAAAACTGTTGAACTTAAAATAATTATCATACTCTTTGCATGGAGGTTTTGGTGATCAGACTCAGCATAACTATGTGGCTTCATCCTCCAGCCAGAGGCTGGCTGTACCTAACAGTGCTTTGGGAATGATTAAGGTAGATTCTGCATCCAGACTGTGCACTCTTTGACCTCCTAGTTGTCTAGCAACAGCAATATGAAGGGTCTATACATAATAAAATAAAATATAAAATATTAAATTAAGGTAGCCTATGCTTTTCTGCCTTGTTACATTTTAATTTTTGTAGTTGTCTTTCCTGAGTTGCTACCAATGGATTACATGTTTCCTTGGGCAGGAGGCAATGATTAAAGGCTGCTTTAGTTGTTAGGCAGAATGCAAGCAGTTAATCACGAGACTATGAAGCACATTTCCAGTGAAGAAAGCTTTATTTATTTTCTTGCTTGTTTGATTGTTCACTTGCTTATTTTACATATATCTCTGAGGACCACTGGGAAATTACGATATTAGTAGGAGATATAAAACATGCTATCACAGAACAGATATCCAAGTCTGGCTTGTGTTGCCTGATTGTTTCTGTAGGGCTGCACACAGCTGGAACTTCTACAGACTTGTCATGAGGGCTGGAGACTCCCTGCAGACCTCAAGTGCAGCGTGTCTTCCATATGCCTCTTTTCCAAGCATCTTTCACAAAGGAATAGGAAAGGCTGAAGGAGCTGGCCTTATACATTCCCTAAGTCTAGTCTCATAAATCCCGAGGAAATTAAAATACCTCAGGATGCAATTTTAATTATAGTTTTTCTTTATTTCTTCTTTTGTTTTTCACTTGTTATGTGTCCTAAGAAGAGAACAACATGCAAATACAATTGTTTACCACTACAACGGGGAGATAAATCCTGTTAATTTGTTCAGTCCTTTAATGTTGCACAAAACACAATATATAAAACGAAAGCAGGAAAGCAATTAAGCTTCTTGAAACCAGTAAAATATTTAAGATTTTTGAAAGAAGAGTGATGGGATTTGGTTTTGGGTTTTGTTTGTTGTATTTACTTTTGCTTTTGAGAGTGTGTGTGACTAAGTCTGTACTAGTGTTCTGACTATATGGTTTCTGGCAAAGTGTGAAAGTAAGGTGCAAACTTGTAAGAGGCTAAAATGAAATGTGTTAATAATTTTTTTGGGTTGAACTGTAAAGGAAGGCATAATGCCACCAACAGTAAGTGGACAATTTGTGCAGATGGTAGTTCAGGGATGCCACAAATCCCATGTGCAACAGGTTCATAGCAGCAGATGTTGGAGACTGAGACACCTCAACAGGCACAACTTACTTCCTTTCCTCATGCATTACTTTGTGTAATACACGCTGTACTTTGTGCTTATCTGGGTATGATGGTTTTCAACAACCCCATCACTGTGATGTTAGTGACAGTGCACTTTGTTCTGCTGATAGATGGCTTTTAGAGGTAAACTTGTTTTGTGTAAGTACACAGATGAGGCTTTTACATCACCTTTATTATCTAATTGGAAGAAAGGCCTTGTGATGAAATGTGAGAGACAGCAAGCTTCCTCATATCACCACAGAATACTGAAGTCATTCAAATGACATCAAAGACTACTTATAACTTACAAAGTCTACTATGCTTCTGGAAGGACCCCAGAGTACAAATATTCACATGAAAATGCTATTCAGTGTATGTTGTCTTAACAAACAAGGACATTTTTGCAAGATAATTTTACCGGTGATAATGTTTTTCAGTTTGCATAGCTGAATATAATGTGTTTCTTCGATTTCGAATTCTTTTCAGTTTCTTCATACATTGACTATCCCCCTTCCGCATCCTCAAAAAATGGGGAAAAAATCCCTAAACCCAAAAGCTATGTTAGCCCAAATATTTCCTTGGGGGAGAAGACATGGAAGAGTGATGTATCAGAGCTTTACTGTGTCTCTGCTGATAAATCTTGCAGGGTATGTTTTGCTTTGGTTAGATGTGTCTGGTTTCCAGATACCTGAATTTTCTGAATCATCCAGCAAGCCTGTTTCAGTTGAGCTTGCCTGGGACATTAAAAAAGCAAATGACCATAAAAACTGCTTTGTGCTTTCTGAACTCGTGAGCACAGTGCGATGGTCTTTCTTTCTTAAGGAATCAAATCTATTTTTTCTGATGTTCATGCCCATTTAATACTTGATCTTCTATAAGGTACTGCATACTTTCCATCAGCAGAGAGGAACTGTCAGTGCTTTCCTTACAGAAAATTGCATTTAAAAATTTTGTTTACTTGTAATTAAACTGAAGTGATGACTTGTTAAAGTTTTTTAACATCAAGAATAGACTCAATTTAAATTAGGAGTCGATAACATAGACTCCTGGAGTGAATGTATGAATATATGTGGGTTTAAGCATGTGCATGTATGTATACATATGCATAGATAGACACAGATATATGCATAAAAAGTAGAGAAATGTAATTTGAAGAAAAAAGTTAGTAAACAAACATGTCATGGGGATTTCAAATTTTACAAAGGTGTTGTCAGATGGCCAGCATACTATTATTTTTCCATATGTGATTTAGTGAGAATTAGAAAATTAATCCTGTAACAAGGATTAGAGGCCAATCCACTGAAATGAAAAGAGAGAAGGAAATAAACCTGACCGGACATTTTATGTAGATGACATGACAAGCTGCCTTCCCATCCTCGTGTCTGATCTTCTGGTCCCTGGACAAGCTGCATCACATTGCCAATTTGTTGTTTCATATGATGATTTATGAACTAGCTGGAGATTTCTTAGATGGAAATTCTGTGTGCTATTAAGTTTGCTGATCCAGTTTAGACCACTACATCCTTTGCATTAAAATCATCATTGCAGTACATACAGTATGTCCCCATCAGACTGGGGAATTATCCTGGAGACAGGGAGATGAATGGTGAAACTTTGTGCCCTCCTCACTCTTGACCTCAGTGGGTTCAAGATTTTAACTTCCATTTCCTGCAGGAACCATTTCTTGTATTTCATAGAGTTTATACGGACTTGTAATGTGCCATCTTAATTTCTCTCCTTCACTCAGACAAATTAAACTTTTTCAGGTAGTTTCTTTTCTAGCAGATTCTTTCATTTGCTCTGCTTGCTGAGTAGATTATCTTTAACTAAAGGCACATCTTTGCAAATAGTCATATTTGAGGACATCTGGAACTTTCTCTCTTCATGTTGAAAACTTTATTAATGTCAGCATTTTCCTAAAGAATAAGAAATGCACCAATAACATTACCAGCATCCTTATCATGAATAGCTTGAAAAGCTATTCCAGTCACATGTTACTGAAGGACTATGCTCGGATGAAGCTTTTACCTTTACTGAGAGAAGACAAGGCAACATCAAAGAGTTTTGGCCTCTTAAAGCGGTTACAACTCCCTCATGGACTGGGAAAGTGAAGCAACAGAATATTGCTAATCATTCGTTTAAGTCTGCCTCCTGCAACACTGCTAGGGAACACTATCATTGCAAGGAAGGATGTAAGCAAGGTGAATGGATATCTGCTAACTCTGGAATTCAGTGCAGCTGTATGTACACCTGGTAATAAAATAAGATTAAAGGGAAAATCTGAACACCCTTTTTGCATCTCGTAACATATGTGCCCTGAATTTTATAAAGACAACAGAGCTGTTTGTACGTTTGTTGCAGGAGCTCATTGCTGAATTCAAGTGGAGGATAGACATTGCTTTTCAGAAACAATATGATTGATTATTCAGATCTCTAACAGGACTGCATGTTCTTGAATGAGACTCAAAATTATGAAAGGCAAGAACTCCAAGAGCAACACATTTTATGAAAAAGAAAACATTTTGGTAGTGCAATTGAATCCCATGCTAAAATTCAAGCAGTGCAGTACATTGCTGGCCAAATTTTTCTGCATGCGGATATATCCCCACAGGTTCTCACTGGGTGTTTCTCTGTTGTGGAGGCTCATTGTGTGCTTGAACTTCCTCCAGGAGTACTGTCAGGGGCTAATCTTTATGCCTGTGTCTTATCAGTACTTAGGCAAAAGGCAGTTGTGACCTTAGTGCTGAGAACTGTAAACTGCCAGTTGCACAGCTGAAGGGGACAGGACATCAGTGGATCTGGAAACACTTGACAACTGTCTTGAATGACACCAGCTGAGAGTGGGAATACTCGTGTCTGTGGTCAATATGCTCCTTGCAAAAAAAAAAAGATACATGTGAGGGATGGAAGGTGCTGATTTCATACATGTTTGGTATTCCTAAGATCATCTTGGAAAGCCATCACTCTGAATTCACTCCTGAAGACTCTGTCATCCCTTCTTTGACGCTTTTCCTGCTCTCTGCACCAGAAAAAAAATCTGCTTCATTAACACCACAGAGTAACTTGACATATTATTTTAGTACACACCCAAAATGCAGTCTGGTTGTGGAGAAGATACCACATTTTTTGCAACTTGTTCTGTGTTTTTACGGTATTATTTTAACCTTGGGCATTTCAAAGGCATAGCAGAGGTATTGGCAGTATTACTTGGAGTTATGCTATAACCTGTTCTGAGATGAAAGCCATTAGTGGGCCAATGTGTAGATTTAAAACAAAAAAAACTGTCATACACTTTATTAAAACAATGGATTGTGCCAAGCCCAGACCCTGAGGCTCAAGAGAAAATGTGATCAAACCTGTCTAGGCATAAACAAGTTACTGAAGATAATAGTTGAAGTTGCCTAAAGCTTGGTAGGTCAGTGCTAACACAGTACATTAAGCAATGATTTTCCTCAACACAGGACAGAGCAGCCATTATCTGGAATTTATGTTTGCTGGATAAAATAAGTCCGAATTGAGAATTGTAAGTGAGAGTTTGAAAGGATTTTTTTTTTTTTTTTTTTAACTAGAATAATTCCTTCAGAGAAACCATTTTATGGACAGATTCTGAAATGTACTCCATGTTCACTGTGTACATTGCAACCCCATGGATATCCAACAGATGACTATGACATCGGCCTGGGATGATTGTTGTTTTCCCCACAGTTGTCCTTCAGGACCTGGACAGGAATTTTGGTATGTGAGGTGGGCTGGTTTTCAGAGTGGATGATGGATTTTCCATGTCTTGCTTTGATATTTTGAGGACATTGTTCTATCTTTCAGGAGGCAGGCATCTCTGAATAATTTACTTATCATATATGTATTTCTGAGTTTTAAGCGTACAACCTAGGTGTCTATGTACATGTTTCATTTGAGGAACCTAATACTGACAGCAGTGCTATGGCAGTGATATCATTAGTAGTCACTAAGAAAGTTGCTCTTATACCTATGATAAAAGTACATTCCAACAGCAGACAGATTAGACACATTTTCAAACAAAGATACCAGAAAATATGGTAAGCCATAGGACTGTTGCTTATTTTGCTATTGATTTCTTAGGGAATCACACTCTGCTTATGGTGGCAGCTTAAAAACTTAGACACAGATTTGGAGGGCTACTCTGAAAGTATTGACTGCACTATTTAAGCCCGTCGTTTTGGCCTTTAATGAACTGCAGCTATTGAAAATAGACCAGGCAGGTGTCACTGAAAACCTGTTTTTAAATCGTTCATGGGCTTTGTTTGATTTTAAAATCACATTTCCACCCACAGTAGATGCAGATGGGCTGACTGTCAAAATTCCTTCATAGCTAGGGAAAGCTGCTACTACCAGGAGTGTTTCATCAAGGATATTTGCAATCATCATCTTTCTGAGAATTTGTTTAATTAAAACATGTTTAACACTTTGTGAAAATTAGTTTTGCAAGAACACAAAACTGTTCATCTCAGTCTTCTGTTTCAATTACCAACATTTTCCAAACCTCTGAATGAGGTCCTTTCCATTTTTGAACAGTGTTATGGTGTCTTCTGCTATGGACAGTGGAAAGGATGCATCAGTGTCACCCAGCCCACAATGAAGGGAAATGCAGGTTTTCTCTACCACACTCTGACTTTCTGTGGAGTCAAATGTGGTCTTATTAGAAAATATACTGATTCCATATATTTCCATCCCACCTGAGAAACTGTAGAAGCGAGTTCACTGTTCAGAGAGAAAAAAATAATTTTTGTTTATCTTTTTGTGAAGGTCATGCTTGCTCTCTTCAGTGGCAAATGGCAGGAGAAAGAGACTTTATTTACTCTGATTTTTGTGGGTATAGCTGCAAATACTGCTCAGTTTTCTTACAACTGCTTTTTTTCAGGGCCATCCGCAGAAACCAGAATCATAACTCTGTTACTTTGTGCTAATTTGAAGAGAGAAACTGCTGTGAAATACCCTAGAGAAATGTTAGTTACCTATCACAGATATTTTTAAAAGAAATTTTTACTTTTATTAATTTAATTTTTGATCCATTTTGATCTGGAAGTTAACAATCACAAAAGATTTTTTAATAGGCAGCCAATAAATCATCTGTAAAAGTACTTTCATAACCTCTCAGATGTGTCTGTCTGGCTAGATTTTAGAGATGACACACTTGAAAAAGAAAAGTGTTGTAAACTTTCGTTTATTTAGGAAACATTTAATAATAGTAACATTTCCCTTTCCAGACTACGGGGATTATGGGCTGTTAAAACCCACAAAACTGAATGAAAATCTTTAGGTTGTCCACATTATGCTTGTAAATAGCCAGATAATGTGTATTTGCTTTGTTGGAAGTCTCTAAGGGATCGTGTTTGTGATATTAGGCACTGAACACATGCCTACAGAGAGACAGCCTGGTGCTGAGGAGTTGTGGTTTAGCCACAGCCAGCAGCTAAGCCTCCCACAGTCACTCACTCATTCCCCCCTGGTGGGATGGGGGAAAGAACAAGAAAGGTAAAAGTGAGAAAATTCGTGGGTTGAGATAAGAATAATTTTTAAAATATTAATGAAGAGGAGAATAAGAAAAAGGGAGATAAATAAACCCCAAGAAAAGCATGTGATGCAAATGAAAAACAATTGCTCACTGCCAACTGACTGATGCTCAGCCTGTTCCCAAGCAGCTGCCCTCCAGCCAGCTTTCCCCCTAGTTTATATGCTGAGCATGATGTCATATGGTATGGAATATCCCTTTGGCCAGTTTTGGCCAGCTGTCTCAGCTGTGTCCCCTCTCAGCTTCTTGTGCACACCCAGCCTCCTTGCTGTCAGAACAGAATTGGAAGCTGAAAAGCCCTTGACTTACAAAGCACTGCTCAGCAACAGCTAAAACAGTGTGTTATCAACACTATTCTCATCCTAAATCCCAAACACATTACTATACCAGCTACTAGGAAGAATATTATCCCAGCTGAAACCAGGACAATATCTACCCCTTATTCTATACCAGCTACATCATACCCAGGTCCCACACTTTACAATAGAGTCTAATTAACCACCACCACTTTTTCTGTCTTTTGATATATACACACAGATATAATTCCCTTAGTCTGTGGACCTTCCCTCTAAAATGTCCGTTGAGTTTATTTAGTCCATGACTTTGGGCTTCATCTCTCATAACAGTCCTTCAGGGAAGGAGAGATGGTGGGTGGTGTTGGACTGTTGCATGCTGAAACCAGCACTAATTCCATCAAAACTAATTCTTCATTAACCTGGGTGATTCTTACTGTAATACCATTGATATGGTATATAGTAACCATAGTACTGATGACATGCAATATTGTACAGCAATTAATGTCATACAATTCAAATCACTGGCTATTCTCATCCAAAATCAAATCCCCTTGATGTACACATCAGACTTCCACATCCTTTCACATTACTCACCAAATGCACCCAGGTCCTGGAGCAAAAGCAATCCTATGGATGCATTTGTCTTTGCCCAAAGTAGGAATAACCCAGACTGTCTTTCCCAATATAGTTTTTATGTGCTCTCTACAGTATGTAAAATTTTGATTGGGTAGGGCCAGCTCAACTGGCAGATTCTCTAGCGTTGACTAACCAGGTGGCTTTTGCTAAATGTGTATCTCAGTGTTTGATTATCCCACCCCACTATTGCTCTCAGTGTAGTCTTTAACAGTTCATTGTAATGTTCAGTTTTCCTGGAGGCTGATGTATGAGGTGATGTGATATACCCACTCAGTGCCATGTTCCTTGGCCCAGGTGTCTATGAGGTTGTTTCAGAAATGAGTCCTGTTGTCTGACTCAATTCTTTCTGGGGTGCCATGCTGCCAGACTTGCTTTTCAGGGCCCAGGATAGTGCTCTGGGCAGTGTCATGAGGCATGGGATGTATCTCCAGCCATCTGGTGGTTGCTTCCACCATTGTAAACACATGGCACTTGCCTTGGCGGGTTTGTGGGAGTGTGATGTAGTCACTCTGCTAGGTTTTCTGGTATTTGTATTTCACCCATTGTTCTTCAATACCACAGAGGCTTTAACCACTTGGCTTCCTTGATTGCAGGACATGTTTCACATTCATGGCTAACCTGTGCAATAGTGTCCATGGTTAAGTTTATCCCTTTGTTAAGATGGTCCCTTAAAATAGGCAGTAAGATCAGCATTTCTACTCTGTCTGGGAAACTGCCCACTGGAAACTGAAGTGGCATTTTTCCCTGGAAGTACCCCCTTTTCTGGTTGTTTTTTCTTGCAACTCATGTACCTGTGTCTCTAGGGTCAAGAGAGATTTTCCATCCCACTTCCACATGTTCTCTCTGTGATCACACAGGTGAAACTACAGGGTGTACTGTGGTGTGTACACTCTATATCTGCGGGAGATATGGACACGCACACGACCAGTATGATCAAGCAATGCCAACTTATTGAAGGTAAGCAAGCCCTTTTATAATGCTTTCTCCTGTGCACGCGAACAGTATGTGGTACAATTCCTTATGTCTGGATAGTCAGCTTTGTCCATGCACTTCAAGCCTTCTTGCGATTGGATAATAAGCGCCACACTCAATGTCTTTCTCCACTCAACCCATCTCCTGGAGATGTTTGTTTGCTGAGTTCTTTGTTTTCCTTTCAGGGCTATGTCCTTGTCATGTCCTTGCCGAGGCGTGCACATATGCAGGATTGCTCACATGTCCATTATCTCCCAACATATATCCTCCCTCTTGAGCAGAGGAATGCTTACTCCTAATAGTTGAGATACTGGTCCATACAAGTGGGGAGTAAGACATATCCTCTTCGGATTGCTGAAACTCTGGGGACAGTTTCTCCACAGCCTAGACGCAGGCCCATAGGGAGGAAGAGAAACTTCCTTTTAATTTCTGGAATTGGTCTGCCAATTCATCCACCGTTTGTCCCTCTCCATCTTTCCAGGTCATTACTGGCAATGAGTAAGCATATAACGATGATGTGCTCCGTACAAGCTTCTGTCACATGGGTCACTTGCACTGGACTTCATCTGGATCTTTGGATAACTGCTTATTGTCCAGGTTATCATAAATCATCTCCAGCATGGCTAATTCCCTCAGGTACTGGATACCTCTCTCCATGATGGTCCATTTGGCTGGGTGACATATAATATCTTCCTCACAAGGATACCTTTCCGTTCATGCCTGACAAGAGCCTCTTACAGAGGCTGAGAGTTTGTGTCCCTTTTCCAATTGCTTTGTCAATGTCCCCTTCCCTAGAAAAGGTTCCCAGATGTTTGGCTTCCTTACTGTCTAACTCCAGGCTACTGACCCTGTCGTCCCAGCATTGAAGCACCCAGGTGAAAATGTGCTTGCAAATATATTTTGCATATCTTATACTCTAGGATAGGGATTGGGTGGTTACCTCATTAACGAGTTCTGCCTCTTCCTGTGATGGCCCTGCATTGGAGTGGCCTTCTTCCCCTTCTTCATATGAGTTTATTAGTTTACTAAATTTTGCATCCAGTATTTCTTTTTCTGTATAGGCACAACTGATATCAGAATGGGTTGGTTCTCTAGTTCAGCTGCAGTGCCTGTCAACCGGGGTTGGAGTAGGCCCAATTCCTGTCAGATTTAGAGACTTCCTCTTCCCCTTGAGGGTACTGAATAGTGTTGAACGGGCCCAGTGGGCATGGGCCAGGCTCCATTATGTTGCAGTGATTTGTGTCTCTCTGGAATTTCCTGGGTAACAGCATACTTTTTCCAAATATTTTACTGTTTTTTCTTGATTCTGCACTTGTTCAGGGGTGAAGTTCCAAACACTGGAGGTGTCCACTGTCCTATGTACTTGCCCATGCTATCCCACATCCCCTGCCGCTCATAAATCTCCCTCCTCAGGGCAGATCTCTGGTGGTATTCTTAAATAGTTGTTAAATATTAATCAAGATCTGAAACACATTCAGGAGATATAGAGATAAGAACATTCTGATTTGAACATCCAAAGGATATTCAAAATTCTCAAGAGCTATTGTAAGTAGCTGGGAGGAGAAGGGGAGATGAAGGAGCAGGGGGAAAGACTCTCCCATTGTCTCCCCCATAGATTGGCTCTCCACAGAGAAAAAGTAAAGGATGTAGTTATTATAAGTTGCTGAGAGATGGTTCCCAAAGTATGGAGATGATGGTAATGCTGAGTACAAATACCAGGTTAATCCCATGACCAGTAATTTTATGTCATCATAAGATAGTGTTACACAATACATGAAAACGTTAACCTTAACCCAGCTCCCAGAGGTGATAATCAGCACAAAAGGGAACGTACACACCAAATAAGGCATTAGATAAAACAAATCTGAGAACAAGCACAACTCTGAGAGAAAATAAATCAACATTGTGACCAGTGACTATTAAACTAATATAATGAATGCTTATAACAAATTCATTTTAACACGCTCTGCTCAGATCTGTTATTATCTCAACCCTTCAAGACTCACACTGGGTGCCAAAAAGGACTGTTGTGGTTTAACCCAGCAGGCAGCTAACCACCACACAGCTGCTCACCCACACTCTGCCCCCAGTGAGATGGGGGAGTAATTAGAAGGGTAAAAGTGAGAAAACTTGTAGGTTGAGATAAGAATAGTTTAATAATTGAGGTAATAATAATAATAATAGAAGACATAGATTGTAATGAAAAGGAGAATAACAAAAAGAGAGAGAAATAAAACCCGAGAAAAACAAGTGATGCAAATGAAAACCAGTTGGTCACCATTAACTGACTGATGCCCAGCCACTTCCCAAGCAGCAGCTCCCTGGCCAACTTACCCCCTAGTTAATATGCTGAGCTTGATGTCATATGGTATGGAATATCCCTTTGGCCAGTTTGGGTCTGTTGCCCTGACTGTGGCCCCTCTCCGGTGACAGGAAATGTGGCTTCTCCAGTCCTTGTGGCAGGAATTTATTGACTCCAGCTTTATAATAGAAAGACAAAAGACATGAGAAGACAAACATCGTTATTTATACTTTACACAGGAGGGGACCGAAGCAGAGAGAGTAAACATCTTCCTGGCATATAGGCTCAGTTAACCCTCTTCTCCAGGGGTCACATCTCCTCTCTGGCTTCTTTCAAATGATGAGTGCCAGGTGGAACAGAAACCCTGGGCGCCTTCCAGACAACTGCTAACCAGAGCTGGAGGGAGAGAAGCAGCTCTCTAGCTCCAGGGAGATTCACTGGACAAATTCACCAGCTACACCTTCCTGACCTTTAAGATGTTTGTCAAAATGCTTTTAAAAGATGGAGCTCAGTGAATAAAACAGGATAAAGATCTGGTTGTCCTTTCATTTTCAAAGAGGAGTCAGAAAGTCTAGAGTTTTCAAAGCGAACATTGCTTTCTTGTATAGTCCTCAATGTCCAAGAAACTTTGGCTTCTACCTCGGAAATGCTCCATTACAAAGAGGGGTGCTAAGAAAGTAAAGATGTTAACAGTGTTGATATAAAACTCTGATTAAGACTGTAAGAACAGCTAAATAAATTACTCTGATTAATAAACCTCCCATGTTGAAGCTTACACTGCCTGCTGTTTGTGCTTTATGCTCATTTTTCTTTTTCTTAAAGTTGCTTTGTAACACTTACCCCCACCACCTATTTTGTTATTTTTAACTTTCCATTGCTACAAAGCTCTTCTTGTTTGTTGCTGTGACATTACCACCGAAGCCTGAGCTTTCCCACCCAGTTGCATCATTGCTTTACAGCACAATAATGTTGAATTTGGAGCAGGAAAAAACACTTTTGAAACAGAAGCAGAAACCATGATGTAGAACAAGCGTGCTGCTACACTGCAGCCTATTTAATTAACAGAATCGATCACTTCTTGGAAAGGATGGAGTGATTTGATAGAATTCAGGGAGAAAACACCTCCTATTCAGAGCAGGAATAGTTCCTTTCTGACACTCCCACTGCTTTTTAAAATTACTCTCTGCTGATCCCCACAGAGGAGAGAAAAAATGAATTTTTTTTTTCATATATATTTAGAACCTCAGAGTCTCCAGAATGATAAGTGACTTTATGGCATATTTCTCTCACAGGATGAGGTCTTCTTTGTCAAACTACTTTGTCAACTACTAATGCTAAAATGAACTAATTATTTCAATACAGTAAATGCGCATTGTTTCAAAATACATTTTAAATGCAAAGCCCATATATGCACTCATATACACAGATATGCACACTGCTATACATGCACACATACATGCAGACATAAAGAAACAGATTTTCCAAGTTAGAAATATGGCATATATTTTCAAATGTAACCCACCCAGTTTGTGACTGAAGAGTTTTGAAATAAAAAACATAGCATCAAAACTGCATGTACTGTTGTTCAAATAATAAAGGTGGTGGCCAGTTCTTCAAAAGTTCTTAACACCTGCTGAAATAACTGAACTCTGCACCTTAAGGACAATAGCAAACCCATTGTTGTTCATGGATTTATCTTTCTCTTTCAATAAGACAGTAAAATTCATGTGGGTGCATCATATTTGCATAAGTGCATTTATGTTAGCCCAACCACTACAGGAGCCAAAGTGTTTACATAGAATGTGTTGTTCGCTGCAAAGCAGTCAGGCAAGCAAAAAAAGCCACCAAAACCCATTCAAATTAAGTCCCTGTGAACCCAAATTTACTGTATTTCATCCTGAGGTAAGCTCTTTATACTTCTCATGACTGCAAAAATTGAGGATTAAAATTCCAGTTTTATGTCTTCTGTCATCCTCACAAACGTGAAACTGGAATGTCAAGACCATCTGACTTTTGCATATTTACATATAATGGAGTTTGTCCTGTTGTTACTAGTTTCAAAACTAAGGGTATCAAAACTCTATATAGAGTATCACAGTTAATTTTCTAGAAGCTTAAACAGCTCTGGAGAATTGAAAATGAGGAACAGCTGGAGTGTTTTATTTCCATTCCTTTGTGTAAATTATGTATTTCTTAACACCTATTTATTTTCAGGAAACAGTGTTAGCCTCATTGCAGAGATACATACATAATTTAAAAATATTTTTTCCCTCAGAATGGACAGCTACTTTTGTCTGTATCAATGTAACATACAGATCTAGCAACCACTTCAGCCCTGAGCTGAATAAACTCAGCCTCATTGTTTTGTTTGTCATACATACAGTACTAAAGCAGTCGCTTTTCTTCATAAGCTAAAATATTGCCAGTGGCAGGCCTGCACAATTGTAGGGTTTGCCAGGAGGCAGAGAATAAAAAAGTTCTTTATGTCTAACAATGTCACTTGCAGAAGAATCAGACCTCCCACTTTAGAAATAGCAAAATTAAGTGGACACAGTCTTTTCCAAGCAAACTCAGGTAAAAACTATGTTTCATCAGCTATGTTTAAAGTTTTTGAGTTTTCTCCCCTGAGAATATAGTGAACTGTCAAAAACGTTGGGGTCAGGAATAGAGCAGGCTGCCTGGCTTTAAACAACCGGGTACTAAGGCTGGGTAGAGTCATGATCGTGCTCATATCTGCCACACGCAACTGGGTGCTGCCATGTTTTGTGCTTTCACCCACCTCTCTTGGGGGCTGTAGCCTTCTGTAGGTTGCCCATGGGCTGAACTCAGAGGAGTGACAGCCAAGTCTGTCGGTATTCAAGGCTCCCATTAAGTGTGTTCTTGAAGGTTACTTGGAATGACTTTGCTCCAAACATCAGCCATGTTTCCTAGTATGTCTTAGTGACTGTTGACCTGAGCAATCTCCTAGCTCAGTTTATGATATTTCCACATCTGATGGGGCAGACTGGAGATGTGATGATCTGCCACTGTAAAGACGAGCAACAGAGAAAAGGGCACTCAGTATCCCTTTCTGCTAGATCTAATTTTCAGTTAAGTCTGGGGAGGTTCAGGCTTCCATGCAGAAGATCACTTCTTCCCATCCAAGCCACAACCCCATGTTGTACCGCTTGCAGGAACGATTCAGAGAGCAGTTGTCTGCAGGCAGTGATCTGTGAGCAGCCTGTCACGTTGGCTACAGGAGGTCTCTGACACAAAGACATGCAGTTTAAAAGCAGTCAGAGGTCTATAGCTTTGACCCTGTTATGCTGTCTTGTGTATAGGGAAAAGAAAACAAAATGTTAAGCTTTTCACAGCTAATTAACTAGTTAGGGATAAATTTGGCTGCTCCCTCATAACAGCATGGCACAAATTAGGGCACAAATAACCCTTACATGTGACATTGGTTTAAAATGGACTTTGGCTTTGCAGGAGTTGTGAAATCTTTATAATCATCTAATAAAGCTGCTCCCCAGAGTTTAGGCTTTTTGCTTCAAAAAAACAAACACTTGTAAAATATTCTGTCAAAGCCTTCCTGCAACATTCCTTTTACTGGTCCAGAGCCTACAGCCTCCTTTATTGAATTTCTAATAAATAATATATTTTTAACTGTTTATCTCTCAAAACTGCAAGTTGGTTTTATCCTATGGCAAAAAAAGCAATGTTGAGATTCATAAAAGAGTAGAATTAATGGTGTGCTAATGCACTACATTTTTCACTCTGAGAAATCCAGTTCTAGCCATGTATGCTTGTATGACCACTTACTTCATGGAGAGGAATGAGAAAAATGAGAAAATCTGAGTAGATTTGTGTGTGAATGGACACACTTGAGGGACAAGCACATAAATCTTCACTTGTGAAAACAAGACTCAGTTGTTCTTTGTCACATAGTTTGTAATATTTATAAAATCTGTCCTTTTAGTATACAGATACTCCCAGGTAGGGCAGTTTTCCCTCAAACATGGCCTGTAGGTTTGGGTTTTGTTTTTTTTTTTTTTTTTTTTTTTTTTTTTTTTGTGGTTTTTTTTTGGTTTTTTGTTTGTTTGTTTGTTTGTTTTTTTTTCTTCTTCCCCCCCCCCCCCCCCCCCCCCCCCTTATTGCCTTCTCTCTCTCTTTTCACCTTGCTTTACAATGAGTTTCTTAGTTCTGTTTGAAAGATAAAGCCGGCATCCGGTGAGTTTTCAAAGCTCAGAGGCTACTTCTGATTTCCAGTGCCATATACTGTGCAACCTTCCCAAACTGATATGAAGAGACATCCCATGTTGCCGGGCGCTTGCACGGGTATTTCCTTTGTTCTTCTGGTTTACCCTGATGCTTTATGCAAAGGTACAAATAGCTTCATGAGGTAAATGGCAATGATTAATGGAGCTCTAGTTTACTAGACTGCAGGGGATGTCCAAGCTAATTACATTTCCTCCAAGACTTCCTTGCTATTTTGTTCCCAAATGTGCAAACTGTGTGATACACTCTGCACTCTAAGTGCTGTATGAGATAGCCATTAACTGCAGTGACTGACTTACAAAAAGCTAATGTTTCCTATCCAGCATGACTAGCATCCTTTGCACTTACTTGGTTTCTGTCTTTGATCTGTACTTAAAGGAGAAAAAAGCTGTCATGTTTAGCTGGAAAGCAAATCCCTCACAACCTGCTGTTATACTCAGTCCAAGGAATTGTGGATCTGAGAATCTCATTAATATTTTTGGATAGAAATTTTAAAAAAGTTTAGGAGGACCATGCTCTATGGCACTCTAATCATAGCCCAGAATTGTGTTAATTCCTCTCAAAGATTGATTCAGAAGAAAACCAAATCAAAAACTAAAGAAATGTCAAATAGACTTCTATGTTAATTTTTCAAGTGACACTTTTTTTTTTTTTTTTAAGGTGACATTTAATGGCATTTGGCTATTTCGTCTTATTAAAATATACTTTTAAAAAATTAGGTGAAACCTGACTCTGCCATGCAAAAATCTCAGTAGCAACCATTGATTAGGAAATAATAGTTTGATGGTTTTGAAAATTTATCTTCGTGTCTGTGCTTGTAAGAACGCTTCACAAAAATGACACTTGCCCTCTCTTTTGCTGAGCAGCAGTATTTTTCTTCCGTTTTTGTGAGTAGATTTTTAGAGGAAGAATGCAATACCGTAGCAGCAATGTGAATGAGCTCTGCCATCTAGAAGAGCTCTATTCACAGATTCCTTTTGATCTTCAGATACTGAGCTGGAAAGATAAAGAATAAGAGAATTTGAGTAGACATTTCTGAATTGGCCTGCTTAAGAAAAGACAAGCAATTTAAAAAAAAAAAAAAAAGATATAGACCCAGCAAAAGAAAATACAGCTACCCATTTTGTTTTCCATACAGAAAGCAATACCTTCCCCACAGAGGAACAATCCAGCATACAAAAAGGGACTCTGAGCACTGAACGCTTTGAACTGCAATATGATAGCAGAAAGATGCTTATAAAACTAGCCCAGTAACTGAACTTTCACAATGGACTCTTAAGGTCAACTCTATGAAAACATGGGCGGAAGAGCAAGGCAAAGAGTTTGCAAGAATCTATATCCACCAAAGGATTTATAATTGAGCTAACACAAATTATCCATCTGTAGCAAATCAATCTGAAAACATCCTGAATGTCTGACCTTTAGAAAAAGGGTATTAAGCGAATGAGAAGTTGAGGTCCCATTGAGCTCTTATCTAATTCAGCAAAGTCTGACTTTTTACCCTCAGTGTTTGACTAAACAATATCCTGTTAGCTCTGTTCCTTGGATGTGCAGAGAATGCTCTGTTTTTAAAGTAATTCTCAAAGGCTTGCTTTTTGCCTGCCGTTAGAACTATGTACCATTTACTGAAGCTGCAGATGGAGTTGTGTACATGCTAAAATGCAGTCCCTGTATTTTGCAAAGGGATAAGGAGTGGACACGGGACTATGCACCAAATAGCATCAATCTTTTATTAGTTTATCAGTCTCCCAGTCTACTGAGATTTTTTTTTTTTTTTCTGTAGAAAAGCTGAGAGTTCTTAATTTTTAAGAGCAAAGAGAGAGCTGATTTATATTTAAGTGTGAATTTCCTTTACTTTGCAAGAGGGCATTTTAAATCAGTCAATTGACCATAAAGTAAAATCTATGTAAGAAGAAAACTACCAATCCAGGCTTTTTAATAAAAACAAAACTTTATTAAGAAAAAAATCAGGTTATTAAGCTAACCCAACTTACATCTGGACAGCAGGACAGATAAACAAATTTTATGTACTATAACAATAAAGATGTGTGGCCAGAAACTCTTCCCTGAGAATTCTGAATGCATTGAAATATGTTAACATAAGAAATGACTGTACAATATCTCCTTTACTTTATAAGCGATAAAAGAGTGAAAGTTCAGTCCTCCAAAAGCCTAATGAAATTGGAAGCATCATGAGATCTTTTTAGGTGAAGTACATTTCAATATCTCCTGTGGTTATTCAAATTATTGGTCCATTGAGGATTATCTTTTGAAAGTGTCAGGTTTAAAAGCAAAAGAACACCTTTTTAAATTGGATGTTTTGTATCAAGAACAGAGGCTTTCTGAAAGCATAGGAAGATGACATTTAAATTTTATTTCAGCACTTCAACATTTCTTACTGGAATTGATTGTTACGGCACTCACATTTTTCCAGGTAAATAGGAGTATTCATCTGAACTCAGTTCAACCTACATGTAATAAAATCAGCAGCAATGAAAATTTACTACATGAACATAAATAGAAAAAGGCTATAATGTATTAAGATGTAAATTTATACAATTTAGCTTAATCTAGTGTGGCACACAAGTAGGAGCACTGGAAAGCATAACTGATCCTGTTGTTTCCCACTGAAGTTTATGGTAAGAACATTTCCAAAATCACTCATTTCTTGTTTTCTAAAATGGATGAAGTTTTTAGAAAGCCAAGTTTTACTCTGGGGTGTTAAACTCAGAGTCACATGTGAATTTACGCTGTAGTGGGCAGAGGGTCCAACATTTTGAAGGGTACAGTGGCAGATAAGAACCCACCAAAAGATGAAATACTGGACCCTAACTAGAATCTTGGCTCATGTGTTATTATGCATTTCTGTTAAGTACCACTCATTTCAAAAAGTCACATGTTGCAATTTGCATTTCATGCATGTATGTAGATGACTGGACAAGGCAAAAGAAAGTATAATATTTTGCTTTCTTACTGCTGTCATCATTAAAATAATACAGCAGATGAAGTAATCACTTCTCACTTAGTATCATGGGGTGTTGCCTGTTCCTTTCTACAATACACGTGCCTGTCCTTTGATGCCTCTAGATTTTGCTGGTTACATTTCTTTTCTCTCCTTCTTAATCAGAAATTGGTAATTCATGAATTATCATCCAAACTGGACTGTTCCAAAGAGTGTAATGAGTCTTTCCTTTCCGCCAGTTTCTTGTCAGGTTGTACACTCAATTTTTCTCTTCTGCTTAAAAACATCCACCCTGGCACACACTGAAACACCTAAATACCTCAACCTGCAACATAAGCCAGGTAATACCAAATGCCTCACTGCTGTCAATGGAATGGTAGAAAAATGAAATATTATGTTGCTGTCCTAGTAGACTTTGATGGACATGAAGTCCTATTAGGCAAAAATCTGCTTATTGTTTACTGATTTTAGAAATTTTTTGCCATTACTGTTGTGACATAAGAACAGAGTCCAAAACATCCTTTCTACCTGTACCGAAATGTTTAGGTATTATCGGATTTCCATTTATACAGGCAAAGAATGATAAGGCCTTCCAACCTGAAGATACATACATTTTAGAGACCTAATATAAGAAATCAGTAGACTTCCCCTCAGCTGGATTTTTACTTCCTCTAAAATATAAGCTACAGTTAAGAAAGAAGTCCTTACTTTCCCCCCCCCCCCCCCCCTGCCCCCCAAAATAATGTTTCTGTGGTTTGTGATAGGCAGGATTTCAGTGTAGATGTTAATTTCTTATCTAAAATTCATAGAATCGTAGAAAGGTTTAGGTTGGAAGTGACCTTAAAGATCATCTGGTTCCAACCCCCCTGCCATGGGCAGGGACACCTTCCACCAGACCAGGTTGCTCAAAGCCCCGTCCAACCTGGCCTTGAACACTGCCAGGGAGGGGGCAGCCACAGCTTCTCTGGGCAACCTGTGCCAGTGTCTCACCACCCTCACAGGGAAGAATTTCTTCCTTATATCTAACCCGAACCTTCCTTCTTTCAGTTTAAAAGTGGTGTCTCTATCAGTGTAGGGATAGGACCCTCATCCTACCACTACAGTTCCTGATAGAGTCCCTCCCCACCTTTTCTGTAGCCCCCTTTAAGTACTGGAGGGCCACTAAAAGGTCTCCCTGAAACCTTCTCTTCTCCAGGCTGAACAACCCCAACTCTCTCAGCCTGTCCTCATAAGGGACATGTTAAAAAGCACTGGCTCCAACATCGACCCCTGAGGAATGGCAATTGTCACTGCTCTCCGCTTGGACATTGAGCTGTTGACTGCAACACTTTGAGTGTGACCATTCAGACAATTCCTTATTCACTGAGTGCTCCATCCATCAGATCCATGTCTCTTCAATTTAGAGACAAGGATGTCATGTGGGACAGTGTCAGATGCTTTGTACAAGGCCAGGTAGATGACTTCATGTTCTCCCCCTCTATCCACCAGCTCTGTAACCCTATCATAGAAGGCCACCAAATTTGTCAGGCATGATTTGCCTTTCCTGAAGCCATGTTGGCTGTCAATAATCACCTCTTTGTTTTCCATGTGCCCTGGCAGTTCCAGGAGGTTCTGTTCCATGGTCTTGCCAGGCACAGAGGTGAGACTGACTAGCCTGTAGTTCCCTGGGTCTTGGTTTTTTCCCTTTCCAAAAATTGAGCTATGTTTCCCCTTTTCCAGTCAGTGGGAGCTTTGCCAGACTGCCTTGACTTCTCAAATATGTTGGATAGTGGTTTAGCCACTTCATCTACCCGTTGCCTCAGGATTCATGGAGACATCTCATCAGGTCCCACGGACGTGTACACCTTCAGGTTTCTTAGATGGTCTTGAACCTGACCTTCTCCTACAGTTTGCAGTTCTTCATTCTCCCAGTCCTCACCTTTGCCTTTTACATCTTGGGCGGTGTGACTGGAGCACTTGGTTGTGAAGACCTAGGCAAAAAGTTGTTGAGTGTCTCAGCCTTCTCGATATCCTGGGTGATCAGGTGTCTCTTTTCCTTCCAGAGAGGGCCCACATTTTCCCTATTATTCGATAATAAATATTTAAAATAGTTGATCTGTCCCTCTGATTTTGGTATACTGACCATAGGTGTGTTCTTGACACATTCTTCTCTACTATAAAAAAAAGTTCTCCAGATAAACTAGGCTTTTGTGTTTGCTGTTTTATACATTTTGTCTACCTTCAAGAAAAATACAGGGCTGAACAATAGACCAGGTAAGAAAGAGTCAATGGATTTGCAAATAGTTCCCTTTTGTGAGAATTTCTCTATGATAAAATCAGAAATCATTCTCATTAATGTATTTCTCTAACATGATGCAGCCTCCCAGGAAAGACAAGCCATTAGTAATGAGGAGAGATATAAAAATCTACCCTTCTTTATCTTTTAAGACCAGCTATCTTTTTAATCATAAAACTTGCCTTTATCCCCTATAATTACTGAAGGGAGAATATTTCTAAACAAAAATCTGGCCTCACCTTTGGAAGAAAACACAAGCAAAGACTCAAATAGAACAATGTAGGGGTTTTTTTGTTTGTTTTGGGTTTTTTTTTGTTTTTGTTTGGGGTTTTTTTTTGTTTTGTTTTTCCAGGAGAGGGGAAAAATAAATACAGAAACAAAATGTGGGGGGTTTTTGTTGTTTCCCCCCCCCCCCCCCAAAATACCAAACCATGATATTCTGTTCATTTTTTTTAACAGGAAAGATTCAATGCAACTTTACTGATCACTAAATTACATACTCAAACGTTGTCCTCAAAAGCAATGACAGATTTTTATCTAATTGAGAGGTTTTGGTTTATAGGGTAATCCTCTACTTCATCTGTGGAAATGAACTAAAGACTGTAAAATGATATTAACAAATCTAGAACATCATATTTTTGGATGTTTGGTTCTATCTAAAAGAAACAAAAAGATTTAATTTTAGGCCATCTTAAGAATCTAAAGGAATTTAGTTGTGTGAATATGTATTTGCCATACTATGGTCAAGTGTGTCTGACATACAGTTTACAAAATACTTTCAGGAACTGTTTACATGCATTTTCTCCAGGGTATCCATACTTGCAAAAGACAGCCAAACCTCATTTCACAGAGATTTCAACTTCTGGTCACAGGCGGAGAACATCTTTAGTACTTGACAGTTAACTTTCCCTGTTCAATGATAATTTTGTCTCTGTGTACATATATTTAACATGTATTTAGTTTGGAGAAGTTTGATGGAGAAGGACACATTGATTATATTTATAAATGCCGACTTCATAACTGAACCATAATTTAGTCTAACATTCATTGTTTCAGATGGAAAGACTTTCTTGACTCCATGAGATACTCAGAGTTTTCTTCTCTTTCCATATAACACTGAACTGCAAGTTCTTCACAAAATGCTTTCAGTAAGTGAGGTTGCCCAGAGAGGTTATGGAGTGTCCATCCTTGGAAATATTCAAAAGTCAGGTAGATACGGTCCTAGGCAACAACGTGTAGATGACCCTGTTTGAACATGGAGGCTGGACAAGATGACCTCCAAAGGTAACTTCCAACCTCAACCATTCTGTGACATCACTCCTACAAATTCTCAGAGTCTGACAAATTAGAAGCATAGTGGTTTGAGCCCTGAGCACCATGTAGCCACTCACTCACTCCTTTCCCCTCAGGAATGGGAAGGAGAAAATACAACAAAAGGCTCAGGAACCAAGATAAGGACATTGCCCATTATGGTCATGGGCAAAAGATAGACATGTTAGGGGAAGAAAAAGAACATAAATTTAATTCAGACACTAAGAACAATACTTAACAGACAGAGCAGGACAGTGAGAAGCTCTCTTAAAAACACCTTCCCCCCACCCCGCCCTTCTTCCCGGGCTCAGCTTTTCTCCCTGTTTCTCTACCGCCTTCCCTGCAAATGGTGCAGGGGGAAGTAAATGGATTTATGGTCAGTCCACCGCTCCTTCCTCCTCAGGTGGAGGACTCCGCACATTTTTTCTCTGATCCAGTGTGGGGTCCCTCTCACAGGAGACAGTCCTCTATGAGCTTTTTCCAATGTGTGTCCTTGCCACAGGATGCATTCTTCCTGAGATGATCCAACGTGGATCACCCCCACACATTGTAGTCCTCCCAGTGCCAGACTATCACAGTGGGGGGCTTCTTCCCACGGAGTCTTAGCCTTCTTGGAGTGCAGCCACCTGCTCTGAGATGGGGTCCTCCATGGGCTGCAGGTGGGCATCTGCTCCACTGGTGACCTCCATGGGTGCAGGGGGGGCAGCCCTGTCATCTCACCACGGGCTGCAGGGGAGTCTCTGCACTTGGTGCACTTCTCCCCACCTTCTTTCTTCCACTGAACTCGGTGTTTGCATAGATGTCTTCCTCATAACTCTTCCTCACAAGTCTCACTCTTCCTCCCCTCTTAAATACATTATCACAGAGGTATGGTCACCATTCTAATTGGCTTGGCCTTGGCCAAAGGCGGGTCTGACTTGGAGCTGGGAGAGCTTCAGGAGGCTTCTTATAGGGGGCCACTCCTATAGCCCCCTCCCTGGCTACCAAATACCCTGCCACACACACACAAACTCAGCACAAGAAGCAACGAGACTGGAAATTCTCAAAGGAGTTTAAGAACCAAAACTCCTGCAAATTCCAGTCACAGTTCAGGATCTTCAGAGAATCACATGAGAAGTATGTGAGCAAATTAGAGTTCCCAGTAGAGGTCACAATACCTCCTATCCTGACAGATCAGTTTTCCCTTGCCCAATTGTTATTTTAATTCCTATCAGTGGGGGGAATAAAAAAAAAAAAGAAAAAAAAGGAAGAGTTTGTCCTAGATTCTCATTCTTCAGCTTTTAAAGTGAGATTGCTAAATGCTCATTCAGGGTATAAAACGCAACAGCTGGTTTTCAAAGGTGTTGACCATGTAGAAAACAACAGGAGCCAACTTGTATGGTGAGTGTTGAAATATGGATTAGAACCTGAATTTTAGCAGCTCATTTACAAAATCTTCACCCTGAGTCTGCAGGAGTGAATGTCCCTTTATGGTCTGTGAAAGACTGCAAGCTTTCACCTGCTGCCTATGAGCTGTAACTATACAATTTTCTAAATCAATAGATGAAAATTTCCATTAGATGTGCTTTGCCTTAGTTTTCTCTGGGAAAAAAGTAGAACAGACCCAAAGCAGAAAAAATACCCCCAAAAGATGACACCAACACCAACACCAACACCAAACTCCCTCTGTCTATATCATAGGGCTTTGAGGCATGTGGCAAATTACGTCTCCTTTTAGGTGAGGTATAGTGAAACAAATGACGCTACAGCCACTTTTATAAGGACTGATGTCTTGTTTTGGAAGCTCATAATAACCAATTCATAAAAAGGAAATGCTTTACTGGCACAATGTAACTTTCTCCAACTTTTCTATGCTTTTATTACGGAGTGACAAAAATGTCTTCAGCATGTATTTCACATCAATGGAGTTTTCTGTCTCTATGTTTTAGTCTAATGCAATCTAGCATAGAAAACATCTTCCTACTGCCCTTACAAAGAATAAACTGTATTTTTTTCAGGAAAAAAAAATATATTTTTTGATGTAGAAAAGAAGTGTATTTTTTTATATCCAAAATGATCCTTAGATGTTTCTTTTTTTTATACTTAGGGTTCACAGGGATTAGTTGTGCTATATAGATGCTGTAAAGATCGTATAGCAAATATATACCAAATGAAATTTCTGGAGGTGCAAAGTCAGACTAGTAGGAAGGACATCATGTTCTCTCTGAATACCGGAACTTGACTTTTGTCAAAGTGGAGGAAGCTCACAGAAGTTGTATGGCTCTGTCATCCAGAGGTCTTACAGGAACAAAGAAAGCTGTAACACTGTATTACCTCCCTTATTTAAACATAATATATGTGTCCTGGAAAAAACACTTGTTGTCACTGTTCATGTCACAAAGTATATTCTCTCTGTAGAAGAAATGTGTATTGATTTGTACATTGTTCTTGTGCATTTTCTTTTCTTGTAGGTCTTTGTAACTTTTTTTCTTTTTCCTACATGTTTTGCATTTTTTTACAGGACAGGGTTCTCAGCCACCACCCGGGTTCTGAGGCTGACCAGTGCATGACAGACCAGTCTGAAACTGGCACCACCTCCAAGTAAATCAATGTGCTTTTCCAAAATATTATCACCAAGAGTGGGTGCTCAGGACTTGGTGTTCATCAGGACTACCAGGACCTTTTCTACAAAGCTGCTTTCCAGGTATGTGGCCCCCAACATATATTGGTGCCTGGGTTTTTCCCTCCCCAAGTTCAGGATTTGGCATTTGTTTGCCTTGCTGATGATTTGGGAAGGGAACACAGAACTGTCTTTGCAAGCACAGTTTATAAGTTACATCTAAAATGAAAAGAAAATAGAAATTATTTTCTTGTTTTTAGCTTGGCATACACTGATGATTAGTGTTTGATAGAGATGGTACCTTCAAACTTCCCTAAGTGTTGACACATGAACTTTTTTATACTAGAAGCTTATTTGGACAGCATATACTGCTCAGAAGAACTGGTATCCCCCTCAGGCATGCTAATAAAACCTGATTTTATCTTTAATTGTCAATAAATCAGCTATTATTTTGGACTCATGTAACCTACCTCATTCCGGACTCATTGTAAGCCACCTCCAGAAATGGTTGTAACATTTCCAAGACCTTCTGCAAAATCAGATTATGTAATGAAATTTATTTCCCCTAAGGCATTAAGCCAAAAAAGGGATAGAGGTGACACAAGCCCCTCACTACTCTTTTGTCTAGCTCACAGCCCTTTTCTGACATATGCAGAATCTGCTTATACAGATAGAAGTTTTGAGGTTCACAGAATCACAGAATCATCTAGGTTGGAAAAGACCTTGAAGATCATCAACCATTGACCTAACTGTGACAGTTCCCAACTACACCAGATCCCTCAGTGCTATGTCAGCCCGACTCTTAAACCCCGCCAGGGTTGGGTACTCCACCACCTCACTGGGCAGCCCATTCCAACGCCCAACAACCCCTTCTGGAAAGAAATGCTTCTTAATATCCAGTCTAAACCTTCCCTGGTGCAACTTCAGGCCATTCCCTCTTGTCCGGTCGCTTGTTACTTGGTTAAAGAGACTCATCCCCAGCTCTCTGCACCCTCCTTTCAGGGAGCTGTAGAGGGTGATGAGGTCTCCCCTCAGCCTCCTCTTCTCCAGACTAAACACCCCCAGTTCCCTCAGCCACTCCTCGTACGACCTGTGCTCCAGACCCTGCACCAGCTCCGTTGCCCTTCTCTGGACACGCTCGAGTCATTCAATGTCCTTTTTGGAGTGAGGGGCCCAAAACTGAACCCAGTCATCGAGGTGCGGCCTCACCAGTGCCGAGTACAGGGGTCAGATCCCTTCCCTGTCCCTGCTGGCCACGCTATTGCTGACACAAGCCAGGATGCCATTGGCCTTCTTGGCCCCCTGGGCACACTGCTGGCTCCTGTTCAGCCGGCTGTCAGTCAACACCCCCAGGTCCCTCTCTGACTGGCAGCTCTCCAGCCACTCCTCCCCAAGCCTGTAGCGCTGCTGGGGGTTGTTGTGGCCCAAGGGCAGCCCCCGGCATTTGCCCTTATTGAAACTCCCCCAGTTGGGCTCAGCCCATGGCTCCAGCCTGTCCAGGTCTCTCTGCAGAGCCTCCCTACCCTCGAGCAGATCAACACTCCCACCCAACTGGGTGTCACCTGCAAACTGACTGAGGGTGCACTCGATCCCCTTGTCCAGATCATCAATAAAGATGTTAAACAGGAGTGGCCCCAAAACCCAGCCCTGGTGGACACCACTCGTGACTGGCCACCAACTGGATTTAACTCCGTTCACCACAACTCTCTGGGCCCGGCCATCCAGACAGTTTTTTACCCAGCAAAGCCTGTGCCCAGCCAACCCATGAGCAGCCAGTTTTGCCAGGAGAATGCTGTGGAAATGGTGTCAAAGGCCTTAGTAAAGTCAAGGTAGAAAACATCCACAGCCTTTCCCTCATCTAATAAGCAGGTCACCCTGCCGTAGAAGGAGATCAGGTTTGTCAAGCAGGACCTGCCTTTCATAAACCCATGCTGACTGGGCCTGATCACCTGCTTGTCCCCCATGTGTTGTGTGATGTTACTCAGGACGAGCTGCTCCATCAGCTTCCCGGGCACCGAAGTCAAGCTGACAGGCCTGTAATTTCCCGGATCATCCTTCTGACCCTTCTTATATTTGGGCATCACATTGGCCAATTCCCAATCTCTCGGGACCTCCCTGGTCAGCCAGGACTGCTGGTAAATGATGGGAAGCGGCTTGGCGAGCACCCCAGCCAGCTCCTTCAGCACCCTCGGGTGTATCCCGTCTGGTCCCATAGACTTGTGTGTGTCTGTGTGATGCAGCAGGTCACTGACTGTCTCCTGGGTTGCAGGGGGGTCGTTCTGCCAGCCTCTGTCTTCTGGCTGTGGGGGCTGGATTTCATCAGTACAACCAGTCTTGTTATTAAAGACTGAGGCAAAGAAGACATTAAGCACCTCAGCCTTTTCCTCCTCACTTGTTACCATGTTTTCTCCTGTGTCTAGCAGGGAAAGAAGACTCTCCTTGGTCTTTCTTTTGCTGCTGACATACTTACAGAAACATTTTTTTTATTGTTGATTGCTGAAGCCAGATTAATTTCTAGCTGGGCTTTAGACCTCCTGATTTCCATCCTCCATAGCCTCACAGCATCTTTGTTATCGTTGTGAGTTTCTAGCCCCTTCTTCCAATAGCTGTAAATTCTCCTTTTCTCCCTGAGTTGCAGCCAAAACTCCCTGTTCAGCCAGGGTGGTCTTCTCTGCTGCCGGCTTCTCTTACAGCACCTGGGGACCGCCTGCTCCTGAGTCATTAACACTTCCTTCTTAAAGAGTGCCCAGCCTTCCTGGGCCCCTGTACCCTTCAGGACCATCTCCCAAGGGAGCTTGTCAAGCAGTTGCCTAAACAAGTCACAGTCAGCCCTTTTCAAGTCCAGGATGTCAGTCCTGCTTAGCCCTCTCCTGACCTCTCTAAGAATAGAGAACACTATTATTTCATGATCGCTGTGCCCTAGTCGGCCTCCAGCTGCCACATCATCCACCAGTCCTTCTCTGTTCACAAAGAGGAGATCCAGCAGGGCACCTTCTCTGGTCAGTTCACTCACCAGCTGTGTCAGGACGTTATCTGCCACACCTTGCAGGAATCTCCAGGACTGGTCCTGCTCTGCTGTGTTGTATTTCCAGCAGATGTCTGGGAAGTCTCTCACAAGAATAAGGGCAAGTCGTTGTGAGATTTCTCCTAAGTTCCTATAGAATATTTAATCCACCTCTCATTCCTGGTTGGGTGGCCTATAGTCGACTCCTACTACAACATCTGCCCTGTTGGCCTTGCCCCTGATTCTAACACAATGACACTCCACCCTGTCTTCACTACACCTGTGCTCAAAGCAATCATAACAGTCCCTGACATACAGAGCCACCCCACCACCTCTCCTTCCTTGTCTGTCCCTCCTGAAGAGCTTGTAGCCATCAATTGGCACACCCCAGTTATGGGGAGACATCCCACCATGTTTCTGTAATGGCAACAACATCGTAATTTTCCTGTTTCATCATGGCTTCAAGTTCCTCCTGTTTGTTACCCATGCTGTGTGCATTGGTATACATGCACTTCAGATGGGCTGATGTCCCCAGCACTTTTACGCATTTAGAGATCCTATGTCCGGCCTGACCTTTCACGGATGTCACCACAGTTACTGATCCATCAGTGTCCCTTGCATCTTTGTTGTGCTGGATGTCTTCATCCCTTCCCTCAACTGGGACAGCAGGGTGAGGGTCATCGCTGGCACACCAGCCCACAAACTCTGGAAATCTACCCTGGGAATTATGTCTGGGAGTTCCAGTTTTGTCCCCTCCCCCCTTCAAATCTAGTTTAAAGCTCTCTCATTGTGCTTCTTTGAGATTCAAGATCTATCAGATTATTCCCAGTATGGAGAGCCATGACATGGCATTGTCTAGCTAAGTCTATTTAGTAGAAGCTGGTAAATTTAGTTTAGAAACATAAAGAAACCCATACAATATAATGGAAGGGCTGAATCACAGAAAACAATAGGAATTCAGATAGGGATCTGTAAGGAACTTTTTGGACTTTTATTATGTCTCAACATCGCTGTCTCCACGATGACCACTTCCTGACTCAGCATGAAGGAGCACATCTTGAAGGAGACACATAGTCCCCGACGAAAACCACATCCGCCCTAGACGAGAACATCAGCAGTCTCAGCAGTCACCCATCGAGCTGTGCCTACGCGTGAGCCGGGTGGAGGGGAAACCACGGCGAGACAGATCGGCCCCTCGCCAGCACGACCACCATGGACACCCGGGCATGTGCACACGGAGGACCACGGAGTGGCACCTACAACAACGAGCCCTGTGGAAATGGGTGGACCAACTGTGGGGACGGGGACTATAAAAAGGACAGACTGCGTACTCCTTTGGAGAGGGGAACCAACTCGGAGCCAGGAACGTGGAGCGTCATCGGGCTGACAGAACATCGCCGGATCCCCGGTCGTGGCGGTGGTAATTAGTTGCGCCTCTACCGTGTTCTTGCTTAGGGATTCCGACCTTCTCCTTTCTTTTCCTCTCTGTCCTATTGCTCTTATCAGTTGTTATAGAAAATAAAGCTCATAAGGTTATGCAGCATCTGACCTCGTTTGTGTCTTAATCTCGCTCTTGGGCTTGTTTAAGAACCCTCCCTGATATCGGATCAGGACATTTTTTAAATTGGCGTCACGGACAGGATCCCTTGAGACAAGAGTGCTGTGTTACCTTGTTGTCTTGGATGTAAACCTCTCAGGGTGAAAAAGTTCTCTGTGTTTTATATTAAGTTGTGATCTCCTGAGAGCGAACAGGGAGAGCGTGGACAGTGATGTTGCATTTGTGTTTGGGATAAGTTGTGATATCTTGAGAGTGAACAGGTGAAAGTTATTCATCAAGTTGTGGCCCTCTCAGGATGAAAATCCCTTTGCATTGCTTTTGTGTGAGATTCACATTTGATCTCCTGGGAGAGAATAGGGGAAATCTGACATCAAGGTTTGACCCTCTCAGGACGATGTCTCCTTTATATCAGGAAAAGGGAAAAGGAATGGGCTGTGATGATGCGCCTTCAGAGGCTGAAGGAATAGATATATTATATGATCTTTTGGAGGCACACAGATCCCGTCCCTCAATTCAGGGGCAAGACTGGGTGAAAGACCACTGGTTCCAACCACAGAGTGTGGTGGATCGGATAAGGGTATTGCAGAAGGAAGCTAAGGTTAGAAAGGGGAAAGGAAAAGCTATAATTTGTGCAGTGCTAGGAGCGAGTCTGGCAGCTGCAATGGAAGAGAAAAAGGAGAAGTCTAGTCAAACTGACACTTTGATAGACTCGCTGCAGACGGTCATACGGACCCTGCAAAACCAATTGAGAGATACTAAAGGGTTGTTAGAGGAGGAAAGGGATCAAAATAGAATATTGAAAGATGACTTGAGAGAATACATTTTGGCAGAGACAGATACCCATGCCGAGGCAGAAGTGAAACTTCTGGAGAAAGGGATACGTCAAATCTATCCCCAAGGAGATTTGCAGAAGGCAAAAGAAACTTTAGAAAGTCACCCCCACATGTATCCACTGGTTAAAACAGAGTATCTATATGAGGACGATAGTGATAACCATCCTCAGGTTATCACCAAAGAAGTCCCATTTACATCAACTTAATTGGCAAAACTGAAAAAAGATTTTTCAAAGAATCAGAGGCAGAGTACGTGTGGAGAGTCTCTGTCAGGAGGGGATGGAATTTTATTGTCTGAGAAAGAAGCAGAAGGATATTGCGGTCCGGGTGTGTTTCTAACCACTGGCGACTGCCGAGCTCCATGGTCTTTGACTCAGAGTTGCATACTGGGTCGGAGGGCTGAACCCCTTGGAGAGGGGAGATCCCCTTGCCATAACAGGTATGGTGGGTCGATTAGTGGAAAGTGTACAGAAGGCAGCCTGTCTGCAGATGATGTATGATCGGGAGCTCAAGCCCAACCAAGGCTCTCCGATGATGATGCCTGTGGACCCAGAGAGGATGACTCCTCTGATACGAGGACTCCCTGACTCCCTGAAACCCACTGCTATTCAATTGCAAGGGAAGATTCAAAACACTCCTAATGGAGAAAGAATAACGGCCGCTCTGGAGGGGATAGTGACCCCTGACCATCAACGGCCAGGGAAGAAAGTATGGACATGGGGAGATGTAGACCAGGAATTGATTAATTTTGGGAGAAAATATGGTCCTGTTGGTGGACTGTCCCAAAGAACTGAAACCAGGGTTGTGCGGGCTGCAGAGGAAATTAGTGGGCGACAGTCATCAGTGAGGAAGGGACAAGGCTTCAGGTCACCCCGATTTCAGAATCCTGGGAGAGAGAGGTCCCTAACTCGATTGGGATTGTGGCAACTAGGGCTTCAGAAAAGCATTCCTTGGAAATTGATGGATGTACTCACGACTCAAAAATTAGAGCAACTTGTGGAGAAATGGCCTGAGCAAAAGGTCACTTCCAAACCAACCCCTAGTGCTCCACCCTTAAAAGACCTTGGGGAGAAGCCGACTGGAGAAAAGAAGGTGATGGGAAACTAGACCCTTCGCTCCCCGAAGGTGAGGGGGGATGCGGAGGATGGATGTTTGTAAGACAACTCACCTGCCACACAAAAGGAGACTTACTGATTACTGTTGCTGTAGGACCAAAGAAAAGACTGGTAACATTTTTAATTGATACTGGGGCACAAATTACCGCACTAACGCGGACTGAAGCGGAACGATGTGGAATCGCAATTCCATCAAAAAATTTAATTGTCCTAAATGCCCTGGGAAAAACACAGTGAGTACTTATGACTTCAGTAAAATTATGATTACCAGGAGAGGAAAACCCAGTCAACACTATGGTAGCCATAGGATCTTTCCAAACAAATCTCTTAGGCATAGATGTTTTGAAGGACAGACAATGGAGGGACACTCAGGGGAACTTGTGGTCCTTTGGTGTCTCCCAGATCAGGCAACTGACCAAAAGATCAGACACAGAGGTGCGTTTATTGCAAGCAGCACCTGCCCTGCCTCCCTCTAAAGTGACAAATGTTAAACCCTACCCATTGCCTCTAGGAGCAAGGAATGGAATTACACCAGTCCTGGAGGATCTGAAAAAACAAGGTGTTGTAGTTCCCACTCACTCTCCCTTCAATTCTCCAGCATGGCTAGTTCAAAAACCTAACGGCAAATGGAGATTGACAATAGATTACAGGAGACTCAGTGCCAACACAGGTCCCCTTACAGCTGCTGTACCAAACATTGCTGAAGTAATAGCAACCATTCAGGAATGGTCCCACCCTGTCATGGCTACAATTGATGTCAAAGATATGTTTTTCATGGTCCCTTTACAACCCAAGGACCAGGATTGCTTTGCCTTCACCTGGGAAGGGCAAGAGTACACTTTTACATGACTCCCTCAGGGATATAAGCATTCCCCCACGCTAGCTCACCATGCTCTAGCACAAGAGCTGGAAACAATTCCCAGAAAACCAGAGGTAAAGATTTATCCATATATAGCTGATGTACTGATAGGAGGAAGTCAGGTAGAAGAAGTTAGGGAAACTCAGAAGGACATCATGACCCATCTAGAAAGAATAGGATTGACAATCCCACCTGAGAAAATACAGACACCTTCAAGTGAGGTAAAATTTTTAGGGATCTGGTGAAAAGGAGGCATGACGTGTATTCCCCCAGATACTCTCTTCTCTCTTGATCAGATCAAGATGCCAGGGTCAAAGAAAGACTTGCAACACGCACTAGGATTGCTTGTGTTTTGGAGGAAACACATTCCTGACTTTTCAATTTTTGCTAGGCCTTTGTATGACTTATTGAGAAGGAGGGGTCAGTGGGAATGGACTCAGGTCCATGACGAGGCTTTATAACTACTGCTTATCAAGCCCTGGGTCCAATTCATCCGACAGATCCAGTTCAAATCGAATGGGGATTTGCCAAGAGTGGACTGTCCATTCACTTATGGCAAAAGGGTCCAGAAGGTCCTGTTAGGCCCATTGGTTTTTATTCTTGTAGCTTCAAAGACGCTGAAAAAGGGTACACAGCTTGGGAAGAAGGTCTATTTGTAGTTAGTCTAGCTTTAAGAGAAGCCGAACTCACCATTCGGCAACAATCTATAATTCTCAGAGGCCCATTTAAAGTGATCAAAGCAGTTTTGTCAGGAACTCCACCCCCTGACGGAGTAGCCCAGAGAGCCTCCGTGCGAAAGTGGTATGCACAAATAGAACATTATTGTGAAATCTTTTCTGTAACTGAAGGAGCCACAAAAGTGCTAAATATACAGGATGAGGTAGACCCGAGTAGGGAAACACCAGAGCTTTTACCTGTAATACAAGTAGCTCCTCTGCTTTCTGAATAATTGCAAAATGTCTGGTTTACCGATGCCTCATCAAAGCGAGAGGGAAAAACTTGGAAATACCGAGCTGTGGCACTTCGGATAGACACCAAGAAACAGATCATTACCGAAGGAGAAAGTAGTGCACAAGTAGGAGAATTAGTTGCTGTGTGGAGTGTTTTCCAACACGAGGCTCAGTCTGCTTCTTCTGTCTATATCTATACTGACTCTTATGCTGTGTTTAAAGGTTGCACTAAATGGCTTCTGTTCTGGGAACAAAATGGATGGGAGGTCAACAGAATACCCATATGGCAAAAGGAAAAATGGCAGGAAATCCTTACCATTGCCAGACAAGGGAAATTTTCAGTAGCTTGGGTAGCATCTCATTAGCAAGATAATACCCCTGTGAGCCAATGGAACGCCGAGGTGGATGAACTAGCTCGGCTGGCTCCCCTACAAAGCAACCAGATAGCAGAAAACTGGGAATGCCTGTTACAATGGCTACATGGAAAAAGGAAACATTCGGGAATTAAAGACCTGTATTGTGAGGCACAAGCCCGAGGGTGGCCAGTTACCAGGGAAGAGTGTAAAACTTGTGTATCTTCTTGTGAACAATGCCGCATCCGTCTGGACAGACATCCACTGGAAAGTGACCCCCTGCATTTAAGAGAGGGAAAAGGCCTATGGGAGGCCTGGCAGATCCATTACATCGGTCCCTTTCGAAAGTCAGAAGGCAAATACTATATACTGGTAGGCATAGAGATAGTGTCTGGGCTAGTGCAAGCTAAAGCATGTTCTAAGGCAACAGGAGAAAACACAGTAAAAGCTCTGAAAGAATGGTTTGGAATCTTCCCCAAACCACAGTCGATCCAATCAGATAATGGCTCGCATTTCACAGCCAAAGTGGTCCAAGAGTGGGCAGCTCAGGAAGGAATTTCATGGGTGTTTCATACTCCGTACTACCCACAAGTGAATGGAATCGTGGAAAGAACAAATGGTCTACTAAAACGCTTCCTCAAACCGCATAAGCCAGCATGGGTCGAGTGAGTGTGGGATGCAGTGACCAGCGTCAACAGTCGCTGGGGAGTAAATGGATGCCCAAAGATCACAGCATTCTGTCCTAAACCTCCAGCAATCATGCCAGCCCCACATGGTCCCGACCATGCCAGTAATCCATCTCATTTCCCAGGACCACCTGTCTTGGTTGAACTCCCCACAGTGGGCAAAGTGCCACTGGTGTTGGACACACCTCTTAATAAGTACACCTGGAAAGCAAAAGATGCCTGTGGGAAAACTCACAAGATTCACACTAGATGGATCGTTCCCTCTTTCTAACCTGAGAAGCAAATTTGTTCTTTTGTTTCACTTTCAGGAGGAAGCAAGCGACCACAGACGCACCCAGAAGTGAAGCAGATGCAGATTTTAGTGTAATTTGGTTAGGATGTATATGCTATTTTTTATTATAGTATTTTTGCATTTACCTATGGGAGTGAAGGGAAACCAATTCCCCCATCTCCCCTCAACCCATATGACCCCTTTGAGGACAATGAGTTTGTTTTGTTAGCAAAAGCTGTAAGCCAAACCTTTAATCTAAATCACTGCTGGGTTTGTGGAGGACCTCTAGGATTGTCAAGCTGGCCGTGGGTCTCTACACCCCTTACCCCAGCACAAATTGTAAGTAACTATAGTGAAACTAGCAACACCACCTGGGATGACAGTGGAACATGGCCAATTCAATTTCCTAGTATGGATAAATTTTGTTTAAATTGCACCCAGAAGGGAGGGGTCAATGTGGGAGAAAGTAAGTGTCAATGGACACTCACACATAAATTGGTGAATAAAAATAGAGGTGTTTATATATGGATGTGGCTTAATGAAAACGGGCATGACAAAGGATTTCAGGGGTTTTGGTCAAACAAAAATGAAACTGCATATGCTAAATTACAGAAAGATTACTTTATCATCAAGCTTGTGAGTGGAAAAATGACACTGGTGCCTGGTATTGTACCGCTCAAACAAATGGTTACCTTAATTAGTTCTTTAGCCCCTTGGGGGACAAAATCACAACTTACTTTCAAATTCCAAAAACTGCAGCTGGACTGTTTGCAAATGGTGCCAAAGCCCAAAAAGGCCATTATTGGATTTGTGGACATACTGCCTACAAACAACTACCAGCAAACTGGTCAGGGATTTGTTATATAGGGATTATTCTCCCTCTGTTTTTCCTTCTTCCAGAGGCGGATGGTCCTCAATTGGGAATAAGACTATATGACAAATTAGGGAACAAAGGGATTGTCCACAGCAAACGATCTGTTGAGTTCAAAATTGGTGGAACCCAAAAGTGGGGAGAAAATGAGTGACATCCCGAGAGAATAATTAAGCATTATGCGCCTGCAACCTGGAATCCCAATGAACCAATATCAGGGGCAAGAGAACCGATTTATAACTTGAGTCTCATAATTCGACTAGAAGCAGTTTTAGAATTATTACCAATAAAACTGCTAATGCTATAGACATTTTAACCCAACAGTCTCAACAGATGCGCACTGCAATCCTTCAACATCGCATGGTTTTGGACTATCTACTAGCAGAAGAGGGAGGGGTATGTGGAAAGCTAAAGGTTTCTAATTGTTGTTTGGAAAGAGATGATGTAGGTGAAGTAGTCCTTCAACTAACTACAGGCATTAGGAAACTGGCCCATGTCCCTGTTCAAACATGGAATGGCTGGAGTGGTTATTTATGGTCTTGGTTACCTGGAGCACCATGGGTAAAACAGCTTTTATTTTATCTGTTATGTGCATTTGCTGCCTTGATGTTTTTGTCCTGTATCATTCCTTGCTTTGTTCAGTTAATCCAACATGTTGTATCCAACATGCAATTTACATCTACTGCCTCACCTGATGGTGTAAAAGAGATTCGTGCTGTTTGCCAATCAAAGTCTACCGCTGTATCAATCATTTAAACCTTATATATATCTACACATATATCATTGTTTATATTTAGGATAGGTGTTTTGAGGCCTAAACAACACATGCGCTTTGGGCTGGGGGCGTGGAAATCCATTTTCTTGCTGCGTAGGTGGACACTCCCCCCTCCCCTCAGGCTAGTCAGACCACCATTTTGGAGCTCCGGAATTTATCGCAACCATGGATATGGATTGCTTTTCTGCATTAGCTTTAATCCTTGTTTTATCGTCTGTTGTCTTGTTTGTTATTGTAATGTTTCTTTTTTGCCATTGTGAATGTCATTTTTGTAAACTACCTTCGTCTTCCTCTGTTACCTTGCCCGAGCAATAACCACTGCACTCCCCTGCGTCTCCTCCTCAACCATTGTCTTCCTCTGCCGCTGCTCCTGCTACTGCTGTTCCTGAACCTCAGCCATCGACCTCTTCCGCTGTTTTACCTGAGCCTCAGCCATCATGTTCTTTTGTTTTGCCTGAAACTCAACCCTCGTGTTCCTTTGCTGATGCTCCGGAATCTCAAGTTTAGTTTATAAGATGTCTTTGTTTTATAAAGTTATGTAGTTTTAATAATTGTTAGAAATAGTAGTATTGTTTACTTGTTTTGGTTTAAAATGAAAATAGAATTTTCTAGGCTTACATGATGCATGCGATTTAGGATGGGGGAAGGGGTGGAAAGCTTCTTTTCCCTCTGTGCATGCTGATCCCGACCCCAGCAGACCGGAGCAGCCGACCGCCTGGATCTGCAGGGCCCTAACCAGTTTGTGATATCTTTTGTTGTTATAATTGAAAAAAAAAAATGGATCGCATTCTAGCACTAATTTTGATTCATGTTGTCTTATTTTCCCTATTGGCTATTATCTTACTCATCATTATTATACTTTTGTTTTGTCCTGGTAATTGTTTTTCTGGTAGAATATTGCTGCATCCCTCTACTGATTCATTGGAGCCTCAAACTTAGTTTATAAAATGCTTAGGTTTTATAAAGTTGGTTAGTTTTAAACGTGTTAAAATTGTTTTTGGTTATATATTTGTTAGATAAAAATGTTTAAATATTGTTAAAAATATATGTTTGCTAGATAAAAATGTTCACTGTTGTTAAAAATATTGATAAAAATATACTCAGACTTAAAATGTTTATTGTTGTTAAAAATAGTGTTAAAAGATGTTTATCTATTGTTGTTAAGAATAGTGTTTAAAAAAATGTTTATCAAAAAAAAAAGCTCTGTCAAAAAGAAAAAAAATAATTTGTTGTTGTATTGCGCACTTTTCTAGCCTTTCTCTCTCTTTCTGTACTGTTATCTTTCACACCACCACAAAAACAGCGATGTTGAGCCATGGGGTGGTGTAAGGAACTTTTTGGACTTTTATTATGTCTCAACATCGCTGTCTCCATGACGACCACTTCCTAACTCAGCATGAAGGAGCACATCTTGAAGGAGACGCATAGTCCCCGATGAAAACCACATCCGCCCTAGACGAGAACATCAGCAGTCTCAGCAGTCACCCATCGAGCTGTGCCTACGCGTGAGCCGGGTGGAGGGGAAACCACGGCGAGACAGATCGGCCCCTCGCCAGTACAACCACCATGGACACCCGGGCATGTGCACACGGAGGACCACGGGGTGGCACCTACAACAACGAGCCCCGTGGAAATGGGCGGACAAACTGTGGGGACGGGGACTATAAAAAGGACAGACTGCGTACTCCTTTGGAGAGGGGAACCAACTCGGAGCCAGGAACGTGGAGCGTCATCGGGCTGACAGAACATCGCCGGATCCCCGGTTGTGGTGGTGGTAATTAGTTGCGCCTCTACCGTGTTCTTGCTTAGGGATTCCGACCTTCTCCTTTCTTTTCCTCTCTGTCCTATCGCTCTTATCAGTTGTTATAGAAAATAAAGCTCATAAGGTTATGCAGCATCTGACCTCATTTGTGTCTTAATCTCGCTCTTGGGCTTGTTTAAGAACCCTCCCCGATATCAGATCGGGACAGGATCTTACAAATATCTGATGTCACCATTGTCTTTACCTGGGCATCAGATTCTCTTACAGGTTCAGGTGTCTGTCACAGAAAGACTTGCTCTAATGAATTTCAGCAAGATCAAAGTAATTTTGGAAACAGTTTAAAAATGAACTCAGGAGATGTCTCTCCAGCTCTCATTAGTGGCCTGATCCACAGGGGCCCAAAGATCCATGAAATTTTCTAGTCCCTTTTCTGGTGATTTCACATAATGAACATCCATTTTCATAGAATTTTTGTCACGATTCTTATTAATTTTAATAGGAGACAAACAGACATGAGAATAATGGGAGTAACAGTGATTAAATTGACAGATCTCTATGTTTTTCTTTTGCTATATGATCTGCATCTTTTAGAACTACTCATGTTTCAGCTGTTATACGTTTGGGGATCTTTCTTGATGGGGTCAGGATCTGGTAATTCATAAAGGATTTCTAGTGTTAATTTTTGCATATGAGAAATAAATATCAGTGAAATGGAGAAAATGTCATATCATCCCCATTTCTTTTGTCGCTACTCCAGTTAGAAGGCAAATGTATATGTAGGAATAACATGTATTATGCTCATTATGAAAAGGAAAGATGAATCTGAGTGGTAAAAATATTCATTCTCCCTCATATTTTCAGTTTAATGAAAAGAAAAGGAAAAAGTAGACAAAGTTGAATTTAATTTTAAATTTTAAACATTTATATGTACATTTAAAAACTAAATAATTTCCAACTGAAAACAGGGATAAGCCAAGATATTTCAGTGCTCTGGTTTCCAGACAAAACATTTTGCAAAATTTTCCTTCAGTGGCACATTTTGCCAAAATTGTAATAAACTTGAAGTATGGGGTCTTTGAACTTAATCTTTATTTTAAAGATCAAAAAATTTTCTTGCAAAGTCTTTTGAGATGTTTATCCAGGAACAGTCTCATGTTACATTTGTACAAGACTTACTTCACTTCTCTGCTAATTCCACTGAGCAATGCTGAACTGGGATGAATTTAGATGAAAAACCAATATGGACATATTACAATGTATAGCATACACCACCAATACAATGCTTTTACTTATTTGGTTATTTGGAAATAATATTTTTTGATAAACACTGATAAACTGAAGAGGGGAGATGTACAGGAGGCTTAAAAAACAAGACAAGATTATTAACATGGCAATGGTTTCCAAGTCACTCAAGGTCTCGTGAAAAGCTGAAATGAAGCCCATACTTGGAGTGGCTGAAATTCTGATAAATAAAGAATATGTTTGATATTATTCAGAGTAAACACCAATGTAATTTCATTCTGTAAACCAGATAAATAACAGAGAGTGTATGTAGACAAAACTTCTATATGGAATAGTATTCTGTATGCAGGTTGGAAAGAAAGTAGACCCAGAGAAATTAAGGGTTCTGTGAAACTAACAAAGGAAGAAACTTGTCCTCTCAAAAGAAATATTTTTATTTCAAATAAAAAATGATATTACAATAGAGCAATCACAGAAAGTGATTTCATCTAGCCATAAATAGCGAAAACAGTTTTTATCTGTAATAATTATTTTCCATGATGAAACCAAGAAATGCAAAGGGGATAGTTTTGGAAGCAAAGTATATCAGAAGTACAGCATATTTCTGTTGTTATAAAGGCATGTTTTTAAAAGAGGCTGTGATACAATTAATACAGCTATCAGAATAATGCTTTAAGCAAAGCAATAATATACCATTCATCACTGTTACACAGTGACTGCAAAATATTCTACCTTTCCCTTTCAAACTCCTAGATACATATATACAACACCAGTGTAAGTATGTATCAACCCTTCAGAAGAGAAAAATTCATCATAATTATGAGAAATTATTATTCTCGGCAACATGAAACTTAGTAAATACATGAAATTGACCCAAGAATTGTAATGCAAAGCCCAGAAATTAGGCATCAACATGACAAGAATATCTGTGCATTGCATTATCCTTGTAAAACTAGATTGCCTCATTGTAAAAGTGAGTGGAATTATGCTTTCAAAATGGATTCTGAAAACCAGTAATTTGTTTTGAGTACAACGGGTTATGGATGTCCAAACTGAGATAATTTACAGCAACTGCTACCCTAGGAAATGCTGTGTGATGTACACACACTGTCTTGTGAATTGGCTTAAAGTAAGAAAGCAAAGGTAAGGTAAGGTAAGTTGCAAAAGCTCTCTTCTCCAGATGGGTGTATCAAAACCCTGTGAAATTACTTGAATGTCCAAGTGTAGGCACCTGTATACAATATGGCATGTATAGTATACTTTGCTCTTTCAGACTACTGCTGCATCTTCAAATACAATTGCAAGGGAGACTGCCTTACTATATGTGAATAATAAATTGGATAGTGGTGGATTTCACTCCAAGATCTGTTGTCAATATTACAGCATTATAATGTTGTGTGTATCTATTACCATGTTTTGTTCTTTCTATTTGAATCAACATTGTGAATGATGTTTGCTTGAGGACAAATCATAACTTCTGCTTCCCCACCTTATTAAAAAAAAATTAAAAATTAAAAAGAGCCCAAGGTTTGGCCTTTTATGTCCTACAAGACACAAGAATAGCATAGCTTCTTTTCTTGGCTGTCCACCTGAAGCAGTAAACTAGAATACTTCTGCATGATGCTTGCTACTCCAGATCTAACATTAGGTGCCATGGCCTCACATCCTCAAATGACCTTTATCAAAAGAAAATTCATGTGATAAAGATTTGTGTTGCTTTTTTTTCTGAGAATTGTCAAATGGACATGAATTTGGTGTACAAATTGTTGAGGTTTATTACGGCAAAATGACTTTCTACACCGGAATAGAAAGCAGTTTGTTTTTAATATCCAGGTAGCTCATAATATTTATTCATATCCATTTTGTATTGTCATGAATCTTTCTACAGATGTTAGAAGAGTTTGAGGGGAGAACTCATGTACCCATCCTTGGTGCATGATCTAGCTGTCAACTAGATCAGCCTTTTAAATATCATCATTATTCACTATTACTTTTGCTTATCAGCATGAAATGGTCCAGCCTGTCAGTCTTCTCTTCTGCTCAGATCCAGTATCATACAGAAGACCTGCAAATAATACATTTTACTAACACATTCCAATTACAAGCAGAAAGATCACAAATAATTTAAGATACCAGCCAGGAAAATATCACTAGGTATGACAAAACATTATTTAAACAATAAATGAAGTTGTCATTTTCTCTAGAAGCTGACTGATTTGTTAATTTGACCTTAACTGTGAGAATGTAACTTATGTTAAACATAATTTGTTTAATTATTCTGGCCTAATCTGTTTCTATTATGTAAAAATGTTTGTGGTTGACATTTAACGCTGACTTTCTTATGCTAATGAACAAAACTTGCACACTCACATCTGCTTAAACTTATACCTATCTCGGATCTTTCTTTCTTTCTTTTCTTTATTTTTTTTTTTTTTTCTTCCTTGCTTTGTAAAATTGGCTGCCAAAACAGCTTTCTGAAAAAGTAACTGCTATAATTTATTTGCTTTAAATTAATTAAGCAATATAGATGTAAACTATGGGAAAAAAAATAGTGTGCTAAGGGCTGCTAGTAATTCATGACATTTTAAAGTTTTAGGTAAAAAAAACCCCAAATCAAATCAATCAAGGGAAAAAGGTACACAGTTTCTGGTGAACCATCATTTGGCTGCCTAATTCTAAGAGCTTTTTGATAGGAAGGACTCATTACAGAGGAATTGTTTCAGATTCACTATTTCTTTTGAAATTCAGTGCCACTTTCAGATACATTTACAGTGCCTGATTGAACACAGATCTGGCAGTAAGCTAAATGCTGCCCTGAATTTTTTCTTTTGTGTTGTACTGAACCACTTACTAGCTTGATAATTGGCTGGGATTAAAGATGGCAAAGAACTGTTTCTGATGGAGGGCAATTAACATTTCTGTCTCACCTTTGGATGAAGCATCTCCAGTATACTGGAGATCCCTTTGGGATACTATAAGTAATGATTTCATTTCCTTTCTGCTAGACCAGATGCATGGAAATTACTTGCTACAATATTTCTGTAGCTTGAGTTTACTGCATCCAGATTACTCTAAAGGCAATCTGACCTGAGGCATTGTGCCTCTAACTTTCCTGTCTTCATCATTTGGCTCAAATAGGAAGATTTTTCTGACCTGCTTTGGTCATAGCAAAGACTGATAGCATATACAGGGCTTACCTTGAGCCTCTTTGCTCTGAGTCATCTGGAATATGAGCAAAAGGCATAATTGCCATTATTTTACCTAATCTTACTTCAATTTATCTATCTATCCAAAAGATAGATAAAAGCTCCCTTAAAAAAAAAAAGTCTCCCTTAAAAAAAAAAAATTAAATGCCTTATGTAAGGTTAGAGAGTTTCCTTATTTTCAGGATTTCATAGTAGACTGTCTGCATCATAATAGTCTAGTACTGTAGCAGTTATGCAGTTATGGGACATTAAAAGCCATGAAAGAAAGGTGGACCTTGTGATGTGCTAGGATGAACCTCAGGTCTTTTCTTGCCTGCCAACCACAGATTCCTTTCCACTAGAGTAATGCAGTGAAGAAAGGCTGATGCCTACCTGAATCTCATCTCAGCATGAAGTCAAGACATAGCAACTCTTTGAATCATGACACAAAATTCAGTCATTTTTTTCACTCATCACAATTCAGATTTTGTCACCTGAAATCAGCAAAAGTTATAAAAAGCTGAAGAAAATTAAATGGTTAATTATTGCAAATAAAACTGTGTTGGGAGATAATGGACATGTGAGCAATCCTACACATGTGCACGCTCGGCAAGGACATAGAACAAAGAACTCAGCAACCAACTCCAGGAGATGGGTTGGGCGGAGAAAGACATTTGAGCGTGGCGCTTATTATCCAATCGTGAGAAGGCTTGAAGCGCGTGGACAAAGCTAACTGTCCAGTCATAAGGATTGCACCATGTACCGTTCGCGTGCACAGGAGAAACCTATAAAAGGGCTTGCTTACCTTCAATAAATGGGCATTGCTTGATCATACTGGTCGTGTGCGTGTCCATAGCTCCTGCAAAACTGGACACCATATACTTTCCACTCCTCTGGCAATCTTTTTTCATTGTCTCATTTGAAAGAGCCGTTTCCTGGTTAATTCCTAACAAGTCTTCTCTGTTCATCTGTTCCTTTCTAGAGAGGAATCACAGATGGGGTGTGCAATATGTAACTTAGGGTTAAGGGAACAAGGTATAAGGGAACAAAGGATAAGGGAACACTTCATGCTGTTGCAGTACTGTTTATGTTTGATGATTATCATTACCAATGAACTTGAGAAAATATTGACTCTTAATCAGGATGATAATTAGCATAATAATGCTAGGAGTTTTCTCTCATATTTCAAACTTTAAAATTATTTAATAAGTCAGTTATCAAATTTCTGTAACCTCAAGCAAGATAGAATTACAACCATATGTTGCAACATAAATTTTTCATCACCTTAACAGAGTAAGAAAAAGGGCTGAGGTAAAAGCTACTCAAGGGACTTTACGTAAAAGATGTTATTTTCATTTTGTTCTCTATTTGCAAAGTGAGATATTGGTATGTCTTAAAGAATTGAGTCAGAAAATTTCTTTTCTAGGAGTATAACTTAAATAGCACAACTAATTCTGTTCTCCTGGTAACTACTTTTGCATGCACAAGGATTAAGGTTTGGGTTTAAGTATTGTGGCTTATTTTCTTTTTATTTCTTTCTCCTGTTTTTAATTATGTATTTTGCTATAACAATGAGCTAATGTCTCATCTTCCGTGATGGGTTTTGGGGGATGCAAAAGATAGTAATATATGGTCAACTTTGACTTCAAGTATGTCAATGTGATGTACATTTTGGGGACTGTAAGGAAATAAGAATCTGTTCTTCACAATCCTGTGTTCTGTTGGATCTGACATCCATTTTCTTTTTGAACTTTCTCATCTTTCAGTGTTTTAGATAAAGAGAGAGGAAAAAAAAAAAAAAAAAAAGAAATAACCACTACCTGTAAAGTCCAGGTAATTAACATCTATGAGGTAAATTTAAAAAGTGACTTTACTGATCTCTTATAGACTTAGATAATATTACTGAGTTTCCGAAAAAGCAATTCAGGTGTTGAATTTTTGGAATCTAAGAAACACATCCGATGACTAGGGAGAGAGTCAGTAAGAAGACAAGTAATAGTCTCTGAATAAGATAAACAGCTATGTGTGCTAAACAGGAATACCTGTTACTTGAGAAGGGCTTAAGCTACGACTTACTGGCTGAACCTCGTTTCCATCACTGAGTGCTTCTGTAAGTGGCAACAAGATTAGTAGTCACAATAAGCCAATGGGCATAATTTCCTATGCCTTTTTAAATAAACATTTACACTTATAATGCTTGGTTGATGACCCTCCTATGTAGAAAGGTTTTTCACTAATATCTAGCCACATTATTTCGTTGGTTTCAATTTCTTTCAAAATCAAGATCTAAAGGGATGATGCAGCTGTGCTTATAGAAAGTAACAAAGTCTCAAGTATCTTGAATTCTAAACTAATGCAGTAAACTGAAAACCTAGTGACCATACCAGTTAAAGAACTGTTTGACATATTATAAGAGAGCAGTATAAAAATAACAAATATGCACATGCAGTCTTCATTTCTACACCTCCTTAATGCTTGTCCTGTGTCTATTATAGAGCCTTATAATTCCTTTTAATATTTAGTTTTATTTGGTAAAGATGGTAGGATGTTACAGAAATCCCAGAGGATTTTTGGTTTTATTTTTCCTCTTTTTTTTTTTTAAATATATATATGTATGTTCTGCTGTTGAAGGGCTATTTTAAATCCATAAAAATAAGTTGAAACAGAATTCAGTGAAGTTAGGAAAGCATCAAACAGACCATCAAAACCTTTAAAATATTTGAGGATACTCAACCAACCCTCAATCTGCAGGTCTAGTCCCAATGTAATCATATGTGCTTGTGTATAGGGTTTTCTCTCATCTAGTTCCTCACATTACTTTCCTCACTTAAAGCAGTGGGAGGATTTGGCTTGAGCAATACCTTTATGTCAGAACAGTATAACCCAATCTTTAAAATTTCAAACTGGAGTCTGGAAAATCTGACTCTTACAATTATGTAAGGGTTCACTGTTCGCTTATCTTAATCCCAAAAGCATGGCTGCCACCAAATTATTCATCCCGCTCAACTTTCAGGCTTTCCTTTCTGTCTTGATGTCTAAAATCTTTTCTCATGAATAACAGTCCTTGCCATGTCCCACTATCATGGCTGGGCTGTTTGAAGACAACATCCTATTACTACTTCCAACTGGAGGACCACAGCTTCTAGTTCCAGAGGGGAAAGTTTGCGCTTTATAATGTATTTCCAAGATCAGCATTTGCTGGTGATCAGTCTGCAACTAGCTAGCTTTAATAACACACTTCTTTCCTGAAGTTCCCTCCTTCATTGTTGCCCAAAACATAGCAGCAATGACTGGTGATATCAGTCAGATGATGTTCCCTTGCATGTAAAGCAGTGATAAAGTATTTGAAAAGATCTTTAACTGCACAACTCACTCTTCCATAGCAATCTCTGTATTAAATCTGTCCTTACTGAAATTTTATCTTCCTCATTCTGTATCTGTATCTCCTAACTTTTCCACCTCATTGCAATGTCCTTACGATTACGTAAATCTGCATGTGCAGACCCACTAGTAGTTGTGTAACAATTAGCAGTAAGTTCTCTTACTGTACGAGGGACACAGCTTGACAGTATGATTGCTACTGAGAGCAATAACTTAATTGGTGTCATTTTTTCAGCAAACACTCTGTTTCACTTCATTCTGCATTCTGTCTTTTATATTCAAAAGCACGGCCTCACAGGCAATGGCCCAAATACTGTGTGCTGTGCATTGTGTAATCCTGAAAACAACATGCTGAACAAAAACTAGTAGACAAACGAATTCAGTGCACTACTGCAAGGTCTGGGAATAAACCCAGCTGAGTTATTTGGCAGTTGTGTTGCTTAAAAAGCTCCATAACTAACAGAAACCTTTTAACCCACTGACAGAAAGTAAAACTTGCTGTTTGCTGGCTGGTCAGTAACGATGAGCACATTCCCATGCTGTGATTTGTAATGACACAGATGCAATGGACAAGCCACTAGAAAGCTTTTTGGCCAGGATATTGACAAAGAACCAGGACTGAAGTTTTGTTACAGCTTTGCACATTTCTTACCCAAGCATTGCCAGTATATCTTATTGGCAGTGGCAAACCTGGTGCTGTAAATTCTCAAGGTAAAAAATCTTTTCTGAACTTACTTCGGTGAGGTTTGGTTTTGGTTCACTTGTTTTGGTCTGCTCTTTCAGTTAGGAAGCTTTCCTGTAGTCACTTAGGTAACTTTCAGAATACTATACATAGCAGAATGATGAACGTTTCACATCATCTGACAACAGCAACTGGCATGAAGTAAGCCTCAATTCAGAGACCTAAACAACTCAGCTACTCAACTTTTTCAGCCTCACAACTTTGGTAACAGAGAAAATGAACCACCACAACTCTGCCTAAAATGAATGGTAGTTTAGTCTTTCTGAAAAGCAAGGTTTAACTGTATAATATTTCAACTGTAATTTTTCAACTTTCTTATCTCTAAACTTTATTGTCATTATGTCACTAATGGTCATACCTGCTAGATCTAGATATAGAAATGCTTATTCTCTGTAGCAATGTTCAGGCCCAAGCTAAACTTTCTGGCAGGAGCAGTGTATGCAGTGTAGCTGAGAAATTTAGCTGACTTTATTGGAGATGCAGGGTAAGCTAGTTTAGACAGAGCTAACCTGTATGGATTTGTATCTTAAAAAGATGCACTCCTACTTACAAAACAGATATTTTAATTTCTCTTTCCCCACCCCATGCTAATGTAAACCTCATTAGGATTATGTGTGTAATGAAACAGTATTTTGGTCAGAAGAAGTGAAGGTTCTTTCAGATGGGGAAAGGGGAAAGGGAAGCTCCTTGGCCAGCACAGGCTGACCCTTTTGCTGTACCGTCCATGTTGCACCACAAGATTTTATTTATAAGCATACTCATTCGATGCCCATTATGGGAATCCCTTAGGAAAATAATTTTCTCCTTTTTTCGTGAAAGCTTGTAAATCCCTTCTGAGTATAACTTAAATTAATCTGTGAAAAAATGACCTGGTTTTGAACAACAAACTTATTCACATTCACAGTTGAGAGCTTTACAAAAAGAAAGCTGTCTTTTGCCATGTTTTACTGTGGTAAAGACTGCTGGAAAATGGCTTCACTCTTTCTGTGTTGTTTGGTCCCAGATAAAGATAAAATATTTCAGTCACCAATAGTCTTGGTAAACCTTTACAGAAAAATACTCATAAAACCTACTATTTCTGCATTCAAATCTGTCACATGTCTAATATGAACTATTATACCATTGGGAAAATATAGTTAATACATGTATCTCTTTGTTTCTTTTCTCTCTATATTAGCTGCATGATCAGCTACAATGGAACTCTGATGTGTTAAATACAAAACATAAAAGAATGTTCAATGGTTTCTAAATGTGATTGTTATGAAAAGGTTCTCTTAGAAGACTTTTTTTTTTTTTTTTTTTTTTAGTCCCACATATATCTGAAGGCAAGTCTCAGCTGATGAAAATAAGTGTCTGTACTAGTGCTGGCCTTGCAGTCTTTGAAACGTAAGCAGCTTGATATGCACTACATGTATGTATATCTCTATATACTATTGTACTATATTAACCTAAATGAAAGTCTTTGCTGTTCCTTAGGCTTTTTTTTTTTTTTTTTCCCCCTGTAGCCCAGTGTAGTGTTGTATTTCATCACATATGCATACATAAATATACAACTCTGCTTCATTAGGGAATCATATAGGGGGGAAAAAAAAATCCCATCATTCTTACCCATGCAGTTTCTTATACCTGAAAAAGGCATCAGTAATCAAAATGCCTTTTTTAATTTGTTCTCTTGTGTATTCTGTTACCTATGGCAAAGGGATTTGAAGACTTTCCTATAAAGGCCCACAGTGTCTGTATACCTCTGTAATTCCTATGTAGACAGCAGGGGGTTCTTGATCATTTGTACTTGCCCCTAGATCCATTCCTTGGATAAAAGAGCAAATATGGTTAAGTACAGATGGAGTAAAAATCTGTATATGAAGTAACAACTTGCAGCCTCTGGTTAGGCCACAGAAGTTATTGTTCAAAATAAGGAAAGAAAGAAACTCACCAAATTCCCAAATCCTTCTTCCTATTGTTGCTAAGAACTACCAATGCATCAGTGTTTGTGTCATCAGAGGATGGTTCTTTTCTGTTTGACCAGCTGCATCTTCTTGCAAGCTGGCATATTCAGTCAAGCCCCCAAAATGCTAGGGGGGAGCACAAGGGAAGACAGCCGCCCCTCCTAAGGAGTGAAGGAGGAATCTGTTTTTTCTTTCTTTTCAGCCCTTCTCATTCTGACACTTCACCCCTAAATCTGACATTGGCTGCTGACAGTGACATGCCTAAAATTCCTGCCTGGAATGGCAATGGTTGACCGTGCCTTTCTTCCTTGACCAGAAAAGCCAATTTAATATGCACAGTAATTATTTATCTGACAAAACCAATAGACCAATGAAAGCTGATCTCTTCCCAGTGCCTCTCTCTGAGCACTTCTGGCCTTGCCTTAGTACCACTGTTTCTCTGCAGTGTCTCTCTTTGCTCCTCATTTCTGCTCCTGAAAAGAATGACCATTCAATGCTCTTCTTGCTTCTCATGCCCTCAGTATGCCACATATTTCTCCAGTGTCACATCATAGCTTCATTTTGTTATTCTTTTTCCACTTTGATCACAGGTCCTTCTTTCAGATTCCTTTTCCCTTTTTTACTCAATTTCTTCCTTTTTGGGATAAAACTTTGCACTGGGACTTAAGCATCTCATGGGTGGCAGCAATTTTCACACCAGAAGGGATAAAGTGTAGTTTCATTTCCTTTTTCTGATTTTTGTTTGTTTGTTTGTTTGTTTGGGGTTTTTTGTTGTTTGTTTGTTTGTTTTTTGACAGAGGGTGTGTTTACATTGTCTTTTGCAGGCAGATACACACACAAGTTCTCATGCACTGGTTTATTTGCAATCATGTAGTGCTAAGCGCCACTTAAAGTACCTCTCAAGCTTAACTTAGATTCATTGTCAAGTTAACAATAGTTATATGGATTTAGGTTGGCTCTCAGTTTGGACAAAGTGAAGCAGGACATCTGCCTGCAAGACTTTGTAAATGTCTCCAGAGAAAGCAAGACCTGCCTCTTCCTTCACCTTATTTCTCTACTTTGAGAAATACTGTCACTATTTTAAGTTTGAGAAGATTTTATAGAAATAAATCCTGACTGAATACAAAAAGTATTGGATGGTGTAGGAGCCCAAGAGGATGCTTGTGAGCTCTTTCAGGGCTTGAAAATTGTCTAGCAAGAAAAACTGAACATCAAATTGGTTAAAATTCAATGTTAATCTACAGCTTGTTCATGTTCTCAGAACCTGCCAGCTGGAGGTGTTGATAGAAGTAGGACCACATGTGAGACAACTGGATTTCCTGAACTTTACTAAGTTACTTTTTTCCTTGTCATGTAAGACTTGATAAACCACAAATAAGAATATCTTGAATGAAATAAACTCTCTGTGTGTGATACTTTGTTAAAAAAAAAAAGAGGAGACTGTATCCTCAGACTTTCAGAAATAGAAAGAAAAATCTGACAGAGGGAGATTGCTATTTGTACATGTTAACATGACACCTAACGGTCACCCTATTTTATGCATAATTAAGAGGTTATCCTATGGTAGCCACAAGTACATTGTCTTTTAAATCATAGATAATCTGTCAGGGGATGTGTTGAATAGCATGCACCATAATTCTGTTTTTTATGGGCTCAGTAGTAATTAATGAGCACTGTGCGTAGCATTCCCTTTCCAACTTCCTTTACCATTCATCTTCAGAGCTCTTCCTCTGTCTTCAGTGTCTTGTTTTTCTGGCTACAGGAGAACTACAGTGAACTATCTTTCCTGACCATTGTTCATTGAGGCAGGGAACAACACCGATGCTTCTTGGTGCTAAGGTCTTTCACTCTCCATGACTAATCCACAGAGGATTTGCTAGCTCCAGAAACAACAATCTGGAGACTTTTTTTTTTTTCCCAGGAAGTCTTTTCAAGATTGACTGACATATCGAGATCAAGGAGGCTCTTTGATGGGTGAAGAAATGCAAGGGATGAAAACAATGTTCACAAATACATGTCTCTGTGATCACCTTCTTCCTTGAAGCACTCCTCATTGTTTGGTTTCCTCTCTGTTGGACATGCTGACCATGTCTTTCTATGCACTTGGCTTCTTATATTTGACAGATATGAAACTACAGTCTCAAAGCTGTTTTTTTTAAAACGGTTTGGGACTCACTGCATTAATTTCTCTGGTAAGTAGTCTTATAATCTCATCATGTATTCCATAACTGGCCTTTAAAGAGAACAGAACCTCTCCTAGAAATGCCTGTAGTTGATGATTGCCCTCTGATACACTTTAAATCCTAGTGTTCTGCAATATTTTTTTCCTATACGTAAATTTCTACTTGAACTCTGCATTATGTTTTTTGATCCTGGGGGGGATCTTACTGACTTATGGGGAAAGCTAAATCAAACAAATATTGCAGAATCAGATGGGATGCTTCACAAGGTGCAATTCTGAGAGCAGTTTTGGCAGTCCTTATGGCAATCACTGAAACAGAAAATATGCTGGCTCAGCTTGTTTCATGTTAATCAATGTAAGCAGGTTTACCGCCTATAATCTTGGGTTATTATTTCTTTTTAATTTATGTAAAAGCTAGCTTGGTTTTGTTGCTGCTTAGCTGTTCACTGTGGCTAACTGATGAAGCAAATGGGTTTCATCTTGTGAATAAAGAGATTACTAAAGCCTCTAAACTGTAGAATCTAAGAGTGTTCGTATGCCTGTTCTTTAGCTATTTGTCTGATACTCATGATCTAGAGACAATAATATTGTCTTAATATTCATTACCACAATCTTCGTTTTGCTAATTTTGGACTTTGTTAACATTTTCACAGAAAATAACTTGAGATCTAGCAGAAAATGTTTTAAGAGCCAGATATTGTTTTCAATCCAGATTCGGCTGTGCATTTATTTCATGCATAAAATAATCTTCATTTTGACCGCTACAGTTCTATTTTCCCGTATAACAAAAGATTTATATTCTTAAAACCAGTAATGCCTTTGAGATGATTCACTGAGGCATGCAGTTTGGAATAGCATTTGACTGACCAAGCTGAACTGTCTACTGGTACAGCTTCACTGAAACATATCATAATTGTATCCATTTAACCCAAATGAGGACCTCCTGCAGAAAATACTAATTCAGTGTAATTCTGATGAGACAGTGTATGAGCATTTTATGGGGATTGACAGCTGGATTTGAAGTACTATGATCAGGGTATAATTGTAGGGTTTCTATGCACTAGATTCTGCAGTCAACTACTCCTAGTTTCAATTAACAGTCTTCTAGAGACAGTCAGATAGAACCTCTACTGGTGTGGATCAGCATATAGCTGCACTGAAGAGAAGAGAGAAGTACCACTCATTTACACAAGCTTATTTTCTCACTTGGGGCAAAAAACATGCTAATGAAATCCACATGACATAATAAATTGGGAAGACTTATTAACATGAATAAGGATAAAGAAATAATAAAAAGTCAACCTAATTGAATAAGATATCTGAATGGAAGATTGAATGAGATTCTAGGCTGGAAAATACAAACAAATAAATCTTGGGAAAAAAAATGTTGCTGATACTATACTTCAGCAAGATGAAAAAAACCTTAGGAAGTGGTAATTGTATGTAATTTGGAGGAAATACTCAGAGGGGAATTTGGATTTTCAGTACTCATTGACTTTCAATGGGACAGGGATGCTAGCTCCACTCTGTACATTCAAAAATCAACCCATCAGCTGACAGGGATATATGGTGGTGCTTTCAGGTTTATTTTTTTTGTTTGCTTTAAATCATCTAGTGGAATATGGTGCTGCAAAACATAAGATTTTGTTTTAGGAGCAGGAAAAAAATTAGTCCAGGGCTCTCCAGAGAGACTCTGTGCATCCAGAATACTGCTTGTACTTCTGGAGAAATATTCTTATTTCAAACAAAGTAACTTACAAAGTAATTAAGGATACCTATATTAGGAGAAGGAAGTAAGTTGCTTTCCAAATACACACCTCATGTTTTCTGTAATGCTACAACAATGAGGTAATTTGGGGAAGGTGTACTATGCATTTTTAATGTTATGGCTCATTGTCTATAGAATAATGGTCCAACGGAAACTGCAGGAAGCTATGGTTATGGACATTATAACCTCAAATGTACACGCTACTAGATGTATGGCAAATAATACATGTCAGTAAAGGGGAGGACTGGACAGGCTAATAATATCTTTTCAATGTCAGGTTTTAAAGCAAGGACCCAGATGGAGAGCCTTAGCTCTTTAACTTGCAAAAGGCTTTTACAAAGCAGAGAAAGACTCTTCTGGTTGCTAAGATTCCTGTTTCCAGAAAGGGACTCAAAATGGATGCAAATCTGAATCAATGGAGAAACTAGTTAACACTGTATGTCTTAGAAAAAGATAAATATGAAAAAAAATAATCTGCTTCTGACAGACTTCTGGTTCAGCCACTCCATGTGCCTTCAAAAACTTAACAGATGATATTTTTATCCGGTTCATTCCACGGACTCAATGTAGAATTGCAGACACTAATTTTTACCTCTCTATTCCTGTTTTCACATCTCTAAAATAAAGATGATGTTATGTAGCCAAAGATTAATTTATCTTCTTTCTCCATTTTCTAAAATTCTTTCACCTTCAAACATTTCCATTAGCTATTTCAAACAAAACACAAACGCCCCCCCCCCCCCCCCCATAACATTTTATTACAGAAAAACATCACCTATGAAGACTGTAGAGGATGATAAGAAGAGCACAGAGGAGGATAAAAGAGTGGTTCTCTGTAGCTTGCCGAGGATATTAACACTTATTTTTTCAATATAATGTGGACACTCTTTCTCTAATTCCAGGATAAGACTTTCTATTCCGTAACATTTTCCCTTTCTTACTCTTTCAGTGTGAATGTATTTCTAATATTATTTTCTGCATGCTGCTATTTAAGCTTTCCTCATATGGTTTATAATTGCTACCATGAATCCTTTACCCACATTTAAGCTTTTGTTTCAGTGGCTTTCTAATTTCTTACACCTAATCTATGTCTGCCTCCCCTCCAAGACACCCCCGCTGCCGTCTGTCTCCATGAGCGCTCCTGGCTTTTGATCATTATAACTGCTCCGATGTTCTGCAAAATAGCCTGAAAATGTTTGCCCTCAGTAATCTATCCACTTTCCAGCAAGCAGCAATAGCATTTTTTTCTCTTCCTCAGTGAGGCCACTCTGCATAGCTTCTGCACAGAGACACTGGATCAGTTGTCTGACAGAGAGAAGGGAAACAAAGCATGCCTCCTATGTTTCACAAGGTGCAACTGGTCATTGGTAAAATAAGTCATTGGGTGGCTTTCAGTGATAATAATAAACCTATAGACTGAGGCAAAAGGAAGTGTTTTTGCTTGTAAATACTTAGATTCTCAGTGTGAGTCAATGCAGTAACCTGACTGGAGCTGAAGGTCATACCTCTCTCCATCAAGTTAGACAGAAATGTTACATCCTCTGTGGGGACATTGTTATCTCTCTCTGCTATGTAACAATCTCAGGGCTCTCTGTCAGAAACTCTCTGTCTTTTCCTTTGCTTTACTCTGTAACAAATGCCTGATGCGAGTCTGCAGGACAAACTATCAGGACCCTGACCATCATAGATGGGAAAGGGCTGATTTTAGAGAAAGTGGAATTGAATGATCAGCTTTTCTGAGTTCATATGCACTGAGGTCAGCCCAGAAGTGATTTGGGAAGGCAGATGTTGGTTTGTTCATTATTCAGGTGTCAACTTTTGAAGTTCTTCTAGCTAGCTACAAAGTAGGTCAAAAGACTCCCACAGAAAAGAGCTTACTTTGAAGATGAGTCAGATCCAGGGGCAAGACAAAATGTTCTTAAAGGATGTTGGGACATGACCTCTGAGACTGATGAACCCAGTAAGCAGTCCCAGGCACCCAGAAACGCTTTGGAAGAGTGGGAGGATGATTTCAGTGTGGGATGACGTGGGTTGTCATGGAGCTGTAAAAGTTCTGCTATGCAACCAGCAGCAAAAATGGCTTAAAAAGAAGCAGTCCATGAACTAGTCAGAGTTCCTTCTTTGTATTATTTTTCTCTGCAGCAAATATACTCTTGTAGAGAATTGTAGTTTTTCACTATCAAACATTCAGAGCCTCAAGAGACCTCATCTGAGTACCAAGACCTCTTGATTCAGATATTATTCTATATGTCTCATGTGAGATGGCATTTAGCTTTGTTTCTCAGCTCTCACATGGAATTTTCTTGGATTTGGATCAGATCCAGCAGCCAAATCATAGCTGTTGTTGTTACAAAGCCCCAAGCCTTGGTGTCATTCAGGAAGGCTGAGCTAAGTATTTGGAAATTAAAAGGAAAAATCAATGGACTGAAGCCAATAATCTCTTAGCTATCATAATTGTCCCTTATCCAACAGCTGTGAGACGTGCAGTCTTGAGAGGCTACGGGGCAACATGAACTTGTACTGATCTTGGTGGCAGCTCCAAACGTTTACCATTTTACAGAGTATGACCTGAACTCATTAACGTTTTGCAGAGAAATGTGTCCTGGTTCAAGTTATTTCCTCCTTCCCAGACCTTGCCTTGAAGTTTTCCTTTTGTCTTTAGTTCATGACAGACTCTCTTGGTACAAAGCCTTTTATGCTGATATTTCTGAAGGATGCTTTTTTAGAACAAAACCTTTTGTAATGTATTCTTTATTTCTCTCTTTACATACTATCCTGCATTTTAAGCAATGTTTTAAAGAGTAGTATTCAAATCCTATGAAAAATCTGACAGAATATTTGCATTGTAATGCTGAGTATTGTATTGGTCTATATTTGGGGGGGGTATGCATACCTTTTTTCCTTTGCCTAAAAGATTTCTTTGTAGGAACATGAAACCAAAACTCCTCAATAGTCTTCTTTAAGGTATATCACAATATTGGTAATTTTTCACCTCTGTATGCTTTTTTCTTAGTCTGTCTCAACTGTAAATGGTGTCTTAAAGAAATTAATGCCGCCACTGTACATTCAGTACTACTATTGCTCCTCCCTAAAATTTCTGGACAGTGTTTGGAGTTCTACAGGCACAGATAATGTCTACACTGCAATCCATACACCTATTTTTCCTCAATAATCTTTAGTATGTGCTGTGATTTTTATTTGTGTAAAGCCACTGCCTTTTGTTGGAAATGGAAAAATATCAGAGATCACAAACTCTGGACATTTGAGTGATTTTTCAGTTTAAAGTAGAGAAAACAAGTGTGACTGATTCAAGAGAGTAAATAGGGATGCTTCAGTCTCTGTGTCTGAGTGTCAGCTGCAGAGAGAGACTTCAACTATCTCACACACATTTTGTCAGTTATGCTCCCATTTTAAGTCTTCTTATCTGCATAGTGTTTCAGTAAGAAACAAGCCCTCTCCTTCTCCTTATTAGCTTGATCTGGTACAGGTGTCTGTTAAGGTACCAGTGTAGATATACACAGTCATTGCTGATGACTGATTGTCTCCAATAATCCCATACAGTTTTGTCACACTATGCTGTGTGGGTAGGTAATTCCAAATTAAAAAGCTAACATGTTTTTATCTCTTTTCTGCAGCTGTCTTATCAATTCCATAAAACCAGTTCATGCTCCCAGTTGTGTACATCCAGAAAAGTGGATTAGCATGACTATTACCTCAATATCCCTAGATACAATGAGTTAGCAGATGTGTGATCTAGTAATTTACGTATCTGGTATGAGATCACTTCAACATGAGATAATTTTTTTTTTTTAAACATACTTTCTTTTCCGTCATTTTGCACTGATTTACAGATAGCAGAGCACCATTCCCTTCAGACCCTTCTGCACTGCACCACCTCCTTCTAGTGGTACAGAAAGCAAATGGCTATTGTTATAGCACCTATGTAACCAGTGTGCATGCAATTTAGTTTTAGATGACTTACATGCTGAATTAATAAATGTCTGTTGGGGCTAGGGGAGCTTTGGCCTTCAGAATTGGTTCAAAATTATATAATTGTGGGGCAAAGAGACTAATTAGGTGCCTGTTGGTTCTAGCTTCTAAGTGGAAATGTTGGAAGTGACCCACAGACTTCATCCATTCCTTTTCCCCCGTTCAAAATTTCAAACTAAGCATCTCAATGACTGAAGATTTCTCCATGCAGAGGTGTCCCTAGAGTGAGTTGGAACACTTGTGAGGAAAAGCATGCAAGAGGAAGCTTTGCAAGATTAAGAAATGAACTGAATTATCCTCGTTTCTTTTCTTGCCTCATGTTTTGAGGAAGGCAGTCCAGGTTTCTCACTGCAAAAGAATACTTTCCCTGGAAATTTCTGGGTTTAGTCCCATATTTATTCACTCTGTGCTCAACTTTTCTACAGCATATAATTCTGTTGATATAAACAGAATTAGTCACACTACTTATGTTAAATATGTACTCACATATTTTTAGGCACCGCTCTGAGACAATACACAAGAATTTGTCTTATCTAGCTCTTCATGTTCCTATGAAATTATTTATCAAAAGACTCAACAGTTCTGGAAGATCTAAAAGGGTGTGCAAATCTGCTTCTGAATATTTTTCGCTATAAAATTTACTAACCATCTTGGAATTCATGAAAAGGTATTAGAAGCATTCTGATTTTAAAAATTAGGAAAATGAAGGATGAAATTTGGCAGAATAAATTGGAGTGATGGTATGAGGTTCTTTATTGATCCAAGATCCTGGTGGTTAATGCATTCTCCAAGGACAAGGACGAAACAGTTTTATTTCCTCAGTGCAAGATACCTGGAGCCCAGAGCCTTCTCTGCTTCCCTGCCAGGGGAAGGGAAATTCAATCCATCCCAGTCCCACCAGGTTGATGCCAGTGCCAGCAACAGATGTTCAAAGCCTGGAGAGGGGTCACAGGTCAGCAGGAGAGCACTTGAAGAGCAGCACAAAGGAGTTCCAGCCAGAAAGGCAGCTTCATAGGGACCAATTTAAGTGCCTCTATGCAAACACATGTAGCATGGGGAATAGACAAGAGGAGTTAGGGATGCATGCACGCCTGTAGGACTTCGATCTTATTGGTATCGCGGAGACATGGTGGCATGTCTGCTATGACTGGAGTGTTGGCATGGAAGGATTCAGGCTCTTTAGGACAGACAGGCAGAGGAGATGAGGTGTCGCCCTCTATGTCAGTGATCAGCTGAAGTGCCTGGAGCTCTGCCTGGGGATGAATGAGGAGCTGACCAAAAGCTTATGGGTCAGGATTAAAGGGAAGGCAGGGAGAGGAGACATTATAGTGGGGTTCTGCTACAGGTCACCCACCCAGGAAGACCATGTGGATGAGGCACTCTACAGACAAATAGGAGCAGCTCCATGTTCACAAGCCCTGGTCCTCATGAGGGGCTTCAACCATTCCAATATCTGTTGGAAGGACAACACTGCAGGGCATAAGAAGTCCAGGAGGTTCCAGGAATGCATTGATGATAAGTTCATTCTTCAGGTAATAGAGGAGTTAATGAGAAGAGGTGCTATTCTGGAGCTTGTTCTCACCAACAAGGAGGGACTGGTAGGGAGTGTGAATATGAAGGCCAGCCTTGGCTGCAGAGACCATGAAATAGTGAAGTTCAAGATCCTTAGGCAGCGAGGAGGGCACACAGCAAGCTCATTACCCTGGACTTCAGGAGAGCAGACTTTGGCCTCTTCAGGGATATGCTTGGCAGGGTAATGTGGGATAAAGCCCTGGAGGGAAGAGGAGCCCAAGAAAGCTGGTTAATGGTCAAAGATAACCTCCTCCAAGCTCAGGAGTGATGCATCCTGCAAAGAGGAAGTCAGGTAAGAACACCAGGAGCCCTGCATGGATGACCAAGGAGCTCTTGAACAAGTTCATACACAAAAGAAATCCTATAGAGGCTGCAAGCAAGGGCAGGTAGCCTGGGAGGAATACAGAGAATCTGAGCACCCAGGGATCAGGTTAGAAAGGCCAGAGCCCTGATAGAATTAAATCTGGCCTGGGACATCAAGGGCAACAAGGAAAGCTTATACAGGTATGTCAGTGATAAAAGGAAGACTGGATAAAATGTGGGCCCTTTCCATAAGGATATGGAAGACCTGGTTACCTGGGATACTGAGAAGGCTGAGGTATTCAATCACATTTTTGTCTCAGTCTTCACTGGCAAGGGCTCCAGCCACACCACACTGTCCAAGATGCAAAAGGCAAAGGTGAGGACTGGGAGAATGAAGAACTGCAAACTGTAGGAGAAGGTCAGGTTCAAGACCATGTAAGAAACATGAAGGTGTACAAGTCCATGGGGCCTGATGACATATATCCGTGAATCCTGAGAGAACTGGTGAATGAAGTGGATAAGCCACTGTCCATTGTATTTGAGAAATTGTGGCAATTTGGTGAAGTTCCCACTGACTGGAAAAGGGGAAACATGCCCCCAGGAAAAAAAAAACAAAAAACAAAAAACAACCAGGAAACTACAGGCTAGTCACTCTCACTTCTGTGCCTGTCAAGACCATGGAGTAGATCCTCCTGAAAACTTGCTAAGACACATGGAAATTGAGGAGGTGATTAGTGACAGCCAACATGGCTTCATGAATGGCATATTGTACCTTCTACTACAGGGTTACAGTGCTCGTGGATAGGGGGAGAGAACCTGATGTCATCTACCTGGACTTGTGCAAAGCATCTGACACTGTCTCACATGACATCTTTGTCTTTAAATTAGAGAGACATGGATTTGATGGATGGTGGATAAGCAATTGGTTGGATGGTTGCACTCAGAGTTGTGGTCAATGGTCAATGTCCAAGTAGAGACCAGTGATGAGTGGCATTCCTCAGAGGTCAGCGTTGGGACCAGTGTTGTTTAACAGTTTTGTTGGTGATATGAATGGTGGAATTTTGTCACCCTCAGCAAGTTTGCAGATGACAACAAGTTGTGTGGTGTGGTTCGTACTCTAGAGGGAAGGGATACCATCCAGAGGGACCTTGACAGGCTTGAGAGTTGGGCCGTGTAAACCTCATGAAATTCAACAAGGTCAGGTGCAGGGTCCTGCACATGGGTTGAGGGAATACCAAACACAAATCCAGGCTGGGTGGAGTGGATTGAGATCAGCCCTGAAGAGAAGGACTTGGTAGTAGTAATGTATGGAAAATTGACTGACCCAGCAATGTGTGTTCGCAGCCCAGAAAGCCAACCATATCCTGGGCTACTTCAAGAGAATTGTGGCCAGCAGGTTGAGGTCATAAGACTCCACCTGGAGTGCTGTGTTCACTCTGGGATCTCCAACATAAGAAGGACATGGAGTGGGTTGGAGTGTGTCCAGATGAGAGCCAAGAAGATGGTCAGGAGGCTGGAGCACCTCCCTGATGAGGACAGGCTGAGAGAGCTGGGGTTGTTCAGCCTGGAGAAGGCTCCAGGGAGAAGTTATAGTGGCCTTTCAGTCATACAGTAAAGATGGGAAGGGACTCTTTACAAGGGAGTGTAGTGATAGGATGAGGGTTAATGGTTTTAAACTGCAAGAGGGTAGATTTAGATTAGATATAAGGAAGAAATTCTTTACCATGAGGGTAGTGAGGCACTGGAACAAGTTGCCCAGAGAAGTTGTGACTCTTCCCTCCTTGGCAGTGTTCAAGGCCAGGTTGGATGGGGATTTGAGCAACCTCTTCTACTGGAAGGTGTCCCTGCCCATGGCAGGGGGGTTGGAACTAGATGATCTTTAAAGTCCCTTTGAGCTCAAACCATTCTGTGATTCTTCCCATTCTCAGGTCTCACCTCTTTAAAAGCTGCCTTCTGAGAGGAGTTTACACCTCTCATATGTTCTACTGGTGCTCTGTTGCTTTGTGCTGACTATAAGAGCCCCAGATGCAGAGACCCTTCTGAGAGATGCAATATGTGCCTCTGCTCAGGCTTCAACAAATACTCCTTTCAAAAACTGCTATAGCTTCTTCGTGAAAAGTGAATAAAACTCTTCTTCAATTTTATTGGACGTACACAAAAATGAAGAAGTTTAAAGGATTTTTAACCAGCTGAGCTGAACCTAGATCAGAATGTGTTTTCACATTTCGAGTTCTGGCAAGTAAAAATGAGTCTTTAAATAGAAGTTCATCTGCTTTATATTTCTTTTCCATTTCTCAGGTGCAAAATCAATTATTTTAAGAGATCTAGAGTGGCCACCTGGTGATAGCCCTGAAATAAAGTAATACTTTGTGAAAACCTTGAATTTATAAATTGTGAAATATTAGTATTTATTTTGCTTTAAAGCTTTGGTGTGGTTTTTTGTTTTGTTTTGTTTTGTTTTTTTCCCATTAAAAACTCTTGGGTTTTTGTTTGTTTGATTGTTTTTTGAATTGTATAACCTCTCTTTCATACTGGTAAATGTTTATTTTTTGGCATGGAGAGCCCTTTTCAACTGCCAAGATGTTCCCATGATGATAGAAATGACACATAATTTCCATAACTTCTGAACAATCATCCAAACATTGTTCTCATTTATAAACAATGGTAGTATTGTTGGGATCTTCTTAAGAAATGTGATAGTTGGTGTAAAAGAATGACTGTGTTTTTTCAGGAAGATATCCCATGCTGCTAAGCAAATTCAAGTGTCTTCATTTAGGCAAAACTAAGCAAAATAGCCTTAATTTCTGAAAAAAATTCTTAAAGATTGCTCTCAAAACATAGAAGGCATGGTTGATGTAGTAGTAGACCTCTTGGGGAGAGTTTTTCTTCTGATTGTGAGAGATGACTGGTTAAGCAGTTACCTATATTTTCTCCTATATGAGCATCTCTACCTGCTTTCTTAGCACAGAAGTCCTGTCATTTGTTATGGACTAATTTCAACTTGCCTTATCAGTGCTATAGGTAAGCATTAGGGACTTGAGTAGCAAGTGTGTGGATGCTTTTGTGTGGCTCCTTTTACTTAACATAGCCATAGCCTACTGATGTCAGGCTGTGGTTCACTGATAAAACACAAAGACCCTTCTTAATGATGTTAATGACTGCCATAGTGTTCTGGGTCTTAGGCATTCATTTCTCTTGCTTTTCAGTGAAATTAAAATAGAGTAATTTAGCTACCAACGAACAGGCAGATAATATGTGACCTTAAAACTGAACTCTACCATACTAGTAATGGCTCACTTTTTTGTTGATTTCAGTAGGGATCTGCAGGTGGACAGATATAGATTTATTAAAGAATAATTGAATTTCTTTTTTCTTTTTTTCTGTGCAATCATGATTAACTCTATAGAAAACCACAACTGCTGTGCTCACCATACACTGTTAGACATCTTGTTCAAAGTTTTGGTTTAAAGAATTCTCAGGTTGTGCTCCAAATCCAAATAAATTCACTGAATAGATTACTCTTAACTTCAATAGGAGCTGATCTGGACCCTCAAATTCTGGATAAGATAGGGCATTCACAGAAAGGAATATTTCTTCAAGTACTTGAATAAAAAACAATATCTCAAGAAGCTCAATTCACCAGAGCCTAGAGCTGCAGTTCTTAAAACAGGATGCTAAGATCAGGGATCACTGCAAGGTACTGAGGGTGAAAGAGCCATTTTAATGGATGACAGATATGTCTCAGAACACACTTTCCACAGGTTAATTATCGTTTAAATTAAAATCAATGTTGATTTTGTTCAGAAAGACTGAAAACTGCTTTGAAACTCTATTAGTAACCTGCCAGAAATGGGCTTGTGGAAGGGAATGAAATCTGACATTTGATTTTATGTCATCACTGTGAAAATAAACAAAGAAACTACCCCTTTGACTTCTAAATCTTCTGATTGAAATAGAGCAGTAACTCAAGACTTTCACCTGCTATAGCTTATACATGCAGATACAGGTATTTAGCTACCTGGTTTTGGTTCTTTGTTTTTTCTGTCCTGCAGTCAAAAGAAACTATTTTGTGAGGTTCACACATAATTGAGGTCAATGCAAAGATCTCCATAGTCTCATATAACTTTGGGCCAAGTCCCTAGTTTTATAGGTAAGCATTCATATTCAGGAATCCTCATCTGCTGTCTGACCTGACCTAAGTAGCCTAATAAATATGCAAAGTCTGATATAGTCTGCCATCAGAAAAAGGGCCAATCAGGAGGAAAAGACTGAATGTAAGTTAATGTCAGTCACAATTGGAATAATTTGTGTCCTTCAACATCTGCAGCTCTGTACTGGTTCAGGATTTCTTTGGATAAATGGTAATGGGCTTTTCAGACCTCTCAGCAAAATCAGAGTCCAAATGAAAAAGCAACACTGTGATTTTGTGCTGCTCTGTGTAAGACTTTATTCTGCTACACCAGTGTGAATTAGTATCTTCATGATCTGTTTCACGCTTTGACAAATGTGAGTTACTCTGTTGGTCCAGATGGCAGGACTTCACTGTTTGTGTGATCTACACGTGTTTGTAGGTACCGAGACGGCCTGTTGGTTTTCTGTTTCTTACTTGCATCAACTTTGTTTTTTTAGAAACCTTGTAAGAGTTTAAGAAATCCAAGATGCAAACTCAAATAATGCATGATCTTTTCAGATAGATGAGTCTTGCAATTCAGATGTGAAGTGGCAATTAGACATAGTTCCCTTGTTTGAGTGAGTGGTAGTGGGTTTTTGGCAGCAGGGGAGGGGGCTACAGCAATGGGCCCCTGTGAGAAGCTTCTTGAAGCTTCCCCAGATCCAAGTCAAACCCTCCTCTAGCCAAGGCCAAGACAATTAGCTGCGCCTCTGCAATAACATGTTTAAGGGGAATTGGGAGCAAAGCTGGGCCTGGGAAGTAGGGAGTGATGGGGAAAGGTATTTCCAAGAGGTGGTAATTTTTTGCATGGTCCTACTCTGTTATGTGGTGGTGTTGTTTGTATTAATTTTTTTTTTTTTTTTTTTTCTCTTCCCCTAACAAGTCCAATTTTTGCCAGTGCCGTAAAGGATGTCAGCATCCCTCCTTGTCCTTATCTCAGGTTCCTGGGTGTTTTGCTGATTAAGTTCCTGGGTGTTCCTGGGTGATTTGCAATTAAACTCAGACACCAGAGTGAAAAGAGCAGGCATATTTTACTGGTGATAACCAATGTAACAGTGTATTACAGAAAACATGCAGTTAGAAAAGGCAGAATAGTGCACCTAAAGCAACAAACAGGAGAATACAGGGTAATGCGTCAAATCATTAGTACACAAGAGAGAAAACAGTGATTATGAAGAATACATCACCACTTGCATATGTTACCATCATCCAGCCCCGGTCACAGCGAGGGTTTGCAGAGCCTGTCCCGGCAAGGGGGAAATCCTACGCGGTGCCTCCACCCGTAGGTGAGGCTGCCAGAGTCACGGCAAAGGGGCCCAGACTATAGACCAGAGATCGACAGGCCAGAACAGCTGGCAGCTTTGCTTTGAGAGGAAAATTTCTGGTTTCATTCTCCTGTTGGATTCCACCCAAAGCCTGGCCAGGGCTCGGGTTGGGGGGGGGGAAGCAGACCAAGGGAGCTTCTACCAAGGCCAGATACTCGGGTTCTCAGCCTTGAACAGGCTAAACACGGGAAGTTGGATACATTCTCTCCTCACTACCGATTATATTCTAGGCCGCATCTTTCACTAGCGAGCTTACATACTTTGTTAATGACATTAATTACCTATTACGTTAGCAGCTTCAGCCTGGGGCCCATTGTTCAGGCTGCAGTATTTCAATGCTTTAGCACTTTTTACATCAGCGTAAGTGGGTTGTTATAATTTAGTACAATACCTACTAGCACAATGGTTATCGATTATAAAATATACAGGATTCATCTATAGGTCAATTCTGGCTTGGGCTGGTTGTTGATTTCCTCCTCCTCAGTGCTGGGTGGGGAAGGAGCTAGTGGCTTCTTTGCCTATTTTCCCCCTTCTTGGTGTCGGGGGGAAGAGTGGAGTGTGCAGCTGTGTGATACTCAGTTGCCCTCTGAGTTCAAATCAGAACACTTAGTTTTCATATCTTGTCAGCTTGACACATGACAGTCATCTGGCTTGTCCACCAAACTTACTGCAAAGGTACAATAGCAGACAGGTTAGGTTTCAGACTCATACTATATACAGATCACTCCTAACACCACATATCCTTGGTGATCTATATTGCTATATAAACCCACACTGTCAATAAAATCCAGATTCAAGGAAGCTTGCTCAGAGGTGAGACTTTTTGGACTATGGTTATAAACAGGCTGATTGCTTATGAAAGAGAGAGATCTGAGAAAAATTATCTTCTTCTGTGTTCTTTCTTATGCTCTGAAATGCATTTCTGCCAGCAAATGTTGTGACAAATCAAATTCAGCCCTGTGAGGAGAAAGCCAAAAGGAGAAAGAATATTAACTATCCTATAAAACCCTGCAACTGGCCTGGGTGGTCCTGAGGAAAGAACATCTTTTAAAGAGGATAGGTTTGAATCTTGCTCATCAATACAGGAGTCCATAACAAGATGTTACAGTGTATCCAACAAGTTTTAACAAGTGGGACTTTGGGCTGGAAAACAAACATCCATGCTTTTGGAACTGCTGCATTTGCTATAATCTGAGATCAATCATTTGAAAGAGAAGACTGTAGAACAGCTTGCAAACAGATAAAATTATTACATTTTTGTGAATTGTTTGGCCTCAGTAGTTTACTGTGGCTGTAAATTTGATATTCTAATGATGGGTTGTTTGTTAAAAAATTGTTATTGGCTCTGAATGTGCTGCTTTTCAACTAAAATGAAAACCTGTAGTTTCTTGTCCCAAGACTGAAATAGCACTGAAATGCTTTTTTTGACGTTATCTGGAATTTCTCTGCGTGTATACATATTTGTATTCTTTATTTTGGTCAGCTGTGGTACAATGCAAACCCTACATTTATTCTTAAAAAATGAACATGAACTCTAATTTTTGCCAAGTAACACTTTGATGGTGATTTACATTAATAATCCAAAGCCCACATAACAGGTTTAAATCAAAAGAAAATAAATGTAGTTCCAGCTTCAGGAGTCTTTATCTTGTTTCGTCTAAATGAATATTGCTCTGCTGGGGAGTTACAAGTGTAATTCTCTTTGATTGACCATGCTTTTTGCTTATTTATGTAAAAATGACTAGCTGCTTGCCAGTGGTAATGTAATACATTGTTTGTGTAGAGTATAGAAAGGCAGCATATGAATGTTATTGGTTGTTTTGGGCTAGTTTGTTTTCAACAGTGGCATGTTAAAAGAGCATTCTATGTAATTTTTTAAAAACATATTTCAATCACTGGAAATTTTCTGAGTTCTGGGATCTATACAGTACCAGATTTAATTCAGACAAGACTGTTAAAGTACTGAAGTTTGGCAAATTGTTTCTTTAGTAGAATTTGATAATGTGTTCAACCAAATGATATGCAACTAATAAAAATCTGACAAAAACCAGCAACAATTATTTTTCTAGAACATATCTCTTTGCCATTGGCATTTGTATGTTTCCTTTATACTGTCTGGTGACAAAATAATGACCTTTCAGGACTGGCTTGTAAAATCCTTATCTGTCGTATGTCTGGGCATTAATTTATAAATCCCCCAGGTATCCTTAAGAAGAAAAGTTGTCTCTAATATATATTAAGAAGATTTTTCAAGAGCTTTCCTTGTTGTCGTAGGTCTTCCTCTACAATTATAATCTGGAACTTTGTGACTTTTGGAGAAGAGCATTCTCTGTACACAGAACTCCATAAATTCATAGCACTTGAGTTTTTGAGCTCACCAGTTTCTCAACAACAGCATCACCTAAGCATATATTACACTAGGGTCTGAACCCAGGTTATCTCACTCATAAAAAATTGTGACACTGTATGGCTTGCAAAGCTTACTTTCTCAGAACTACAAGCACTGTGTTGTGCTTTTTTGTACAGCTGTTTGATAGCTAATCCTCATGAATAATAAACAGTAGAAGAAAATTACAGTTCTGATAATCACTAGCAAGTAAACAATTTTCAAAAGCCAGTATTTTATGAACATAAAATGAGATTTTTAAAAAGAAATAATTACATCTCCTAAGTTATTTTTCTGAAATAATTGAGACAGTTATTTCAAGTCATACTACAAATTTGACCATTATTTCAAACTCATTAAAAGGTTTGCTACACTTAACATCTTTTTAGATTTTGGTCTATTTTTAACGGCCTTTGCATTGTAGCCAAGTGTCTAATAGCCATGGGCTTCAGGTCACATAAAGAATTTTGTATGGATAGGGTGAAACGTCATACCTTCAGAGATTTGTGTTGGCTGGATAACTAAAGTAAATCATAGCTCAGGTTATGGATATATGGGAGTGTGGTGGAGAGAAGGAGTAGAAAAGTGAGTAGTGGCTCATCTTCCCATGGGGAGCCTGAGATCATTGTTCTAAAGGTAATAGTCTAAGTCCATCCCAGGGTAACACCAGGGAAGGAACTGGCCTCTCTTGGAAAAGTACATAAAGTATCTTGAAGATAACTCAAAATATCTACGTATAAGACACTTTTTGGAGATTTTAGGAGATAAATAATTAGGGGCAAGATTTTGTTTTTAGATAACACTGTGCAGTTTGGCACTAAGTTGTGTAAAAATTAAGATGAAGAGCAAAACTGAATAGAAATTGAGTGGTCTTTTCAATATAAAACTGCACTGAAAAGGAGAAAAATCCTGAAAGCATATAAACAAGAATTGGTTTTTTTATGTATTAATGGAAACAAACCCGGTTTCATGTGGGTAGATGCTCTTAGCATTAAACACTCACAGGTTGGCATTAGGATTAGAACGAAATACTTAAAGCATGTGGATATAACCTGCATATTTCCTCAGAGCGGTGAATCCAGACATAGTTGGGCTAAATCCCTTATAAAAAATGGAAGCATTTTTCATAATATAATCAGCTAATTCATCAATAATTGTGTAATTATGTAGTTACATAAGACAATACACAGTTTGAATTTCCTTCTTGTGGACCACTATAAATGGCATATTTGCAATAAATGTGTAAACAGTATAAGGAATTCACAGAAGGGAGACAGGCTTGGAGGTTTATGAGACAATAAAGTTTAGTTGTCTGCATTCCATTGGGATTAACAAATACCCATGTAAAAGTACAAAACAGTAAGATTTGCAGATCTTCTTAGTTATACTTCTATTTTCCTTGTAAAGTCTACCTCCATAAGCATGCTCTAGAGTGGCTATCAGATGGATAACAGCTTGGAAATGTTCAACTGTTTCTCTTCTTCTCAGAACTCCGAGAGTGCCGTCAGGTTTTTGTGCCTCAGTTCTCTCTTGCTTTCAGTTCACTATCCTGCTATTTTCCTGCTCTTTTACTATCTTTTGTTATACTCCACTCTAATTCAGATGCCTGATATATTCTTGTTCTGGTATTCTCTTAAATGTATAAAAATGTCTTGATGTGATCTGACATTGGCTGGGTTATATCTTGTAAGAAGGTTAGCTTAGTTTTGCAATATTTATACTTCAGATTTATTTCAAACTTAAATTAGAGGGAATAAATTAATATCTGTCCAGCTTAAAAATAGTAATTACCATGATATTGAAATGTGTTTGATTTTACTAATAAATCTGAGAAACTGTTTTACAATATGAAGAGAGAATGGCAGAATTTGAACAAACTGATCTCTGTCATATTGCAGTGTGTTTCACTAAATCACTGTTTTGCTGAACCTTCACTGAAATATTTCCTGAAGGATACATGAACACTGGGGTTCAATATTTTCTCACAGATGCACTTGACATCTAAAGATAACACCTTACAGATATTGTCTTGAGGAGCAGTTACTGGGCTTAGTAGAAAAGAGTAGGAGTGGAGAAAACCATCAGTTAAAGTTATTCTGTGTGCTTGTTTTGAACATGCAGCATAGTATATTCACTCTTGTAGGTCACATTAATCAAAACTATGCTTGGAAATGAAGTTCTCCCGTTGAATTTTGGCTGCGACATTGCATAGACTTTTTTTTTTTTTTCCTTTTCTTTTTTTCTTCTTCTTTTTTTTTTTTTTCTTTTTTAATGAGGCATATAAACTAATTCAGAACAATTCTGTAGTGACAGTCCTTTTCAATGATGCCAAATGTATTTATTTCTTTGCTTAGGCAAATGGATTGAGCATTGCACAGATGAATTTAAACCTAAATAAATCCAACTGCTCCTTCAATTTCTACTTGGGTGACTAAGAGATTCACCCATCAACTATTTGTGTTATTTCTCTTTTCCTCTCTTCCTTGCAAGCAGATCAGGCAATAAAATGAATTAAATAAGCATACTAGATCTTCCCATTCAGAAAGCGTAAAGTTAGCCCATTTTGGTGCCTTGTCATGTGCAGCCAATGGCTGCAAAAGCTAGAGTCTTAAAATACAATACTGACATCTTGGACAAGTCAGTGCTTATAATAGTGTTTGGAGCTAAACTGTTCCATATCCTACCAAAGCATGGAAGAACATTTTCTCATATATCTTTGGGCTGGTTTTCATAGCTATATTTAAATAAGCATCTGATTTATAAACATGTGCTATATTTGTTATTAGTAGATAGTGTGTATCTGTGAGAAATTATCACTTTGATAGCCATTTTTCCCATCATCACATGCAAGAGTTCTTTCTGCTACTGTGAACTCCTGCTGAAAGGGTCTCATTTCTCCCCCCAACCCTTCCAAGTCCCACTGCAGAAGCACAAATACAGTGACAGCAGATACTACGTGTGCCATGGACAAATATTCGGCAGTGTTAAATGTTACAGCAATGAACAGAAGAATTAGAGACTAATTTGAGGATATTCTTATTGGGATAGTGACAAAACAGAATCATATAGTTCAGTCATCCTTCGTTGCTTTGTTTCTTCTTTCACAGAAGGCATTTCCCACAGGCTTCTCTACATGGACATGATCTGCTACCAGAGAGGTGACTCAAAAATCCTTATGTGAAGAATTATTATATTTTTACATAAACATGAGTTTGCGTGTGTGTTTGCATTCAGTCAAGCGAAAAATGATTCAGCGATGTTAATTGGTAGATGGAGTGCAGAAATGAGTTTCGGAAGCATTGTTAAAACTGGTATCAGTTGCTCTGTATGCAAAAGGAGTACAGAATACATGAAGAAAAGTCCCTGAAGTATGATTGTGAATATCTTCATGGACTAAGAAATTATACAAATTAAATAAGTAAGTATAGAAACTAATGTCTGTCAGGGATCATCTTATAATTTATCCCCAATTCACATTTGAGTAAAAGAAAGAGGAGCAGCTGAGCGTGATCTTTACTAATACTAACTCGAAGAATCTACCAGTCCTATTACTCCTGCATGAACCTCATGACACTGAAACAATTGAAAAAAATAGATACTTTGATATCCTTTACCAGTTGTTCTTGATTTCTATGGGCATGCCTCCAAGCTTTTTAAATACCTCACATACATGGATTATGTTGCTAAGCTTCTTTTCAACCATGAAACTTGTTTTTTGGCAAGATCAGAGCTTCTTTTTCACCAGTGACTTTATCTTACACTGCTGGAAGATAAGGACTTAAAATGTATATCTACCCAGTAGTATTAGCACATTAATATCAGCAGGTATTTCATCAAACAGGCAGCTGGAAGAAGATATAGCTATGGAGTTGTCTTCTAACATTTTGGGATTGTGGGTTTCTGACAGTCTCTGTGGAGACAGTCTCAAAAAAGTGGATTGTGCTGTTTTATTACACCTGGCTTAATTGCCAAAATATTGATGATCATTATTTCCATACCTATTGAGAACTATGTGAATAATTTTAGCCAAAGTAGTAATTTGAACAAAGTCCATATATTTCACCTGACCTTTTTATTACAAGAAAATAATATTTAGAGTCTCTCACTGCATTCTATTTTATTGTTCAAACCTCAGCTGAGATTCCTGATATTGGGAAGAAAAAATCTGAGTAGGAATTGTAATCATATCTTGTTTGTATTGATTTATTGTAGCACACTAATTTTCTATAAACCAGTTAAGGACCAAAACAAAAAAAAAAACAAAAAAAAAAAGCAATGAATAGCCATTCCATAGCCTTAATGATTTTTAAGATAATTTGTTATAATCTATTATAGGTGTCCAGGTAACTTGGAACTAACCTTGGTATAGTCCAAATTGCAATACATGTATTAAAGAGTTACCACTTTTGCTCCATGCTAAGGTAATTATGAAATTATATTCATATTTGCTATGCTTGATATTGAGAAGGTTAGTAGACTATTGGAAAGATTCATCACTTTCACTGGACCTGTTATCTAAAATGGGACAGTGGAATTCTCCATATATTCCCTCCCCTCCACTCCAGCCATATTGATCTAACTAAAACTGCAGGTGGAAAACTGTAAGGCATTGAAATAGTGTAAAATTTTCTCTAATTTTCTATGAAAGCAGCGTGCAGTATAGTTGTGTAACATCATTCTTATGAATCCAATTGCTTACTTGCATCTGCAGTGAGATTTTTGTCTGCAATCTACCACTAAGCTATTCCTTTTCTGAAGTCTTCATTGCTTAGGGCCCAACACCTCTCTTTTCCAGCAGACCAGATTCCTTCTAGAATGAGTGAAAGCATGTTTAGACATATATTAAAAAATTGTCCTAATAATATTTACTTTGCATTGAAAAAATAGCAGTTTTCATTCAGCTTTCTATGCTCACAAGGAAGTGCTCACTTCTTAAATGAAAAATCAGATGATGCTTATTATCAGCTTGTCTTCCCTTCCTATTTTCCTTAGCAAATCTCCGTCATGCTGGACTTCTATTAGTAACCCATATCCTTGTTTCTGTACAAAAATCATGGCATGGAAGAGGCTCATTTTTCACACAGAAAGCTGTAATATGCCACTGTGGTATATCTAAGTAGAAACAGATGAATTAATAAACTGCTATATGATGAAAAGCACACAATTTCAGGTGTTGGTCTCCAAGAAAGTCATGAACCAAATGAGAAAATCCAAGTGATAAGAATAATTTTTGTTATTTACATATTTATTTTAAAAAATTATTTATTTATTTACATCCTACATACAATAAATATGACCTAGAAGGAAAAACTGAACACTTTGTTTTGCCTCTAAAGAAGAGTGGAAACATAGATATTTCATTGACTAGCAGAATAATTGACTCAAGCAGGAAAGAAATCATCCATCTTCCATGCATGTGAAGGATAGGATAACAATTATCAACTGTAGAACAAAAGACAGATATTTAAATTGTGCACTAAGACAGCTTCCCTAATGGTAGATAATAAAGCTCTCAAATAAATGGTTTGAGGATTATATGGAGTTTGTCTAACCATCACTTGGTCAAACATCAGTTATGGATTAAATCAATACGGCTGCCTTCTGCAGAGATAGGCTAGATGATATTTAAATTTTTGTCAGCCTCATCACTCTGTGATAGTAAATGTCATAACTGAGGATCATGTTTTTAATAAGGAAAAGCATGCTCCCTGTACAGTGTCTGTTTATGTGACCACATTGCAAAATGTTATTTCTGTGTTTTCACCAACACAATTAATTACAATTTTTATAAAGACTGGACTAGGGTGGACAGGTGTAGTTTAGAAAGACAGAGACATTTTGTTTGGGATTAAAGTTTATGGCAGGCTTTTGCATCTATTTGGTGCTGATTTGTGATTATAAACAAATAATAAAACTATCTGGAATGTGTTAATATTCCAGATTATATTAACACTTAATATATTGCCAGTGTTGCCTACCTTCTACCAGCATTAGAAAGATTTGAAGTACTGATGATCTGACATTCTACGATTCTTTCTTCTGGGACTCTTATGACTTTCATGACCATCCATTTGGGAGAAAAAAAAATCCTTGTGGATTTGGATCTAGCCAAACAGTAGTCACCAGTTGGCATTTCAGAAGGGCTCAAGAACACACTGCTTATCATTAGTCTAATTTGTAGACTTCTTTTTAAATGCCTATTATTTTATTTAAATGCCTAAACAAACTAAAAAAATAAATTAACTGGAACACCTCCACACCACTTAGAATATGATTATTTTTTCATTTAGACTAAATTAGACTAGACTAGATTAGATTAGATTAGATTAGTTTGCTCTGATGCTGAGATTAGGACAAATGGCTAGTCTCACTAAATTCTGTTTTGTTCAATTAAACTTTAATTTTATATTTAGACATAGCACTTAACAAGAATGTTGCCATAGGACACTAGCAATAGACGCTGCTTCATTAGCATGAAGCTTTGAATGTACAGTGTTGTCAGGGTGTGCTGTCAAGAAACAGAGTGGTCATTAGCATTCTCCTAGAAATCACTTTTTTTTTTTTATATAATTGATTTCTCTTGTCCTACACTTCAGTTTCACAGTGGATAATTAGACACTGAGACTCACAATTTAAATAACTTTTTAAAATTTATGTGCTGTGCTTGCTTTTTATTTCCTGTGTGACATTTCTATTAGCTCTAACTTTCTCTAGCAGTTAGATTTTTTTAGACCTCAGAAGTTAAATTGTTACAATTAATGTCCAATTATAGACATAGCAAAACTCTCAGATAGCATGGGATTGAATCACGAGTCAAGTTATGCAATAAGGCTAAAGGTTCAGAAGTGCAAAGAGAGATCTTTGGGTTTACTTGTACTAAAGCAGTAAGACTGTGCAAGACATAAACCTTATTATCCCTGAAAAGGAGGAGATGCTCTGACTGAGACAACTGTTTATGAATGGAGTAAAGCTGTGGCTAGTCAGGGAATTAGTCACCTAGACCACATGCATACTGCCTTGAGCAAATGTTCTACCTGATACATGGTCCGCAGCTTGATATCTGACACAAAAAGGTTATGCCAATATTTATTGTTGGGAGGAATAAAACATTACCTCTCGTCGTGCACTTGCTAGACAGTTTTAAACATAAAAGACAACTGACAGCTGCTCTGACTTTGCCAGTATCCTTTCTCTCTTCTAGCAGAATCAGAGCCATTTTCACTGTGTAAGGTTTCCCTTTAGTCCTGGAAACTAAGCATTTGCTCCTTTCATTAGTGAGACTTTTCCTAAAACATTTCCCCCACAATTTCTGTATCCAACTTTCTGCGCTGTGCTTCTATTTAATATTGGAACACAAATAGTTGTGATAACTTTTCTGTAAGCCTTGTGATAATTTCTTCTGCATCTCTGTTGATAGCAAAATTTGAAGAAATATAGAAAAAACAATCACTCAGGTGTTTTTTCTTATCCCTCATTTTCATACCCAATCTTTCTATCTGCACTAAGTAGTTTTTTTCTGTGATGTCAGGTGGAAATTATCACAGTTGTAACCTGCTGGGTTAAATATAGCATACTACAAGTGAAGTGTTCCCTGTTTAATGTTTGAGAATATTTATATTTCCTACTTTTTTCTCTTTAAAGAAAGAACACTATTTTTCCCAAATATGATTAATACTGTTCAGTTTTCATACTTTCACAGCCTGGGGACATTTTACAAAAAATGTAATAACTTTATACTGCATAGGCAAGTGAAAAGGACATATTTGTTAAGATTAGTATAGATCAGATGAGACCAGCCGCGAGAATACAAAGTTACTGTGAGCTTTTGAAATTCTCATTGACTGAATTTGGAAAAAAACAGCATTTGGTGTTTACAACAGGAGCAGCTGGATGCTTGAAAGTCTGGTCTTTCATTTGTATGCTTTAGGCCTTTTTCTAACCAGAGAATTTACTCAGGCTTTGTTAAAGTAACCTCAGGGCTTGTCTACGTGGGTATGTTTGTAAGGAATAAGCCAGGATATGAATTTTTAAGTGTCACAGCTGGTTCCCACAGAGAGGATACTGTGGGATGTATGTGCCTTGCTGTAGTTAAGGTTCATCTACCAGCAGAAGAACTAGTTCTGTCTGTATTTTGCAGCTATGTAGTCAATTCCTTCTCAAAAGTTCCTGGTTTTGTGCTTTTCTTTATTTCTCAGCTGTTGAAATTGGTTTGTTGTCTCTCCATACAAACTTTTTGTCATAATCTAGAATATTTCAGGTGCAACTACAATACTATGATAGCATTACACCAGGCTGGTTTTGACTTCTGAGGCAGCTTGTGTGCTTCTGCATTTATATACTGTGTGTTAAAAAAAAAGAGGATTTAAAATTTATTTCTCCGAGGTGTGATAAAGAATTAAGTAACTCCAAACTGAAGCTCTTTTAAATTCTATTTCTTGATTATATTTGCCTGCTTAGTACTGACCCCTAAAGTAGAGAAAGCATCACAGAGCAAACTGATTGAATGTTCCCAGTTCTGCTCCTGCAGAGTTTAATGGAAATTTTGACATTCACAATTGTCCAATTGTCGATAGGTTGGTCAGTTCCTTTAGCTGGGACATACTTTTTTTTTTTTTTTTTTAGTGGAAGCAGATGCCAACTCTTTGTATTTTCACTGTAAGTTTGCTAGTTGGTGAGACATGAAGGTGTAGCAGGAAATGTATGGAAATTACATCAGTATGTTAAGTATTTGTTTTTGTTATTCCCCTAATCTCTTTAATGTAGAAATAAGGAAACACCACAATCTCTCTCTCTCCAGTGGTTAAGCTTGCAAAACATACAAAATGTTGAAACCCCTATTTAAAAAACTTATTTGCTCTGTGCAACAGGGAGCACTTCTGTTTTCATTATTTTTTCTACTTAATAGGATTTTTCCACTTCATGTGTGGATTAACTTTGATGTGTAGTTCTGCAGATGCACAGTTTTCAGGTAATGTACCAGAGAAGCTAGAAACCTGCTGCCTGATACTGGATCACTGGAACTTGTTGAAATTTATGGTTGTGTGGCAGTGTGATGGCGACTCCTGTTAAAAAAGTAGCAGACTTGGCTGATGTAAAAATTCTCCTTTTTCTTTATTGGATTGACTTTATTTGCCATGATACCTTCAATTGATGGAAACAAACTGAAAAAACACTCTATGCTAACAAGAAGAGCAGAAAAAAGGACACACGCTTGCTTGGGGAAAATAATTAAATCAAAATAACTATCTGCATTTATCCCATGCTAAGTGGTTATTTACATCATTGCAAAGACTGTACTGGAAGACTGTCTTGCCCACCCTTCTCCCCAATTCCCCAAGAAAAGTTAGACTTTTTATGTCTATTCTATATTCACATGGTAAGTAGTAATTGACATTTTTCATAGTTATTGAGCATAACAGAAGTTTTATAATACGGGTTTTTTTATATGAAAAGGCTAGATTTGGCAGAGAAAGGGGAGATTATCATTGCTAAGGATATATTTTAAAGACTTACAGAAGGTAAATAATTTATTTTTTCTCTTTTTAAATTTGTTTTGTTCATGTAATTAATTAAATACTTTAAATAGTAGAGTACATCAGTACTTTTCCCCCATTCAAGGAGGAATCTGTAAGGGTATGCGAAAGGAGAGTTGCCTGCTCCTTTAAGGGTATCTGGATAAGGACCTTTTTAAATGCAACAAGGGATTACAAGATGGAGGAAGCCAGAGACAAAATATGTAGAGACACAGACCTGACAAACAAACATGGAGCCAAAGACATGAAAACAAACCTTGCCCCTCACACTAGTTGATGGCGTATCAAGAAACTACAGGTGCCACTTCCAGGAAGATCAACCTGGACCCTTTGCAATGAGTAAGACTGTACATCAAGACTGGGAGGGGTGCAGGAATCAACAGACCTGTACAAACCCATGGAGGATGTGCAGGGGAAGGGGAGCAGGGAGGAACAAAGCAGGGGTTGGCAGAAAAGGTGTAGAAGGGGCTCACTATGTGTAAAATGGGTATGGTCGGTATGCGTGTCTAGCTGAGCCCTGTGCCTGACCACCACAGCCTGTCCCATCTTCTTATATCTTTCTACTAAGTCTTTTCTTAACTAGCTGTCTGCATCATCTCACTCTCTATTCTGTGTGGTGAGACTGATGTGTGTGAGGGGATGGGGTGCCAGCTCCTGGAGTCAGACCACATGTGGGTGCCCTAGCCCGTGGTGACAGCTACAGTAGTGAGTGGGGGTCTTTAACCTCCGCCCATGGCTTGGGAAAGGTGTGTGTCCTGAAATCCAGCTAGTGGGGGGGGACCAGTAGGAGTGAGGCAAGTGAGGAGCTGAGTGCTGGTGGCTGGAGCAGGACAGCAGGTCACAGCCCCTGTGCTGGGGATGACCATTTCTATTTTCCTCAGTCCTAAGTGTGCACCTGAAGGGGTGTGTGTGTGTGCTCACTAGTAAATCAAATAAATCAATATGGACTAGTTGGGACGAGTCTGTGAGTGCTGCTTGTGTGCAGCGAGCATAGAGTTGGACCAGCTGGCAAGTTGCTACACGGCTTCGTTACCCTTTGAACCAGCAACCAGGAAAGCAGCAGTCATGTCCCACAGCCCTGGCAGAGGCCCCAGATCCCTGGGGCAACAGGTTGGGGTCCAGTGGCTGGGCAGGGGGCAGCTCTGGGCTGGAGCAGCTGGAGCAGGTGGCCACGCTCCTAACAACCCATAGCAGTATCTTGATAATTTCTCCCTCTTTTCCAGTTGCATAACTCCACATAAACACAGGTAAACCCCTTCATTGTATACTATTCCCCAGTTTACTTGGGACACGTGATTTGTTAATAATGTAGCTTCAGCTCTACAAGGAGGTGTGATAAACAGTTTAAAGCTGCTGTTGCCTAATACACTAAATCAGAAATAGATATTTACTTTTATTTGTTGTAAATAACTGTATTATAAGGTACAGGCAGGTGACAGATTTAAATGACTGTAGATGACCATCTCCATGTCCTTTCATGATAATACAAATATTTTTATCAAAGATTACCCAAACAGGTGGCTGATGAAGAAAGTCCCAATTTATCTTTCTTTGTGTTGAAGCTATTATAATGGCTAATTCAAAGAATGATTCCCTCTGGTAGCTACCAGCTATTTGAATTAGTTACTGCTAAATGACATCTGTTTTACAGTTACTCTAAAATATGACAAACTGAAAAGATATGCCCAAAGGATCTTTCATGCAAATGTGCACAGGGCAGGTTTTCCTCAGCTGTTTTGGTAACTGTTTAGAAGAGAGGCACTATTGGTTCAGAGAGAGATGCAAAAGTTTGAATGCTCAGGACTGCCACACTTACTGTTTTGAGTTAGTGAAGAGGTCAGAGATCAGCAATGTAAAAGATAAGATGCACAAATTAATAAGAAACCAAAAATAAACCCTATCGATACCTTGTTCAATTAGAAAAAGCATGACAATGCCTACACATGTGCCATGGTGAAAAGTGGCTTTTGTGGTCTAATCTTGAAATTCAGGAACTAATTTCTGACAGCTGTTCATTCAAATATTTGAACAAACAATGAATTAATTATTTGCATTATTCCTTCTCTCAGTACTGTGACATTTTTTCTCTTTCTTTCCCAATGTTTCATTTTCTTAGAATTTAATTCTTGTTCTCTTGCACAAACACAGCAACAGCCAACTCCCATTGCTGGTCATCTACCAAGGCATAATTATGCTTTCAGTGCTTAGCAGAAAGTACACTTGTGCTGCTGCTTTTCCTCTGCTGCATTTTCGGCTTTTACAACTGTGAATGTGCTGGGAAGAGGCACAGCAACGACAGCCAGGAGATGTCCACAGACATTTATTGCAAGGCTGCTTCTTTGCAATGCTTGTGCACACCCGCAGAGACTCTGTCTGCAGGAACAAGAGGCTGATCACACATCTGTGAATCACACAGGTGCCAGCAAGGGCTGCTAGTGATGGACAATGCTGAGGTAGGTTTCTGCTGAAACAGACTGGAACTTCCACTTTTTATCACAGAGAGTTTTGATTGACTTGCTATCATCAGTTATCATTCTGAGGTAGCTTTGGAGCAGCACCTGATGCACAAAAAACTATTAATAGCTTTCTGGACAACTGATGTTTGCAATCCATCTCACCTTATTCACTTTAAAAACCCATCTCCAGTCACTGAAGAGTACATGGCTAATTCTGCAAGCAAACCTAAATGTTTAATCAAAACGGAGTGATTCAGCAACAACAGAATGAACAGTAGTTTCTACTGCTTCACTCCAAAATTTCTGTCTGTGCTTCTTGTTGGGGAAAAAAAAATAATTAAAGAATCATTTATTTCAGATGTGGTTGCTTTATCTTTTTTATTCATGCAATGTGGCACAACCTGTTTGGTTATGCCTCAGGTCCATGGTTCAGGCATGAAGACTAAGACTGAGACTGAGGGACAGCTACAGGGTAAACAATGTCTGAGCCCAGCTGCTGAGGGGATCCACCTTATATCTATGTATACACATTCATGTTCCCATGCAGAACTCACGGAATTCAACAAGGCCAGGTTCAAGGGAAATCTGATGTACAAATCCAGGCTGGGTGAAGAGTAGATTGAGAGCAGCCCTGTGGAGAATGACTTGGGAGTAGTGGTGGATGGAAAACTATGAGCCAGGAACCCTCGCTCACAGCCTAGAAAGCCACCTGTATCCTGGGCTGCATCAAGAGAAGTGTGGCCAGCAGGCTGAGGAAGGGGATTCTACCCCTCTACTCTGCTCTCATGAGACACCACCTGTAGTGCTGTGTCCAGCTCTGGGGACCTCAACATAAAGATAGGACCTATTGGATTGAGGAGGCCACAAAGTCCTCCCTTATGAGGACAGGCTGGAAGAGTTGGGGTTGTTCAGCCTGGAGAAGAGAAGGCTCCAGGGAGACTTTATAGCGGCCTTCCAGTGCTTAAAGGGGGCTACAGGAAAGATGGGGAGGACTCTGCATCAGAGAGTGTAGGGATAGGATGAGGGGTAATGGATTTAAGATGAAAGGGTAGATTTAGCTTAGATAAAAGGAAGAAATTCTTTACTGTGAGGTCAGTGAGACACTGGCACAGGTTGCCCAGAGACGTTGTGGCTGCCCCCTCCCTGGCAGTGTTCAAGACCAGGTTGGATGGGGCTTTGGGCAACCTGGGCTATGGAAGGTGTCCCTGCCCATGGCAGGGGGGTTGGAACTAGATGATCTTTAAGGTCACTTCCAACCTAAACCATTCTATGACTTGATTCTATGATTAGTAGATGTCCATCCTGCTCAGCCAGAAGGCAGCAGGATTGGGCCACTGGAGTTGTCTGTATCTGTGTGACTGCTCTGCGTGTTTGCCTGTGCTGATCCGTGTGGTTGGCTGTGTATACATGTCCTGAATATGTGTGTTTGTGTGCATGTGCCCACTGGTAATGCATACTCAGTCTTGCTGCTGGTCAGACATGGGGGCATGGAGCTGCAGCAGCCTTGCCTTGTTTCCCCTAACACAATGCACACACCCTCTAGCTTCTAAAAAATTCAGTTATGATCAAAGACACATATTTTCTGTTCTCCTTCCCTGGTTTTCTGTGTGTTCATATTTTTTAGTCTCGCTATGATCTAAATGTTCTCAGCAGTTACCTATGAACTTTCCTGTGCTATCTCTATCACAGTTTCCAAATAAAACTTCCCAGTATTTCAGGGTAGGCTCAGGCTGCATATAGTTCCCAACACAATTTTGCATTCTTTTCATTTGTTGCAAACAAACTTTTCCAAGAACAGTTGATGAAGAAGACTTGGTTTTTTTCCACTGAAGACTGATCCAAACTCTATACTGAGCTGCTGAGAGAAAAAGATGTTGCTGTGCTGGTAGGGCGATGAGGTGGAGACATGAACAACACTTTGAGATCACAACAATCCCTTGACCGTGTTTCTCTTTCCTAGGCTCTGTCATTTGCTCCCCAGGTGCTGAAGAAGATCTTTTATCTTGCACTAAAGCAATCTCTCACCTCAAGCACATTTAAAATGGAGTGAAATAGCCTAGACAGCCATTATTACAGCTGAAAACTTCCACTCTATGGTTTAACAGTATTTTTCATAAAAATGCTTTTCAAATACAATTCATGCAAAACTGTGCTTCAGGCCTGCCCATGGCATTTTTCCACTTATTTTCCCTTTGTTCCACTGCACCACAACAGTCCCACCCAAGTCCACTTTCTGACTTCTTTACCTCTGGGATTTCTTAGGGACTAGGTGACCTGGGGCTTATGCTTTCCTTTATGCCTTTGTCATTAAGTTGCACTAGTACATGTGACTATTTTTAGTCAAATGAGGCTAGTCTAGGAAGTTTTAAACATACATTTATCTTATTTTTTAACTCTTCTATTGTAAAGCCTCGTAGTCTTACTAGAACAAGTCTGCAGTGATGCAGAGCACAGTTGCACAGAGCACAGTGATGTGTATCTACAGCTATGAAAAAACAAATTGGTATTTAGCTCTTTAAAAAGTATGGATGAACTACTTGATTTAACACAACCAAGCATCACATATTTCAAGCATTTATTATTCTCTTCAGCTCCTCCACCACTCCTTGTTTAGTTTTGATGGAGCATCTGTTACCTTAAGAAGCATTATAATTTCTTCAAACTCAGATCCATTTTGCTTGTGTGCTAAAATGATGTTGTATAATACAAACCTCAATTGTTGCACTTATTGTTGTTCAAATATTGACAGGATAAAAACGTCTGAATCCAGGCAGAAAATATATTTTATAGTTTATCACAGGGAAATGAGATTTAACGTTCTCTTGTATAATAAAGAATTGATACCATTTTGGTAAATTTAGTTTTAACTCTTTATTTGGCTGTCTCAAGACTCAATGTAAATATGGACTTTTCACAATGCTGTTTCTACTTAGTTTGAGTCCTTTCAAAAATCTGGAGAAAAAGAGGAAATATATGTCTTTTTTTCATATTATATTGACAGATTATTACACCTAATATATTATAACATATTATAATATATAATAATATTTTAATATTTTTATTCTCTATTTTGGTTTGACTCATGTTTCCTCTTTTTTGCTATTATTCCGTTAAGATGTAGATGTATTATAAACAGGTTTTTTTCTTTTACTACAAGAAGCTGTAGGCAAATTTGGAGTTCTCCATGATTTAGTAATGACGTTCAGTGACTCCTTTAGTTAAGGTCTACAGAATGAGAAATACATGTTGTTTCTTTCATTAGTCCTTTTGTAGAGATGATTGATGGGGAAAAACTGATCTTTATGAAATTTGAATGTAACTATGACAACGTATAACCTGGAGGTGAGGGAGGGACCGCCCCCTGAGAATGATTTATTTATAAGAAAAAAACTGTACTAAGGAACAGATATAACCATGAAAGTTGGGAGCACAGAAGTTAAAATGGGACAAGCATTCCCTGTGCATTACTGTAACTGTCATTTATTTATGAACTGGGGAAATAATGCTGCAACTAATATTTTCCTGTCATTTTCATAATCTCTTTTGTAGTCTCTATCTTCTAATTCTACAAAAGTTATTAATTGGTGGCTTGCTGTTCAGGGAGTGCTGTGGCATAAAACAGGTTAATTTAGGTCATGTACGGAAGAATGAAAGGCAACAAATATAAATTCTATCAATTTTACTGGGATGAGTACTTCTCCTCTACAGTTCATAAGTGAGCAGTGATCTGCAAAAACAGTTTCAGATGAATAGGCTCGGAAATCCAGATTTCCCATTCAAACACTACAGGGACACTGCAGTCAAATTTGGTCTTAAGGGTAACTGATATTTATAATCCAATATAAAGTCTGTGGTTTTTTAGAAACCTAATTATTTCTTGTTGCTACTGTATCTGAAAAATTTTGACAGGGAAACAGATAGCAAGAATCTGTAAATGAAACAGAATGATATATTTTCTGTCCACAGGATGAAAAAAATACAAAAATATATGTGTTTGAGAAAGAAATGAGAAAGAGAGGTGAACTGATAAGACCTCTCTGAATGAAAGTGTTTTTTCCTCAGCTACCTCTTCTGTAAAACGGATAGGATGATCTGTGGAAGAAGCTTGGAAAATGCAGCTCTTTTTGCAAAGAACAGCTTTTAAGCTGGAGACTTACTGGAACTAAGGCTGAATTTGCCCTCTCCATTCAAGACGCTAATTCCCCACATCGTTACAATTGTGAAATAATTGTGTTAAATATGATGAAGTGCTGGGCTGCTTTGGAGACTGGGATGCATGCTAGAGCTGAGCAATCAGGACAGGTAATTCTCCCTTTCCACTAGAGGGACAGCCTTTGACCAAAATACTGTAACCACAACTCTGTATGGAAATACATTAATCATATACACATACAAAGTACTGAGGTTTTTTCTTCGCACCTTGTGGTTTGACAGATAAGCAATGGTTCTGACACCCCAGCATGACTGGGATGCTGGCCCCACATATCCCTTAGGCACATGCTTAGATCAAGGTAGAATTCTCTAGGACTAAAATAAGGTCCTTGTTTTGCATAAGAAATCTGTGTCAGAAAGAGGACTGGGTAGGTAGGGCAGGATAATGTGGTACATGGAGGAAAATACACATTCTGCATACTTTATCTCATTTTTACCTCATAGTAAAGTGTGAGTGTGCCATTTAGGGATCCTTTTTAGAGTCTGTGTGTTACTTGGCTTTACTGTTACTTGCCAGAAAAGTGAATCGTTGTACCCCTCAAGAGTGGCTCTGAAAGTGAGTCTTTTTAATGTGCTAGAGGACATATTGTGGGTTCAGCACTGATCTTGGGACATTGGGTCCTACTGGGCCATGTAAGAAGAAGGAAACTGTGATCTGGGAGAGAGCTTAAGAGACAAGGTAAGACTTACAAATGCCATTTAGACACTGTGGGCTTCCTGGAATAAATACTTGCATCCAAATATAGCAGCCTTGGGAATCACTAAACCAAAGCTGTGACCAGTTCTCTCCCGACCAGAGAGTTGTACTGCTCAGTCATAAATGCCTTTATATTAATGATTTTTTTACGGTGTGTGTTGATGCTTTAAGAAAAGAATGTTGTATTGTTGTATATTTGTATTTTTCCTGTTGTTTATACCGAAAACCCAAGGAACATCTAGAATAAATTACTTGCCTGAGGTTACTCAGGAAACTAGAGAGACAGGGGAGAAAGAATGAAGAACCTCTTTACTATTTTATCTGTAAGACTATGCTACATCCCTGTGCTGTGTCACACTACTACATTTCAAGAGTGACTGTTGCTGATGATGGGGAATGGCTGAATTTGGAGAGTATCCTAAACTGTTCACCTCAAATTACTTTTCTAAGAGGCTAATGCAATGTACTGTACTGGTGAATTTTGTCTGTAATCGTGGTTTAAATTATGATGCTTCACCTGACAATGAGAAACACAGCATAAGGAATTTGAAAGGCAAATTTCTGAATGTCTATCGTGGTATCAGTGGTTACATGTCTGATCTTATTTGTGGCCCCCTGGAATTTTGGTGGCATTTAGAAATGCATTCGTATTTAATGTGAGCTTCAATGTGCATGTGGGAACACATCAAAGAAGCTGCTGTAAGTAAACCAGTTATTGAAACCAAAAATGGTTTTGATTTCCTGTTAAACACAGACTTTGTAGGTGAGTTCAAACATGTCCCTGAAAAATCTCTGCCTAAGCTCCTCCTTTCCCCCAGTCCTCTGATATATGTATTTGCATCCAAAGCTTTTGGGGTGAAAGAACAAGATTTATCATTAAGAGCTGTCCTACCCTACTCTGAGTGGGACATTTAAAGCTTCCTGTGATGCAAACAAAAACCAACCGTGATAGGCAAAACAAGTACAACAGCAACAACAAAAGCTACAGATGTGAATGCTGACTGGCAGCAGATAATTGTGTGTGTGTGCATGAATATCTGAGGGGGTGAGTGAGTGTGCAGATAACCAAGCAGGGTAAAAGCTCTCATCTTGCCCATCCTTAAATAAGCCCTGGTGGACAGATAGACTATGGGTGCCCTTGAGCACTTAAGATCTGTGAGAAAATGGAGCAAGGAAAAGAGTGGATTACTTTGGCACTTCAGTGCTTTCCTATTTGTCCAACGGCTACCAGCTACCTGCAGAACTGCATTAAGACTGCTCCAAGCTGACAGTCCTTGCAGGGGGACACTGCTTGTACCCCTAGCAATGGGGTACAAGTGAAAATACATGAAGACTAAACAGATATGGTATCAAGTCATACTGACTCAGGATAAGCATACTGTAAAGGTGAAATAAGGATTGATTATCTGTGGCTCTCAGGCAATAATCCATCTGATTTCCAATTTAGGCTGGCTGGGTGCTTGTTGGATATTATCTTCACAGCATTTTGAAGACACAGGCCAGGTACAATATCAACGAAAGCTGGCCACCTACAATGCTACCATAGAAGCATGAAATTTGTAACCCAAATTTTACTTTATGCTTGTCAGTGAAGTGTCTTGTGGATGACCCACAGCATTGAACTTTGCCAGTGATCCAGAAATTACTGTAGGAGGTCTGTCACAAAGATGTTGGGGCATAACAGTGGTGGCTTTCAGCTGGTTAAACACAATGATCCTGCGATATGTCAGATACTCTGCTGGCCTACAGTTGCTATCAGGGGAGCTCAGGTCTCTCACCTACTACTATTACCAGCCTCATGAGAGTGTCCGAAACAGCAACCAAAGCAAGACCTTCACATAAACTAAATCTCTGAGCAGTATTTAATTTCCAGGCAATGGATGAATAGTGTTCCCTACCCCCTAGCAAACTGGCTTTATGTTCATGTATATCAGTCGACTGGGGTAATGGACTTAAAAGACAACAGAAAGCTGGTGGACTACCAGTTTTTAACTATACTGTGTGCATCTTCTCTCAAATTCTTGCAGTCTGAGTATGTTAAGGTCTTTTTCCATAATGGACTTCTACACGCCTATGCATGGCCAAGCGTCAGTTGCCAGCGCTGCCCCTAGATATTGCTCTGTGTTTTGTTCTTTGGAAAAAAACAATGATCTGACAGCTTCTGCAATTACAATTGTCCTTCCCACCCCTTGTCAGTGAGTCTGAATGCTTAGAATTGTTTGCAAAGGTTTCCTGGGACTTTCCCAAGTAGTTGTGAATGTCTTACAACTCAGACTAGACATCTTGCAAATAACATCGCTGGAGGTTATGGACGGTGCTGCCACAAACAGTCAGAAACAAATCAACTTAGCTGGAATTGCCAACTGATATGCCAGTCTACGGGTAGGCAGAGCTTCATCTTGAACTGTGTGGTGCTTTATATGTGTACTGCTGTAATAAGATTTTGGTGATAAATTTTTAAAGCAGCAATAGATACCTACTTTTTCATATACTAGCCTTTTTGCTTTAATAGAATATTTAATAAAAAACCCCCTAACATGTAAACTATCATTTACACTGTAAAACAGACAAAAACATTTTGTAGTATAAATGACTCTATACAGACAAAGTAAGGAAAAGGTTTTTAGGCCTATGGCTTAAATGAAATGAAATAATAGGGAGGGTATGCCATCATCTTGTTTGCTTATTCACTCTACAGTGTGCCCTGCTGTGTATCAGATTGCACACCAAGAACTCTCCAGTCAGTTTACATCAGCTGGTTGTCAGACCCTTTCACACCATAGTTCAAATGTTAAGTAGTGCTGAAGTTGAGAATGGCATTGTAAGCTGCCTCCCCCAAAAGCTGTCATCAGCTTGATTTCTACACCACTTCTGTTACATATTGGCAGCTAAAGGAAGTATTTAGCAAATACATCATATTTTACAAAACTAGATTTAATCAAATTTGACAAAAATAAGATAATCTTGAGAGTCTGGAAAAGTGAAACTAGGGGGAGCAAATCACCCTCCCCGGAAGAGTTACAGCTTGGCCACAAAGCCTTCATGAGGGTAGGTCCAGGAGCTTAGCAATAAGCCTGCTTTGCATGTGCAACAGGCTAGAGATCACACTGGTTGGACAGCTCAGCACAAACAGTGACACGATCCCTCAGCTAGAGCAAGGTAGGGAATCTCACGCAATTTTAAATGCTCATTAAAGCAAGTCGCTGTGTCCACAGACAAACAGGCTCCCCATATTTGGCTGCAAGGTCTGTTTCTGTGCTGCAATTGTAATTATCTGATGTTTGTATGGGGTGTCAAGAGCAGAAATGTAATTGCACCATCCTCTGAGACTCATTCTCATGCAGCCTGCAGGTCCATACTGCAGGTTGTTGAAACCTTCCAATCTCTATCTATACGAAGGTACATGACCAATTTTCCAACTACAACTGTGGCTCTGAATTACTTTCACGTGATGTGGCCATCACCCTCCAGCAGTGTGAAGCTCTGCAGTTACAAAACTTTACTTGCATTTCTAGGGATTAGCACTAGATGGCAGTGCTCTGGTGACTGAAAGAAGTTTTAAATCGTCTTCCTGAAATAAAACACCACCACTGAGGATCAAAACAGCTTCCGGATTGATGGGGGCGGGGAGTATTGCCGTTACTGTTAAATTTATAAGGGTAGCGTACTACTGTGCCAGGGAGACTGCTGATCCTTATTAAATATCCGTGACAACATCTGAGAGAACACTGACTTAGGCTACCTTGGAGTTTGTGTTTTACTGGGGAGCAGAGAGGTAACAAAATACACAGGAGAGCAAGCAGTGGCCACGTAAGGGCAGGATGGGAAGCAAAGAAGAAGCAGAGCACCTTAGAAAGTTTTGGTCTTCGTATAGCGCTCAAAGAGGGTATAAAATGTACTACTGCTGGGTGACACTGAAAGGGAAAGTAGGCTTTTGGGACAAGAGTATGCTTTTGAGGGATCGCAGTTTCCCAGAGAGCTTCTATTTTATTCCTACCACGCTGTGGAAGCTGTGTTTATGATATGTAAACTGCCGATGCAGTATCATATCACATTGCTTTCTTTCACAAAGTGGTTATCTCCCTTCTTGTTTTTTTTGTACATATAGTGTAAGTGATGGGTTTATGCAAACTATGAAGTGATGACTTCTTGTGGACCTTCCCAGAAGGTAATTGAAGCCTGCTTGTGCTCCTGAAAGAAGTGATTTTACAGTCAGTAGACATGATTTTAATTTCAAACTTCAGTGTCAGTGGTTTCACAGTTCACTAGCATGGATCTCTAATACAACATAAAATACAGGGACTAACCTCATGAAGATCAAGACATTTCTGACTCTGTTTTCCTTGGAAACAACATCACCTTCTAGACAGTGTTCTTCTTCACTGTGTACATAGAAGTCTTTTCACTGAAACAGATATTTCTTAAATTGAGCTTTTTTTTTAAAAAAAAAAAAAAAAAAAGAGAAGTAAATCCTACTACCCAGCTCAGCAGCCTGCTCAGAGAGTTGCCCGGGCACCATTCACCATGCTTATGAAGAGTTATTTCCCCTTCCTCGAGTTTCAAAGGGCACTGAAGTAAAGGAGAAACTTCCACTGGGTCCACATTGCTATAGCCCAAAACCAGTTTGGGTAGTGTTGTCCTGGACTTGGTGACATATGTATGCAAACTTGTAGTTAAATATTTCAGCACATCTGAGGGCAGGAAAGTCACGTAAGTACTACAGAGTATTTTATTAAATCAGAGAAGAAAACCAATAAAAATATTATTTGCAAGACGATTTTATTAATGCTGTAAATTGCATTCACACAAGCACTCAAGAGCTCTCTAAGCAAAATGGAAAACATTCTTTTCTCTTTTACTGACAGATAACTTTTAATTTTTTATGACTGGGCATTGAGATCAATATCAGCAAGCTTTATCTCCCTTGCTTTGCATGTTGGAAAAATATAAAGTCAGGAGATAAACTGCTCCTCTGAAATTGCATTTGGCAGCTTTCTTTATGTTTCTCTAATTTTATTAAAACCGCTTATATACATCCAACATGATTCCACACACAGAGTCTGTAAAATGAGCTGTTCAAGCTGCAGTGGTTTGCTGTATAAACATATTTATCAGGGCTAAATTGCCAGTCAGCATGCATTTTGTAGAGAAATGGTAACAAAAAAAAGTATATATATCTCCTTTTCATTTGGCATTTTCCTGTATTTTAATTAAATCTTGCTTTTTAAACTGGTATAATTGTTCAGTCAAAAGCTCCACAGTCAGTGAAATCCTTGCAGTGCCACTGTCAAGATGAGGAATAAGCAGCTTTCCTTCCACACCAGCCCATACACATACTTGAAGTACAGAGCAAGCACTGAAGATATCTTCAGGTAGTCACACAGGACTCAGTGTGTTCAAAGAAGAAATACAATTATTCTAGAAATTTCATACCCTCCTTTTAATTACCTGTGTTCAGGACTAAAAACATCACTCTTTTTTCACAGAATCAGCAAACTCTAGCTCCTGCACAGACACAGTTCTGATGTGCAGTCTCATCTAAAAATCCTCGTGGCTGTTTCTCTTGGGGCACTGTACACCTGAACAAGCAGCATAATCAAAGGATAGGAAGCAGTGGACACAAGTCATGACATGGGTATTCCCAGTAAGATATAAGGAAAAGCTTGTTCAGTGTGAGTGTGGCTGAACACTTAAATAGGTGTCTAGAGGGACTGTGGAGTCTCCATGATTAAGAGATACACAAAACCTCAATGAGGCCCTGAATCATCTGATCTGACTGGCCGTACCACGAGCCGTGGGTTGGACTAGGCAAACCCCCAAAGGTCCCTCCCTACTTAAATGAATCCCTGATTCTATGAATCTAGCTAGAGAACAGGGGAAAAAAGGGGAGAAATGTTCAACTTTAGGTCTATATTTGAAATAAGTAATCTGGGAATCTCAAACTGTCCTGTAGTGAAAATACATTCTCTCTTAATGTTGAAGCACCATATTGTGCTTCTATTTTATTTCATTCTATTTCATTTTTTAGACTCCTCAGTGGCTGGCTATTCCCAACCCAACTTTATCTCTTTTTAGTTATCTTGTTCCATCTGATTGCCTTTGAGGCTTCCCTACAGATGGTGGTACATCCTCTTCTCCTGATGACTCTGCTTTGATGTCTGTGTTCATGTGTTTAGAAACAGTGTAATCATTCATGAAGCTCAAGTCAGCAGACTTTAATCTCCCTCTGAAGAATGCTGCATAGATTTGACAGATATAAACTAAGGACTCTTCTTTCTGTGACCCGCATGAGTATAAATATTTTTCTCTAGCACTAACAAGACCTGCAATAGCTAATGAAAGCAGCCTGGTTCCCAGCTCTTCTTTTGTGAGGCTGTAATCCTCCAGAGCACTTTGTGACACCAGCCCTTTTTGCAAAGGCAGTTTCTTTGAGATCACTTTTTTCTGGGATAGCTCTTGCCTTTCTGTCAGGATATAAAACAATCACAGGATGAGGTACAGGCAATTATGTGCTAATTTTTTTCTTAGTTTCGTCTCATTCAGGAACCTGTTGTTTTTTTTTTTTTTTCTTTTTCTTTTGTTTGCACCAGCCTTATTCCAAAATGCTAAAGTTAAGTCCCCATCTCTGACATTATTTCTTCAAGAAACCATTTTCCAGATCTTTGGAAAATGTTTTCTTCTCTTCCATTGTAATCTAGGTCCAAAGAAGCTAAAAATAGTGGAAGATTTCCACCAGAGGCTGAGACAGAGGAATGCAGAGAGGAAAACAAATGCAATAAAACTATTATCAGTGTTCACTAACCGTGGTTACAGACACACTATATTGCAGATACTCCTCTACTTTGGCTTCATGCCTTTAGGACCTCTGAGAATTGTTTTTAAACATCCAGCTTCTTGTGGGTGTAGAATCATTGATCCAGAGGCCTTCCCAACCATATATATATATATATATATATATATATATATATATAAAAATATAAATATACATATAAATAAGTATAGAAACAAGTGACTTCCTTGTTATTTTAAAAGGCAACCTCAGTTTTCACTGACATATGATAAACTTTGAGGAGAAATTGTTCTACCAAATTTGCTCTGATGGATCTTCTTGAGGATATTCCTGATCAGCCTCATATGTTCTCCTTTTTTTTTTTTTTTCTTTTCTAAACAGAGATAACAATATAAATAGTTTTAAATAGTACTGAAAGATGGGCCTAAAGTAGGTGCCTTTCAAATTACCTGTGGGCTTTTTTATCCAGTCCTTCTGTATCATGAAGCTATCCTGGACCATGGGGTCTATCTGTTCTGTACTGCCAAATTATTGTCTTTTCTGTATGTCGCCTACATATATCTTATCTTATAGCCTCAAAATCTCTACCAAATTGGGTCTGAAAGTACATACTGCAACACTTCCAAAGGTATTGGTTTGCCTCCCTCAGGCATATTGTGAATGGCTTCTTTAATGTTACATTTCAAATGTCCTACTGTTCCAATACTGAAACTGTTCTCTGGTTTGTTTTTGTTTTATTTTTGGAAAAAAACCCCACCCAGCAACCAAGAAACAAAAAATGAAATGATGTCTGCATACTTCTAGCACTTTTTAAATCTTAGATCCCTTCAGTCAAAGGCACAGAACTCTGAATTTCCACCACGTGTAAACCTGCATATGATATGCCTATCAGATCAAAATCTATAGATGTCTACAGCATGGGTGTGCGTTTTTGCATGTGTGCCTGTGCATATGTATTTTTCACTGTCTATAGGTTGATACTGCTATCTGGCTTTGGCTTAATATTTTTTGTATTGGATGAGATCTCTGTTATAAGTGAAATGATAGGAATAGAGAAGATTGCATCAAAGCCAACGAGCTCATTAAAACTGGCCAGTGTTCTAGCAGTGCATCTGTACTGCAAAACAGTGGGCAGATTCCCAAGTGGGCTTTGAACAAGCTACCTAGTTGTAAACATACAAAAGATTAATGTGAGATTTATTTATTTAAGAAAGATTTATATTTTTTTTAAGAATGTGCCAGACACACTTTTTCTTTCAGCTTCTGGATAGAAAGTAAACTGGTTTGTTTAGATTTGCAGAAGTTGTGACTGTAGGGGATTTTTAACAGATTAAATTACTTTGTGCTGAATCCCAAACTGCTATGTTAAATTGCCTTGAGAACACAAATTACTGCTTCTGCATCTAGGATCAGTATACGTAAACTGCTTCAATACACAGGTCCTACGAAAACTTTGGCTCAATGAAAAAAAAGCTTATTGTTAGTATTTGTAGTGACTGAGCAAGCTTTCTTCTTTTTTGGCTCAATTTATTTCTTTCTCTGTGTTCTGCAGAATAGATCTCTTTTAGCTACCTTGTTTAGACAGGTATAGCACTTGCATTATCAGCTATTGGTATGTTTGTGGGTTTGTGTTCTGAACAACTGATTTACTAGCAGGGTTTGTTTCACTCCCATATCTGGGCACTGTGAGAGTGTGTTTTCCACTTTTCCTTCCAATTCCTTCTCTCTTCCCCTCTGCCATCCTCTGCTGCTTCTGCCTGCTCATTTCTCTCAGCCATTCATCTCTATTTTGTGTGTCTGTGCTATCTGAAGGCCAGTGTATTTTAAATACTGGCACACTTTGGAAGAACTGACAAGTTTGTAATTAACCCTGTAGAAACAGAAAGAAGAGAACTTAGTTTATATGTAGGAGACTAATTAGTATGTAATTCACAGCTGAGAATGTCAGGAGTGTTTTGTCTTAGCTATTTTGATTTTGAACTTCACAAACCTCAGGAACACAGGTTATTTCTTGCATTAGGGAACAGTTTCAAATTTAGTTTTCTGCTTTCCTCGTATAAATCAGTTTGGTCAATATAATGTCAATTAAGATAGGCGAAGGAAAAAATTATGCATAAGCAGTTAATTATTGCAAAATACAACTTTGCAACTGAGAACTGCCATGTGAGCATATGGTGAGTATTATTGCTGCAAATAATCTCATTTTAACATATAGACAGGAAGTCCCTGCTAGAAATAAAATAATTAAAGGAAGTAATGAAAAGGAACAGAGGGGAAAAGTTGGATCCTTTATCCCATAGTGCCTTATGAAGAATATTTTTATTTTGGACTGAAGTGAAAGGTCATAAAAAGATGACCTACTTCAAATCAAATATTGAAAGTGAGAAGGCTGTCATGATTTGCTTAATATTTTTGGTAAGCCTTCTGGAGAGTCTCCAGTAATTTGTCTGTTCATGCTAATATAGGCCATGTTGCCTTCTTGGTCTGTTTTCATATGGATGCTTATATTAACTTCCTACCTTTTATTTTAAAGGTAAAAGATTTCTTAGCTATGATCTTGCACATCTTGAGCTCAAGGAAAGCATGAACTACTTGGTCTACGAGGCAATACTTTTTATTGTAGATGAACTGAGATCTCAATTACTAGCTTAGTCACTGACTTTGGACAAGGTTTTCTGTATCACTGTGTGTTTCATCATACTTGTTTACGAGTATGAATTGATAGGTCCTGTTTTCCATGGCTTTATTAGGATAACTGGCATTTATGTACTTTTGTGAAATACAAAGCTTTCACACCTTGGACTGCTTAAGCTGGCATTTATGTACTTCTCTGAAAGTTTCTGCATCTCGGACTGCTTAAGATGGACTATGAACAAATGAATTAATTTAATTTCTTCACTGGATTGTTAAAATATCTGAGTGTATTTCTCTAGTAAAGAATACTTGGTGCAAGTGATCCTAATCTTAATTGTTTTTTCTAAATCCTTCTATACTGGAAATTCTAATATCTTAGAATTGGGATCTTCAACAAGCTAAGTAATACTTTAGGAAGCAAAAAATGACTGGCTGTATCCATAAAATTATTAGTCACCATAAAGAAAGTATTTTGGATTTTCTGAAAAATTAGAATCTTTCTAGGTATCCAAAGTTCAAAAATCCATCTTTGCTAAGGAGAACCCTAAGCTTTAAATAGGCTTATAAAAAGTTTTGATGTCTGTGAAGCAATCTTTGATGGCTTTGAATGGAAGAATGAGTCAGAATGGTGGAACAGAATGCTAAAATATGCAATTGAGAAACTGCAGTTGCATTTGTACATAGTGCTTGTACTCTTGTGGATCGCAACAGAGGTGTACACATGTGCACTCCTCTTCCAAAAGCAGATGATACACTTTTGAATGAAAGCTTTGATATTGTAGGTATGTGTGCAGAATAGGCCTTGGCCTTGGAAACAGATAAACCTTTGCTGTTCTGTGAAGGAATGAAGTTCAAAACAGCTGGGGTATGAAATCTTGTCAGCGAGGTATCATCATGATGTCTTTACTGAGGTGATGTTTCCCACAGGACTTCTGGAACCTCCAGGAGTATTACGAGGGAAGAATCCTGCCTTTCCTGCTTCACACTGGTTTCTAACTGAGCCCCACAATGACTTGGGTTTTACACTCCGTTTCAAAGCATGTGACCAAGTACAGGTTTCCTCAACATCATTTTAAATGAGGGATGAGATGTAAATGAATTTGGTCAAGGTCAGGTTGTTTCAAATAAATAAAATGTGAAACTCTGTACTCAACAAACACAAGACTTCTCAAAAATATTGGAAAAAAGATATTTTATTGAATATCTGATTCCCTTGTTTCAAAGTTTAGAGAGGCTTGTGGAAAATTGTGCAGGTACGTGGGGTGCCCTAATCTTCAGTCTGATGAAGGTTTTGTTGTATCCATGAGGCATTACTGTGTATCATCCACAGCCACAGTATCAGGAAAACCCTAGATTATCTATCTTGTTTCCAATTTTCTTTTAGTATAAAAGCCCCTCTCAGTAAGGGCACATTTCATTTCACTACCTGTAGTTAGATTTATAGCTACACTATAATAAAGCACTTGAAATCTTTTATGAGTTGAGGGAATGAAAATCAGTCGGCACTAGCCTTGTTTAAATAATTGAACACTTGAGATGAAACTTTATTTTAATAAAAATAAACAAATATCTAATATCATATCCCCTCACTTTACTATTAGTATGCTAGTGTCCACAGTCTATGTAATTTTATCATGCCCATTCATAATAAATGTCCATGAAAACACCATCTTTGAGAAATGAGTTCTGTGGAAATGCAGACATTTTATATATTTCTTTTTAATGGGGTTTTACTTCCAAGCATATTTTCAAAAAAATCACAAATCACAGAAATGAAGGTTCAGGCATCTAAGGCCTTCAGGTAGATGGATCACCTAAGGGATGACAGGTATGCTAAAACATCTGTGCTAGTAGATTGCGGTAAATGAGTCATCCCCTCAACGAACAAACTGTGTCTCTGATGAGTTCTCCTTTGTCCTGACAATAGCTCACTGATGAGCAGTGCTGTTACACAGACTTGAATTTGGGTCCTTATTTGCACAGACCTTGAATGAATCTAGGAAAATGGAAGACAGAGAATCCAAGAGCTTCTAGGACATCCCTGTTCCCAGGTCATACTTCAGATACTTGATGAAATCCTATTCCACTGAAAAATTCAAGTTCTGCTAACCAGCTGTAGCTCAGAATGCTGTCTTCTTGAAAAAACTTACTACTAGTATCTTTGGTGTGGTTTAGTGTTTTGGTTATAGTTTTTTAATTGCTCAGACATCAAATAACTGCACTTTAAGACCGAGACTACTGTTTCCATGCCAGAGAACTGACCAGTGTGTGAAGTCAAGGCCAGCACTGTCTTGATTTCCTTTGTTCGATAATTTTCAGCAGGCCTGTTACTTAAAAACGAATTACAAGTCACATTTATTAATACTACATAGCACGCCCTGTGGCCTTTGAAGACTGGCGAACCTATTTGCTAAATAAAGGCTTATGTCTTCATCCTCCATGTTGTGAAAGCTTGCCCGTAGACCTAACCTAATTTAGAAAAGTTTTTAGGCACAGATTTAAATGATTTTCTACAGAAAGATGCTATTCCTAGTCCTTTACCAGGCAACTGCAGGGGCTGTGGGATGCTGGGGACTGGAAGTATCAGGGGGTCACCTGGGGCAGGTCAGGATCTGGTAGCCAGAACTGTCACAGTGTTTCACCAGGGAGCAGGGTAGCTGGGGGGCAGATGGGGCAGCCCCAGCCCTGGGCAGCAGGCACCTTTCTGGGGACAAGGACAGACTGAGCCTAGGCTGAGATGTCAGCCTGTGGGTGTGATCAAGCTCTTGTGGAGTATGGGGACCCCGGGTCAGATCTAGCCCTGGGATCGCTGGGCAGGGTGGAGGGAACACCTATGTGGTCAGAGAGATCTGAAATAAAGGGGTTTGCAAGCACAGACCTTCTTTGCAGACTGTATTGGGGCCTGGGAGGATTTTGGCTGATGTTTCTGAACTTGGATTTATTGTTTCTTTGGGGGGGAGATGGAAAGACACACATGCAGAAGCAGCTGTGGCTCAGTACATACCCACAACATAAGACCCACGGAAGACACAGGTTGAGAGGGATGAATTGGTCCAAACCCATAAGCAAGGGCTTCAACTTGACTCCAAACCATGCATGAGCCCTCCCATCCTACAGCATGCGGTGCTGCCCCTGGGACTCCTCAGGGAATTAACAGTTCCCTAGCAATACTGACTCTGCCTCAAGGCTCTGTGGTCAAGTGACCAGGGGGAAAAGGGGAGCCCTGAAGTCTCTATGGAGAGGGAGAGTTCCCTTCACTATTCTCTCCACATGGCAAAGAGTTCCCACCTTTGCACCTTCCTCTTTGCTCCTACTTGTTCTCTGCCAAAAGGCTGTGGTGACGAGGCCCAGTGCTGAGCCACAAATAAACTCTTCCTGTTTGGGTTTTTAAGCTTTTTTTTTTTTTTTTTTTTTAAATCAGGAACTCATCTTTCTAAGTATTACTAAAAATGCTTTCTTCTCTACGGATGCTATGTATATGCACATGTATCTCTAGTTCACATATTATCAAGTAAGTGCCAGTGCATCTTTCTTGTCCAGCATCTTTAATGGGACATGAAAATGAAAAGTGACCTGCCTGCTTTGAATTCTTCTCTAATAGGGTCCAGAATATTCATTAGCCAGGATTTCTGAGTTAATGCAATGTGTGTACTCATTATTTTGCAAAACAATTTAGAGTAGAAATTGTCTCATGGCCTACAAGATTATAGTTACTCAACACTTTGTAACCAAGTTACCCAGGAATAAATGACAAAGTAGAAGTGGAAAAAAAATTAAAATCCTGCAGTCAACCACTCCTGTCTTGGATAATTTAAAAAAAAAATCCAAGTCAGGATTTGGTTGATGATCCAAATACGTTCTCTTTCTTAGGTAAGTCTCCTGTAAATAGATAACCAAATACCCTTTCAGTAATGAGTAATGCTTCAAACTGACATATCATGTTCCACTAAAGAATTGGAAGCATTTGCAATTCTCACAAGTCACATCTCAGTTTCCTTTTATTGATTTATTTTCCCCTAGAGAAAATTAGACAGAAAGAGACTTATTTCTGTAAAGTCATGGTGAGAGTTACATGTAGTATCAAGCCCCAAGAGAATGAAAGGGAATCCCTTTTTTGTTTTTGGTAAATCTGCAAAGCAATCATCTTGTGACTGGTAAAACTAAGCTCTTCTCTGCTGTTTTAGCATTTACTGATCTGGTGGCAAATTGCCTTACTGGGATTGCAGGTAAAGCAGATGGTTAGCCTTGGGGTGAGATGATGTTGGTTCAGAACTATCTGAATGTTTCAGCATTCTGATTTTTCTATCCCATGCCATACAGGTAGATTAAAAGAACAAATGGAAAAGGCTGATGAATGGGGAATAATAGAGACTTATCCATTCTTCTTACTATTCATGGGTACTATGCACAAAATACATTTAATTTTGGAAATTTTGAGAGGTATACATCTATATTCAGGGCTTACTGTGCTAAAAGACAGGAGAGTCTTTCTTGCTTTATAGCACTGTGAGGATTCCTTTAAGAGGTGTTGCAAGAAAAATGGCTGAGCTACCTCACTAACAGGTGTCTGATGGCACCAGCTACAAAAGGAAAATGCGGGTTCTCTTGATCAGGTGGCTGACCATACAGGGTCTCTGGAGAAACACTCCTGCCCTGTGATGTGGCATGGTGGCTGACTGGAGAATACAGCAGGAAAGCACCAGCCTGCTCTGACGGGTATCAAATTCAGCAGGTCTTTTTTAGGCTAATGAGACTATTTCAGGTCTTGCCTTCTAGTGTTGGAAATGATTGTATGTCTTCTGGCAAGCAGTAAGACAGGCCTATTTTACTCTTAGGGACTTGTACCTCCTCCTCCCTCTCCAATCAGTATTGCCTCTCATGATTTCCTGGTACTGCACCTCAGCAAACTCAGAATGAGGCAGTTCCTCATCTGCCTGCAGCTGGGACAGCTCTTCTTCCATGATGTCTAGGAGACCTCCAGAGTTTCTGCAATCACCATCTCAAGAATCAGTTTGACTTCCATGTCAAAGTCCAGCACTTGAGGCTGGGAGTCAGGGAAGCAGAGGTAAAGGAATCTTGATCAGTCTCTCTTAACAGCTTAGCAAGGAGAAAGGAGGATGAAAAAAGCACTTGTGTTGAAGGCAGTGCTGTGAAGTGGAGCTGCTGGTCCTTGTCAGCTGTAGGAGGAAGTATTAATGAAGCATGGGACAAAGGAACAAATGTGGTCAAGTGAGCTTTAGCCTGTCTGATGGACTCATTCATGTCACAGTCCCATCACAGATGGACTGGGGGCTACCAGAGAGAGGCAGACCAGTGACTTGGGGTCTATCTCTGCTCACATCTATGTTCTAAATTGTGCATCAGTGTTCTGAGCACTCAGAAGCTGTCTGTATTTTCACAGATTCACCTCATTTACAAACTGAAGAATACAGACCAGCAGCAATGCTTTGTGACTATCCTCAGTTTATCCTCCCACCTGTGGAGCTGTCCATGTGTCCTGGTGGTTCTCCAGCCAATAGACTGAAAAGTCAGGCAAACCCCTTCCCAAATATCGCAGTTCAATTGTTAATCAGAAACTCCACCAGCACCTTCACCTGCACACGTAAAACCATAATGAGATGAAAATGTATCAAATAGACTTTTCCATTCCTGACCCTTGCAGCCATGTGTCTGTTTTCACATGAGACTCCTCCACAAGGGTTCAAGAGAGGTGGCAACAAGGTACATCTCAACAGGAATGCTCTGATTGGCCCATAAGGGTGTAGCTGATATTGGTAAATTCAGTGTACCTTGTCATTTGTCTTAATCAGTGCCTGCAGTGGGAGCTGTCCTTGACTGAGCTCAGCGTATTTGGCCCAGTGAAGATGGCAAGATTACTGGAATTCATCCTGCTGGTTGAAGAGTTTTGAGTATGTGATGGAGCAGAGAAATCAACTGCTTGAGGAGGGAGAGATTTGCTTTAGGCAATTGTCATCCACCCTAGGAGAACATAAATGTAGTATGACACCAGTGCATCAATTCAGTGGCTGCTACTTCTTTATAGAAGTGCATTGCTATTAAACTCACAGAAATGCTACCATTAAAAAAAGAAAAGTGCGTGCTTTTCTCAGTGACTTAGCAGAAGTGCCATTCAAAAATCCCTAAAGGCAGCTGAGCATGAGGTTAATTTTAAGATCTGGACCAATAGGTCAGCATTGCAGAATCCCAAGTCATTGAATAGATCAACAACATTAACAAATCCTATAACAGTTCACCGGAGGCTTTCCTAGGGCACATGGAAGCTTGTGGTTGTGTTGTGTAGCTTCCAACGTATTCTAAGTCAGCTTTCAAGTCTCTTGCTTTTCAATCATGAAGCATGGTGGCGTTTCTCTTTTCCATACCTGACCTACAGCAGAGTGACAACCTTCAAAGACACTGCAACCTCTTTCCCCTTCTTATGTAATTTTGTGAAGCAATCTCAAAGGCCTTAAATAAGTGTTCTGACCAAAGAAACGCTTTCCTATGTTACCCTCCCTCCGAATCCAACTGGGCAGCAGCAAGAGCTAGCTAATAGAAATTACGGGCTTTTGAATGAGGCTGTCAACTTGCAGGGAAATCCCTGTGCTCTACTAGTCACTCCATAAGACCGTGACTGCTTGCAAAGCTTACTCTTTCATTCCTTCTAATCTGTCCTGATTGCTTTGCTTCTCCAAAGCTAGCACCCCTTTCTCACAGAGGTCAGCTAACAGAATTTTTGAGGGCACGCTTCAGAGGAAGTCCTGCAATGCCAGGAGCTTCAGATGAAGCTTTGAGCACTGCCACTGAGTCCAGAGGGAGCATCCCCTGTGACCTGCTCAAGCAGGTCCATGTCCTTTTTATGTTGGGGGCCCCAGAGCTGAATGCAGAGTGAAGCAGAGAGGGACAATCACCTCCCTCAGCCTGCTGGCCACAGTTCTCTTGAATCAGCCCAGGATACAGTTGGCTTTCTGGGCTGTGAGTGCACACGGCTGGGTCAGAGTTTTTCATCCACCAGAACCCCCAAGTCCTTCTCTGCAGGGCTGCTCTCAATCTAGTCATCACACAGCCTGTATCCATGTTTGGGATTGGCTCAACCCATGTGCAGGACCTTGCACTTGGCCTTGTTGAACTTCATGAGGTTTGCATGGGCCCATGTCTCTAGCCTGTCAATGTCCCTCTGGATGGTATCCCTTCCTTCTAGAGTATCAACCGCACCACACAGCTTGGTGTCATCTGCAAACTTGCTGGGGATGCACTCAATCCTACTGTCCATGTACCCGACAAAGATTCTAAATAGCACTGGTCCCAGTACAGATCCTTGAGGGACACCACTCATCACATCTCCACTTGGACACTGAGCCATTGACTGCAACTCTTTGAGGCACCCAGTGGCCCACCCATCAAACCAATGTCTCTCCAATTTAAAGACAAGGATGCCATGTGGGACAGTGTCAAATGCTTTGCACAAGTCCAGGTACATGACATCAAGGGCTCTTCCCCTATCCACCAATGCTGTAAGCCCACTGTGGAAGGCCAACAATTTTGTCAGGCATGATTTGCTCCCAGTAAAGCCATGTTGGCTGTCACTACCCACCTCTCAGTTTTCCATGTGCCCTAGCATAGTTTCCAGGAGGATCTGCTCCATGATCTTGTCAGGCACTGAGGTGAGACTGACTGGCCTGTAGTTCCCTTTTATGGATTATGTTTCCTCTTTTCCAGTCACTGGGAACTTCAACAGTTTGTCTGCCACAACTTTTCAGATACGATGAATAGTGGCTTAGCAAGTTCATCTGCCAGTTCCCTCAGGACCATTGGATCCTAGATCTCAAGAGCTTTTGTGAGTCACATTTACAGATAAGCAATGCTGTGAACATCACGGTTCTCTAGGTTTTCTATGAATGGCTCAGCCCTTCCAAAACTCTTCTCACACATCATTTAGGATGACTGAACTGGTAACAAGAATGGCTTGTGTTGTGCTTAAATGATTGTCAGGTTTGCCAGTTGTAAGCAGATCTGAATTTTTTGATGATCAAAAACTATCTCTTTGACCAGAGAATGGAGGACATAAAAATACACCCCTGTACATCTGGTCCATGTCCTGACAGCTGTCTACAGACTCATCTCAGCAAACGTCCACCTATAAACCTGCCATCACTCATGCCATGCTGTACACTCACTGCTTATGCCCATTACAGTGGGGAGAGGCAGTTCCAAAGATAATGTGGGCAGGCATATTTTAAAAACTCTCACATCCCACCTCCTGATGGAGTCTGTCATACCCCAGAGCGGACAGAGGGTGATCACCCTGAGCCTGCAGGATGTAAGAAGCCTGGTGGACTCTGCCATGTCAGAGCATGTTGCTTTGCGCTTGCAGATGTATAAGGAACCTCGGGCACTGTCTCATATTGGAGTAACCTGCTTCCTGATCATGAAAGCCCTTGTGGCCCAAAATATTTGCTAGTCCTCTTCATCTGGCAGATCAAAAAGCTTTACTGTGAGGTTTGGATGGCTTAGACAGAGAAATGTACAGAATTTGTGTAGAAGCAGCTTCAGTCCCCAACTCTCACCTACCACATGTAGCTTGTGATGACAGACTGCAGGGCAGAAAGCCCCAAGCATCAGGTGAGAGTAGATCAGACAGCGGACCATGATGTGGGCTTGCAGCCCCGAGACCGCCATGGCTCCTGTCGACCCAACAGCTAAGCACTGGCCTGTTCTCAGCTCAGGTCCCTGACAGCCTGGCCTGCATGTGGGGGCAGTGGTGGCACACAGGCCAGTTTGGCCTGGGCAGCTCAGCTCCTGGCTGGGACCTGGTCAGAGGAGCAGTGGCCACAACCCCACCATAGTAGCAGCGGGGCAGGGGCTGCCCAGAGGCACCAAGAATCCCCCCATAAGCCACGAGAGGCTGAAGATGGCAGCAGCTGAAAGGCTGCATGCCGAGCCCTAGTGTCACCGTGCCAACACTGTAGGGCAGGCACGCCTCGAGGACCCCGCAACCAGAGCGGCGGGGCTTCCCTGAGCGATCGTGTCAAGAGCCAGTGGGAGAGGGCTAAGCTGTTTGGGGACCAATGGGGCTCTAGAGGGGTCCATCCCGCAGCGTGCCGCGGGCATGGGGCCGGCCAGGGACAGCAGCCACCAGGGCAGGGCTGCGGCTGCGCTCAAGGGCTGGCGTTGCTGCGGCCTCCGAGGCCCTGACAGCCGGCTCCGAAGTGATCGGTGGAAAAGCATTGTATATTCCAAACTGGAGACGGAAAAGAGCCATCAAAATTCATGAGGGATATTAATTTTAATATATATGAGAATGAGAGTGACAATATGCAACCAGTCGTGGTCTGCGTGATGAATTGCTGTCCACTCAGATGCAGTGCTTGCAGTAATATCCTTTTGCAGCGATACATCATTTTCTTTATTATTTAATCTCATAGCTCTTTATTAGTCCATTGAATTTTATGGTTATTTCAGAACTTGTGGGGACAGGACTAGAAATTGTCTGTAACATCCCTCCCTGCATGACACAAGACCTCAGTTCAGCAAACTGACAAGTGAAATGCTTCCTTGCTTTACCTTGGATAAATGGTTTATGCCACATCTCACCTTTTAAATTTGTCTTTAAAGGACACGGAGATGGAGACTTTTCCTTTTTTTATGTCAAATTGGCAAGGGGTCTATCTCCCTGAATACAGAACGGGTTCCTCCTGACTTGCACTGATAACATTAGGGTAAACGACCTTTAAGGAAACTCCTCAAGAGGTTTTCCCCTGAGAGTCCTCCTGAAAGAGGAAAAGATTGGAGCAGGTCACATGTAAGAGCTTTTCTAGACATGAGTTTTGCTTCAAACCTTACTTCTGCATCAAAAGCGTGTTATAAACCCAAATATAAACTCAAATATCAACAAATATAAAATATCATATCAAGTGAGGAGAGACCACTAAATTAATCTTTGAGAACATGGCAACCATCACATTGAAACAGATAAGCTAAAATGTCGGACTGTGTATCTCTTTAATCAGCTCTACTGAGTGCAGCGGTATTTTCTGAGTGCTTTAATGATATTAAGTAAGATCCCTTGTGAAATCAGAACAAAACAGGTGAGATAATACTAGCTAAAAGAGGTGGTTCATGAGGTGATTAAAGAAAAAGGCAGTGGATGTTCCAAGTGTCAATTAAGATGATGAAAAAGTGCAAAAGCAAGTGAGAAAATATTAAAGATGATTAAAGCAGTCAGAAAAAGAAAAATATCTGCGGCAATGATTATAATATTATGAAAAAAATTCAATAAACTGTAAAAAAATGCTGTTTCAACAGCAAAATGGAGAGTATGTGATAGCGGTACAGTCGTGACAGGGAACCAGCTGTAAAATGCAGGAATGCTGACTGAATTTCTTGAAAAATAAATTTTAAGGCAAAGGCAAAAAACCTGGGATCCATTTTCTTCCAGATGGGAAAGGATGTTGACCTGTAAAAGCTGCAGACCTCTTAGCATAAAGAATGGCAGCAAACTGCTTCAGATGAATAGCCTAAACTTCGAAGAAGAGCAGCTGAAAACACAGGAATTGCTTCCATAATGATCTGCATTTTCTAAGGACTGAGGAAGTGTTTGCAGACTGATGTGTGGCTGAGGCCTATAGGAAGGCCTGTAAACCTGTAAGCCCTGCCTCAGTTTTAAAGTGAATGTCTGATTTCTGTTTCCTTATATGCAGTTGGAAATGCTGATGCCAAGTGAGGATGAAGAGCTCTCAGATCAGGACTTTGTAGAGGCGCCTGTGGCTGTGCTGTTAAACAAGTGGGCTGTCAGGACTCAGGATGTTAATAGAACACTGAGACAGTATTTCATTAAATGAGGGGAGAGGGGAAGGAAATACCGCCTCATCAAGGAACAGGTTTTGTATCTCTTGGAGTACCTGACAGTTTATAAACAAAGGATCCTTATTTTCAGCTACCTTAAAGCCTGGATAATCCATTGTGTTTTGTGTATCATGTTAATGAGTAATTGGATTTGAGTTTCCAGTACCCAAGCTTCAGAAAGAACGGAAGCAGCAAGTTTAAGAACAACTATCTGCAAGAAAAAGGAGCTAGTTTAAGACATTTGGCAATCCATTTGGGTTCAGTATCATACTATTAGTTGAAAAAATCAGTAAGGATGCTACAAATACTGTTTTGTATATCCAGAGTAATTTTCAGAGATGTTAAATCTTGTTTTGCAGACTAAAAAGCTGATTCCTAAGAGGGAATGGAACCATGGATCTGACAGCTGTGTAAAGTTTCATTAGGAAGTAACTTTTAAAAATTATATTTAAGTGACAAGAAAATAATCTCTGAATAAAGTCAGTAATATTGCAGTAGGGGGGGATAGCCACAGTGGAGATTGTTGCTTTATTGTAATTTGTTTAGGTGATTAATTCCAGCTATTCCACAGATCTATGAATGTTACATGATCTATTAGTCAAAAAAGTTCTCTGCGGTTTTTTGCCTCTTTTTTTTTTTTTTGAGGGGTGGTGGTGGTGTTTGTTTTTTGTTTGTGTTTTTAACACTTTGGGAAAAGCTATGAAACACATTTTCTAGTCAGCTTTCCAGCTGGCAGAAGAAGGTAAAGTGAGTGTGTTCTTCCTTCAGAGTTAGATAATGTGTGATATTTACTAAAGGCTAAATCACATTGTAGAGAGAGGTAGCTAACATACAGCAATTAATTCCCAATTCCTAATATGAATTAGAGAACACACTTTCAGTGCTGAGGGTGAGATAAAAGCATTGCATCTGGCAATCCAAAAATGTATTTTAATGTGACATGAAATGTGACTTCAAGCATGCTTTTTAAAAAAAGTCCATTAAGTCAAACGTGGGAATTTTGAAACAAAGTGGATACTTTAAGCCACTTCTTGTGTTTCTAAATATAATAAAGTAAAATCAAGCTAATGCTTTTCATTTTGTTAATGAGCTGGAGATGCTTAAATAATAGGGATGATTGGGAAAGCCTATTTTGACAACTTCAGTGACAATGTCACCCTGATAAAATATGGAAAAGCATCTACAAAAGTAGTCTTTATACATTCATTAGTTTACTGCTGCATGGGCACTGAATCTCATGTGTGTATACCAGAATGAAATGGTGTTACAGAGGCTCTCAAATAAAGAACCAACCACCAAAAATAAAAAATTTATTATTAATATAATTAACTAGGTCTCCATAAATTACAGGTTCAAATGTCTGTGCGAGGAGAACAGAACAACTTTCTAGGGTTTAACGGCAACCCAAAACGCATAACAAAGCCCCTTTCCCTAGGGTTGAACAGCAACCCAAAATGCTTTATCTCTCACCTGACAAGCGAGGGCTCTCAACCTCGAGGACCTGTTCAGGGCAGCGTCTCGACCCAAGGCCCCTCAAAGAGTTTCCTTGGGCAGCGTCCTGACCCAAGGGGAGAGTCCTCGACCGCAGCTGCTGCTCCAGGGGATGAGCTCCCCATGGCTCTGTCCCGATCCGATATCGGGGAGGGTTCTTAAACAATCCCAAGAGTGAGATTAAGACACAAACGAGGTCAGATGCTGCATAACCTTATAAACTTTTCTTTCTATAACAACTGATTAGAGCGATAGGACAGAGAGGAAAAGAAAGGAAAAGGTCGGAGTCCCTAAGCAAGAATATGGTAGAGGCGCAACTAATTACCACCACCACGACCGGGGATCCGGCGATGTTCTGTCGGCCCGATGACGCTCCACGTTCCTGGCTCCGAGTTGGTTCCCCTCTCCAAAGGAGTACGCAGTCTGTCCTTTTTATAGTCCCCGTCCCCACAGTTGGTCTGCCCATTTCCACGGGGCTCGTTGTTGTAGGTGCCACCCCGTGGTCCTCCGTGCGCGCATGCCCGAGTGTCCATGGTGGTCGTGCTGGCGAGGGGCCGATCTGTCTCGCCGTGGTTTCCCCTCCACCCGGCTCACGCGTAGGCACAGCTCGATGGGTGACTGCTGAGACTGCTGATGTTCTCGTCTCGGGCGGATGTGGTTTTCATCGGGGACTATGTGTCTCCTTCAAGATGTGCTCCTTCATGCTGAGTCAGGAAGTGGTCATCGTGGAGACAGTGATGTTGAGACATAATAAAAGTCCAAAAAGTTCCTTACAGGCTCCCCTAGGGAATTCCATTTATACCCAGGACGAATCTGACCTGGAGTCAATAGTGGTTCCCTTTGGCCAAAGGCCCCAATCACCACGAGGCTGTGAGAACAAAGCCAGCCAGGGGCTGCCACACCTCAGCAGCTAAGCTCTGCTTTCGTTGGGCGATGCACCTGCCACAAATGGATTTGTGAGTTTGTCTCTGGATTTGGAATTAAAAATGAGGTGCCTGTATGAAGAGAATCTGGAATTGTTGACTCTTGAGTACTTGCTTAGGTAGTTATTTAGACTGGAATAAGCCATTCTGTATGGGGTTTTTTTTGTGCTTTCTCAGCATTACAAATTCCTCATTTATTTTAGAATAGTATCTTCACAGCCTCACATTGTTGTGTAACTTTTGTGCTTTAAATTCCTGCTCTGTTGTGTTTTTTGTGGTGAACCTGATCTACAAGTCTAGTTTTTCTCCATTTCTGCAAAGAAAAGTAGTAGGCAGATAATATATACCCATGTTGTTTCATTCCACTTGGTGTGCAACTAAGCTAGAGGCAACTGCAGGTGTTGACCTAGACTATTTTACTTACTTCAAGAAGTTAACAGGGAACCTTGCTTATTCAAATAGCTATACAGTGTGTTATTAGAAAATTACATTCTGCATTTCAAGCTTGTGGACCTGGGATGGACGGGAGGGGGATATCTATCACTACTGGGAAGGATAATAAACAAACCAACCCAAAGCAGATCTTATCATTAGGTCCCTCCTAATGTTGCCCCTGAGTACAGACTGAGTCTTGACAGTTTCTGTGTGAATCAGGAATAAGTTTACTGTTTTCTGCCATTCCACACAGTGCTAGTCCTAGCAAACATACTTTTTCTTCTCAGTAGGTTTATTATGGTCTTTAAGAAGCTGTGGATGAAGTTTTGATTTTGCTGTAGTCATGCCTTTTGTGGCACTGATGACAAAACTGACTGAAATACTTTTGTTTTGGAAGTGGAGACAGCTCAGGTTTGCTGCAAGTCAAACAAACACAGACAATACTAATCCCAAACACACACTCCTTCCAAAAAGGCAGATAAGAAGAATTCAGGTAACTAGAAATAACTCCTTGGTTTCTTCTCTTTCTTCTCTCTTTCCCTCTAACCAGTTATTCAGTGTGTATTTGTTCATTCATCCTTTAGGTTCACTCTTGCAAGGTATTCTGAAGGCTTAGCCAAGGTTATTCATTAAAATGAGCGAGTGTAGATGCAGTGACAGGCAATAGTGACAGCGAGTTCCTCCCTATCACAGTTTATTCTTGACAGTGCAATATTTGTATTAAGAATACATATGAAGCAGTGAAATGTTTCTTGATATCCTCTAGAAACAGGGCAACACATTCCTGAGTTTTGCAGAACAAGTGGAATTCAGTGTGTATCACAAATAGATTATCTGATCGCAGTACATTAGCTCATAAACAGATAATACCCTTATATTTTTTTTTTTTTTTGTCTTAGATAGACTTTTCCAGAGACTTAGATCTGTTTGGTTGAAATCAGTTTCTCAATTACCCAAATAGAAAGAAGCAGCATGTTAAATAAAGAGTGAGCATAAATTGTATTTTGGAGGGGGGCAGTTGGCTTGACTGAGTTGAGACAAATTTATCTCGATACCTGAATGTTTTTCAGGTTCACATTAGCTGGAATATAGTAAAAAAAACCTTTCCATTTTCTGCTACAGAAGAATTTTGACCATCCTAGAGAAAACATCCTCTGTGCACCTTTGTTTTTCCAATTTTCTCTGCTAACTGCTTTTTCTGTTTCCCAGCTATAAGCACAATGCTGACAATAGGTTAATCATCTCTGTTTTGTAAAAGGAGTATTTTGCCGTGTTACACGGTATGGACACACCCACACAAGAAGCTGTATGGTTCTGGAGACATGGTCTGAAATAAAAGGAATACTTCGGATTAGGTTGAATTGAAAGCCTGAGGAAGTTGTAGAGTAAAAATAGTACTTAATACCTATTTCTGTTCCTTCAAGAGCAGAGCCTTGCAGGAGGGTATGGCTGTTCAAGTTAGGAGGAGCAACTCAGAATCAAGCCTTCATGAGGATAGTTCTTTTTGGCACAAGTACGAAAATATATGGAACTACCAGAGTGTTCCCAGGCTCCTGTGTGAAACACTGGCCCTTCAGTATTGGGTGTACATGTCAGGGTTTTGGTAATGGGGTGGCTTCTGTGAGAAGCTGCTAGAAACTGAGCCCTTGTCTGATAGAGCCAATGCCAGCTGTCTCCAATACGGATGCGCTGCTGGCCAAGGCTGAGCCCATAAGTGACAGTGGTACCACCTGTGGGATAACGTATTTAAGAAGGGGGAAAAGTTACTGTGCCAACTGCAGCCAGAGACAGGACTGAGAACTCTGCAGGCACCAAGGTGAGTGCAGAAGGAGGGCGAGGCGGTGCTCCAGGAGGCAGAGCAGGATTCCCCCGCAGGCCGTGGTGCAGGCCATGGTGAGGCAGCTGTGCCCTGCGCCCAGGGAGGTCCATGGGGGAGCAGATCTCCACCTGCAGCCCGGGGAGGAGCCCACCCCGGAGCAGGGGGATGTGCCCGAAGGAGGCTGTGACCCCGTGGGAAGCCCGTGCTGGAGCAGGCTCCTGGCGGGACCTGTGGCCCCGTGGAGAGAGGAGCCCACGCTGGAGCAGGTTTGCTGGCAGGAGCTGTGACCCCTTGGGGGACCCACGCTGGAGCAGCCTGTTCCTGAGGGACTGCACCCCGGGGGAGTGACCCACGCTGGGGCAGGTCGTGAAGAGCTGCAGCCTGTGGAAAGAGTCATATTGGAGAAGTTTGTGGAGGACTGTTTCCCATGGAAGGGACACCACACTGGAGCAGGGGAGGAGAGTGTGGAGGCCTCCCCCAAGGAGGAAGGAGAGGCAGAGACAATTCTTGAGTTGACAGCCACCTGCATTCCCCATCCCCCTGTGCTGCTCGTGAGGGGGAGGTAGATAAACTTGGAGTGAAGTTGAGGCCGTTAAGAAGGGAGGGGTGGAGGGAAGGTGTTTTAAGATTTGGTTTTATTTCTTATCACAGAATCACAGAATCATTTAGGTTGGAAGGGACCTTAAAGCTCATCCAGTCCAATCGTTAACCTAGCACTGACAGTTCCCAACTACACCATATCTCTCAGCACTATGTCAGCCCGACTCTCAAACATCACACAGGGTTGGGGACTCCACCACCTCCTTGGGCAGCCCATTCCAACACCCAACAACCCCTTCTGGAAAGAAATGCTTCCTCATATCTAGTCTAAACCTTCCCTGGAGCAATTTGAGGCCATTCCCTCTTGTCCTGTCACTTATTACTTGGTTAAAGAGACTCATCCCCAGCTCTCTGCACCCTCCTTTCAGGGAGCTGTAGAGGGCGATGAGGTCTCCCCTCAGCCTCCTCTTCTCCAGACTAAACCCCCCCAGTTCCCTCAGCCGCTCCCCGTACGACCTGTGCTCCAGACCCTGCACCAGCTCCGTTGCCCTTCTCTGGACACGCTCGAGTCATTCAATGTCCTTTTTGGAGTGAGGGGCCCAAAACTGGACCCAGACATTGAGGTGCGGCCTCACCAGTGCCCAGTACAGGGGTCAGATCCCTTCCCTGTCCCTGCTGGCCATGCTATTGCTGACACAAGCCAGGATGCCATTGGCCTTCTTGGCCCCCTGCGCACACTGCTGGCTCCTGTTCAGCCGGCTGTCAATCAACCCCCCCAGGTCCCTCTCTGACTAGCAGCTCTCCAGCCACTCCTCCCCAAGCCTGTAGCGCTGCTGGGGGTTGTTGTGGCCCAAAGGCAGCCCCCGGCATTTACCTTTATTGAAACTTATGCAGTTGGCCTTAGCCCTACTCTGACTTGCTTCTCAATAAATTAAATTAATTTCCCCGATTCGAGTTTGTTTTGTCCATGATGGTAATGGGTGAGTAATCTCTCTCTGTCCTTATCTCAACCCATGAGCCTTTCATTGTATCATCTGTCCTCTGTCCAGCTGAGTAGCGGAGTGATAAAGTGGCTTTTTTGGGCACCTGGCGTCCAGCCAGGGTCAACCCACCACACCTTCCCATACTGTCATTGATGAGGGAATATGAAATTTGATCCAATTTTTTTTTTTTTTTTAAATTAAAAAAAAGAGGGTGGGGAGGGGGGGATTGGGAATTGTTAAATTTTTGCAAGGCTTAAATTCTGAGAGATTTCCTAATTTCATAAATGAAACAGTAAATTTTCTTCTGCTATAAGCCTGACATAACTGATTATTTGTTTTTAACACTGCTATTAAGGTCATTGCCAGCTCTGATGAGACCTGAGTATGATCTAGTGAAAAGGACGTCTGTTTTTTTTCCTGTCTTTCTTGCTCTTTTCAAGGTATGTTTAATCCTTTAATAAATACATAAATAGACACATCTAGGTTGTCTTAGAGATATAGGTAGAATGATTACTTATGGTATTTGTACTACTTCTTCAAAGAGTGGTGCAGGAACTTCATCCTCAGATCTAGCTAGCTCTGCTAGCCCATCACTATCCCTACTATCTTTTGGCTCAGTAGTGATAAGCAGGTGCAGAAACCCAGGATATATGCAGAGTGAACTTCAACCTTGACTTAATGCTGCTGGAATGCCAGTAGGATATGATTGCTTGGAAGGGCTGCCTTCTGGTTCTTTTCATACACAGAAATTGCAGCAGTATGTGATCAGCACTCATCTGTTGCTCTTTTCAGCCACTATGTGTTCTAGTAAAGCAGAGTTTGCTAGAATAAGCCCATGTGGAAGCAGCTTCAAATTTTCCCTTGCTGCAGGGCAGCAAAGCTCTGTACTTTATGCCTACCTCTTATCTTAATTGTAACTGGGTGAGATCATCAGTATCAGCAGCAGGAGAAAAGGAAAATAAGAAAGCCTCATCTAATAGAGTTTCGCTCTGCCGTTGGAGGAGGCATCTCCAGATGGCAGCTCAGCATCACTGCACGGGAACAGTCATCTGAATTTCATGGAGAGTATATCTAGAAGGCAAACTTGTGAATGAATGATTGCTTCCATTTCAGGATCTGACAGCAATCTTTTGAGTGATTTCTGTGGACCCTCAAATTCTCCTTAATCCTAAAGAATATTAGATATCAGAATATTCATCAAATTTCACCCTTTTCCATAGCAGCTTTTACTATTTCTGTAACCCCTCTGTATTATTGCCAGGTCCCACTTTGTACCCTCCACTTTAGATACTTATCCATTTTGCTGATTCTCGGGGTCATATGAGAACTGATGTTTAACAACTCAAAGAGGCTAATAAGGAACCCTTTTCAATGTACAGTGTTCTTCCAAAGTGGTCTCTCTGTAAAGCATCTCCTTGATGTTAATCTTTCAGAGTTTTTCTGCTGATTATTTTTATTGGATTTTCTAGAAAACAGCAGTGCTTACAAAAAGGTGATATATATTGCTGTGTAAAACTGATGTTAATGTGATGAAGAGTTAGGAAAACATCTGGATATTCAGCAAGTTACAGCTTCTTGATATCAGGTAGCTAACATCTGTAACAGCAATGGAAAATGAGAGGTTTTCTGGGAGGGGGAAAAAAAGGAAGAAAATAGATACACCACCATCAGAAGCCAAAACCAACAAAAATTGACATAAGTTCTTTCGAGTCCTTTGTTCAGGGTGTGTCTCTTACCTAGAAGTGTTTGCATACTTGAAATTCCTGGGTGTTGCCATAAATTACATGCTTGTGAAGATAACTTTTGCAGGGTCGTGCAACAGGTAGCACCATGTTTTTTGGAACTTGAGACCTGGAACTGAATGGATTCCCCCATACACACCAGTTTTGATGGTGAGAGGTACTTCTGGCTAGGGAGGTGGGGGAAGACAACTGTGCAGGGCATGATCAAACTCTTCCTCCTCCCATTTTGAGCTGCTTCTTCAGTCATGGTGCTGTAGGGTTTTGTCCTCCTGCTTAGCTTCTACAGCCCAACAGTGTCAGAGTTTCAACTTCTACCTTTCTGTGGGCAGGTCCTGGCTGGTCGGGGAGAAAGTCTTGTTGTGAGACCATAGGAAGAGGAATGGTGGAGTTAAACTTACAGAAATTTTTCAAGAGGAATGTGGAAATGTCCAGTAAAAAACAATAAGGTGGGGGGAAGGAGCAAGTGGAAGGTCACAAACTCATACTGATGACATATTACTGTTTTTATTTATTTATTTATTTATTTATTTTACTGCTGTTACATTGAGGAACGAAAATCATTGGGACTTGTTAGGCTGAGTGCTGCATGGAGACAGCAACAAGAGAGCTCCCAGCCTTAAACTGCGGCTGCTAAGAAAGGCAGCATATATTTATGTGTGTCCATCTGTTCAATGTTAGAGCTTGGGAGGCTACTAAAAGTTTCAGAATGGTTAAAATTTTTCTGGGATAGTGTGCCTCTATGTGTAGAATACTTTCACTGAAAGGACTGAGGAATTTAAAGATAATGCTTATTATTTAATGGCATGTTCACCTGCGGATACTTTTAAAGTGTGAATGAAGCAGTGTTACAAGAAACTGAGGGTGAGGAGAACCAGAACTGATTTCTTATGCTTCTAACATGTAGTTGTGCAAATGTAAACGTCTAGAAACTGAATACTGAATCCAGTCACTGGTGGATATGCTATATTTATTCCATTCTGCTGGCATCATGTCTGGAGCTGTGAAGTAGGCACCCACCAGCTGATAACAATGTGCAGAAGTTTGGCCCTGTAGAACTGTGATCTGAATTAGAACACAAGGTCTTGCCAAGACCCAGCCAGCTGGAAATTCTTGGGATGGAAGAAACGCTTCTGAAATCCCAGCTCCACCTGGAATTTCAGTTCTTTCTCAGCCTGCAACTCCTGAATGAGCAACCTTCCTTGAGGACAGGTGAAAAACTGCACACTTTTCTTTTACAGCATAGCAGATTTTAGTGCTGCTCTATCAGCTGGTCCTACAATAGCTTAGGAGTTGGTCCACTCACTCATGAAGTAAAAAACTTGGGCTCAGTGCCTCATCAACTTAAGGGGCTATAAGGCTCTATCTGTCACACATAAGGAGAGTCCTTAACTACAAACCTGCAGAATCATTTAGGGAAAGGCAATTTCCACTTATCTGTTGGGAGAATGTACCCCATGCAACAAAGACATTCAATTTCACAATGATAGCAAAAAGAGGAAGAAAAGGGCCTTCACTCTGTTGTCTACTTGTTAGGGTATTTATCTAGCAAACAAGCACTTTTTATTCTGCTCCCACTTTCAGGGATAAATCTGTATTTTTACTTCATATAAAATACTGTAAAAGCTTCATTGTGGCTGTAATGGTGTACTTCATCTGTGCTTTCAGCTTTAAACTGAATCAAGAATTGGGCCACATGATGAATAAATTATCATATGCTTCTCTCATAATTTTCCTGTTTTACCAGAGATGGAAAAATCACAGTGCTTCTTCATTTCTTTGAATTAACCTTTTATATACCACAATGCATTACATTGACCAAAAAATTTTTCCCTGTTTTGGATATATTTCTGTAGTAATACTAAAATGTTTTTCTTACAGCTTTTGGTAACTGCAGTGTATCTCTAGCAACCTTGGTGCTCATTAAATAAAACTCTACATGCCCAAAGGATGGGAGGAAAACCTCTCAATAGACAATTTCTGTGCTAGCAAGTGCTACATGTACAAGGGTGATTAAAGCACATTATAACTGGTGCACAGTGAACTGTGTAAAACATTGATTTCCTGACACAGACAACTCAGTTAAGAGGTGTGAATAAGGAACAGGCAAATTATGCACAAAACTGATCCTATCCAGAATTTATGGAGTACAAGTGATTCTGGCATCATGGTCTTTCTCTCATAGACTTTCAGAGATGGTTTGTCTTGAGGAAGGAGCAAGAGAATATAACTGAAATGATTTAGGAAAAATATTAAACCAAATGACAGAGTCTCACTGCTGTTTTATCACTATTTCTTCAAAAACATCATGGAAACAAAATTAGGCATGGTACCAAATAATTTTACAGTCACTACTTTTATTATGAGAAATAGAGAATAATTTCAAATGTTTAAATATTTTTTTTCTGCATGATACATATAAATAGATGCTTTCATCTTTAAAAGTTGTGGTGGGTTGGCCCTGACTGGATGCCAGGTGCCCACCAAAGCTGCTCTATCACTCCCCCCTCCTTGGCTGGATAAGAATGAGATGATACAACGAAAGGCTTGTGGGGGATGCGGACAGGTAGAGATCACTCACCCATTACCATCTTGGGTAAAATAGACTTGACTAACAGAAATTAATTTCACTTATTGACAAGCAAATCAGGATAGGGTAATGAGGAAAAACACCAAATTTAAAAACACCTTCCCCCCACCCCTCCCTTCTAAACGGCCTCAACTTCACTTCTGATTTTACTCTACCTCCTCCCCTGAGTGGTGCAGGGGCACAGGGAATGGGGGTTGCACTCAGCTCATCACACCTTGTCTTTGCCACTCCCTTCCTCCTCAGGGGGAGGACTCCTCACACTCTTCCCCTGCCCCAGCGTGGGGTCCCTCCCACAGGGGACAGTCCTCCATCAGCTTCTCCAAGGTGGGTCCTTCCCACAGGCTGCAGCTCTTCACGACCTGCCCCAGCGTGGGTCCCTCCCCCGGGGTGCAGTCCCTCAGGAACAGGCTGCTCCAGCGTGGGTCCCCCACGGGGTCACAGCTCCTGCCAGCAAACCTGCTCCAGCGTGGGCTCCTCTCTCCACGGGGCCACAGGTCCCGCCAGGAGCCTGCTCCAGCACGGGCTTCCCACGGGGTCACAGCCTCCTTCGGGCACATCCCCCTGCTCCGGGGTGGGCTCCTCCCCGGGCTGCAGGTGGAGATCTGCTCCCCCATGGACCTCCCTGGGCGCAGGGCACAGCTGCCTCACCATGGCCTGCACCACGGCCTGCGGGGGAATCCTGATCTGCCTCCTGGAGCACCTCCTCGCCCTCCTTCCCTGACTTCTCTGCAGAGCTGTTGCTCTCTCCTTTCTCCCAGCTGCAAGTTGCCCTTACACAGTTTTTTCCCCACTTCTTAAATATGTTATCCCAGAGGTGCTACCACTGTTCCTGATGGTCTAGGCCTTGGTCAGTTGGTGGATCCATCTCGTGGCTGGTTGGCATGGGCTCTGTCAAACACAGGAAGCTTCTAGAAGCTTCTCACAGAAGCCACCTCTGTAGCCCACCCACTGCCACACAAACCCAATACAACAGTATTTATGAAGAAAAATGATCTATCACTTGTATCCATTATTGATACAGTGATGATCCATCATGGATAAAAAGTTTCCAAGTGTAGCTATGAACCTTGGATTAACAAATCTCTATATTTACTACTGTGCTATTAATAAAGTGCATATTTCTAGTTATGAATATACAAACTTTTTAAGGATTTATAGGTAATTTCTAATATATTACTGGGAAGGCTGATAAAAATATTCTTCCTAAACAAACCACAAATAGGTATTGTTAAAAAGGAGATGAAGTGATAATCATATGAGAATAATATTACTGCTTAGTTCCTTATGATTAAAAAAAAGTCTAAATTGTTCCATGAATACCAGAACTCATGAAACCCCATCTCTTACTGATCTTGATCCTTCATGTGCTAAGTGTGCAAGGTACACCAGTTCACCTCTTCTTCCTGCTTCCTCTCTGATCGCAAAATACAACAGAAATACAAATTATGCAGGCTCTAAATTATCCCTCATATTCCCCTAAATTTCTCCTTCACTCTTTACTGTGGCAGGCTAAGAAAGGGGATGAATGGCCTGGCCAAGCTGATTGGCCAACAAATATGTTAACCAGAAAGTATAGGTATTAAAATCATACTGTTTTCTTTTTAAATGTACAAATTAGCGCATTCTCTAACACAGCTGGATTTGTAGAAATTTCATACCTTGGAGACTTTAGTCTTGATCAATTTTTCTCATAACTGAACAAGAAATTAATACATTTTTGAGGATAAGAAATGAAGACTTATATGATCAACATGATTCCTATAAAAACGAAGCTTATGGGAAGAAAACTGAAAATCTTTAATGTACTGTATAAAAACAGTCTGTTGAATAATAGATTATGCTGTATGTTTCATAGCTGTTGTCCAGAAAAAATGATGGACCTTTTGTTTTGTCCGACTGAGTCTGTGTGATGCAGTCAAAGTCTGAATTAATTAATCAGCATCTTTGCTGACTGGACTTTACATTTTACCATCTTTTCGTCCAGATAAAAATCTTGTGGTTTATTCCAGCTTCATAGAATGCTTGTGTATATATCGCAGATGTGTTACTTCAGTGGTGGCCTTTTGGCTGTTAATTTTATTATCATTTGTGTATTACATCCTTTCTGGAAAGTTGTCAGCACATACTTCTGTTTAACTCTGGTGCCCTGAGTGCAAATCAGTATTCTTATAGTGGTTCATACAACAGTAAGGTACAAGTAATGTGCTTGAAATATTAATACAGCTGTGGGATTCCTTTAAAAACTTCATGTCTGTTCTTTAAATCAACACAAAACCCAATGCAGAACTCAGCAGGTATGAAGCTACAGAAGACAAAATGAAGGCCTGAAATGTCTACATTAAAGTCTGCCAATCAAAACCACAGAATGCATTGCTATATAAAAAGGATCATGCCGTTTCAGATTTCCTTGCAGCCCCACAAGAACCTGATCACGCTCTAATTCTAATAAGGAATATAGGATTGCCTATAAAGAAATCCTTCTAATTGAGATAATGAGAAGTCTAGTCTTTTTGTGTCTAGAAGGCTTTTGTTCAAAATAATTGAAACTTTTTTCTACTTCAGAAATTTATATTTTGTTGACATCTCATCAAGCTGTAGATAATTACAGAAGCCAGTAATTTTGAGTTGAATTTGTCAAGTGCAAGTTTACAGTAATTTTACATGAATGCTCAGTATTTTTTTTGCCATTCACATTGTTTTCATCATACAGATTTCATCACATCACAGGATAAATAAAATGCTCAGTAATTCCTTTAGAAATAGTAAGGGGGTATATAACTTTTGCCTGTTTTCTTGTCTGAAGTGAAAAGTGCAATATGAAAAAAAGGTTTTTGCTGAAGAGGCAGCACAAGTCATGACCACAAATTAGTGGTAATTAGAAAGTGTTTTTTTGTAGAATCAGGTTACTTTAAAAATCACATTGTGTACTGAAATACTTAAGTTTGAAGTGTATGTCTTCTGTGGGACTGGAGTTCAGGAATATCTCAGTTTCTGCTGTAGAGTAGACTCAGAAGTCTTTCTTCATCTCCCTGGATGAACCAGGGTCTCCACTACTATTTCAGGTTGTCTTTTCCCTTTTTTCCTGAATAATATGTCTTACCTCAGTAGCAACAAAACATTTCATTCATACAGAAATTATCCAAGCATTTATGTTTATTTCAAATTGTTTTCTCTCCCCCTCTTTTTTTTTTTTTTTTTTTTTTTTTTATCCCTCTGGCTAGAATTATTCTAAGAAATTGATCTCCATTTCAGAAAAGCAGACAATTCTCTGAAATTCTGCCATTCAGCAAATGTGGTGATCAGAGAAGAGAAAGAGACCTGCCTCCACAGTGAATTGAATAAGATAAGAATTCGGGCAAGAGCCCACAATGGTTTATATCATGATGTCTTCTTTCTGCTTCATATTTTCAGATGTATCTAAAGGCCAGTGAATCAAATCATTTGAGCCTGCAGAACTCATTAGAAGGCTTTGGTAAGCTTTTGACTGCAAAGTATACTGATGATAATTAATACTGGCAATCTATCTGGGTATTAACATGTTTGGTTTTCAGTGACAGACAAATCACTTTAAGGCACACTTAGAAGATAACTGGTAAGACTTATGGGTCTGATGAGCTCATTGGTATTTGTGTGCTTTTCATAGTATTTTCTGGAGAGACTGCTCTTTTTCAGCTCTGCAAAATGGTGTTAGAAATAGTACTGAGCCTAGAAAAGTTTCTGGGTTTTATCAAACTTCAGATACCATAATTACCAACACTTAGAGCCCTGCAGCTCTTCTGCTTTTCAGGTTGCAGTAAAACCATGAATACATCAGACAAATAAATAGAAGTTGGTTCTTCACAACAATTATCTTTGGATGATTCTGTTGTGTGTGGTAGTATATTCATGTGAATTCTTACGAAGAATTTGAGGAAAGCTTCCTAAGGTTACAGATGTTTTCAGTTCTCTGAAAAAAATACCTTGTTAAAGAAATTTATTTTCCTGTGGTTTAGAGCTGATATATGATAGAGTACCCTGTTGCAAGGACAAGGAGAGAGGATGGCATAAACTACCAGTTGACTGGCAAACTGTACACTGATTTTCTCTGCATGGGAAACTGGTGCCCTGAATCTTTTAGTTTTCTTGTCATACCTTTCCACTCTGATGACATCCATTAGTGTGATCTTGGACCTCTTTGGGTGCTGAGTATCTCCATGGTTCTCTAAGACCAGTAGAAGCAGCAAATGTTTCTTTGATAAACAAGACAGCAGTGGGCTGTAATGACTAATAGCAGCTCAGAAGCTACCTACGGTAATAGCAAAATAGTTGTTTGGGTGCTCGGTATCCTGACTCCGGGCAGTCTAACTCTCTGAGACTCTCCCAAGAAGTCTGACCACTCAGCCTTATGGCAATAGCAGCAATGGATTTGTCTCAAATTTTATTGTAGCTGGTCACTAGATTAATTGCCCTAAATTACTCTGTTGTTGGGGTCTGATATGCAAAGGTGAGTCCTGATGAAGTGCATTTTTCTATGAATTGTTTAAGGCTGTATTTGGAACATATGCTGGTGTATAATGAAACTTTCTTTCTGCAACAATTCAGTGCCAGCAAAACATGGCATGTGACAACTGAAAGACAGCGTCCTTTCTTCTTGCCTACCAGTGACTGTATGTCAAGATAATGATGCATGCAGTGTGCGTAGTGAACAGAATAAGCATTACTGGCAAGCAGTTACAAATGTGTAATATAATGGTTCTGCTATAAAATCATTTAATGCATTATCCTCACCACACCACTCTGCTCTTCTGTGTGTGCTTGAAAAATTTCAGCTCGTGGTGCATTATGGATGCTGTGTAAATGTGTATCTGTAAAATCATTGAGTACATATTGAAGGTGGGGTGTGTGGAAAGGCAGCTTGTTATATTTGCAGCTGACACCAACCCAGTTTAGCCTTTGCAATTTTAAATTAACTCCATGGTCAGTTGTATTAGCGCTCATGATTCTTAGGCAATTTTCCCCATTTCAAAGATGTTTTTACTTACTATTCCCATTACATGAGGAAACGTACTGGAACTGTCAGAGTGCCATATGAGTGTATGGGTCATAGTGGTACCTGCTGTTAGCTAGAAAAAAAAAAGAAAAAAAGAAAAAAGTGCTACTATGAAGCTAATTAATCTCGGAGGAGGGCAGGACTTGGAAGATAAGGTACAGCCCTGTACTAATACTGCATTGTGCTTCAGGGAGCCTGGATCCACATCGTTGTCAGCATGGTGTTGCACTGCTTCACAGGAGCACACCAGACCTCTCCAGTCTGCCTTGGAGTACTCTGTACCATGCTCTACTGCACAAGATAGACCTGGCCCAGGTCACGGCTCATCCTGGCAAACCACTCTGGCCACGAGAGTAGTCTGGCTGCAGTCCATTCTTAGTAAAGCACTGGTTATTTCCTAAGAGATGATGCGGATGTCTTGCAGCACAAAATGATGCTGCATGCTTTTTCTTTTAGTTTTTTTCCTCACAGGCACCTACACTGGAGAGAAAGGGATGCATTTACATAAGTTGAATATGTGCTGCTTCTAATGAGTATAAAATGGCAAGAATTATCAGCACTCATTGTTCAAAGTATATGCTAAATGCCAGTAGGCATTAAATGAAAAATCCCTCCATTTTGTATTCTAGACACGTTGCTCTCCTTTCAGTCCATTTTATAAGGGTGAAATCCTGCCGAAGAGATTGAAGTTGTTATTGACTAAAAAATGATGAAAAAGAGGGCAGAAGCTGGTATTTCATGTTTCCCAGAAATAGAAAGACACCTGATTTTTTGTAATATAAATACTATCAAGGTTTCTATGTTTAGCACAAACATTGTTCCATGTTAGTGGAAACCTATAGCACAGTGTGATGTTTTTAGGCAGAAGATGTGGGAAGAAACACAAGAGTGATTCAGGAGTTGTACAGATTCCAGCTTGTCTTGTTTGTTAAGACTGTGTCTTATTAGATACTTCTAATTCTAATGGACATTATGAAGGAGTTAATCTTAATTCAGATTTTAATTTGGGGGAAAATAAACATTAAATTGTGACCGATTTGTATTTTTGACACAGCCCGCTGTGAGGTTAGTTAGAAAAGGGGAGATCTGCTTCTCTTCTACCTTTTAAAGGATAATTTCTGTTAAACTGTACTACATTTCTGTTCACCTTATTTGGTATCATTCCTGTTAATACTGTAATGTTTGCAGGACATTGTGAAACTAATTGGTCTAATTTTACTAAATTTAATAAATGCAATGGTAAACAGTTTGCATAAATTTATTTTAAGGAGTACCTTAGATGCTCTACATTTTAGTAACCCGATTTTAAAACATACACACAGTGTACACTAATTTTATTACTTATGGGTATTACTTTTTAAGAGTATAGAGCTTCAAAATTCTGAGCTTTATGGAGAATAACATGACTGATGAGAAAATGGTTCCTTTTTTTTTTTTAAAAAAAATTATTCTTTTTTCTCAGTGGCAAGAGGCATCCATGAGAACATTTCTGAAGGTTTGTAAGCAGTAGGGAATATGCCCCAGGGAAGCACCTGTCTTGAATATCCATTTTCAAAATATCCAGCTATCTCAGAGCAGCTCTCTAGAGGGAGATAGCTCAGTGAAGAAGGTGCTTGAAGAGTAGGCTTCCCAGCAGTGTTAAGACTCACTGCTTCAGTGAAATTCTGCAGTAGTACGAAAAAATCTCTTGTCTCACAAGAGATCTGATACAGTTTTCTATCTTGAGTACTTGCGGTTTCAGTCTGAAATCACTGTTTCTCAGCTGCAACATTGTCTTTGCTTTCTTGATCTGACTGTTGTCTCATATAAGAAACCAGTAACTGTATTCTTATATCTCCAGCTAGAACAATTAGAAGTAAACCAGTATATATTCCATTTTGCAAAGTGTTTATTTTAATTCTGTATTAAAAAGAAAAGGTTTGTGAGATCACTCTTATGATAAATTATGAGATAGTAGTCCTGTTCATAGCCTATATCCCACCCTGCAACGGTCAATAACCTGTTGATCAGAGTGGTCTCTAATATGATGCAGTGATCCAGGTTCCTGGTGACATGTCAGTCTGTCACAGTGTCATATCCTGCTCAGACGATGGAGACAAGTGACTCAGATTCGCAAATCCCCGATGGAGAGGACAACAAGTCTCGAAGTCCAAGCATTTATTAACTCCCCACAATGTACTAACTGAACACACAACAATTGGCTAAGTATATAGCAAGTTGTGTCAAGCAATACAATATGCCTTGCATTTCTTAATGGGAAAAGAGGGAGATAGAGGGAATGGGGAAATACAGATCACCGGTCTGGGTTCCTGACAGTGATGGTTCCAGGAGGCGGCCATCTTTTTTGCTAGCATCGGTCTTCTTTGGTTCACTGGTCTCTCCAGCTGTGCCCCCCCCCCCTTTCTTCCCCCCCTTGATTTATACCCACTTTCCTTGGGTCCGTCCCCTGAGTCGCCCCACATACTTACATATCCCATGTACAGTGAGGGGTGAGATGTTGCATGGGACGATGTCATTAGCATGATCATGACAGCCCTCGCTAGCATATTGAGGGTGTTATCTTTAATATGCATTTTGTGGATAATGAAGCAAAGTTCATTCACCAGACAGATGGCCCCTGAAATTTGCCCAGGTGCAGCAGAGGAGAGCCGTCCTGTCTCCACAGGGCTTCCCCCTCCAGCTGCATCCTGTGTTATTGGGGCAGCCTCACCAGCTTCGGCCTCCACAGAATGCACCCTGTGACTCATAGTTTTTCTTGCGAGTGTTTGAGGCATTTCTTTGATCATCCTCGACTTTTGCTTTCCCAGGATGTTCTTAGTTTCTCACAGGCCTGGTTTCTCACCTCTCACACACAGCCACACCAAACTGTTGTCTCTCTGAAGGCTTTTTGTCTCTGTCTCTCCTGTCTGGATCTCTGATATCAGGATGTTTTAAGAAATTGTACTTCCTTTGTCTACTAGAAGGAGAAGACTTTATTTAAAATAAGAAATACACAAAATTTCTGGCCATTTGGAATAAAGAATTTCTTGGAAAGCCGATTAAACTATATATGATTTTTCTCACCAGGCATATCTTTGCTTTTCACTTTTCCTCTTCCTCAGATACCTCAGGAGGTACCTGTGGTGAAAACATGTCTGTAAATCAACAGTAAACTCCATCTTATAGCACAGGTTTTTTTAAAAGGCACATGTTGTATGTGCAAGGTGGATCTTGGTTTCGGCATTTATTTTGCAGAATTCCAGAAGGCTGGGTAGTTTGTCTACTGATTCTGGTGTACTGCAGAAAATCTGTCTTATCTGCACTTGGATAATCACAGCTGGTAGATGATCACCACCTGGTGGGTTTGGAGCAGCTCAGTAAGGCTTGTCCTTGAAGATCACGGGCTTAAATTCAGTTCTGCACCAAGAGAAGGAACATCCTGTCATGAGAATGGAAGACAAATCTTGATCTATACTATCTTTCATCTCCAGTTGTTGACAGTTCATTTTCACTTTTCCCTTTCAACCACGAAAGTTTAGTCACCTAGATTATTGAAGAGTAATCACAAGGAAGAAATTTACTTAACCAATTCACTTGTCATTATTCATACTCAAACCTTGTAATAAGAGCAAATACTTTTGTCCATTAGTGACTCCAAGTCTAGAGGATAGGTGCTTTTATATAAGGAAAAAGATATTTCCTATAAAATGTGAGGCATTTTGCCATGTAGAGACAGAAGTGCGGCAGAGATTTGGGCGGGGGGTGGGGCTGGTGTGTGTGTGTGTATCTATTGCTCCCAGCTGGAGTCTAGGGCAAATAGCTATGGACTGTGTTAAGATTAGGATGTCCTCTTGTAGGTAAGTCCCTTCAAGTATTCTGTTATCAGTATACCTAATGTCTTTTCACTTTGTTTTCTACCACCTCACACGACAACTAATTTCCTGCAAGGCAAATGATACACATTTATATAAACTTATTTATTCCAGTAGAACTGGACCAATTTGTACTCTCTGGAGGGATGGCCTTTTATACATGGATACATCACATCTTGCACAATTTTATCACTGACATTTTGGTTCCTGTAATAAATGAGCATCTTAGAGTTGACCTTTTTCCTGAAGCAAACTTCTGATATCACCATCTGGATATCTTGCTCTCTTTCTAAAAGAACATATAGGCCAATGAAACAAAAAGTAAGTGATTAAATGTTGAAAAAAAGAAATGTCATATGACAAAATTCTGATTATATTTAAACAAAAGTTTATAAACATCTTCTATGGGATCTAGGATTCTTCATCTAGAGCATCTTCTCCTTTACTTTATATATGATAAGGTTAAGAGCACTTGTGTCTTTGAAACGAGTTATCCATTTCATCAGGTTTTCAATTTGAACCCACCTCTTTAGAAGACCTCAGGTGAAGTTCACAGTTTTTTTTTTTTGTTTTTTTTTTTTTTCTTTTTTGCCTAAATCATCATTGACAAAATCCAGTTAATTTCAGTGGTGCTGAAGATAGGCAGAGCGAGAAGGTGGCAAGTGTCTTCTTATGGTTTCACAGATTGTGGCTTTGTGCATGTATACAGCAATGTCTATGAACTTCCAGTACTGCAATGGATGGAACAGACTGCTATCTCAGATGCTCTAGAAATACAAATGTGAGACACCTCATTTTTTTCCAGCAGTTTTCATTGTTGTCTTACTTTCCTCACACTCATATTTGTTGCCAGGAAAAAAATCCCTATCCAAGGATTATGCCTTGGTATAGAAATGAATGGTCCAGAGGTCACAAAATTAATTCCTCTAGGTGTTAGGTACTGTTCATCCAAGGTGTTTGGTACTGTTCATCCACAGAAGGTATATTTGTAAAAATTTCTAGAGCAGATCAACATTGTTATCATAACTGGGACCAGGACTTCATTGAAAGAGCCAAATATGCAGCTTCACCTGATGGTAAGCAGAATTTATGCTTCTAGTCATTGCTCCCATGTAAGTCAGTCTGGCCTCAAAGCTTATGTTGGTAAGATCTTTTACTTCACTGAGTTATTTAGAACAGAACAAAATGAATGTGTCTTTTTGCAAGACAGTAACAGTTGTCATTTGATTCAGCAATGAGGTTTGTCTCTGGATCAACTCATTCCCAGTTATGACACTTTGAATACAAAACTGTATTTTCAGCTGTCATTCAAACGTACGACTTTGTCATCTTCAATGCAGAACTGAGTTAACTCCTTTATATGTTATAAAGGAGAAGGTAAAAAACCTTGAACAAGTCAGTTGGTGCTCTTCCTACACACTCCTTCTGCCAAGTTAGGAATATTAACTTATCAGTATCTCTTGTGCTACAAAGGTGACCTCATTGTCACTGCCTCTCTCTGACTGACTTGGATGGGAGGTGCGATAAAAGTGCAAATGATTAAAATATCATCCATCTGATTTACTGAGACATACAGGCAGCTTTGGCAAAGGTGATATGATCTCTGTTTGATCACGTACATAATAAACTGTTGGTATATTTATGGGAGAACAAGAAATATTTGATTTCACTCATTTAAATGGCTTTATTTCATTAGTAGAGGTGGAAAATCCATGCCTTGTGGTGTCTTAAAATACAGGAGGTTAACATTCAGGACAGGGCTGGGAGAAAACCGTTCTATTCATTATTATCCAGTTGAAGCAAGCAGTCCAAAAACAAGCCATGGGTGACTGGATGGGATTATGTATCAACAAGACAGACTTCATTTAACAAGTCTGTTTATGAAAATTATAAAAACACCTGTATGAGGGAAGACACCTATTACCCACCCCCTCTCCTATCATCTGTTTAGTAACTTTTACTATAAAACTTGAGCACTCCCCATTATATCTAGAAGATGTAATACGGGGGAAAAAAAGAAAAAGGAAAATCCATAGCTCTTCAAGCTTTGGTAACTCCTCCAGCTCTGAACAGTCTGTATATTTTTGCATTTTAATTTTAGAGATGATACATATTATGAGGGCAAACAGTCACTTGCCAACATGTCTGTACAAATACATAAGCATGTAGCCCTTTTCTTCTCTTTACTGGGTACCAGCTTTATAAAGCATCATACTGCACAGAGTAAACTCAATATAATAACTATTTCTTCAGCTGGGCAGATGTGAAGGGACTGGCTGGAAATTAAACTAGATTTGAAGGGGGAGGGGGGCAAAACATCTGCCCATCTGAAGTGCATGTATACCAATGCACACAGCATGGGTAACAAACAGGAGGAACTTGAAGCCATGATGAAACAGGAAAATTACGATGTTGTTGCCATTACAGAAACATGGTGGGATGTCTCCCCATAACTGGAGTGTGCCAATTGATGGCTACAAACTCTTCAGGAGGGACAGACAAGGAAGGAGAGGTGGTGGGGTGGCTCTGTATGTCAGGGACTGTTATGATTACTTTGAGCACAGCTGTAGTGAAGACAGGTGGAGTGTCATTGTGTTAGAATCAGGGGCAAGGCCAACAGGGCAGATGTTGTAGTAGGAGTCTACTATAGGCCACCCAATCACAACAGAGAGGTGGATTAAATATTCTATAGGAATTTAGGAGAAATCTCACAACGACTTGCCCTTGTTCTTGTGGGAGACTTCCCAGACATCTGCTGGAAATACAACACAGCAGAGCAGGACCAGTCCTGGAGATTCCTGCAAGGTGTGGCAGATAATGTCCTGACACAGCTGGTGAGTGAACTGACCAGAGAAGGTGCCCTGCTGGATCTCCTCTTTGTGAACAGAGAAGGACTGGTGGACGATGTGGAGGTTGGAGGCCGACTAGGGCACAGCGATCATGAAATAATAGAGTTCTCTATTCTTAGAGAGGTCAGGAGAGAGCTAAGCAGGACTGACATCCTGGACTTGAAAAGGGCTGACTGTGACTTGTTTAGGCAACTGCTTGACAAGCTCCCTTGGGAGATGGTCCTGAAGGGTACAGGGGCCCAGGAAGGCTGGGCACTCTTTAAGAAGGAAGTGTTAAACGCTCAAGGAGCAGGCGGTCCCCAGGTGCTCTAAGAGAAGCCGGCAGCAGAGAAGACCACCCTGGCTGAACAGGGAGCTTTGGCTGCAACTCAGGGAGAAAAGGAGAGTTTACAGCCTTTGGAAGAAGGGGCTAGCCACTCACAGTGATTACAAAGATGCTGTGAGGCTATGCAGGGTGGAAATCAGGAGGTCTAAAGCCCAACTGGAAATTAATCTGGCTTCAGCAATCAAGGACAACAAGAAATGTTTCTATAAGTATGTCAGCAGCAAAAGAAAGACCAGGGAGAGTCTCCATCCCCTGCTCGATGCAGGAGGAAACGTCATAACAAGTGATGAGGAAAAGACTGAAGTGCTTAATGCCTTCTTTGCCTCAGTCTTTAACAACAAGACTGGTTGTATTGAGGGAATCCAGCCTCCACAGTCAGAAGATAAAGACTGGGAGAACAACCCCCCCCCACACATTCCAGGAGGAGACATTCAGTGACCTGCTGCATCACACAGACACACACAAGTCCATGGGACCAGATGGGATACACCCGAGGGTGCTGAAGGAGCTGGCTGGGGTGCTCTCCAGGCCACTTTCTATCATTTACCACCAGTCTTGGCTGACAGGGGAGATCCTGACAGATTGGGAATTGGTCAATGTGACACCCATCTATAAGAAGGGTTGGAAGGATGATCCGGGAAATTACAGGCCTGTCAACTTGACTTTGGTGCCCTGGAAGCTGATGGAGCAGCTCATCCTGAGTAACAACACACAACACATGCGGGACAAGCAGGTGATCAGGCCCAGTCAGCATGGGTTTATCAAAAGCAGGTCCTGCCTGACAAATCTGATCTTCTACGACAGAATGACCTGATCATTGGACGAAGGAAAGGCTGTGGATGTAATTTACACTGGACTTTAGTAAGGCCTTTGACACCATTTCCAGGGCATTCTCCTGGCGAAACTGGCTGCTCATGGGTTGGATGGGCACAGGCTTTGCTGGGTGAAAAACTGTCAGTATGGCCGGGCCCAGAGAGTTGTGGTGAACGGAGTTAAATCCAGCTGGCAGCCGGTCACGAGTGGTGTCCCCCAGGGCTCGGTGTTGGGGCCACTCCTGTTTAACATCTTTATTGATGATCTAGACGAGGGGATCGAGTGCACCCTCAGTCAGTTTGCAGATGACACCCAGTTGGGAGGGAGTGTTGATCTGCTCGAGGGTAGGGAGGCTCTGCAGAGAGACCTGGACAGGCTGGAGCCATGGGCTGAGCCCAACTGGGGGAGTGTCAATAAGGTCAAATGCCGGGGGCTGCCCTTGGGCCACAACAACCCCCAGCAGCGCTACAGGCTTGGGGAGGAGTGGCTGGAGAGCTGCCAGTCAGAGAGGGACATGGGGGTGTTGATTGACAGCCAGCTGAACAGGAGCCAGCAGTGTGCGCAGGGGGCCAAGAAGGCCAATGGCATCCTGGCTTGTGTCAGCAATAGCGTGGCCAGCAGGGACAGGGAAGGGATCTGACCCCTGTACTCGGCACTGGTGAGGCCGCACCTCGATGTCTGGGTCCAGTTTTGGGCCCCTCACTCCAAAAAGGACATTGAATGACTCGAGCGTGTCCAGAGAAGGGCAACGGAGCTGGTGCAGGGTCTGGAGCACAGGTCGTACGGGGAGCGGCTGAGGGAACTGGGGGTGTTTAGTCTGGAGAAGAGGAGGCTGAGGGGAGACCTCATCGCCCTCTACAGCTCCCTGAAAGGAGGGTGCAGAGAGCTGGGGATGAGTCTCTTTAACCAAGTAATAAGCGACAGGACAAGAGGTAATGGCCTCAAGTTGCACCAGGGAAGGTTTAGACTGGGTATTAGGAAGCATTTCTTTCCAGAAGGGGTTGCTGGGTGTTGGAATGGGCTGCCCAGGGAGGTGGTGGAGTCCCCATCCCTGGCGGGGTTTAAGAGTTGGGCTGACATAGTGCTGAGGGATCTGGTGTAGTTGGGAACTGTCAATGTTGGGTTAATGTTTGGACTGGATGATCAAGGTCCTTTCCAACCTATATTATTCCGTAATTCTGTGAATGGATAGAAGGTCTCTCCATGTTCCCAGGCATGCATAGCCTATCACTGAACCCATGAAATGAGGAAAATTACTGGATCTTTTGTCTAAAATTACATAGTTTATATGTTCCGGGACAAAGACGACAAAATGAAATCTGTACTCAGCTTACTTTATATTCTGTCTGTGAGGGTGTATTTTGTGCTGTTACAGTTTGTCTGTGTGAGTACTGAAAGGTGGTGAAGTCAGTGCAATGGGCAGTACAGCAGTCCTGGGTATAAATGTGTGATCATCAAGGGGATCCAGCTATGGCAATGGACCGTTATGAAAGATATTAGAGACCCTAAACTCATACTTAGGCCAGGGATATTTCAGGGCTCATTTATAATTTTTGATTTGATGCCTTCCTGTTTTTGCTGAGTATCACAGGGATGCTAATGACATAGATGCAAAGGGAGTATAATCTGGTTTAGGCCTTACTTGTCTTTTCTTGATTTTGCCTCTGACAGTGCCAGCTCCTTTGGAGGCAGACAGAAGAATGCAAAGGTGGGATAAGCTGCCCCCAGATAAAATTGATGTTTCTGAAATCTGGTGATCCGTTAGTGCAGAGACCATTATATATGCTCTTTGTATTCTTATAAGGGTTTTGTGATTTTATTGCTTCTGCAGAACACAACCCCATTTTTAATCCAGCTTCATTACATGATTAGCTCACTCATTTGCTGCTGTTTAGTTCTTCTGCTATGTCTTGCCTTTACTCAGAATTTTAAAACATGCATGCTAATTGACTTAATGGATATCCTTATCCAAAAAAGACACATTTAATTCTGAAGAAATTTCATGGCTAATACTTCTTGCACAAAGTCAACAGTATGCTCTGCTGAACTGAGCTTATTAATGTCTGATTCTTTGTGAATGCCAACTTAGCTCTGCCAGTCTCCTAAGCAGTTTAATCACTAGGAGAGCACCTCCACCTCCTCTGGTCACTCAGAGTTCTGAGAACACGTCCTTAATATTTGCAGAACCTCTTGGTGTAAGAGTTTCTATGGCCATAAGTAGCAGAATCAGACTCTGGGTTTTGTTTATATTCCTGTTTTATATGGACTAGATTTAAATCAGTGTCAAAGGCTCTCTTGTTGGTTGCATTAGATCTTCTTCTAATAAGAAAATATAATGACTCATTTTTTGAGTTTCCATAACCCTGGCATAAAGATGGTGCAGAATGCAAGTTTCGTCCTAAGCAAACAGACTATTTGTGAATTATCATGATTTCAGAACTAATAAAGAATATTCATCTAAACCTGAAAGAAATTTAGCTGTTGTGAGTGCAGGCTTTTAGGTAGTTACAGTATTACTGATTTCTAACTGTTGGGAAATTTTACAGATTTCTGTAATTTTACAGGAAACAGATATTAAATGTGGTTTTAACATGTGGTTATTTATGCAAAATATTTATCTTAGCACTTCTTTTTAAAAGGAGTTCTTTAAATTTAATCTCAGAAAACTTAGAGTGCAGAAGGGGATTCTGACTATTTTATCTGTTATTTCCCTACTTTTTTACTTATTAGCAAAAAACATTGAACATGGGGATCTTACACATATGAGTGATTGCTGCTGGGTCCCTGAATAGGGGCTAGATAAAAAGGAGATTTCTTCAAGGAGGACAAAGAAACATCATGATTCCCATTGACAGTAACCTGGTAATTATTCAACTATAAATAGTTTTAAGTTAGCAAATCTAGTCTTTAAAATGAAGGTCTACTTTGATGAAAAAAAGAAAAGACAAAACCCAGTGAAAGTAAGTAGGATCTTTTGGTGTGGTGTGGGTTGTGGGGTTTTTTGTTTGTTTGTTTGTTTGCTTGTTTGTTTTTTTGTGAGAGCAGTTAGTTTTACTCTCAAATCTCAGATTCGTCTCTTCCATTTAGGCAGATAACTCAAAAATAAAATGTAAAGCAAGGAAATAAAAGTTTTAAAGCAAGCCTGTTAACTAGTATCAAATCAACACAGGCATTTCTACTTCATTTTTATATTTATGTATCAACATCATTTAATTTCTCATAGCAGAGTAAAGTAGGTAAGGGAACCATGTCCAGTCTTGTAGAAAGGAAATGGAAGGGGAAGGCAAGGGAAGAGGAAGGTGAGGCAAGGCAAGGCAAGGCAAGATGTGGCAAGAGGAAGAATGGACTGACTTAAATGACAACTCCATGAAAGCCCTCTCTCTGCTGTAACATTGTTAGCTTTTCAGTGTGCCACAAAGAGACCACTTGTTATTTCTCTTTGGGAGTAAGAGACATTCAAAGAAAAAGACTGGCTTTGCTTTGCTTCTGGTACTATAATTTTCTCTTACATGAAGAAACGTCAGATTTAAATGTCATCACATTTGGTATCCATGTATTTGAAGGGCAAACTGTATGGTAAGAGGAAGACGTTTAGAATGATATGTATCAGACCAAAACCAGCAGGTTAATTTCCATCTGTCAGTGATAGACTGCTTTGCTCTGAATTAACTTTCTCCCTGACCTTCTGCCTTTGCTGTTAGGTGGTACAGTGGGATGCCGCTACTTGGGATAAGGGCTAATTTCCTTGACTGTCTGAACACATCACAGGTACTCCCATGGCATACTTAGGTTTGAGTCAAGGTCTTGTGAAATTAGTATGACTTTTTCTTTTCTTCATGTCTCACATTGTCTTTTCCAGTGGTGATCTAAAATGGCTTCTGTCTTGTTCCTTATAAAAGCGCAAAGTGGCATTTTGGGGTTTTATTTAGTTTTTTGTTTTGCTTTGTCCTCTTTGTGGTGAAATGCTCATTTTGTTGAGACCGCCGTTGCACCGTTGCACAGTACTTTTAGTGCCTTAGCCTTTGTAATGCTATGAGACTTCTCTTGCAACTCTGGAGCCTACCTTTTTACTTCACAGGCTTTCATCTACACACCCAGAGGCTAACTGTGGACTACCGTGGCCTGAATGGAGTTACGCCAGCAATGAGTGCTGCAGTGCCGGACATGCTGGAGCTCCAGTATGAACTGGAGTTGAAGGCAGCCAAGTGGTACGCCACGATTGACATTGCTAACGAGTTCTTCTTCATTCTGATAGCGCCAGAGTGCAGGCCACAGTTTGCGTTCACTTGGAGAGGCATCCAGTACACCTGGAATCGATTGCCCCAGGGGTGGAACCACAGCTCCACCATTTGCCATGGACTGGTCCATACTGCACTGGAGAAAGGTGGGGCTCCAGAACACCTGCAGCACATTGATGACTTCATTGTATGGGGGGACACAGCCGAGGAAGTCTTTGAGAGAGGGAAGATAATTGAAATCCTCCTGAAGGCCGGCTTTGACATTAAACAAAAGAAAGTCAAGGGGCCTGCAAGGGAAATTCAATTCCTAGGAATAAAATGGCAAGATGGGCGTTGCCACATCCCAATGGAGGGGATAAACAAGATCACAGCCATGGCCCCACCAACCTCTAAAAAGGAGACTCAGTCTTTCCTGGGCACTGCGGGGTTCTGGAGGATGCATATCCCCAACTACAGCCTGATTGTGAGCCCTCTCTACCACGTAACCCGTAAGAAGAACGATTTTGAATGGGGCCCTGAGCAACAACAATCCTTTGAACAGATTAAGCAGGAGATTGCCCAAGCAGTAGCCCTCGGGCCAGTCCGGGAAGGGCAGGAGGTTAAGAACATGCTCTACACCGCAGCCGGGGAGAACGGCCCTACCTGGAGCCTCTGGCAGAGAGCACCTGGGGAAACCCGAGGCCGACCTCTGGGCTTTTGGAGCCGGGGATACAAAGGCTCTGAAGCTAATTACACACCAACTGAGAAGGAGATACTGGCAGCGTACGAAGGAGTTCAGGCTGCCTCAGAAGTGGTCGGCACTGAAACACAGCTCCTCCTGGCACCCCGACTGCCGGTGCTGGGGTGGATGTTCAAAGGAAAGGCCTCCTCCACACATCATGCAATTGATGCCACGTGGAGTTAATGAGTTGCGTTGATAACACAACGGGCTCGAACAGGGAACCCCAGCTGCCCAGGAATATTATAGGGGATCACAAACTGGCCAGAGAGCAAAGATTCCGGGATGTCACCAGAACAGGAGGTGACACGTGCTAAGGAGGCCCCACCATATAATGAGCTGCCGGATGAGGAGAAGCGATATGCTCTGTTCGCTGATGGGTCTTGTTGCACTGTGGGAAAACATGGACAATGGAAGGCTGCTGTGTGGAGTCCCAGACGACGGGTCACTGAAACTGTTGAGGCACAGGGTGAATCGAGCCAGTTCGCAGAGGTGAAAGCCATCCAGCTTGCTTTGGATATTGCTGAGTGGGAAAAGTGGCCAAGGCTCTACCTCTACACTAACTCGTGGGCAGTGGCGAATACCCTGTGGAAATGGTTGCAGCAATGGAAGCAGAACAACTGGCAACGTAAGGGTAAAACCGTCTGGGCTGCTGAAGTATGGCAGGACATTGCAGCCCGTGTGGAAAACCTCGTTGTGAAGGTGCGCCATGTGGATGCCCACGTATCCAGGAGTCTTGCCACTGATGAACATGGACACAACCAGCAGGCAGACCAAGCTGCTAAGATCAGAGTGGCTCAGGTGGACTTGGACTGGCAGCACCAAGGTGAACTGTTCATAGCCCGGTGGGCCCACGAGACCTCGGGCCACCAAGGTAGAGATGCAACATACAGGTGGGCTCGAGATCGAGGGGTGGACCTCACCATTGACACCATTGCAGAGATCATCCACGGATGTGAGACGTGTGCTACAATCAAACATGCCAAGCGGGTGAAGCCCCAGCGAAATGGAGAGTGATGGCTGAAATATAGATATGGAGAGGCCTGGCAGATCGACGACATCACACTGCCACAGACCCGCCACAGGAAGCGCCACGTGCTCACAATGGTGGAAGTAACCACTGGATGGCTGGAAGCTTACCCAGCGCCCCACGCCACCGCCCGGAACACCATCCTGGGCCTTGAAACCCAAGTCCTGTGGCGACACGGCACCCCAGAGAGAACTGAGTCAGACAACGGGACCCAATTCCGAAACAACCTCATAAGTGCCTGGGCAGAAGAACACGGCATCGAGTGGGTCTGCCATATCCCCTACCACGCACCAGCCTCTGGGAAGATCGAGCTCTACAATGGACTGTTAAAAATCACACTGAAAGCACTGGGAGGTGGGACCTTCAGAGACTGGGACATGCATCTAGCAAAGGCTACCTGGCTAGTCAACACAAGAGGATCTGCCAGTCGAGCTGGCCCGGCTCAGTCAAAACCTCCACGTGCTGTAGATGGGGATAAAGTCCCTGTGGTGCGCATGAGGAATATATTGGGAAAAATGGTCTGGTTTAGTCCTGTGCCAGGCAAAGGTAAAGGCAAACCCATCCACGGGATTGCTTTTGCCCAAGGACCTGGGTGTACCTGGTGGGTGATGCTGGACAATGTAGAGGTCCGATGCGTACCACAGGGGGACTTGATTCTGGGTGAGAACATGCCGTGAATTATGCTGTGCCTTTCTAAATTGTTATTTTGTTATTGGTAACTGCTAAATGGCAGCTGGACATGACACAGATGGTATAGAATAAAGGGGTGGATTATGTCCTGGTTCAGCTAGGATAGGGTTAAGTTTCCCCAGCAGAGAGGGGGAAGGGATCTCCAGCCGGGTTATTCATAACATGCTGACTTCAGGTTGGGGCGCGGCAGCGCGGGAACTTTTCCTTTGTGGCTTTGGTGACGGGGAGCACGGGGCTGTCTGTAACCATTGCGGTATTTCTCTGTATATCTTTTGTCTTGTTCAAGTTATTGCTGTTTATTGTCGTTATCATTGCTACTGTTGTTGTTCACATTGCTTATTGCACTGTTGTCTTCAATTTCTTCTTATTTTAACCCGGGGTTTGTTCCTCACTTCCAGCCCGACCGGCTGAGGGTTGGGGACGGACAACGGCAACGTGGTCTCCGGTCCCGGCAGGGCTTAAGCCATCACACATTTCAGCTTCTTTTATGCAACAACTGATAAGTCTATGGATAGTGGTAGTTTATCTGCACAAGTTAATACTTGTTTAGTCAGAGTTTGCTATTCTTACAAAATTGTCATACTGAATTATAGAAGCAGACATTTCTAATATTTTCTGCTTGGAATATCATTAAAATGATGTTTTTCTAATACTAAAATAACCCTTATCAGTCTCTTCTTGGCTACAGAACCTCTTCTGACAAACTTTTGTGAGTTGTTTTTGGTAAGGCTTCCGCTGTCTGTTAAAAGCAACAGAACAGAGCAGTCTGCATTATTTCTTTTCTTTCATCCTTCAAATGAAAAAAAAATTAAATATAATTTTCATTTTTAGGCTTGAAGACTTTGCATATCATTGATTTTCTTTATTTGACAATGAAGATTGACAGCAACCAATTTTTAAAAAATGTGTTTTATATACAAGACATTTTGACAGGTACACACATGAAAAAGCAGTGTGCAAAACAGCTGTAAAAGATACGCTTAGTTCATTTTTCATTTTGACCTTGAAAGAGGCTGCAGGGATATTAGGTGAGGCCTCTGGCAGAAAGGCTCAATTTTCACAGTAGCATATGAATATGTGGTCACCCCATCAAACATTTGGGGGGGTGACAGAAATGGATATGTGCGCCATCTTCAGCTCCAGTCATCCACAGCTGCTGGTGTTAGCCCATGCTGCTGGTGATTTTGTTCTGAATTAACACAGGGTGGCTATGAACTCAGAGGGCAAAAGGCAGAGCCCCAGAGGAACCTGCCTTCCCATGGGGTGCTACTGCATCTGGAGCCACCAGTACTGAAGACCAAAAGGTTGTGACAAGGGGCACTGGGCTTAGAGGTCTGTCAGTTCTGCAAATGAATTTGCTTTTCCACTATTTTCCCTGCAAATGTGATGTTAAAATCAACAAGTTTTTCAGTGACTAACAAGAATATGTTCTGGTAGATCTAAGGGAAGGTGCTGTTTCATGTTTGCTGTGGGTGACTGTTAAGTTGGCTTCATGTTATCTTAATTTTGATTTTGTCTTTGCTACACAGAATCCAAAGGTCTCTTACTGTCAATAAGAGATTGTATTTGTCGATTTAAGGAGAAGCCAATGCTGGTTATAATATTTTTTGTTATCTTAAATTAGCCATTTAAATGAAATTATTGACTATTAAAAGAATCCAGCAACACAAGAACAGAGAATGAGTGTGTCCTCTGTTACAGTAATGGCTATTACTGTTACAAATGTATAGGTCTGGAATACAATAAAAACCACAATGGATTGATTAAAAATGTCATCTAAAGAACTGTTAATACATTAAAATATGAATATTTTATGCAGGTCATTAACCTTGATAATTTACCTTAAAATAACTTTGAAATGGCTTGATTTTGATTAGTTTCTAATGGAGCTTGAATCATCTAGATGTTAATCTTCCTGGTGTGACTGCCAGATTGTTGATGTTCTGTTGGATTGATAATTATTCTTCTTTCAACATCCTTACACACTTCAATGTAGAAATAGCTTTACATATATTTAGTAATAGAATCAAGAAATAGTAGAGATATAGGGGAACTCCAGAAGCATGTCTATTTGTTACAATAGCTTGAGATGTGCCCAAAGGAAAGGCTGTGTCTGTGTTACTTTTTATCTAGGGTTCTTTGTTTGTTCTGCTTTTATAAATATCCAGCATGAGCAAGTCTCTGATATCCCCAAGCAACATCCCTTGGAGCTTGCCTATCCTGAATGCAGGGAAGCTTTCCAAATTTCTAACATTTGTGCTATGATATTAAATTGCTTTATTTTTATGCTGTGCAAAATGAACGAGGAAAACAGATTGTTCCCTTCATTTTTTTTGCATAGATTTTTGTGTGTTTGTGTATTCCTTTCCTACCCGTCTTCCGCTTTTTGAAATTGTTTCTATCATAAGACAGCCTTTCTCACAGGTCTAGAACCCAGGCCAGTCCTACAGCAATGATCAATTCAGGATTTTGGAGCTGATGAACAGAGGGGATAACTTTAGCAGATACTGGCAGAAAGAAAAATATGTTGGGTGGAAAATCTGCAAATTTGCAGTGCTTTATAGAAAGATCCTGTCTCCTAGACATTAGGGAAATGCTGTACGTTGGTTTGATTTATTTGTTTCCTTTGTAGTAGGAATATGTGTGTTAAAAGAATAGGTCATCAACTGTCATTTCCTAGTAAAGAGAACATGGAAAATTCTGAGCTATGAAGGAAATTTTTAATACATGGAGAGAGTTAAGGATCTGGATAGCAAGGACATGACCCCAGTTTAAGGGATACGAAGGTCCTGAATTAGAAAAGAAGGAGAGAGCTGGAGAAAGCCATGATAGAGACACTGCCAAAATGAGGGCTGATTGTTGAAACAGCACCAGTCAGCACAGCTAATCTTGTGTTTGATTTCAGTGAGGTTGAGGGGTTGTGACACCTTCTGTTTCTGTCTCCCTCTCTCTTTTTTTTTCAGAACTGAAATGTTTATAGTATGCAATTAGGTGTGCAATAGAAAAATAGGCAATATATTTATTTAGAAGAGGGAATAGTAAATGTAGAATAGCATAAGGCATAGAAATAGAAAAGAGTTTTGGATATGAAATGTTTAGTTGTCAAGAACCACACATTCCTCTTGATGATATGGCAAATTATTATAAATAATAGCTTACAAATATCTTCAGAAAGAGCTAGGTATTTTGGTTTACTCCAGAAGTTCATAAACCTCTCACTGTTTATACAACATGTCACATTATCTCAAAGAATAAGGATAGATCAATTTTTCTATCAGGATTTCACTCTCACAGCAGAAGAGAGGAAAAATATTTTTTTTAAGTGTTTCCATTTTTTAGATTAATTGTTTTGTTCAAGATTGCACAGATAGGCTATACTGGAACTGAAAAATTCAGTCCAGGGCTTTTGGATCCTAAACCAGGATTTAATTATACCTAACTTGTAGTCTTCAAGAAGATTTTGTCCTTCGTTGTTATCTCATTGTCAAAGGTTAAGAAAAAGCCTCATTTTACCAGAAAAGTCTCCAAAAGCAAGCTCTGTAGGCTGCATTTCACACTGATAATTTCTTTTAACATTGCTTCAGTTTAGTTGCTTCATTCTTAATGCATGTCATGTATTTTCCTCCTGCATATTTGCAGGAGCCACTCTTTCACCCCCAGCATTGTCTTTAGAGGACTCCACATTATGGTTGCCTTTTCTTCCACCATTTTGATTCCATGTTCAGTGAAGGACAGTGTACCTAGCTGACACTAGGTGGTATTGGAGTTCTTTTATTCTCATGAGAGCATTGAAACATATTGCTATCACCACATTTAATTCATGTGTACCTAATTTAAGAATTGCCATATGACCTAGACTTATTTATCGTCTTTCTTTGAAGAAGACCATTTACTCAGTCTAACGTGATCTGCAGACTGTTTCAGCATTCATATCAGCCTTGAACTCTCAAACAGATTTATGACTCTGATAGTCATTTTAGTCATATGATGAGCATTGTTAGGATAACAATGAAGATAGAGAAGGAAAGGATGGACGATTACAGGGAAGAATGTAACACCTGAAGATGACTGTCCTTTTAAGTTAATGAAGAGAGAGAGCTAGTGAACCATGGAAGAATAGTTCAAAAGCTGTTGCTGCTTGATAGGTGTATTCTTTCTATGTTGTGTACAGGCTTCACAAATATTTCCCCTGACTGTTGTCCAAGGGATAAAATACAGGACCAGGCAGGAAATCATAGGCTAAACGTTCAGAGAGCTGCCTTGGTTTGTTCTTGGTTTTGTTTTCCCAGATGCATACTAAAGTGAGATTTTTTGCAAGTCTGTTTGATGTTTGGTTTCAATGAAGAAGGAGGTAATCACGACTAACATTAAGAATTGAACAATGTGGGCAAGTTCAGTGGGCTATAATGGCAAAACTTCAACATGACTGACATTTTCATTGTGCTTGAAAGTGGTAGGTGGGTGGCATCCTGAAACAATTGTTCTTTGTGCTGCTAGTATGATGCTTTCTAATTGATACATCACTACTTTCTCCTAAAAGCAAGCCAACAAGTAAATACAACATTAATAAAATTCTGTTCAGAAGTAACTGTTACTTTGTACAACTCTTATTTCCTCCATAGAGTGGCATCAAAATAACATATTCCATCTTTATGACTCTTCCTTCTTTAAACATCCTAAACCTCTGAAAGCCAGACACACAAAAAGAAGTGTAAGAAGGGCTTTTAAGTTACAGGTTCAGTTTCATGTTTATAAAAGTGTGAGAGAGAATGAAAAGAATGAAAAGGTGCTTTATATTTCTGAACAGCATTCCTAAAGCCTGGGACAGGGACATTCCCATTACCATCTCAGTGATTAGATTTTCTTTGTTTAAACTTTCTTTCATTGATTTATAGCACATCACAGAGCATGGTGATGAAACTAGGAAAGTAATATGGAAGTTACCAGCTTTCAGTATAGAAGCACAGTGAAAGAACATCTGAAATTTGTTAAACATGCATTGCTGTCTAGGTCACCCTCTCTTTATCACACCCTTCTGTCAATGAACTTATATAAGCATTTCCTGGACATAAATTGTCATTCCTGTCATGAACAGACAATTTTCATGAACTTAAATCTGTCATGCTTGCAGAAATACTTATGAAACATTTTCTTTTATTCCTTTTTAAATGTTTCCAATCTAAAGTAAGTGACAATTCAAGTAAACACATTTTCTCCTTTGGGAATTTTAGAAAAAAATTCTAAATCCCATCATGAATGAAGGAGACAGTCTGGTATCCTGCTAATGTTCTTGGGAATAATCCTTTTACTAAAAGAATATTTGATAACCAAGACATTTTTCTAAGGTTTGACACAAAATATCAGCCAACAAAGTGACCATAGACACATCAGGGTATGGTCACAGCAGAAGCAAAAGCACTTACCATCTCCACAACCCCCAAAGCTATTTGTATACCAACTTCTCTCACTGGTTTTAAGGCTTTTAAAATTTTTTTCATTTTTTTCTCCAACTTAACTGGCCTTCCTGCTTTCTAATATACATCCCCTTTCACTGTACATTTTCACTCTGAATGACTTTTTTTGTGCAGTCCCTGTTGTCCCTTGGAAATTCTCTAATTTCTCTCTGTGAAGACCTTTTCATGTAACTATTTTTTCCATCCTGCTTCCAGTAATATCAATTATTCTGTAAAGAAAATCAGACTGGTTTACTTCTCTGCATTTGGCCTGAGAGTTTCTTGAAATAAGATTTTCTTTTCTTGCCTGTCCATAAAAATGGCTATATATTCTTTCAGTGTGAGAAATATAGAATAATGATAATAATCTAGAATTCTGCTGCAGTGCCATTATGAAACTGCTCTTGATTTGTAGACTGGCACTTCACTTTTTTCAGAGAAAATGGCTCAACTGAGTCCTATTGTAGTACTTGATACTCCATATCCTCATTATTCAAAGCTGTTTTCAAAAAGTGAGTTATTATATCTCCAAAATGTGAAATAACCATTTATATCTTGGTGGGACTGGGACTGGTTACAGCAGCAGACTGGAGGACTGAGGATGTCTGCAGCTTGTTCTGAATATTAGATGTGAATCTTTTTCTAGGGAACTGTAAAAACAGGGCACCCTGCCAATACATTTTGTGGAAACCCTAGTCACTTTTAAAACAGGCCATGAAGTGGCTTGATAAATCAGAAGAAGTGAGGATTTTGAGGGGTGAGAGATGTGTCAGAATTCAGGTGCCTCCTTATGTTTGCATTAGCTGGTTTTGCACTGTATGTAGACCAATTCATTTAAGGATAAGTAAACAGTGCTGGGGCATTTGAAGTAAATGAGCATAAATGAATCGTATTAAATAATAGATTTAAAGAGTTCTCAAGATATATCAAGATATATTAGGGATTATATGAATTCCCTTCAAGCTGCTTGTAAATTTCTTTAATTTGAAGGCCTATTAAGGTGATCTAAATATTTTCCAGACGTGAGTTTCTCTTCTGGTTCATCCATGGAATTCCTAAGAGCTCATTTTTCTGGCTCAAAGAAATTGTCTAGTCCATGGTTTCTTTGTCTACCTGGCCTTGTGCAAAGCATTTGACACTGCCCCACATGACATCCTTGTCTCTAAATTGGAGAGACATTGGTTTGATGGATGGAGCACTCAGTGGATAAGGAATTGGCTGGGTGGCCGCACTCAAAGAGTTGTGGTCAATAGCTTGATGTCCAAATGGAGAGCAGTGATGAGTGGCATTCCCCAGTATTGGGACCACTGCTGTTTAACATTATTGTTGGCAACATGGGACAGTGGGATTGAACCTTCCTCAGGTTTGTTGATGGCACCAAGCTGTGTGGTGTGCTTGACATTCTGGAAGGAAGCCATGTGCCATCCAGAAGTTCATTTACAGGCTTGAGAGGTGGGCCCATGCAAACCTCATGGAGTTCAACAAGTTGGCCAAGTACAAGGTCCTACACATGGGTCAGGGCAATCTCAAACAGAAGTCAAGGCTGAGTGAAGAGTAGATTGAGAGCGGCCCTGTGGAGAAGAATTTGGGAGTAGTGGGGGATGGAAAACTGACTGTGAGCCAGAAATGTACACATGAATCCCAGAATCCAACCATATCCTGGGCTGCATCTAGACAAGTGTGACCAGCAGGTTGAGGGAGGTGATTCTCCCCTTCTACTCTGCTCTGATGAGACCCCACCTGCAGTACTATGTCGACATAAAAAAAGACATGGATCTGTTGGACCGGGTCCAGTGGAGGCCACAAAGATGATCAGGGAACTGGAGCACCTCCCCTGTGAGGACAGGCTGAGAGTGTTGGGGTTGTTCAACCTGGAGAAGAGAAGGCTCCGGGGAGACCTTATAGCGGCCTTCCAGTACTTAAAGGGGGCTACAGGAAAGATGGGGAGGGGCTGTTTATCAGGGAGTGTATGATAGGACGAGGGGCAATGATTTTAAACTGAAAGAATGTAGATTCAGATTATATATAAGGATGAAATTCTTCACTATGAGGGTGGTGAGGCCCTGGAACAGGTTAACCAGAGAGGTTGTGGCTACCCCCTCCCTGCAAGTGTTCAAGTCGAGGTTGGACGGGGCTTTGAGTGGTGTAATGGAAAGTGTCCCAGCCCATGCCTTGCAACCCGAACCTTTCTCTGATTCCAAGATTCTATGCTTCTTTTTTTCGATTTTTTTATCTTTGAAAAAAATTTTTGAATAAGGCAAAAAGAGACTCAACAATTCATAATTTTGTACATTCTTCTCTGCAAAGAAGAACATGTCAACAGTTGATAACTTTCAGTGAAAATTAAAAGGTCTCATTTCAAATTCTGCTTTTAATATATATGAAACACAGAATTAAAGGATGAATGACTGCTCCTTATTGCAGCCTCATATACTAGTTTATTTATTTTCCTCTTCAGTTAAAAGTCATGAAACACGTTCTAGTACTAGTACAAGTACTATTCATAGTACAAATTCTTTGCAAAGGGTTTTCTTCATTCCAGGAGGGAGAAGCAAGGAAATGGAAGTAAAAGTTGCAAAGAGAAGCAGAGAAGGCTTAAACTAGGAGGTGGCTTTAGGACATTTTACAGAGCACATGTCTTTACCGAAGTAAAGAGGGCTTCTGATACTGATTTGTTTGATTTCCACTGTGCCTCACTATCTAGTTACTTTTCTGTCTTACATATTTACTAAGCTAGAAGACCACTGTAAGCAATTTAAAAAATGCAAAGTCTGCCCAGTAGTGACCTTTCAGATACATACCTCCTTGAAGTTTCTTTTATTATATCCTTTCACCTTTTAATTTGTTATGCACAAATGGCTTTATTTTACATAGACAACAAAATTTATTATTTTTGTCTCTAAGAGTTGTCTCTAATGCTATAAACAAGCAAAGCATTTACAAAGGAAAAAGCCCAATATCTAGAGAAAATAGAAATTTTCCTCACAGCAGATCTCAGAAGCTGAGCACACTCACAGCTGCAAACATACCTTCAGGAGAGCCTGCAGCACAAGTTGTTTTCCAGCCTGAATGAGGGATGCAGAATTTGGATCCCCACACTTTGATACTTAGACATTGGTGTTTTTTCACCTTTGGTAATAGATGAATACTCATTTTGAATCAAGAGCTGTCTTTCTGATTGTGTTATTGGTTGCCTATATAACTCACCAAAAAGGGGTTTTCTCTTTGTCTGTGGACCACATACTGTTTTTTTTGTTGGTTTTTTTTTTTTTTTTTTTTTCTTTCTTACAGTCATGCCATTCTAACACATACCAATGTGTATGTCTCTAGGTTACCATTTTCTCTTGTAAAAGACATCTGTGCTATGTCCTACTGTATATTTGAAATCCTGTTATGTTTCAGTAGCACTAAGCAAAAAAATGCTAAATCAAAGTTACCATGGATCCTGCAAGGACTCTGGCTGTTACCACTGTAATATAAAATAAAGCATTTTCCTCTCAAATTATTTTTTCCCAGAAGGAAGCAATGTCAGCAATGGAGAATTTGGAACTTTAAAAAAGACATTAGAGGAGATTTATTTCTGTGTCTTTTCTCTGGTCGCTAAGTTCTTATAAAAGTTGAAATATTTATTTCATAGAAACATCTTAAGAATTTAATTCCTATCCCATATCTGTACTTTGTCCTGGATGAAGTGCTTTGAGTGAATGAGAAATATGTGTGCTTTGAATGTTGTTATTACTAAGACTATAACTGTAAGTTTTGTTTAGGAACAAGAAATTTTTTAATCTTTTATTTTTCTTCCCTTTGCTTTTTAATAGTAAAATTTTTCAGCTTTAGACATTTTTCATGTTGGTGCATTTTAGCATCAGACTCCATCAAATACTGTATGAACATATTATTTTTCTGGCTGGGACCTGCAAGTACTCTTGCTGTGAAGAATGTCTGTACAGCTCAAGCATAGGAAATGTTGCCTGAGGTAGCACTTTCTAATATGCATTTCCCAGTGCTTTGGTATTAACTCCTTTTGCCAGAAACATACAATTTATATGTATCTGTAGGTGTCTGTGGAGTACCTAAAAAATATTTGAAAAATCATATCTTTCTGGATCTAAAATGGGGTCTGGAAAGTTTTTTGACATGCTCACCTCTTAGTGATTCAGTTTCAGGTGGGATCTTCAGTCACTGGAGATTGTACTTTTGCAGTAAGAAAAGCACGATGTTGTCACCTGTAGATAATTTTCTGTTATTTATTATAGTGCTGTGAAAAGGTTTTTGGGAATAATTTTCTGTTATTTATTATAGTGCTGTGAAAAGGTTTTTGGGAACCCCTCTGTTTGGTCTCCTTTTCTATGTAGAAAACCAAGTGCTGTTTTTCCCACTCTACATACTCAACATGCAGAAGCACAGTGCATGACTATACTCCTAATGGCTGTTTCTGTCTCATGTCTCTTGTTAACTGGAGCATCCAGGATATGCCACTTCTGTTTAGTCCAGGTGTTATCAAAATTTACAACCCACCTGTCCTGGCTGCAACGAGCAAGCAGCAGTCTTGCTGGAGAAATCAGAAGTTCAGTTCCAGACATTCCTCTTCACCCCCTCTTCCATTTACCCACTGCCTGTTCATGCTCAGTTTAAACTATTTCCATGGCTGACATTGCCTCCCTTCCTTTTTCCTTTAGACTAATTAGGTATGTTTTTTGTTATGACATAGTCACTTGATTAACCAATTACAGGTATCATTCGGACATGAACATACTGTGTTATGATTGGATTACTAATTTTGGTCCAGATGGAAAAATGCAGATGTATTTGGAATCTATTTTATGGGGTAATACTTGACATAAGAATCATGTAGTCTAATTTATTATTTCTTAATTTACTAATTATTTGCTGTAATTTGTTACATGGCACTTCACGTCTATAAAGTAAAGGGTTGTACCTCATAAGCTCAACAATTGTGTGTGTTTTTTTCATCTGGATAGTGGTTTTGGTTGACCTTCAGTCTATCATTCTCCACTTTATCCCTAGGTCTGGCTGTTTCTTTTCAAGATGGTGGTCTTCAAAGGAATATCCTGTAAAACAAGGCAAAAGGACTGACCAAATCAGATAGCTTGTTATAGTCTGTCTTTAACTGTGACTGCATAGTATTTCTTTTTAGTTCAAAGTTTAATTTTTAATATTACTAAAGTTCAAACTTTCTTTACACTGATTTTTCTTAATGACTAGCCAATATTATGCAAAACTTTTGTCTTTTGAACTATATCATTATTTTGTCCTTTCTGTAGTGTTAAAACAAAAAAACCCTGGCACTTGAGTTCCAGGATAGGTGTAATGCCTTGTGCATAAATAAGAAGCAATACTAAATTGTCCTATTGAAAATGTTATGTTCAAACACTGCCATTAATTTCTGTGCAGCCACACAAATAGGATATCGTATATATGAAGTGTGAATTCAGACACATACCTTAGAGCTAATTGCATCTCAAATGCATCATTACATACAGTGCACAATCTTCAGTTGCAAAACTAGAGTTGCACTTAGCGCAGAAGCCAATTCAAATCATCTCTCTGCCTGGCTTGTTTTTCTGTAAGAAATTGATTTTCTTGTTTCCCATGGTTGTGGTAATGCTAGTAAGCTCATATGAAAACATTAAATAATTTTGAAAAAAGACAAAGTAATATGCAGAAAGTGTATAATTTTTCCCATGAAGGAGAAAGAAAGAAAATGAAAATATCTGCACAAAACTTGTCAGTGAAATCTCAGCAGGCACTAAAGTTGAAGTGTATTTGTAGAATATATATCTAAAATACTTACATCTAGAATATATATATATATATATATATATGTATAACTACAGAATCACAAAAATACTTACATCTAGAATATATATATATATATATATATATATATATATATATGTATAACTACAGAATCACAAAAAAAGAAGGTTGAAAGAACAATAGACGGCAGTAATCCCACAGCCCCCCCCCCAAAGTCAGGATCACTTATATTTGTATTATTCCTGACGGAGTTCCAGAAAACTCCTTTTCATAAATTGCTTATTCTATGCTTTGACATGAAGCTATTGATAATTTTTTCTCTGATATATCTAGACAATTTTGTTCCCCACTTAAAACAAGTAAGTTTTGGCCTAATCTACATGTGTCTGAAGACTTCTGTTTTCTTGGCTTGCCTCTGAAAATGTCATAAGAGATTGTGTCAAAGGCCATATGTCAGTCCTGCAGGGAGTGAGACAACTGTCTTCTCATGCACAAAAAAGTTAAACACTGTTAGTTTTTTCCAGAATCTGCTAACAATTCCTTCCACCTGTTACCTTTCAGGTGTGTATTAATGATTTGCTTGATTAACGTTTCTGGACTTTCTAGCAATCAAAGATGAGGTCCCTGACTCACTTGTTTAACTTGTTTCCCTTCCTCTCAGCAGGAATGTCATTAGTCCCATCTGACTAACAGATATTTTTTTCACGTACTTTCAAATTAATTTTGGGGTTTTTTGTTTGGTTGTTTGGGTGGGTTTTTTTTTTAAATTTTATTTTTTTTTTAATTCCCCTCCATTATTATGGCTGTATAGCTCTTTTACCACAGCTATCAGTTTTGCTGGCCACCAATCATTCTGCACCTGCATGTGGTGGAGGGAAAGCATTAACTTTTGCCTTTGTTATTCTCTGTTAATACCTTTCTGTGTAGACCACATTCTACGTATTCTTCACATGACAAGGATCATACAGAACAATTTCTCACTCCTTTTGATTTAGTTATTTCCCTTAGCACTTATTTTTTTCTAATCTCTTCATGTGGCTTTTATCAAGATTATTGTACAAAACCTCCATGCTTTAGCATGGAATCCAAATGTTGAGGGAAAGAGGAAAAGGAGTAAGCTCCTTTCTGAACAGGAATATCAGTATGCTCACTATTCTGACAGGAATATCAGTTCATGCTCACTAAAGTGTGTAATATTAATGGTCAAAACTGGGCATAGAGTGATGCTGGGGATGACCGGAACTGAAGTTTTGATGCTTGTATATTATCTCACTAATTATCACCCAAGCACAGAGGAAAAAAAAAAAAAAAAAAAAAGCAGCTTAGCTTGTATATTTTCTTCGGATTTAATCATGATATTTAGTTAAGTTTGCTTTGTGGGACATGGGCAACAGACTTACTGCATGTTTTGATTAATCATATGGTATCTTTGTGGTTTTGTATGGTATTCATAACCATACAGAGATACTGTTCTCTGCATCTGTAGGTTGTATAATATATATGGCATATCAGCCATCTTACTCTGTTTTTCTCTGTATCATTTGTGTGTTCTGTGATTCTCCTTTACAGCTCTGGGGGACTCAACTTAACTGGGAATGCTTTTAGACTCAGAGTGATTTATAGCATTCTCTGGAAGATGTATAATCTACCTGACACTGCTAAGGTCTGAAGAGTAATGGATAGCAGTATATTTCTTGCAAGAAATTTATTATCATAGCAGTTGTCTTGTGCTACCTTTCTAAAATATGCTCCTTTTTTATATCCTGTAGATTTTCTGGGAAGTCAGTAATACTGTTTCAAAAATGTTTATTCAAACGCATTGTTTTCCTCTTAAATACTGAGAAACCAAAATAAAATGGTTGAATGTATGACAGAATTACATGTTCTTAAATCTGACTTGAGAAATACATGGACTTTTGATGCAGAATCAGTTTGAGATGGAGGTGTATTTGCTAATAGTGTACTAGCAACCCATGGGAACTGTGAGTGAGTCTTGTACTCAGCCTTACATTTTAGGGGTGTGGTTTCTGCTCACATGACAGCCTTTAATAATGCACAGTCAGAGAGAGCATGAGGAGAGAAAAGAAATTATGTATCATGATAGGGAGTGGAAAGGAATAAGGAGTAAATAAATGACACTAGGACAGTTGTGTTGGATGAAGACTTTCAGTATCGAAGTGTTGCCAAAAGTAATGCCTCAATGCATTATGACAAAGTAAAAGAGTTCAAGGGGTTAAAGCAACCTCTAAATATTCAGGGTAATTTGGGAAGGGCCTTGAGCCATTTTTTTTTTAACCACAGTAAATACACAATAATATAACAAATAATCTTGACTTTTTGTCTTTTTTAAAATATAGTACAGAAGCAGCAGTTTCCCATGACAGGATCAGCTATACCAATTTAAGTAGCGATGTAAGTATGACTTACTAGTTGTAAAACTCTTCTGTAACTTTTGTACACATAACTTCTGTAAACATAACTTTTGTACAAGTAAAAACATGTTATTATCCAACAACTAATAAGCAAAAAAAAAAAAAGTTATTATCTCACTGAAAACCTGTATGTTTCCTATGATTGTTATCACAATTTCTGAAGCATATAATTTTTGTCATATTGAGATTAGTTGAATTTTCCTGTGTAAAGCCAAATGAACCTTCAGTAAACTCATGTGCTTTGCCACTCTGGATCCAGCTGAGATATCCTCAGAGCAGACGACAGACATGAAAATAAACCAGCTACATATATTCAGCTGGAAGGAATAGTTTCAAGGAGCAGAAATCCTGCTGAGGTCTGAGTTGAATTCTTTATGGGAGTAATGCACCCTACATAGGTTTATGAAGGTCAAAACTAGTGTTTTGCAAAACTATTGAGTTCTGATTTGTGAAATATTCACTGCAAAGACACAGAATTATAATCATTTAGGGATATTGATTTTTTTCTCTCTAACTCCTAGTTCAGGAAGCTAGCCTTGGGGAAGTTTCCACTGAATGAATGGAATGCAGTTTATATTGATGGAAAAAGTTTTCATGAATATTTACTGAGCTGAGTAGCCTGGTACAGTACATGTGGTGTTTAAAAAGGTGATTTTATGTAATAAACACTGTAGATGAAGTTCTAATTCATATTTTAATTTAAGGAAGGACATAAGGCAATGAGATTTTGTAGCTCTAAGTTCAAGGTTAAGCTGGTGTTACAAATTGTGGGATAATTCCAAATTTGAGAAAGAAATACTGCCCTTAGGTAGTAGTGTATATATATATAATTTTTCTGTTCTATTTTCTTTCACAACTAGCATAATTCAGTTTTCTGTGCTGTTCTAAGATATGATGAAGAATGCTGAATAAGGTATGTAAGGTCTCTGGGCTGTCACAGTTACAGAACCAAGGGGGATGAAAGCTGTTGCAGTCCTGTATCTGCTCATCATGTCTGCATCTTTTAGACTCATAGTGAGAAACGCCAACATAATACAGCATAGGAAAAGCAGAGAAAGAAAGAAAAATCAACCTGAGAAGCCTTCAAACTGACAGGATGTTATTAGCAATAAAATTAAAAGCAGTAACTCATTCAGTGAGACTAATCCTTGTATTGCAAATATTGATAAACCTAGGTCTGTCTTCCCATAAAAGGATGTTGCGAGTCCAGCGTTTAAACCTCCATGTGGAAGATTTCCAATGCTGTTGTATAAATAATTTTACTGTAATAAGTAACAAATATGATTAGTTATCAAAATTTTCATCTCATTCTCTAAATCTGGAAAGAGTTGTTAACCTCAGATATTAGTAAATTAAGCTATATTGTCATTCTCAGATTATTTTGCAGCTGTGACCTATATGCCACTCTTTAAAATGGCTTTTTTTTTTTTTTTTAAATTCCTCAGCTAAGTTAGTCATTTAAACCAAGGAGGGATCAGGGGAAAAAAAACCCCAACATTATAATCTTTCTGAAAAAGAGTATTAGGAATTCTAGAAACTACACTGAAAGTCATTTGTGCATAGCCTGAACTAACTTTTGGATACTCCCTGGGAATACTGCAGACTCCACTTTGTGTGCAGAAGGGTTATTTATGAAGTATTTCTGACATAGCTTAAAAACCCAAATTTTTCTTTGATGAAGAATTCTCTGATGCTTTTCTGAAATTAATTCTCACATTCATTTTTCAGCCAACCCCTTAGTGGTAGATCTCGTATTTTCAGAATGTGTATCTTCCTTCTCAGTTGACTAAAGGGTTTCTCACCTTCTGGTTTTGCTACAGAGTCACAGTGGCAAGTCTCAATAACATAATTTAGGGAACTGAAAGTCTTAGCCAGTCGGGGACTAATAATTAGGCAGATAACTTGGACATCATAACTGCTAAATTCTGTTTCAGGCACTAATTCACAGTCTGACTGTGCGTCACTTAATTGCATGTCATATTCTCCTATGTGAAAGAGCAATTGTATTTGCTCGTCTTTAGGAGTCATGAAATGTTGTTTGATTCTTTCTCTCTCTCTCTCTTTTTTTTTTTTTTTTTTAAACCGCCCCCCCCAAACAACCAAACAAAACCAAAACCAAAGCTCTAGGCCCATAAACAGAATCTGTGGTGATTGATGCCATCATAAAACCTTAGAATATCACTGAGCATTACTGTTATTGCTCAATACTAAAAGCAACAGAAGATACTAAATCATATGTTGAAAATGGGAGAGTTCAAGATGGAACAATAATGGACACCAAAAAGCCATTTTGACTTGAGGAAGATTTTTATTAAGGGAAAACATAGCATAATACATAATCTTGCTAAGAAACTAGTGTAAATTCTGGAGCACAAGTTCTTGTCTCATCCTTTTCAGACAGGAACATTCATCTTGATTCTATGATATTGCATGACTAAAGATACTCATCTAGAGAACACAGTATATTTGCTCTTGGAGGAAAGAGGACTTTTTAATACAACACTATATTTATCAAATATATTTAATATAGCTTTAATAAACCCTTTCAGTACAGACCAGTGTTTTAGAGAGTCTTATGTTTTGGTACACATTTCAAGAAAGACACAGGCTTTGCAGTCCTCCCTGTTTTGCTCATAAGATTTATATGAGTAGCAACTCAGTATCCATAACTGAAAAGCTTAGCTCTGTGCATGTGTTCAATACTTTTCTATCCTCAGATGGCACAAAAGGATGGGAAAATTACTACCTTATCTGTGCTGAAGCTTTTCATGGCACATTTGCTTTTCTGCCCAGACTCTGAACCCCTTTCTGTTGAGGGCATTCTGAGTGTGTTGTGCTATAGATGTTTTGGTTGCAAAATATTCTCGGACACAACTGCTTGGAATTCCTCTAGGCACTATCAACCAGAGTAGGGAGACAAGTAGGAGACAGCCAGTTGGCTGTGAGGTATGGCATGTGCTCCTGGCAAGTGCCATGCTCCTGCCAGGGTGCTGCAGAGTCTGGGGGGTCCGGGGAACTGGGAGCACTGGGGCAGCTGGGGAGCGAGGCAGCCACCCTGCACCCAGGGCATCAGGCACCTCCCTGGACAGTGTCAGTAAGGCCCATTGGTGCTGTCAAATCCCTGAGATTTGCAATTTATATTGATTTTGGTCTTGTCTTTTCAAATGCACCCTGTCCAGTGAGTAAATAAATCATCATTAACAGGAGGAAGCACACTTGAAGATATCCTGTTACTGAGTTATCTGTGGTTGCAGTTTCTGAGGCCGAGATCTGAGAGTGGAAAGCTTCTGCATAAACACACCTGAGGGCTGAGGGGCAAACTGTGTTGTGGTTAAGTATATTAGCGCACATTGTGAAACTTTGTTTTGTAGCTCCTTTTGTAGGTGACCTTTGTAGGTGACTTTCACTGCAGTTTTGTAATGTTCTTCTTAATCTTCAATGGGGGAGAGAGGGTGAAAGCTCTTTAGCTCTCTTATGAAAGAGGGTTTTGTTTGTTTAATTTTTTTCTTTTTAATTAATTCTTACCTTATTCCTGAGGTGTAAACTCCTTGGTACCCTCCTCCATACATTAATCACAGAGTTGTGCAGTGTGATATGAAAAAGTTCTCATAGGCCACACTATTGCAAGAGGGTAGCTGCAATAATTCGCAAACATGGAAGATGTTCTGTGCTTGCCTGCCCACACAGAGCACTCTTTTCTTTTCATTTCATTGACACATCTCTGAGGTGATTCATTTGATTTATTTTGGTTTCTTTTAGGCTCAAGCTTGTGCTCTTTTTGCTCTTGAAAACTGAGAAGCTGTGACAGATTTGATGCATTGCTACTAGCAGCATGAAAATCCTCAAGGGTTAAAATTTCATGGACATGGTTCTCAAAGAGCTGTCTAAAAGAAATTGAAGAGCTTTTTTTTAGAGACAGCTTTTCAAGTTACATTGGAGAGTCAGTTGACTGGTCAGTTTTCTTTATCTGCCCCATGAAAAGGAAGTGCAAGTTAGTGCTTATGTAAGGTTTGTAAATAGAACCGATTATCTTGTAAATCCACATCACAGTTTTCTCTGCAAAATAAAAGTTTGTTGTACCTGTGGGTGTTTTGAACAAATTTCTTACTGGAATGCTTCTTAAAAGTACTAAGTTAAATACTTTATATAAAATGAAAAGCAGTTAAAGAGATATATAAGTAGTCTATAAACAATCATTGAGAGGTTTGGTACATTGAATTACTGTCTTGTTTAAATACTTCTTGATGCAGACAACTATAAAAGACATTTCTCTTTCTGTGAGCACCTGCTCTTGGTAGAAACAAGAGTTATATTGATTTATTGCAATTTATTTTCTCCCTGGATTCTGGTCTTGACACTATGAGAAGATTAATTGGAATTAATGGCATTTGCACAGCTAATTAAAGTCACTCTTCCTCCAGTCAAATCAATTCCTTTAATCAGAGAAGTAACAAAGTCTTGCTTAGTTCCTGCAGTCTGCATGTAAATGTTCTTTGCTTGAATAAGCATCTCTGCAGTCATTAGGGGTTGAATACAGACACTGCTAATGATACCTGGTAATTTCTTCAGCACTTCAAAAGCACAAATAATATACATATTCATTCTTATAGATAATGCAGCAAACCAAGAATTTTTAAAATTCTTTTAAAATGAATTAAAAATGGTTTTTCTTACTTTTGATCCATTCTTCAAGACGAATTCTGGATGTGAGCATGGTAGTATCAGAGAGTGTACTCTCAGTTTTTCATGCACTGCCCTAACAAAAATAAATGGTATAGCTTGAGGAAAATAATTCCACTGTATAATCTAATGATGCAGTCTCCCTTTCTAAGCATCATGCAAAACAGCATGTTAACAAATTAATATGTAAAAAGGTCTTTCATGAAAAACACAAACAGGATAGAAAGCAGAACAAAATCAACATGCCATTAATCAGCGTGTTTCTGCTTCAAATGAAGTGGAAGGCATAACTTCTTCTGAGGGAGAAGGCTTTATAGGAGTGTTATTCTTAAACCAGTCCATACTGCTAACTTAATGCTCGAGCTGCAGTAGAGTCTCTGTTGGCAAACATGCAGACTGTCACTGACTACAATGGTGTTCTGAAATGGTATTGCAGCCTGGCTGGTCCTACAGGGGTTTTGTTCCATATGGCAGTGGATTTATATTCTACTTTGCTTTTTGCTGGCAGGTGACATGTGACAATGACAAGAAGCCAAGAACATCTTGAAGATGTTGCTTGGCTATGGATCTATTACAGTAAATCCTTGTTTACTTAATGTTGAATTGAAGCATCTTTTAATGTATATGAAATCTTAATTCATGTTATCAAAACAGAAAATCTTTGTCAATCAATTCAGATCATCATTTATCATATGACTGTGTTTACAATTTCTGTTTCCTAGATACAGATCTAATTTCCAGACTCAGAATATATTTGTTACCTTTACTTTTATATTAGACTACTCTGAAAAAAGGCAATGGATAATCTCTCTGAGCAAAAGTTGTCATGTATTAGTCATGCAGTCTCTTGTGAATGAAAATTTTCTTTACGTGAAAATTCACAAGAGAACTATGATCACCTATACTGGTAATTGCATTAGAAATCCTGGAAGATGTTAACTCCTGGCATTCAAGCAGAAAGACAAACTGGAATTTGTTTCTTGCATCCATCATATGATGGATCAGCCAGCAAGATACAAATAGAAAATCATGGAGATTCAGAAGGAAGGGAAGAGGAGAAAAGTACATAGAAATCTTTTAGTACAACTAAATGAATAGTAAATAAATTCATTAAATTCATAGTTGCTTCCTAGCTACATAAAGCTTATTATTAAATTCATTGAGTATGTTTCTTCACTCCAAATAAGTCTTCCAGATTCATGTAAGTCAATTTTTAGAAAAAAGTTGTGGTATTCACATTTCATGGATGTTAAACAAATGTAGAACATACTTTTCCAGTCCTGTACAGACATGCAGAAGAAAGACTAGCGCCAGTATAGAGGAATACATATTATCTGTGGAGAGCCAGCCACAAGACCTACTGAACAGTTACCTCTATTTTAAGGTAATAATTTCTACATCAGAGTACACTGATCTCTGCACTGAGACAGTTGTGCATGAATGGAGTCTTTATATCATGTTGCAAGGCCTATAACATGAATTGCTTGTCAGTTTTAGATGTGAAAATTGTAATAATTGACAGTGGGTGCAGAAAGGTCATATTTTAGCCAAAATTATGTTGATTCTTAAGTTTTCTTTTAAGATATAGGGAGTTAGTCTATAGAATGATACAGGAAAGGTAAATAAGCCACAATCGTGAAAAATCCTCAAAGAATCCCAGAAAATGATCCCTACTACAAAGTGGTTTGTAGAGCTAATCTTCAAACTTTGAAAGTTTGCCAATGTACTGCTCTTCCTAGATAGTGGTGGGAATTTAGATATTCAGAGAAAACTTACACAGGAAAGGCTAAACCCAAAGTCTCCATGTCTGGGAAAATTCAGCCTTGTAACTGTTGTTTGACACCAAATGAACAAATTCAAATGAAATATTAGTCTTGAAAATTCTTTGAATTTTACAAGAATACTCTGTAGCAGGAATGACCCTTGAAGCTCTGCAGTATGCAATGTCTGAGTCAGTTCACCCTCAAGTAGGACTGGAAATACATTTTGCTGTGCTGTTCCTTCCTAAAAATGTAAGTTGGCACTGTGTAGTATAGTCTATTTAGTCTGTTCAGGGAATCACCTTATTCAGAAGGGATCAAAAATTTTATACATTTTTTCTTGTTTAGACAGTTTGATGCTGAAGTATTTTCAAAGTTATAATTTAAAAGCCCAGTTCTGAGCCATGTAAAAGACAGACTTCCATTACAGAGATAGTTTGGCAACCTAATATGCTTTGGGATGAATGACTTATTGAAAGCTTCATGACAACAATTTGGTAGCTCTGTGCCGAAAAGGTATTTCTCATTCTTCATTTCACCACTGAAAACCTTCTGAACTGATACAGCTGAAATAGCAAATATCTTTCAGATGCCGTCGTCTTAACTCAGAAAATCCCCAAAGCTTTTTATTCAATCCTTTGAAAATGTCACCTTTGAGTTATCTGAATTTGTAGTGAGAAAGAAGTTTCTCAACCAAAACACTATTTCAGCTGCATTTTGTCATGGTTTAACCCCAGCCAACTTCTAAACCCCACACAGCTGATTGCTCACTTCCCCCTGCGCAGATGGGGGGAGACAATTGGAAGGATAGAAATGAGAAAACTCGTAGGTTGGGATAAAGATAGTTTAATAATTGAGATAAATTGAGATAAGAAGTCTTAAAGGCACAGGAGCAGGCTGTTCCTGCATACAAAAAAGCAAGCAGGCAGGGAAGGAGACTGGCCTGGCTAAACAGGGATCTTTGTCTGGATCTCAAGAACAAAAGGAGAATCTATTGCCTTTGGAAGAGGGGGCAAGTCGCTCATGAAGACTATAAAGATGTAGTGAAATTATGCAGGGAGAACATTAGGAGAGCCAAAGCACAGCTAGAGCTCAGCTTGGCTACAGCTGTTAAGGATAACAAAAAATGTTTTTATAAATTCTTTAACAGCAAAAGGAAGATTAGGGAAAATCTCCCTCCTTTACTGGATGCAGAGGGAAACATGGTAACTAAGGATGAGGAAAAGGCTGAGGTGCTCAATGCCTACTTTGCCTCAGTCTTTAGCAGTGGAAGTGGCTGTTCCCTGCACACCTAGCCTCATGAGCTTCACCCAGCACAGTTGAAGAGGAGCTGGTCAGAGACCTGCTGCACCACTTGGATGCACACAAGTCTGTGGGACCAGATGGGTTACACCCAAGGGTGCTGAAGGAGTTGGCAGATGTGCTCACCAAGACGCTGTCCATGACTTACCTGAAATCATGGCTAACTGGGGAGGTCCCACTGGACTGGAGGGTGGCAAATGTGACAGCCATCTGCAAGAAAGGCAGAAAGTACGATCCAGGAAGCTGTAGACCCGTCAGTCTGACATCAGTGCCAGGGAAGGTCATGGAGCAGGTCATCTTGGGTGCCATTAAAAGTCATATAATGAACAACCAGGGGATCAGGCCCAGTCAGCATGGGTTTATGAAAGGCAGGTTCTGCCTGACAAACCTGATCTCCTTCTATGACAAAATGACCTGACTATTGGACAGGGGAAAAGCTGTGGATATTATCTACCTGGATTTTTGGAAAGCATTTGACACAGCTCCCCATAAGATCCTCATAGAAAAACTGACTGCTCATGGCCTGGAGGAGGGAATGGTCTGCTGGGTCAAGCACTGGCTGGATGGACGGTCCCAGAGAGTGGTGGTCAATGGAGCTAAATCCAGCTGGCAGCCGGTCACAAGTGGTGTTCCTCAGGGCTTGGTGTCGGGACCATTTCTGTTCAACACCTTTATTGATGATCTTGATAAGGACATAGAGTGTATCATCGGTAAGTTCACAGATGACACTAAGTGGGAGTGTCGATCTGCATGAAGATAGGGAGGCTGTACAGAGGGACTTGGATAGATTGGATTGGTGGCCAATGTTAACGGGATGAGCTTCAACAAGGCCAAGTGCCAGGTCCTGCTCTTGGGCCACAACAACCCCCTGCATGGCTACAGGCTTGGGGAGGAGTGGCTGGAGCTGTCTGGAAGAGAGTGATCTGGGGATTCTGATTGACAAGCAGCTGAACATGAGCCAGCAGTGTGCCCAGGTGGCCAAGAAAGCCAACAGCATCCTGGCTTGTGTCAGAAATAGTCACTTCAATACAAGAGAGATATCGAGGTGCTGGAGCGAGTGCAGAGGAGGGCAACGAAGCTGCTGAAGGGCCTGGAGAACAAATCCTATGAGGAGCGATTGAAGGAGCTGGGACTGTTCAGTTTGAGGAGGAGAAGGCTGAGGGGAGACCTCATCACTCTCTACAGCTACGTGAGAGGACATTGTAGAGAGGTTGGTGCTGGTCTCTTCTCACAGGTGATTAGCGACAGAGCAAGGGGGAATGGCTTTAAACTGCAACAGGAGAGGTTCAGGCTGGACATTAGGAAAAAAATGTTCACAGAAAGAGTGGTCAGACAGTGGAACAGACTGCTGAGGGAGGTGGTGGAGTCACCATCCCTGGATGTGTTTAAGGGTCGTTTAGATGAGATGTTGGGGGATGTGGTGTAGGGGAGAACTTTGTAGAGTAGGGCTGATGGTTGGACTTGATGATCCCAAGGGTTTTTTCCAACCTAGTGATTCTGTGATTCTGTGATAAAATAATAATAACAGTAATAATAATAAATTGTAATGAAAAGGATAACAACAAAAAGAGATAAAGAAACCCCAAGAAAAACAAATGATACAAATGAAAAACAACTGCTTACCACCAACCAAGCAATGCCCAGCCAGTCTCCAGGCAGTGGGCTTCCACCAAACTCCCGCCTTGTTTTATTGCAGAGCATGACATCATATGGTATGGAATGTCCCTTTGGTCAGCTGGAGTCAGCTGTCCCGGCTCTGTCCCCTCCCAACTTCTTGTGCACCCTGAGCTTACTGGCTGGTGGCATGGTGTCAGGAGCAGAAAAGGCCTTGGCTCTGTGTGACCACTGCTCAGCTAAGCTCCTGTGTTATCAACACTGTTTTCATCACATATTGAAAAAATAGCTCCATACTAGCGACATGAAGAAAATTAACTCTATCCCAGCCAAAACCAGCACACATTTTCATTGGCAAACTTTGCCTTTTTCTATACTAGTAGAAAGATCAGTATATTTACCTAGCTGAATACCCTACTGATACCTTTTAAGACTATTTCAAATTAGTAGCGGTCTTCAAACATCTTGATAAGCAAATGCAGAGCCTGGTGTATTATTCTTCCCTTTGTAGCTCTTTCTGAGGAGCCAACTTTTTTTCTCTTCGAAGGCAAGCGTTTAGAAATCTTTTCCTTTAACTTAAGTACAATAATGACTTGACAAACTGTACAGTTTGTTGACAATTAAACTTTTTTGATGCTATTTAGTCTTTGTCCTGGTTCAGCTAGGGTAGGGTTAAGTTTCCTCAGCAGGGAGGGGGAAGGGATCTCCAGCCGGGTTATTCATACCATGCTGATGCCAGGTCTGGGCGCAGCAGTGTGGGAAGCTTTTTCCTTTGTAGTTTTGGTGGCGGGGAGCACAAAGGCGAGCTGTCTGTAACCATTACAGTATTTCTCTATATATCTTTTGTTTTGTTTACTGTTATTAATGTTTATTGTTGTTATCATTGCTACTGTTGTTATTCAGATTGTTTATTACACTGTTGTACTAAATTTCTCCTTATTTTAACCCGGGATTTGTGCCCTACTTGTGTCTGAGGGTGTGGGAGGGACAATGGCAATGTGGTCTCTGGTCCCGGCAGGGCCTAAACCACCAGTCTTCTGGAGCCAAATTCTCAATTGCTGTGAGTCTGCTGGAGCCAATGTCAGTTTCAGCAGTTTATAGAAGAAAATCTGTACACTTAATTTTTTATTTGGATTATAGACCAAATATCATTTCACTGGAGTCAAGGAAGTTCCCCCCTTCCCAACCCATTTAACCACTCCCATATATTGAAGAGGGCTCTCTACTGCTGCTTAAAAACCCCCCAAACATCTAAATAGCTTTTCTCTTCTCCTAATTTCATAGCAATTTTCTACATAATACAATACAATACAATACAATTGTTTTGCTGATTAGGGATAGCAATTAAACCCAGACACCAGAGTGAAAAGAGCAGGCGTATTTTACTTAAAATAACTAAATAACACAATAATACAGAAAACATACAGTAAGAAAAGACAGAAGAGTGCACTTAAACAAACAGGAAAATACAGAGTAATGCATCAAATCATTACTACCTGAGAGAGAAAATAATGCTTAAGAATGATTCATCACCACATGCATGTTACCACCATCCAGCCCCGCAGTGGCTGGGCAGCCCTGGTCACAGCGAGGGTTTGCAGAGCCTGTCCCGGCAAGGGGGAAATCCTACGCGGTGCCTCCACCCGTAGGTGAGGCTTCCAGAGTCACTGCGAAGGGGCCCAGCCTTATATACTAAAAATCAGCAAGCCAGAATAGCTGGCAGCTTTGTTTTGTGTGGAACATCTGGTTTCATTCTCTCATTAGATTCCCCCAGAGCCTGGCCAGGGCTCAAGGGAGAAGCTCAGGGAGTTTCCCTCCTTACCTCATTTATTTATGTTCTTTTTAAAAAAAGGCCATACATCTGTCCCAAGGCCGGACAGCTGGCTTCACGGTTTTGTTAACTTACCCCTACACAGAAAAGAAGAGAGATACATTCAGGATAGACATTTTTTTTTCATTTCATCCATCACCAGTATTGAGTATATGATATCTAAGCTACATCTTTCATTAATGAGCATACATATTTCTTTAATGACTACATACTAAGTTAGCAGATTTGGCTTGGGGCCTGTTGCTCAGGCTTCAATACTTCCACCTTTTACATCAGAATAGGTGGTTTGTTATAACCTAGTATAATACCTATTAGCACAGTGGTTGTCAGTTATAAAATATACAGGATTCATCTATAGGTCGACTCTGACTTGGGCTAGTTGTTCAAGCCTTAGCATTTCAGTAATATAATATAATGCAATACAATATAATATGATATAATACAATACAATATAATTAATAGTAATTTTTGTTTTTGAATAATTATGATTTTGAAAATGTATAGTTTTGACAGATCATGTAATTAATATAACCCAGTACTGAGAAGTTAAGCTTACCATGGGTTTCAGAGCTCATACTGGGTAGCTTTGTCACACCTTTTCTGTTTCATGCATGAATTCAAGGACCTTTTTAGATAAGTGCATTGAAGTGCAGCTGTTCTCCCATGCATTCTTTACTTCAAAGTGTTTCTTCTGCTTCTTGAAGAGCTTGGCTGCTGCACATTGTGCAGGACAGTTCTGTTAACACTCACTGCTGAGCACCTGGCTCCCCAGAAGCTTGTTCTTTCTCACCCTGGAAAAGTTAATAGCATGAATCTCCATGAGGTTGCTGGCTGAAGCTGGGTGGTGGAAGAAACAAACCAGGCCTCACTAGCAAGCACATTGCTATATGAGATGGCTATCTGAGAGAAACTTGGCGGGTACAGCAAATGTCCAGGTCCAGGTCCAGTACAGGTGACCCTAAAACTCAGGAGGCAACTGTAGCTCAATGACCTAAAAGTCTCTCAGTTTCAGATGTAATCTGAGTATAATTTTGTAGACACAGAGCTTCTGCTTAGTATTAAGTAGCCAAAAACAAGCCTCAGAAAAACTAGAGGCTAAATTGTAAGTTAGTACAGGAAAGAGAAAGTTTCAGTCCGGGAAAATGAGCATCAAAATCATACAAAAATGTGTTTGAAATGCAGTGGCATACACAGATAATCAGTGCTGGAGAGATCACTCAGGAGCACTGTCTGACTTGTTGGTAATGATAAAGTTGCTTTATTTCCTTTACTCAAAATATCATGATTTTGAACCCTTAATATTGTTCATAGCATTCCCTTGTTCTTCATCATAAATAGGAATGTTACTGAGTGCCACTGACAGTGAGTCAGTCAGAAGAAACAATCTTCTTCGTCTCATTTTGAAGTGGTTTGCAGACAGGAAACTATTAAGCTCAACCAAACTGTGATGAAAATCAGATGTGAAACCAATCCCGACAGAAAAGAGTTACTGCAAACCTGACTGGAAAACTTACCTTAAAAACTATGGCTGTTCAGTGGCTTTGCTCTTGTGATAGTAAACACAGTCTTGACATTTGGATGGTCTGTTTATGGATACAGCAGAAGTCAGCTTCTATGTCATAGAACCTGAGCAGAAAACAGCAGCTATTGCTGCTTTCATTCACTTCCCATACTGCCAGCTGTTTGATGCAGACATTAAAGAGAAGCAGTTGAGGACAAAAAAGTACTGAGGTTGGAAGGCTCCTACTTGAAATATGAAATGAAAGTATGTTGTAGCCTGTGCTGCTTGTGCATGGAGCACTTCAAATATCAAACTTGGACCATGCCCATAAGGGGAAGAACTGACAGTGTGTTGTGGTTTGAGTCCAGAGGGTAACTAAAGAGCATGCAGCCATTCACTCACCTCTTCCCCACCCAGTGCTGGGAAGGAAAAAATATAACCAAAAATCTCAGGAATTGAGATAAGGATAAGGAGCGGTATCTCATCCATTATGGTCAGAGAGAGGCAAAAGACAGACTCATTAGGGGAAGAAAAAAAAGAACATCACTTGAATTCAAACACTAACAAAAACAAAACTTAACAGACAGAATGGGACACTGAGAAGCAGTACCATATCTTAAAAACACCTCCACCCACCCCTTCCTTCTTCTCAGGCTCAGTTTTTTTCCCTGATATTTCTACCTCCTCCCCCAGTAGCAGAGGGACAGGGGTTGGGAGTTGCAGACAGTCTGCTCCTTCTTTGTGCAAGGTAGTGGGGAAACACTCTTCAGCATTATTCCCCCTGCTCCATGTGGTTTCCCTCTCACGGGAGACAGTCTTCCACAAACTCTCTCTGTCAGGAGTCCTCCCCATGGGGTGCATTCTTCTTGAGATGCTCCAGTGTGTGTCACCCCCACGTGTTGCAGTCCTACCAGTGCTGAACTACAACAGCGGGGGCTGCTTCTTCCCACAGAGTCCCGGGGGTCCTCCACAGGCTGCAGGCGAGTCTCTGCGCCTCCGGTGACCTCCGTGGGTGGCAGGGGCAGCCCTGCCCTCTCACCACGGGATACAGGAGATCTCTCTGCTCCAGCACACCTTCCCCCCTTTCTCCTTCTTCCTTCCACTGACCTCAGTGTTTGCATAAGTGTCCTTCTTTTAACACCTCCTCACAAGTCTCCCCACTCCCTCCCAGATTCCCCTTAAATACATTATCACAGAGGCTCAGCCACCATCTCTAATTGGGTTGGCCTTGGCCAGAGACACTCTGACTTGGAGCCAAAGGAGCTTCAAGAAGTTTTTCTCATGTAGACCACTCCCCTGCTACCAAAAACCCCACCACTCTGGAGAGACGTCTAGAAATCACAGACTGTGGTCATCACTGATGAATACCTGCACCTTGGAAAATTAACACAGATCAAAAAGCTACAAGGACACTTTTTTTCCTTTACCTAGCCTGACTTTTACATAACAACAAAAGCTTACAAAAAGTGGATGATGAGTAGGAGATAGACAGTTATTTCACAATTCTCAACCATGAGGGCTTTAATGTGCTAGTTGAGGTCATCAGCAGTGTTAGAAGCAGGCTGCTTGCAACAGAAAATGGAGTCAGATGCCTGTCTAGTTAGTTTTTGGACAAGAAACTAAAAATTCATGTACATTCTGAATAATAAGAGCAAGAGAGTGACAGAAAAATACTTTTTAAAGGGAAAACTTTATTTCCCTAGAGGTTTAAAAGTGCTACTGTACTGGACATGGTCATTCTTTCTGTGGGGAAATATCTAAAGCTGGCTTAAATTTATAGGGATACTGCTGATTACAAAAGTCACCAAGTAATATTCAGTGCATTAAGGCACTGTGGACAATGGAAAGTTGACTCCTCCCAAAGTAAAATTGGTAGGAAGAGAAAATAAGTTTTTCCAGAGAAACAGGAAAACTGATTACTGCATGACTGAACATATCATGAAAGCACAGTGGCTGTTCTTATTTGTGAAATCTAGGACATACTGCTACTGACTTCAGTAAGGCTATCAAGTCTTCCCTCCTTCTCTCTTTCCTTTATTTGCTTGTAAACCTTGACACAAAGCCAACTCAATATTGTTTTTCCCAGTTTCTTCAGATAGGTTTAGAGTCAGTATTCATTTTTAATAATCTTCCAGCATTATCTCATTTTATAAATTCCAATTTATTTTCCTTTTTTTCTCTCTTTGTTTTTAAGAAGAAAACACAGAGTTCAGCTCTCTGGTGTTCAGACCCGAAGACCATTTGAATCACAAGATTTGAGTTCAAATATATCAAGGAAACAGGGGTAAGCACCAGAAGTATATGGGGTTGTTTTTAGTAGACAACTAAAAAACTTTTACATCTAGTTGGTGAGATTCTCTTTCCTCTTTACTAAGGATCGTTAAAGAGCACCCTTGTTATTTACCGTAATGTCAGAGATGCATCAGGCATAACATTTTAGCAAGAGGCTTATATCCAAGCAACAGCAACTTTCAGATGTCATTCTAAGGAATTAGTAGCTTTATTTAGCTCTTACTTATGTATTGGAAAGATGAAAGCTAGTATGAATTAGTATCAGAGATATTCTGGTTTAGAAGACAGACATTTTAATTCAGTAAAATTTTACTTTTAGTCTTCTTTTCTCATGCAAAAAAAAATTTACTCATTACATATGAAATAAAATGTTTTAATTGCCTCACTTTGGATGAAGACTGGAACTGGTGAGTAAAATTTTCAGAGCAGGGTAGAAAATTGTATTATTCTCTTGAAGAGCTTTACACTGTATTAAACTCAGAAACTACTGTGTAGCTGTACAACATAAAATTTGTTTATACTCTTTAGATATATCTTCAAAAAATGACAAGATCTAATTAGGTTGCACAGAGTAAGCCACTAAAAGGGGAGTATCAAAACAGTTGTAAGAATGACCTCTGCAAAAGCAGATGGTTCAGAACATGGAAGTGTGCACATGGTCAGTATGGTGCAGAGTCTACTGGGTTAGTGTTGAGAACAAGGCTTATGTAAGTGATGAATCATCTGGAGATGTTTGGTACAGAGGCAAATTTCATTTCAAACTGCAGAGGACAGCAATTTATTACCGACATTGACCAAACTTCTGTTTGGAGAGACAAGATTTAAAGCTTTCCTGTGCTCAACCAGCATGCTCACTGAGGAACATGTTCACAGCCTGTGTCTATTACCTCATGACACAGTCGAAGGCACAGCATCATGGACACAGGATGCAGAATGGCAAGGACCTCCCGAGGTCTCCACATGTAAGAGATGTTTTGGACTGTGTTTGTCTTGGCGTTGTTGCTGCACCACTACCACTTCCTGGCCTCAACATCCTGTTGCCATGGAGGAGTACACCCTGAAGGAGACAAAATCTCCCTGAAGAGACCATCATACCTGCCCAAAGCTAGAACAACAACATCACCAAGCTGTGCTTGCCTATGAGGCTGGGTGGAGAGGAAATCAGGGTGAGGAAGATGTGCAGAGGCTGAAGCTGCCACAGGTCCTCCCCCTCTGGCACGACCACCATGAACACCTGGGCATTTACACACAGAGGAACACGGGGCAGCATGTGTGACAATGAGCTCTGTGGAAGTGGGCAGACTCTTCAAAGAAATTGTGGGAATCAGGACAATAAAAGGACTGTGGAGCTGGAGCTGGAGCTTGGAGCTCAGAGTTTGGGATCTCGAGAATTCAACCAACATCACCTGAACTCTCTTCTCAGAATTCCTCATTGGAATATAGCTGCACTGAGACAGCCAACAAGACGTCGCTGGATTCATGGTGGTGGTATCTGGTCTTGCTGCATCTCTTCCATTTGCTTGCTTAGGTATTCCGCCTCTTTCTTTATTCTTTTCTCTGTCCTATCGCTATTATCCCTTGTTACGGGAATAAAGCTTAAAAAGTTGTATGGCTGTTTGTGTCTTAATCTCACTTTTGGGAACATATCGAAACCTCCCTCAACACTGGATTGGGACACCACTCCAATCCCCTGCCCAGAGCAGGCTCAGCTGTGGAGTCAGACCAGGTTGTGCAGGACTTTATTCCATGGGGGCTGGAAACTCTCCAAGGAAGAGACAGCACCACCTCCCTGGGCCTATCCCTACAGCCCAGCCATCCTTATGGGGGAAAAACTTTCCCTTATCTCCAGCTTCTCTGGCTGTCCTCAGTTTGCTGCCCGCCAGAGCCCAGGACCTTTTGCCCGGAGCTGCTCATAGCCCCACTGGCATTGATGCCAGGCCTCTGCCTCCCAAATAGCATGGAGGGCCCATCAGACCCTTTCTCACACTGGTCCCACTCCTTCTGCACAGTGGCTCTGCTGTCATAAGCATCGACTGGTGTCATCCCGTCCCCGTTCCGCCCCCCCCCCCCCCCCCCCCCCCCAGTTTGGGATCACCTGTAAACGTGACTAAACATGACAGTCATGTATTCTGTCATCTCTCTCCAGCTCTTTGATGAGAGGCTGCTGTGGGAGGCTGCTGTGGGAGCCCACTTGTTCCCAGTCACCAGGCAATGCATGACCCATTAATCAACCCTCTCTAAGTCAAATTATCCAAACTTTTTTATATTTTTTAAATCCATTTGGTTGTGTACCCCTCCCGACTGTAATATTCAAACTTAGAAGAATACTGTGGGAAACAGTGACAAAAGCCATTCTAATGTCAAGGTAAAGGACATCTATAGTTCTCCTCTTACCCACAAATACAGCTATGTTATCACAGAAGGCAACCATCTGCGACTGACATGATTCACACATGGTCAATCCATGCTGGCTATTCCCTGCCACCTTCTTCATCCTCTTGCCCCCAGAACTGTGCTCCAGCATGCCTTTTTCATGATTTTCCCATGCACTGAGCTAATTCTGATCTGTTTGTAGTTCTTCAGACCCTTCCTTTTTGTCTCTTTTGAACGTGGGTACTCCATTTGCCTTTCTCCAGTCTTCAGGGACTTTCCCTGACCACAACAACCTTTCAAAGGTACTAGAGAGCAACCTTACAAGGACACCACCCAGCTCCTTCAGCTCCCTTGGGCACAGCCTGTTGCATCTGTACACCTTTTACTGAACCTGTTCTGACAACATGTATTGTTTTACGCAGAGAGATGAGCTGTGTGATCATGCCTTTCAGTAGGGCAGATAAACTTAGGTACACTACCTCAGCAGTGCAGCTATCTACTGCTGATTCCAGAGCTGTACCTGTCACAGGTAATTTGTATACTGCTGGTTTGTGCCACATGGATGGTGTGAATGCACTTTCTTGACTTTTCTTTCACTATAACATCTTAAAATTTCTGCCAGCCTGTGGAAAAAGTCCTCTAGGAGTTTCTGAAGTAATATGGTGGTTTTGGTAGGGCCAAACTGGGGGGCATGGTGACCTCTTCTGCAGGGCTGGGATAAGACTGTCAGCTTCAGAGCTGAGATGATACTGCTATTCTTCATTATCTTAATGGCTTTCAGAGTTTCTTGGATTTCAGATAATTGATAATGATGTCACTTTGATTTCTAGTTTAATGTTATTTGCCATTGGTGCTCAGAACTGTATCAATCAGACCTCATCACCCTCTACGGCTCCCTGAAAGGAGGGTGCAGAGAGCTGGGGATGAGTCTCTTTAACCAAGTAACAAGCGACAGGACAAGAGGGAATGGCCTCAAGTTGCACCAGAGAAGGTTTAGACTGGATATCTGGAAGTATTTCTTTACAGGACGGGTTGTTAGGCATTGGAATGGCTGCGCAGGGAGGTGTTTAAGAGTCAAGTCAACATAGCGCTGAGGGACATGGTGTAGTTGGGAACTGTCAGTGTTAGGTTAATGGTTGGACTGGATGATCTTCAAGGTCCTTTCCAACCTAGTTAATTCTGTGATTCTGAGAAATTAATAACTTGATCACATAAAATTTTCAGATTTCTCTCTGATTGGAAATAAACAATATTTAATATATGATACTTTCTGTCCCTATACATATATTTTTCAGTCAGTATTTCTTTCATTCTTCTATCCCAATGTTTATATTAAATTAAAATAGTATTAAGATGTGTACACATCCTCTTTAGTTTCTGACAGCTGGCCCAATTATTAGACTAAGTGTGTTTATGCTATATTTGCATTGACTTCCTTGGGATTTTATGCCACACATTGTCAAAAAATCCAGCCTAAGCAAAATTAGGAAACCTGTGTAATTTCTCAACTAATAAATATAGCTTAATTTCCTAATTAAATCACACCCAGTGAAGAAAGAGATCTGTATCATGTGGCCAGTTAAAACCATTGAAAGGTTACCATTTAATATTCTCATCAGATAGCCCACAAATGAGTGACAAAGAATTTTCTCTGAAATTATTTGATGAGTAGTTATGAATTACTGATATTCAGGGATAACCACAATAGAAATTACTATTTATAATAATAATTATAAATTTATATGCCTATAATTTATTTCTTCACTACTAGTTAAGAATAATAAAATCTTCTTCATGAATATTTAAGCTCAACAAAAACTGTACCAGTTCAGTTATAGCTTTTTGGAAAGGTTTATGTCAAGCAGCCATATGATCTAGTAGTTCTAGTTCATAAAATCACTTAAAGAGGTGATTCTCCCCCTCCACTCTCGTGTCGTGAGATCTCACCTGGAGTACTGTGTCCAGCTCTGGGGACCCCAGTATAAGAAGGGTAAGCATCTGTTGGAGTGAGTCTAGAGGAGGTCACAAAGATGATCAGGAGCTGGAGCACCTCCCCTGTGAGGACGGGCTGAGAGAGTTGGGGTTGTTCAACCTGGAGAAGAGAAGGCTCCAGGGAGACCTTATAGCGGCCTTCCAGTGCTTAAAGGGGGCTACAGGAAAGATGGGGAGGGACTCTTTATCAGGGAGTGTAGTGACAGGATGAGTGATAACGGTTTTAAACTGAAAGAAGGTAGCTTTAGGTTAGATATAAGGAACAAATTCTTCACTGAGAGGGTAGTGAGACACTGGAATAGGTTGCCCGGAGAAGTTCTGCCTGTCCCCTGTCTCATCCCACATGGTGGGTTACAAGGGGGGTGATTTTTTTGCATTGACTGAGAGCCTGTGTGCTGGTGGAAGAGCCTCAGGGCAGGCCAAGTCACCACAATGACTCAGAGGAACAATTGTGCTGGTGACCTTATTAACTGACCACTTTAGTGAGTAAATGGAGATAATTTGGCAACAATCAACTGATAACCCTCAGGAGAACGAATACAGGCACTTTGGTGATGAGACTATTTTCTAATAACCCGACAATGATGAACTGATCACAATTCAATTTGTACAAAACTTATACACATGAATATATGTTAGAAAGAGAGAGAGCAGAGAGAGAGGAAAGATAAAAGAGAGGAGGAGGGCATAGGAAAAGGGGAATCGTCACCTTGGATCCCTCATTGTCACAGAGTAGCAAGCTTGGTCTGTAGGTGGTGGGTTGACCAGGACACACATGGGGTGTTGCCTTTATATAATCTTTCTTATGCATGTGCAGTAGGTTGTTCCAGAAGGTTCTTGTTTTCTCTGGCTTGCACCTGTGCGGTTAAGCAAGTTCTGTCTCTGGACAACAACAGGAAGGAAGGAAAGAGAAACGGCCCACCGCCCCACTTCCACAGAGTTTGCTTTGGCATTCAAGTTGTTTGAGACATGCTCTTTATGACAGTTTCTTGTTTATGAATATTTTATGACACCTCTCCCTTGAAGTGTTCAAGACCAGGTTGGCCAGGACTTTGAGCCACCTGGTCTAGTGGAAGGTGTCCCTGCCCATGTCAGGGCGGTTGGAACTAGATGATCTTTGAGGACACTTCCAACCCAAACCATTCTATGATTCTATAATTATGATTATTTTCTTAAAAGCATGAACATTTTAGAACAAATTAGACTATTTTTGCCATCTAGTCCTGACAGTGAATTGGGCCTATACAGTAACTTCTTTAATAATAGTGGTATTGCAGGAGGATATGAAAAACATGGATATAGATCTTTTTATTCCTAATATGAGAGGGAGTGGAGTACAAATTTTATAAAGGAAGTCCAGGAACACTGGTGTGAGAATATCTTTTTAAGTATGTTTTAGATGATGTCAAACTATAATCATTGCTTATAATAATTTACTTATCATTGCAGCTAATAAGTTGCTGAGCTAAGGAATTATTGTGTACGATCTTGGGTATTCTCGAGGAACATAAACAGCTCAATGTTGGGATTTGTTGCTTTTGACACATTTCTAACAGTTTTCAGTTCTTGTATTGCTGCCTAAACAGCAGTCACTTCCATGAAACCTAGTTTTCCTATGTTCATTTCTATTCCAGAATTTAGAAGAATGATTGCAAAGCAACTGTCTGGTCTGTTTATAGATTAACTTATCCCACCTTGTAACAAGGTTTAATTTAGCATACTAACTTGCCAGACTAAATGATATTAATTTGATTTTGACCATGCTTTTCAACAATGAAATGAAATATTGGGCAAAGAAAGGATGTTGATAAACAAGATCAGGCAAAAGGTTGGTGAACTTTACAAAGTACTAATTGGAAGGTTGACTTTTGTATACAGAAGCTTTCATTTGTCTCTCTTTCCTTGTGTGATATACCAAAGAAAAAGCCGTGCAGGTTCATTGCATTATGTATATTGCATTGCTCATTGTATTACAGCTCTGTAGACAAGAATGTATCAAATCAGTAAGTTCTTGAATTCTTTTGGTACTGAATAGATTCGATTGCTACTTACATTTAAATTGAATTGAAGTAAGTATAACAAGAGCATAAACTGTGCGTTTTTTTGCAGCCACCAAAACATTGGCATTAATATAAAAAGTATTGTGCGTATTCTGGTTGATGAATGGATGGAGAGCAGCCCCGCTGAAATGGACTACAAGCAGCTGAACATGAGCCAGCAGTGTGCCCAGGTGGCCAAGAAAGCCAACAGCATCCTGGCTTGTATTAGGAATAGTGTGACCAGCAGAAGTAGGGAGGTGATAGTCCCCTGTACTCTGCACTGGTGAGGCCACACCTTGAGGATTGTGTCCAGTTTTGGGCACCTCAATACCAGAGAGATCTCGAGGTGCTGGAGCGAGTGCAGAGGAGGGCAACGAAGCTGATGAAGAGCCTGGAGAACAAATCCTACGAGGAGCGATTGAAGGAGCTGGGACTGTTCAGTTTGAGGAAGAGAAGGCTGAGGGGAGACCTCATCACTCTCTACAGCTACGTGAGAGGACATTGTAGAGAGGTTGGTGCTGGTCTCTTCTCACAGGTGATTAGTGATAGAACAAGGAGGAATGGCTTTAAACTGCAACAGGAGAGGTTTAGACCGGACATTAGGAAAAAAATGTTCACAGCAAGAGTGGTCAGACAGTGGAACAGACTGCTGAGGGAGGTGGTGGAGTCACCATCCCTGGATGTGTTTAAGGGTCGTTTAGATGAGATGTTGGGGGATGTGGTGTAGGGGAGAACTTTGCAGAGTAGGGGTGATGGTTGGACTCGGTAATCCCAAGGGTCTTTTCCAACCTGAATGATTCTCTGGTTCTGTGATTCTGTGACTTGGGGATACTGGTGGGTAAAAAATTGGACATGAGCTGGCAATGTGTGCTTGAAGCCCAGAAAGCCAACCGTATTCTGGGCTGTATAAAGAAACATATAGCCAGCAGGTTTGAGGGACATGATTCTCTCCCTCTACTCTGCTCCGGTGAGAACCCACCAGGAGTACTGTATCTAGATCTGGGGTCCCCAGTACAAGAAAAACATGGCTCTGTTAGACCAGGTCCAGAGGAGAACTATGAAAATGGTCAGAGAGCTGGAACACCTATTCTATGAAGAAAGGCGAAGACAGTTTGGGTTGTTCACCCTTGTAGAAGAGAAGGTTCAAGTAAGACCTTATTGCACTGTTCCAAATATAAAGGTGGCTTATGAGAAAGACGAAGAAAGACTTTTTACAAAGGCCTGTAGTGACAGGACAAGCGGCAACAGTTTTAAACTGAAAGAGGATATCTTCAGATTGGGCATAAGGAAGAAGTTTTTATGATGAAGGTGGTGACACACTAGAATAGGTTGCCCAGAGAAGCTATGGATACCCATAAAGTGTTCAAGGTCACATGGGATGGAGCTTTAAGCAACCTGATGTAGTGAAAGATGTCCCTGTTCATGGCAGGACAGTTGGACTGGATCATCATTAAAGGTCTCTTCCAACCTAAAATACTGTATGATTCTGTGATTCCATGATTCTCTTGCAAAAACATCTCAGTGCTTATTAAACTTTATGCCTATTGTTGGTCTACATATTGCTTTTTCAGTTTTCATATTTCTATTTGGTTTATATCTTGAGCATATGAATTATACACAAAACCCTACAATCTTCTCATTTTTTGTTTCTGTTTTTACATGTGCTCTGTATTTTTGTTTCTATAATGTCAGACTTTGTGGTTATATCCATAACTACAATAAAGAGAAACACCTGGAAATGTACCTAAAGAATATATATTATCTATACACCCTGAGTATTTTATATTCTACACATGGGCCAAACGTAGACTCTCAAAATTAATTTTAGCAGGATCTTATCCTCAAATAGTGGTGTTCTTTTTCTGAACTTCATCTCTAATTTAACAAAAAAGGTGCATTTTCAGTGTTAAGTGCCCCTGAAAACAATAATGAGCAGTTTTTCAAGACAGAAGGAATGCTCTCCAAATCATGGTAGTGTGAAAAATCTGCAAACAGTAGATGTGCTATCATAGCTTGTGTTAAATGGGAACTACTGAGCCTCAGTCTATATCCTAGCTCTAATTTAAGCATAATCCCCAAACACTGGATTAATTTGTGAATTCATTTAAATTTCAAGTTCAATATACCTTTTTTAGGTTTCCACTCAGTTTTTAACCTTTCCTGATCTTCCTTTACTAATTATAAAATACTGTTTTATCAGTTTAAGCTGGGGTTCTTCTACAGTTCCTAAAGAGTTTGGGTTCTCAGAGTCACCATGTTTTGGAGAACTCCGTAAGCTAATGTGAAAATCCTTTTACCTGTATAAAACTAGATCTGTTCTTTCATACAGCTTTAGGTGCATTTTTGAATACAGGTAAGATGTTCTGAAATACTGACGAAATCAATGAGAGCTTGAAATAGTTTCCTGTGGTTTTCCCTGAAATTTCCTAACACTAGTTTAAAGGAGAAATTATTTTCATGCCTTCTGATCCTTGAGTGAAACAGAGGCAGAACTCAAGGACATGGAGGTACAGGGGAAAGTATACCCAACATGACATGAAGCTGCAGAGCCTTGTCCAAATCCAAGGAAATTAATGAAATTATCCATACCGTGTTCTGGATCTGAGCATCTATGATGAGACGAGAAAGGGTGTACTATTAGAGAAGGTGAAGAAAAACTAAAACATAATGATAAGCCACTTGGGAAGCTATAATCTCTGGTTCTGATGGGATGGCACAAAGTGCTAAGAAAGAACAGGGAAAAAGAACACAGCACTCATAGGGAAAGGCTCTGTGCAGAATATGTGTGCTTTGGAGTGCCCTAAATGCCATGTGCTGTCCCAGAAGGGTTTCATTAGTGGCCACTCATGACACAAAATCTGTCTTGCTTGCTGCACAAGAGGTGCTTAATGGCACTGAAATTGTTCAGTTAATTAAGAACTCACCGGGAAGGCCAGCGTTTTTCCTAATGTCCCTTGTAATATAGCAAATTATTGACTTTTGTTCACATTTAGAAATGAAGATCTCATTTCCAGCTAAAGTAAATGACATCGTAATAAGACTCACTCCATTTTATACAATGGTCTATGCTCTTATCTCAGTTTGGTGTAAATCTGCAGTGGTTTCATCAAGTTAATAGATTTTTCCTATAGTTACACAAGAATAATTAACATAACTCTGTCAGGGAAAAGGCCGGAGGCCAGTTGTACTAATACTCATGTTGTTGTTCTGGGTACAATGAAAATATGTATTGGATGTTTTTCAAGAAAGGTGATTCAGATTTCCCCTCTGGCAATAAAAGAAGGAAATTTTTCCATGTCCTATTTTCCAGTTGTGATGCAAACACAATGATCTTTTGTTAAATGTTCTCCAGTTTGAAATAAATAAGAGCAAAATTTCCATAAATGAATGACCAGAATTTTTCTATACTGGAAATAAATATGTTCTTCTACGTTCAGATTCCACCCATTCATCCCCTTTTCCTTTCCAGAACCCTGCATGATTACGCAACTTGCTGCTTGCTGCCATAAAATGTATTTTCTGACAGCAGTATCCACAGGTCTGTCTATCCAGCCTGAAGACACCAGGAAATCTTCAGAAGTGGTAAAATTTATTGAATTGCACAAAGGGTTAGACCAAAGCTAAAATTCTAGACTGAACTACTCCCCAGGTGATTTTCAAATGGGCCACCATCAGTCCAGAGCTACCCCTCAGCACTGGGGAAAAGACTGATTCTTGTTCTGAATTCTGTAGATTTGATCTGACAAATGGCAAAATGGCATTCTGTCCGTGAAGGGAAAATCCTCACAGTTCCCAGCTGTTTTCCTTATCTGTAAGTTTGGAACTAGTTTTCTGTAATTCTTTGGTCTTAGATTGGTGAGATTTTCAGATTGTTTTGCTGATTAAGGATGCCAATTAAACTCAGACACCAGAGTGAAAAGAGTAGGCATATTTTACTGGTGATAACCAAATAATGTAACAGTGTAATACAGAAAAGATGCAGTAAGAAAAGGCAGAACAGTGCACCAGAAGAAACAAACAGGAGAATACAGGGTAATGCATCAACTCATTAGTACACAAGAGAGAGAACGGTGATTAAGAAAGATCCATCACCACTCGCACATCACCACCATCCACCCCGCAGTGGCTGGGCAGCCCCGGTCACAGCGAGGGTTTGCAGAGCCTGTCCCGGCAAGGGGGAAATCCTACGCGGTGCCTCCACCCGTAGGTGAGGCTGCCAGAGTCACGGCAAAGGGGCCCAGACTATAGACCAGAGATCGACAGGCCAGAACAGCTGGCACCTTTGCTTTGAGAGGAAAATTTCTGGTTTGGGGGGGGTGGGGTGGGGTGGTGGGTGATACCAAGGGAGTTTCTAACAGGGCCAGTCACTCGTGTTCTTAGCCTTGAACAGGCTAAACACGGGAAGTTGGATACATTCTCTCCTCACTACTGATTATATTCTAGGCTGCATCTTTCACTAGCGAGTTTACATACTTTGTTAATGATTCCATACTAAGTTAGCAGCTTCGGCTTGGGGCCTGTTGTTCAGGCTGCAGTATTTCAGTGCTTTAGCACTTTTTACATCAGCATAAGTGATTGTTATAACTTAGTACAATACCTACTAGCACAATGGTTATCAGTTATAAAATATGCAGGATTCATCTATAGGTCAGCTCTGGCTTGGGCCAGTTGTACAAGCCTTAGCACTTCAGAGATGTTTTGTAAAGTGTTTGCAGAAGCTGACAATCAAAACTTCTTAGAAGAAACTTCACTTTCTTTGAACATGCTTTGTAAAACTGCTTAGTGCTCTTCAGATTGTTAAAGACAGTGACTCAATACAAAGAAAAAACAGGTAAATATCAAAACCAAAGTAATGGTTATATATGAAATTCCAGGAAAAGTGTTGTTGACTTTTTGAATATAAAGAATACCAGTCACCTGCCATACTGACTAACATACTTGAAGGTTAGATCTTCTTGTCATCTGTCGTTTCTTTTTTGATTTAATATTAAGAGCATATTTTCATATTCTGGTAGTTATTAAGAGGATCTCAGTGCAAAATTGAGCCTGGTTTTATTTATTATCCATTTTTGGTTTTCCCATTGATAAGCATTTTTATTTTGAATATAGTAGAGATATAATTTGTATTTTATTATGAAATGCATGAAGCTGGCCTCTCAGTGTTTTTTGCAATCTTGAATGCAAAGACAATGACAGGACGTCACTAAAGGAAAATTATATCTCCTTTTACATTTTTTAAAATAGTCTAGCAAATATGGCCTATATGCAATCCAATCAGTGCAGGAAGGAAATCTCTAAGAGACACCTGAATATGCTGTAGGAAAAAGAGTCTTTCATAGTGACTTTTTGGTTTTATTTTGTTTAAATTGGCAAAAGAGCTGTAGTATCCCTGCTCAACTACACATAGTGCTTCTTATGACACTGAACAGACAAATGTGATCCACATAAGGCAAATAAAACATCATCATCAATCATCATCATCATCATCATCAATCATCATCATCATCACGTCATCTCTCTATGGTACCTCCTGTTTGTAGTTACCAAATATTTTTCTGTTAGAAGATAAGATGTAGTATTAAAGCAAATTGTACATAATAGTGTATAGAATTTGTCATGATTGCCTTAAGGAGGGTAAATCTTAATATTTCCAGGCCCATTGTGTGAAGTGACATCAAACCTTCAGAAAGCCCACGTAACTTTCTTGGAGATTTTATTTGTTTGTTTGGTTTTGTTGGTTTCTTGTTTATTTGTTTGTTTGTTTTTCTGATTCTCAGTAATATTCTTCTGATTTTAACTGGAGTAAATCAGTTTATTGATTGCAACAGTGAGGACAGTATTTAATACTTGTGTGATATCCTCGAAACAGAAGATACTTTTCCTTTACAATTTAAAACATGAAACAATCCCATTTAATTCCAATATTTTAATACCAACACAAGGATCACAGCAAAATAAAAGCTGTTATGGTATATTAAAAAAATGAGGAAATGAATTATCTTCTCCTTCCCAAGCAGATTTGAAACAAACTTTTGAAATACACATTTCTTATAGTATACGTAATTAGTGTAATTAATATTGCAATTGATTTAAGTTCTTTGTTATGCTTCATACTTAATGATATTATTATAGCAGATAATGTTCATCTAACTGGTGTGTTCTGAACAAAAAGTTATCTTTATCTTGCTTTTCCTATAATGTCATTATGTAACACTCTTTGCTTTAGAAATATGTTCCTATACCGGTTTTGGCTGAGTTTCTATTCGCTCCCTGCCAGTGGAGGAGGTGGGGGGGCAGAATCAGAAGGGTAAAAGTGTGAAAACTGCTATGTTGAGATAAAGACAGTTTAATAGGTAAAGTGAAAGCTGCACGTGCAAGCAAAGCAGAATGAGGAATTCATTTACTACTTTTCCTCAGTAGGCAGGTGTTCATAGCACCATGCAAGCCACTGTGAAGAAATTTAACTCTATCCCAGCCAAAACCAGTACGGTTCCTTTTGCCACTATTTTGACAGGGGCCACCACTCAGTCTTAACTGGCCTTATTGCACCACTGGGACCATGAATCCTGTGTCAGCCCAGTCCTGCTCTAGTGATGCCCTCACTGATTGTCCAGTGTCCCAGCCCTGGAGTGTCCCAGCCCTGACCCTGATGTGCTTGGGAGCTTCTGCTGCTGGGGAGGAGGAGAAACCCATCATTTGTTCCTACTCCTTTGGGGCTGATAGTTTCTGCCCCAAAACTCCCAAATCCTCTTGGTTGTTGTCTCCATCAGCTGTCAGGTGACACCCAGAGCCACCTGTCCTCTACTGCCCCACTGCTGCAGGAGGGAGTTGTTTCACACCAGTTTTGTCCTTCTGGGATTTGGAAAGTAACAGTAGCAAGAACAATGCTTATAAAGACTTATTTCCATCCACAGCATGGCCTGGTTTTGAGAATAAAGTAAAAAATGGGGTAAGAACAGAGAAGGACACAGTATCACACCAACAGGGAAATGTCCACCATGTGTGTGCAACAGAAATATCCAGATGTTTCTAGCCTGGTTTTGCATGATCACATTCATGCAGGATATGATTTCTTTCTGCAGCCTTTTTTACAAAGCAATAATTCATGCTAATGTAGATCCTTCTACCTTCAGAGTTGCTTGTTTAATTTCTTTGACTGCCCTGAGAAAAAGGCAAGTTGTCACTAAGATACTACAATATTAACTTGTTCTAGGAATGTCCCATAGCCTTCATACTTGCTGTCTGCTAAGTTGAATCTCAGTTCTGCTCCTGGACTACTGGAAACTGTGAGCCAATCACTTTGCCCATCTGAAAAAGTACAATGCTAATGCTTTATTTCATGGTTCAGTGATGGATGTGTGTAGATAAGACATATTTAGAGAGGAGGGTGCTGCTCTTCCAGCAAAAAATATTTCAATAATTTCTGTAATTTGTTGGGAGAGACTTGGGAAAAAATTATAAAAGCAGGAGAACAAGAGCAAATGCCAGAAAGATCTGCGTTTCTTTTTTCTTTTTTTTTTTTTTTTCTTTTGTAATGAAGGATGCTTTTTATGTTACAGCTGGTTGGCACTGAGCACTGAGAGTATCTTCTCCAGAAAAGCCTCTTGCTAAAGAATATGAAATTTCTTTTTATGCATTTGTTATGTATTTGAGAATATATAGAAAGTATTCTAAGTCTTTGATCTTATTTAACTTCACAATGACACAACCTTCTCTCCTTTTTGTGATAAATTAATTCAGTCTAGCAACAAGAGTCGTCAAAATGTTCTCTCTTTTGTCCTCTTACTCGCTCAAGTTTAGCCATTGAAAAACCCTGAAGAAAATAAATGCATTCAAATCACAGTTCTGACACCAATTATTTATTTTCCTTGAGCACATCTTCTAATGACCTCTGTTTTCTCTCTGAGGTAAAGAGAGCTAATGATGGTGTTTGAACACTTAGATGGAATGGCATTTTACCAAACACTTTACAGAGAAAGTCTGAAATTTTACAAATGAGGAATACATTGCATAGAAGGATGAAAACGTTTGCCCAGGGTCATCTCACAAAGTAGGAGCAGGTAAGCTCAGGACCAACTGAGTCCAAGTCCAGGGGTATAGATAGGTAATTTAGCCTTGTAGAAAACATAAATGTTTTAGAAAATTCTTGGAAATAGAAAACATCACATAATGGTATTGTATTACAAGATATGTAGGACAGTCAGATCTATGGCTTGCAGTGTCTTACAGATGTTATTGCAGCACACACAATTTTTAAGAAGCAGGAGTTATTAGTGGATGCCATGAATAAAATAGTAGGTTGAAACGTAAGACTTTCTGTTGTGTTTCATTCTCACTTTCCTTCTTTTATTTCAAGTAATCATAAGTACATGCTAAAAAACTTTCCTTCTTTTATTTCAAGTAATCATAAGTACATGCTAAAAATGGGTGTGCTCAGAACTTGATTCCCCTGATTTGTTGTGTGTCTTGGCTAGAATGTAGAAAACAGGAACAGAAGTAGCATGCTGACACTTTCTGAGCTGGTGGCTTATTATGAGTCAAATGTGTGTTTTTTTTTTTTTTATCTTCTAACAGCTACAGTGCCTCTGCTATTTGCATTTATATAAAAAGTGGAAGCCTCCATCTCCAAAGACACAGACCCTAAGACCTGATGTAAAAACACCAAGTTAGACAGTGTAGTCTCACTCTGTAGTTGTCAGTCTGATTGATAGTTTCTTTCTCTTGAGCTGGAACATGCAGTTACCAGTTCAAGTATTTACTAAATGAATTGCTGCCCCCTTCAAAAAATACCTGTGTAAAAAGGGATGAATAAGAACTTTCTTGGTTTTCTTATGAATTAAAAGCTGCTACAGTCTTTCCGTGGGCTTCACTTGGACATTTTTCTTATGCCTGTGTTGATCACAGTGCAGCTAGCTGATATATCAGTGACATCAAAAGCAGCACAGTGTAAGTTCAAAACAGACTGAAGAAGCAAGACAAATAAATATTTGAGCAGCTGCCTTGTGCAGAGTCCCCCATGGCTGCAGTTAGACTCTGATTTAGAAGTGCAAAAGATGAGCCATTCCCTTGGTGCAACTTTTAGGACTATCAACACAATCCAATTAAAATATTATCCTTCAAGTGAGGGTTGCAAACATTTTAATTAGATCATATTATCACCTCTTTTTGAGAAAGTTAACTCAGAATAATGAAACCCTAGAAAATCTTAATCCATCCATTATATGATAGTGACATAATATTTTCTTAGAACTCTTATAAAGACAGTAAAATCACAAATGAAACAACAGCAGTCTAAAGCAACAATACACATCTATTAAATATAGTCAAAAGCTATCAGATTTTCAAAGATTTAGTGGTATAGTATATTAAAAATACTTTTATTTCTTTGAGCTTTAAGCTATAATAATTTTATAACAAATCTTATTTCTTTTAAACCAAACCGAAACTGAAATAAAACAAACAAAAGGCCCCCAGTATCATCCCCACCACTCAAGTCAGGTTTTTCCTGATAAGAGGTATGATAGGACTTAGGTTTTTATTTCATGGCACAATTGGTTATAACCTGGCATTTATGCATTTTTGGAACATATGCAGACTGCTAAATGAAAAATGAACTGCATACTTTCTGGAAGTCTAAATCCATCCATGAGCTGGTGTGTGGTGAAAGAGAAATTCTGATTTTTATTGTACTTCAGATTTTAAGCAAGATTTATCTCAGATTTATCTCACTGCTTTGTGCTGTGTGTATCATGACCTGGACTGGAAGTCCAAGGTAAACAACACCAAATGATGGGCCAACATGTTTTACTTGTGGTAGGGAAAAGTGTAAACTTGGAAAAGGAAAATAAGCAATGTGATCTCTTATAAATCTGTAAGAAATCTATGACACCCATCTATAAGAAGGGTCGGAAGGATGATCCGGGAAATTACAGGCCTGTCAGCTTGACTTTGGTGCCTGGGAAACTGATAGAGCAGCTCATCCTGAGTAACATCACACAACACATGGGGGACAAGCAGGTGATCAGGCCCAGTCAGCATGGGTTTGTGAAAGGCAGGTCCTGCTTGACAAACCTGATCTCCTTCTACGACAGGGCGACCTGCTCATTGGATAAAGGAAAGGCTGTGGATGTTTTCTACCTTGACTTGAGTAAGGCCTTTGACACCGTTTCCCACAGCATTCTCCTGGCAAAACTGGCTGCTTGTGGCTTGGATGGGCACAGGCTTTGCTGGGTAAAAACCTGTCAGGATGGCCGGGCCCAGAGAGTTGTGGTGAACGGAGTTAAATCCAGCCAGCGGCCGGTCACGAGTGGTGTCCCCCAGGGCTCGGTGTTGGGGCCACTCCTGTTTAACATCTTTATTGATGATCTGGACAAGGGGATCGAGTGCACCCTCAGTCAGTTTGCAGATGACACCCAGTTGGGAGGGAGTGTTGATCTGCTCGAGGGTAGGGAGGCTCTGCAGAGAGACCTGGACAGGCTGGAGCCATGGGCTGAGCCCAACTGGGGAGTTTCACTAAGGGCAAATGCCGGGGGCTGCCCTTGGGCCACAACAACCCCCAGCAGCGCTACAGGCTTGGGGAGGAGTGGCTGGAGAGCTGCCAGTCAGAGAGGGACTGGGGGGGGTTGATTGACAGCCGGCTGAACAGGAGCCAGCAGTGTGCGCAGGGGGCCAAGAAGGCCAATGGCATCCTGGCTTGTGTCAGCAATAGCGTGGCCAGCAGGGACAGGGAAGGGATCTCACCCCTGTACTGGGCACTGGTGAGGCCGCACCTCGATGACTGGGTTCAGTTTTGGGCCCCTCACTCCAAAAAGGACATTGAATGACTCGAGCGTGTCCAGAGAAGGGCAACGGAGCTGGTGCAGGGTCTGGAGCACAGGTCGTACAAGGAGCGGCTGAGGGAACTGGGGGTGTTTAGTCTGGAGAAGAGGAGGCTGAGGGGAGACCTCATCGCCCTCTACAGCTCCCTGAAAGGAGGGTGCAGAGAGCTGGGGATGAGCCTCTTTAACCAATTAACCTGTGATAGGACAAGAGGGAATGACCTCAAGTTGCTCCAGGGAAAGTTTAGACTAGATGTCAGGAAGCATTTCTTTCCAGAAGGGGTTGTTAGGTGTTGGAATGGGCTGCCCAGGGAGGTTGTGGAGTCCCCATCCCTGGAGGTGTTTAAGAGTTGGGTCAACATAGCGCTGAGGGACATGGTGTAGTTGGGAACTGTCAGTGCTAGGTTAATGGTTGGACTGGATGATCTACAAGGTGTTTTCTAACCTTAATGATTCTGTGAAAGAAAAGAAAGAGAAGAGGAGAGGAGAGGAGAGGAGAGGAGAGAAAGGAAAAGAAAAGAAAAGGAAAGGAAAGGAAAGAAAAGAAAAGAAAAGAAAAGAAAAGAAAAGAAAAGAAAAGAAAAGAAAAGAAAAGAAAAGAAAAGAAAAGAAAAGAAAAGAAAAGAAAAGAAAAGAAAAGAAAAGAAAAGAAAAGAAAAAGAAAAGAAAAGAAAAGAAAAGAAAAGAAAAGAAAAGAAAAGAAAAGAAAAGAAAAGAAAAGAAAAGAAAAGAAAAGAAAAGAAAAGAAAAGAAAAGAAAAGAAAAGAAAAGAAAAGAAAAGAAAAGAAAAGAAAAGAAAAGAAAAGAAAAGAAAAGAAAAGAAAAGAAAAGAAAAGAAAAGAAAAGAAAAGAAAAGAAAAGAAAAGAAAAGAAAAGAAAAGAAAAGAAAAGAAAAGAAAAGAAAAGAAAAGAAAAGAAAAGAAAAGAAAAGAAAAGAAAAGAAAAGAAAAGAAAAGAAAAGAAAAGAAAAGAAAAGAAAAAAAGAAAAGAAAAAGAAACAGAGTAAAAGAAATCTATGTCACCACCCCTGGTTCCAGCGCTGTCTTAGGTCTAATAATCTTGGGTGCTGCGGCCCACAGATCTAGCTTCAATGGTGGGTGCACACAGAGCAAAGTTTCTCTTTCATTGTTTAAGTTCATCCTATTAACTCATTAGCATACTAGATGAGGAGGGGCAGGTATTCCACAAATTCATTTCCATGTGAGTTGAGGAAAAAGGTGGTGCATGGGTTCCCGTTGAGTTGGTGGTTGTTGCACAGCTTTATGTTTTCCTCTGTTGCCAGAGATCTTATCAGTCATGCCAGAAATTATCACCTATTATAATTTCTTGTTACCACTTCATTGGTGAAGGCACATTAGTCATTAGCAAGGCAAGCATGGTGTCTGGCTTACACAATACAGCCACAAAGTATCGGCCTTGGCGGTACTTGTGCTTGAGGGGAAGCACCTGGTTTAGTCCATGACTCCCGCTCTGAGGCTTATCTAAGGATTTTGTCAATGCAACTGCAAGGAGTAGGGTCTGCATCCTTCGATACATTCCCGATGCCTTCGGTGACATTCCTCAGACTAATCCAAAGGCCACAGCTGAGGTTTTCTGTGTCTATGTATGTTTGAAGCATTACTTCCTTCAGTTCCCTTACAATGTGTCACAGCTTTATTAATAACCTCTGCTTGTCAGCTTCCATAGAGGAGTACTGCACATGCATATTTTAAGAGAAGTGCATTTTTTGAAGACTTACTGTGCGTGTTTTCATAGGTTTCAGTACTCTGTCCAATTTTTAATGATTTGATATAATCATAATTATCTTTTATTGTAAAATGGGGACTCAGCTCTAAAATATCTGCATCATCCTGACAAAGGAAATGTTTTAAGTATCTTCGTACAGGATTGTCATATTTGCTTCTCCCTTCTTAAAAATCTGTGATCTCATCTACAATGAAAAGGGTATTTATCCTGAGAATTGTGACATTTTCTTTTCTCCCTCCTTTTCTTTAAAATCTGTGAACATCCTTTGTGTTCTTCCAAGAATATGTGCCAACCTGACAGCTGTCTTGTGCTTTTAATATAACAACCTTTCTTTTTACTGACCTAAGCTTCTGGTCTCTCCTGTGTTGATCTTTCCACTAATTCTATCTATCTATACTAACAGGGATGTCTGGGGCTATGCCCCATCGTTCCCTTTTTATGTTTCAATTTTAAGGATTAGCCTCATCTGAAAGGTCTCCTGTTACACCAATAACAGAGGTGGTCTATCTTAGAGGACTGGAAACCCACCTGGACAGGAGCATTTATTCACCAGCTCTACCAGGGTGACAGTAATCACTCTGGCATCAAGGGTGAGAATTAAAGGAAACTGAAATAAAGGATGTGGTGGTTTGACCTTGGCTAAATATCAGGTGCCCACCAAGTCGCTCTATCACTTCCACCCCTTTCCACTTGTTTTCTCAAAAGGGCAAAGAGGGGAAAGAAAATAAGATCGACCAACCCTTGTGAGTAAAACAAAAGCAGTTTTAATATAAACAAAGCAAAGCAAAGGTCTGTGCGTGGAAGCAAAAAAAGAAAACAGATTTACTCTCTACTTCCCATGAAGAGGCACTGTCGGGCCTTCTGAGGGGCAGGGCTCCGATACGTGGAGTAGTTGCTTGGGATGACCAAGGGTGACCCCACCCCCTTCCTCCTTTCTCCCAGCTTTATACTGAGCAGACGTCACATGGTCTGGAATATCCCCTTGGTCAGTTCGGGTCAGTTGTCCTGGTTGTGTCCCCTCCCAAGATCTTGCCCACCCCATCCCACTGTGGGGGAAAAAGTGTTGGAAAGAGCCTTGGTGCTGTGTAAGCACTGCTCAGCAGCAGCCACAACACCAGGGTGCTACCAACACCCTGCCAGCTCCCAGCATAAAACACAGCACCACGAGGGCTGCTATAGGGGAAATCCAATTCCAGCTCAGCCAGACCCCGTACAGTCTCCACCCCTTATTCCATACATTTCTGTCATGCCAAGGTCCCACATAACACTCATTTATCTATTCCATAAACTTTCTTTACTCCTGTAGATGTTCAGTGACTTGGCTCCCATCTGTCAAGATGGATGTTCAGGACAGGAGCAGTATGCTTGACTGTTGGACTCCAGCGCCAGCTATGTTTGGTTTGTCATTGCACGTATCTGGTTCACTCTTAATTGTTCCTACTTCCTCCATCACTTTCTGCAACATACAATTCACTCCACAGATTATTTTCCCCGCAAGGTCCTTGAGGCCCACATTGAGTAGCCCCATCCTCCTGCATTACCCACCAAGTACATCCAGGTGCCTGAGCAAAGACAATTCCACAAGTGGGCTTGCCTTTTCCCAAGGGAGGAGCAATCCACACTGCCTTCCCCAGCCATTTCCCTGTGTGTACTACAGGGACCTTATGTCCTCCCACACTATGAAGGGGGTTTGTTTGGGCAGGACCAGGACGGTTAACAAATCCTCCGGTGTTCATTAGCCAGGTGGCTTCTGCTAAATTTATATCCCAGTGCTTCCATCCTTCATTGTCCAATGCTCTCAACATAGTCTTCAACAGTCCATTATATCTTTCAATCTTTCCAGACACTTGTAGGTAATAAGGGATGTGATATACCCACTTAATGCCGTGCTTCTTTGCCCAGGAGTTTATAAGATTATATCGAAAATATATTTTCTGATCAAAATGTCCCATTTTCTGATTCAATTCTTTCAGGAGTACCGTGTTGCCACAAGATTTGCCTTTCAAGACCTAAGATGGTATTTCAGTCAGTGGCATGATTTGCAGGGTGTATTTTTAGCCAACCAGTTGTTGCTTCCACCATGGTGAGTATGTAGCGTTTGCCTTGGCATGTTCATGACAGTGGTCCAAGATAGTCCATCTGCCAGGCCTCACCATATCAAAAACTCAGCCATCGCCCTCTCTCCCTCTGTTCCAGGGAGACTTTACTCGTGTGGCTCGCTTGATTGCAGCACATTTCACATTCATGAGTGACCTGTGAGATGGCCTCCATGGTCAGGTCCACCACTCGATCACGAGCCCATCTGTACGTTGCATCTCTGCCAAGATGCCCTGATGTTTCATGGGCCCATCGAGCTACAAACAGCTCACCCTTGCATTCCCAGTCCAGGTGTAGCAGGGGTTCCTTCAATTTTGGCAGCTCTGCTTGCTCATTGTTTTGATGTTCTTTGGTGGCACGCCTTTTGGGCACATGAGCATCTACATGACGTACCTTTAGAGCCACGTTTTCCACTTGGGCAGCGATATCCTGCCACAATGCAGCAGCCCAGATGAGTTTACCTCTGCCCTGCCAATTGGTTTTCTTCCACTCCTGTAGCCACCCGCACAGGGCATTAGCCACCATCCAGAAGTCAGTACTGTAGAGACACAGTACTGGTCACTTTTCTCATTCAGCAATCTTTAAGGCTAGTTGGATCGCTTCTGCAAACTGACTTGACTCACCCTCTCCTTCAGTGGCCTCAGTGACTTGTCTTGTGGGACTCTACACAGCAGCTTTCCACTTCTGATGGCTTCCTACCACACAACAGGATCCATCAGTAAAGAGAGCATAACGCCTCTCATCTTCTGGTAACTCGTTATATGGCGGTGCCTCTTGGGCACGAGCCACCTCCTCAGGCAACGCTCCAAAATCTCTACCTTCTGGCCAGTCCATGATCTCTTCCAGGATCCCTGGATGGTTGGGTTTCCCCAGTCAAGCCCATTGTGTGATTAACACTACCCATTTACTCCAGGTAGCACTGGTTGCATGGTCTGTGGAAGGGATGTTTCCTTTGAACATCCAATGTAATACAGGCAATCGTGGTGCCAAGAGGAGCTGTGCTTCTGTACCAACAACTTCTGAAGCAGCTCGAATCCCCTCATATGCTGCCAGTATCTCCTTTTCAGTCAGAGTGTAGTGGGCTTGTGATCCTTGATATCCCCAGCTCCAAATTCCTAATGGTTGACCTCGAGCTTCACCTGGCATCTTCTGCCAGAGGCTCCATGTGAGGCCATGCTCCCCAGTTGATGTGTAAAGTACATTTTGCACAGCTGGTCCTGTCTGAACAGTCCCAAGTGCTACTGCCTGAGCTATCTCCTGTTTGATGTGCTCAAAGGCTTGTTGTTGCTCAGGACCCTGCGGAGGACGGAGGAAGCAAGCAGCCGATTCAATGTGAATGATAGAGCAAGCTTCAACTTTATTGAAAGAAATCACACCTTATATAAGCACTCTACAATAATCATGCATACTACTCACAAATCTATTGGATACATCTAAAAGGCTACATTATAATATCCCAGCCCCTTGTGGCATTTCAGGTATGTCACATCATCTTCCTTCTTCTGGCTTGCTTTCTTTCCCAAGGCTGTTTACCATCACACTCAAGGCCATTGTGTACCTCAGTTTCTCTCTTTGTTAACATAACAGTCCTTTGTAAGCATAACTGAACCCTGGGTTTTTTCCTTTGTTTACCTCAGATGGCTGCAATCAGCTCCTGCACAGACCCATGGGCTTGTTCTGCAAGCCATTCTCCAACAGGACCCCACTCAATATTGTTCTTCTTTCGGGTCACCTGATAGAGAGGGCTCACAAACTGACTGTAACCTGGAATATGCATTCTCCAAAATCCCACAAGTCCTAGGAAAGCTTGTGTTTCCTTCTTGTTGGTCAGTGGAGACATGGTTGCTATCTTGTTGACAACATCCATAGGCACATGACAGTGTCCATTTTGTCACTTTATTCCCAAGAACTGGGTCTCTTGTGCTGGTCCCTTGACCTTGCTTTTCTTGGGCAAACCCAGCTCTCAGAAGAATCTCAATTACTCTTTGTCCTTTCTTGAACACTTCTTCTGCCTCATTGCCCCCACACAATGATGTCATCGATGTGTTGTAGGTGTTCAGGGGCATCACCCTTTTCCAATGCAGTTTGAATTAGTCCGTGACAAATAGTGGGGCTGTGCTTCCACCCCTGGGGCAGTTGATTCCAGGTATACTGGACACCCCTCCACGTGAAAGCAAACTGTGGCCTGCACTCTTCTGCCAAAGGAATTGAAAAGAATGCATTGGCAATGTCGATTGTGGCGTACCACTTGGCTGCCTTTGACTCCAGTTCATACTGGAGCTCTAACATATCTGGTACAGCAGCACTCAGTGGTGGCGTCACTTCGTTCAGTCCACAATAGTCTACTGTTAACCTCCACCCTCCGTCAGACTTTCTCACCGGCCATGTTGGGCTATTAAAAGGTGAATGTGTCTTACTGATGACACCTTGGTTCTCCAGTTGACGAATCAGTTCTTGGATGGGAGCCAGAGAGTCTCAGTTTGTACAATACTGCCACCAGTGCACGGTCCTCGTAGCAATTGGCACCTGTTGTTCTTCAACTTGCAACAGTCCCACAACTAAAGGATCTTCTGAGAGGCCAGGCAGATTAGACAACTGTTTGACCTTCTTTGTGTTCACACTGGCCACACCAAAAGCCCATCAGTATCCTTTTGGGTCTCTGAAGTACTCCCTCTTGAGGTAGTCAATGCCCAAGATGCAAGGGGCTTCTGGGCCAGTTACAATGGGATGTTTTTCCCACTTGTCCCCAGTCAAGCTAACCTCGGCCTCCAGTACTGACAGTTCTTGACATCCCCCTGTCACTCCTGAGATCCAGATAGGTTCTGTCCCCCTATAACTTGATGGCATTAATGCACACTGTGCCCTAGTGCCGATTAAAGCCTGGTACTTCTGTGGATTTGATGTGCCAGGCCATCGAATCCACACTGTCCAATACACCCGATCATCCCTTTCCTCCTCCTGGCTGGAGGCAGGGGCCCTCTATTCCCGTTCTTGGTCAGAGTATTCACTGTCTGACCCTTGCTGTGCCAGGCTGAAGGTTCCTTCATCAGGGTCAAGGGAAATGATCTCAGTCTTCCTGTATCTGGGAGATCACTGGTTACTTTCTTGTGGTTTTACACCAGCTACATTAACAACCTTCTTGGATGTCTTCTTGGCAGGGGTCTTTCCTCACGATTCATGTACATGAGCTTCCAACTTAAAGGTGGGTTGACCATCCCACTTCATCATGTCCTCCCCCTGGTCATGCAGGAAGAACCTAAGTTCACCATGTGTCATGCTGTCAGCTGTCCTGGCTGTGTCCCCTCCCAAGATCTTGCCCACCCTGTCCCAGTGGGGGTGGAAATGTCAGAAAGAGCCTTGGTGCTGTGTAAGCACTGCTCAGCAGCAGCCACAACACCAGGGTGCTCTCAACACCCTGCCAGCTTCCAACATAAAACACAGCACCGTGAGGGCTGCTATAGGGGAAAACCAGTTCAGGTTCAGCCAGACCCAGTACAAGGAACAGAAAGAAATTTTAGTATGAAACTCAAGAGAACATCAGTAACCTGTGCATAACTTATGGCTTCAGTAAGACTTTGTAATATTTCTATATATATCTCCTTTAGTCTTTGAAAATGCACAGTTCCTGAAGTGTCCAGCAGTTTGAGGCAAGGCAAGGAATTTGTACTGTTCTTCATAGAAGAAATTTTAGATACTAAGTTATTGGTTGCAAAATGCTTCAGTGAATGGTATTATTCTGGTTTAGAGCCAGTGTAAGGAAGGTCACACATTTTGTTTTATTGATTTCTTCTCTGTCTCATGTACCAGGTAGAGACATAAGTTCCAGTTCCTTGATTTCTTCCCATGAGAAGAGCAAAATCTTGGACACACCAGTATAACTCCACTTCCAAAGGGCAGAAGTTGAGACTTAAAACTAGCTCTGAAGGTTCACCCTAGCTTCTGGACATGGCTTTAAGGCATAGTTTTACAAGAAAAACCTTGCTTAGATTGTTTTGTATTCGAATTAGACTTGTAAATAATAATTTTTGAAAAGGGTATTTCCATCACTGATATTGAATCGTGCCTTTGTCTAATAAAACTTTCTTTATCCAAACTGGGGAAAGCGTGGGATAATATAATCTAAAAGTAAACTATAAATAAAATCAAAATTAAAAAGAAAACACAGTACATTTTTAAACCAAAAAACAGTGACAATACTGGGAACTGAAGAAATGAAACTGAGTTTGCTACTGATTTTCCAACTGAAGGTCTCTGTTTCTCTTTTTGTGTTTCCATCTAGTGATAAAAAGTCTGTTTTTTCCTTAAGGTATAGCTTGTCTAATGCAATATTTTCACAAGTCATGGGAATGCTTTTGTCAAATCTAGGGGCCAACGGTAAAAAGAAAACAAACACATATTCAACTCCTTTTTGCCACATATATGATATTAATTTTATTTCTAGTTTGGTTTTTTTTCCCCTTTATTTGTTGTTACCATTAGAATATCTGCCCACACTGTGGGTGGTGTAAGTCTGAACATACCAAGATGCTCTTACCTTCAGAGTCTTGTACTGCCTCTTTCACTACTAAGTACAGGTTTTCATTTATCTGATGCCAGTCACTACTCTGTTTCTCAATCCTTCCTCACAAGTCTGGCTTCTTTATGGAACATTGGTCACTGAAGCATTGCTAGTCTGATCTGATGAGGCTATTACAGTGTTCATTGCATGCCTCAAATTTCAAATATCTTGCTTTATATTCACCAGAATATACTTATTTTTTATTAAGTACAATCAAGTATAGCCACGTTTGAAAAGGTTATATTTTATATTTAACTGATATTAAAAAGGGCGTTGGAAGGGAGGACCCTGACAAGGATTAGAAAAATTTTTCCAAAGTACTACTTAAAATGGCAATACTATTTAAAATGGCAAGTGCAAACAGCCAAAACTAAAATGAATTTTTCTTTTACAAATATTACATTAGCTGTCACTTTTTGCTGTATTTTCACAGGACAGATATTTTGAATCACCTAATCACTACCAGCACTGTATTTCTTTCTTTAAATAGTACATTTGCAATTTGTCCCTTGTTAAGTGAGCATTTCTGTCTTGGCTTAACGAACGGTATGTTCAAAATTACTTTCAAAAGCATTACTTGCTTCTATTAAAAATATTTGAGCAATCAATCCTGACAAATTATGGTAGAGAGACTAATTTGTGCAGACAGAGAAAATTTTTTTTAGATATGTTTATATGCTGAGTTTCTTCCTAACATTTCTGTAGTCAGGTACAGAGCCAAATCATCTCTGTTGTAATCTGTGTGAAGTTTTATGGCTAAACTCGGTGAATGAAGTGTGCGTCTGCAATACACAGCTACTATGTAAAGCAAAACCAAAATTTATGATCTGCTATGTATACATCCATGGATTTTTATGCTGCACCTATTCCCTTCCTTTTCAATATCTTTACCATGTCCTGGTCCACGTTTCTCAGAGCACAGCAGAATTAATTTCTTGACTTGAGAGGCAAATTTCTGTAAAATGAGGAATTATTTCACAAAATATGTGAATTTGATAACAGAGATATTTGTTGATTGACCAGCTAAAACATGGAAAGACGTAACTTCATGAAGGGATGCTGTGAATGCTGTCTTGCTCTTTAAAATTTTCAGTGTTTTTCATGGTAGAGTTTTATACAGAAGGTCATATAATGGAGTTATGTAATTCTCCCTCTTTTTTTCCTCTCCCTCCCCCTCCCTCTCCCTCTCCCTCTCCCTCTCCTTCTCCCTCTCCCTCTCCCTCTCCCTCTCCCTCTCCCTCTCCCTCTCCCTCTCCCTCTCCCTCTCCCTCTCCCTGTCTTGCTTCCCGACTTCCTTCTTGTTTCTCTTGGTTTTATTTCTCACTTTATTCACCTGTTGGCATGAAATGTGTAGTAGATCAAGTTGCATTGCTTGCATGTTTGTTTGAGTTACATACAGTTTAGTAGAATACTGACTGAATCAATGGTGAAAATGGTAGGAGTACAGCATTTTAAAGGGATCTTACTAATTCTGGAAGAGTCATGGTAGTCTGTTTCATATGAAGGGTTTAAATATGTGGAAGAAAACTTCTAAAAGGGTTTTTTTATGTATCACTGTACAGGAAGTAAACATTATTTAGGTTGTTCATTTCATGCTAGGATTTTGACATTAATCTTCAGTAAATGAAAACAGGTCTCTTGTGCCTGTGTAATTCAGGGATAAACCAAACAGAATAGGTGGAGATTTGTAGATGAGGTAATTCTTTAACAAAAGATGAGAGTGAAGAAAAGTATGACAAATTATAGATAGCTCCAGAGAGAAAAAATTTCCAACAAGACTTTGGACACAGTGATCTGAACAACTGAGGACACAGGTTTAATTTTCAGGAATAGGCTGGGTGCACTTAAATGTTGACAGGATATGGTTCTTCACTTGGCACAGGTCGTACTACGAGTTTTTGTAAAATACATATTTAAGTCACTTCCAATTTCCAGTTGTACTTAGAGTCTAAAATGTGTGTGAGAGACAGGAGAGAAAGAATGGCCTCTGAAGATCTCTTAGGCTCTATGCCCAGATTCTTGATGCAAATATTTTACACCAAGGACAAATACTTTTCAGATATTTCAGAAAATGAATGAAGATTTGCCAAAATAGAACAGAGCAGAAAAGGTAAATACATTCTGAAAACTGTAGCCATATAAAATAGTATACAATAATACAAAAGTATACAATACATACCTACAAAGGGGTAGTAATATACTGGAATAACAAAGAGAGACAACGCTATTTTATATTCTAGTCAAGAAACTGAAGTAAGGTCATTTCACTGTTCTTAGCTCTAGAAATATAGATATAGCAGTGAGCAGAAGACATTGTGTTATTGTGTAGAATCACAGAATAATTAGAAACAATCTCTGGAACTCATCTTGTCCAACCCCCCTGCTCAAGCAGGGCAACCTAGAGCCAGTTGTACAGGACTGTGTTCAGATAGCTTCTGAATATCTCAAAGGATGGAAACTCTACCTCTTCCTTGGGCAACCTGTTCCAGTGTTCAGCCACCCTTACACTAAAGCAGTGTTTCCTGATCAAGAGGAACCTCCTGTGTTTATTTAGTTTAATACTGGCAAAATAAAAGTTAGATTAAACTAATGAGCACTATAACTTTCAAATTAATCTTGTTACCTACCTTCCTTTTGAAGCTTGATGGTGTGTCAACCACATGGAAGTTTCTTAAACCTTTTTACTGATCTGAAGCACACACATGAAAGAGGGACCTTAATCTTTCTTCAAGAGCAGATAGATGTTAATTGGCTTTATTAAAGCTATGTAGACTTTGCTAAAGTATTTCTCTCTTGTTCAAGTTTCAGTATGTTCAATAAAACGTTCTTGAAATGTTTGCTTTTAATTATCTGGCATCACTTCTAGCCAACCCTTCCTTCATACCTCTAGAACTAGAAATTCCTGCCTATTTCAAGTCAACATTATTTCAGTCTATCCCAGTCTGAATTTCATTTTGAAACTTAGTATTTCATGAAGTTGTTTGCATATAAACCACTGAACTGTGAGTAACATTTGAGATGCATGTACTAGTCACCCACTCCTGTTGATCCAGACTGAATATTAAGCTTCATTTTTCAAAGACATCAACTATCAGCTGACTTCACTGGAGATCTGTGGCACTAATCCACACGCTTTAATTAACCTTTGATTTTTATTTTTTTTAAATATTGTGATTTCTTATTTTAATTTATGTGTGACAAATGTGAAAATGTCTAAGCCCATGTAAGGAGCGGTCTCCTCAATATAATTTTCTGAAAGGTTTGTAATGGCATTAGCCTTCAATGGAAGCAGAGCTGAGCCAATACAGCACAATTAACACACTTTGGCAACTCAGCAGTTCACCTGTTTCCTTGTCATGTGTTCTTTGGCACTGCTGGGAATTTCCATCCCCTAATTTCTATGCTATTTTCTTTAGAATTAGTGTACACTATTACATCATATCATAAAAATGTTTCTACTGGTAGCATAGGAATAATAATTCAGGAACTTCCTAAGTTTTGTCCTGAAAAGTCTTCACTTCATATTGTTTTTCTTTCAAGTAATGTCTATCTTCTTTTCTTCCCCTCCCAGACACACAGATCTCTCAGGTAAGTTGTAAGAAAATGTAACTGGAGAATTCAAAGATGTGTCTTAGTGATTCTACAAGAAGGGATATCCAGGTGCATTATGTGTGGTACACTCCAAACAGTGAGTTCAGCAACACCTAACCTGTGCCTCGGGCACCACACACACATTTTCAATTTTTTTCATGGGGTAAAGGAGATGATAGAATTTTCAATAGGAAAAAAAAGTTTGTTTGTTTGGGTTTTTTTAATGAAAAATATCAGTTTTCTAAGGGAGAAGTATACCCTGACCCCTGTCTCCCCTCTTACTCAGCAGCTGTGAAACATAATGAGAGTACAGTATGACTCCATTTGAATCATATAAAGATGTGAGGAACCCAAAATGCAGCATTCTTAATGTATCGTGGTGGCATTGTAAAATTGCTGTGGGGGAGCCTAGTCAGCTCTTTTTAATTTCTGATCAAAATATTTTTCAATAAGAGCTGAAAAAATTCTGCAGAAAGCTGACAGTCTTGGAAAAAAAATCCTGTAAAAAAATGCATAATGGTTCATAATTTGTATTGCATGCAAATAGGCAAGGAATGGCGGAGAAAAACAATTCCTTGACTATTAACAGAATCGAATAGTTCTTCTCATTGCTAATCATTGTGTATGTCATATAACAGGTGTTAATTCTAGTCCTGACAAAAGCTTTTCCTGTACTCTATACTTACTCTCTTGCTCTCATAACACATCATAAAATAGTCCCCAGCTTGTGGTAACACTGAATCTTTACAACTTTGCCAACCAATTTACTTTCCATAAAAGCAGTCATACCATCTCCTTTCCCCTTTCTTTCTTTCTTTACTGCTTCTTTCAGATTGCAGTTAATGTCCAGTATTTAGATGTTTTCATTATGTATGTTTTGTTTTAGTCCTGATGATAGGGCTTCTCTCCCCATGCCTTCTTTCATTTTCTGTTTTTAGCCTCAGTACATACAGTTTGTTCCTTACAAGACTTACAATGGTGATTTCAGGAAGAAGCTTACCTTAGCTGGAATATCTAGATTTTAGTGTGTTATAAATATCTATGAATTGTAATTAAATATTCCTTTTGCAGTTGGCATATATTTTACAAATTTGTGAAGACAGAATTAATGGCCTGAATTGTATTATTAAGTTTTCCTTTATTTGTTCTCTTGTACTTACCTCATTTAAATAAACAAGTAAAAAGGTTGTGTACACTGACAATCTTATTAGTATCCTCTGCTCTGGCCAGTCCAAGGTGACCTGGTGACCTAGTGCATGTTATTTCCAAGTTGTAGAATACAGAGTAGTAATCTGTGAAGATTTTTGTCTTTAAAGATTTGCCCTGCAGTTTGAACGATACTAAAGGTTTTGGTTTTTATGTAGGTAATAACTTGCAGTCGTCAGCACAATAGGTACACATAGGCCAACAAATAAAAAACCCCACAGCTGAACAATGGAGGTTTTTATGACCTTCAAGTGAAGTGCTGCTGATAACATCAGATATGCATTTAAATAAAGCAAACTCTCTTGGGATTCCCTATCCAGCTGGTGTGAAACAAATAACTGAAGGAGGCAATATGTACATGTTTTTCTTCTCTTTGTTGTTATACATATTGCAGTAGGGTGGCTTATTAACATTTTGTTTAAAAGGGAGATTACAAAGCACTGCTAACTGGGGTTAGAGGTCACAACAGTGAGGGTGAGAAAATGATTAAATTAAAAAGGGATTTTGAAATCCTTCTCTGGCAAATGTTTTCCCAGTGCTGTGAAGGTGATGTGAAGGTGGTGTGAAGACATTAACACATTCAAGTGGAATATGTGGGGAATGGTTTGATGAAGAAGGCATAGTAGTTCTCAAAGAAGCCCTTTTTTTGTAGTGTTGCATTCTACTTTAGTAAAACAGAGAACTGTTTTCCTACTCAGCTGAAATTTCCACTCATCCTCAGAGGGAAGAACTAACCCAGTACTGGGTGTCTGTTTGAAAGATGCATGTTCTAGTTAAGCCAGATAGAGATTGTGTATTGAGTCAGAAATTATATCCATCCTGCTTACTGTATGATCCTTTTCCATCTCTGTGGTATTTCAGCAAAATACATGTTGTTGCTCGCTTTCTTTAGTGTCTTAGCTACATATGGCTATGCCTCAGGACTGCTATAACTGTTGTCATAATAAAACCAGTTCCCAGTCTGCTTCTGACTACTCCAGTATATCAGTATAGTGGTCAGTTTCCAAAAATGGAAGACCTTTTTCCCACTGTCTGGTCTCATTCACTTTGTTGCCATGACTTAATGGTGTGATGGGAAGGTCTTGTCACAGGATGTTCAGGATAAATGAATTGCATTCCTAACATGAAACCAGCTCGGATGAGTTCTGATAAAGTGGGAGATAATTCAGTATAACTCTGTGTAAAATGGGGTATCATAATTACTCAAGATTTGGGAAAGGTTTTAAAAGTCTAAGTTCTTCACCTTATTCATTGCACTATGTGGGTAAATTGAATATATTCTCATTTACAGTATTTGCTTTACACGTATTAGATAATTTAACAAGTTCTTTAGAGTGCATAAGATAGTGCTGTCATAGGTTAAACTAAAACCTATATTATCTTGTTGGATTTTTAATGCCTTAACAGTAATTTTAGCACTTTTTAATGCTTAAAAGAAAGATTAGGGACATTATAGTAAGCTGAGAAACTTTTTTTATTGGCTTGATTTTATTTAGCATTAATGTTTACACTGTTTAGATGTAGGTACTCTGTTTTTAGGTATCAGAAAACCTATCAGGGAATGAAAATCAACTCTTGTTCACTACAGGCTTCAGGCAGATATAACTCGGGGAGGGAGGAGCAGGGTAAAAAAAAAAAAAAAAAAGCACCAGGATTCCTATTTCCCTATTTCAGGAGCAAAATGGTGCATCTCAAAGATTTGGATGCTGGAATAAACTTCACCAAAGACAATTTAGGCAGTAGGATAGTTGCAAGAAGAAAAAGTAGATATGTTCAGTTAATAAATTCTACCTCTGGGCTCCTAAGCTTAATACCTCCACATGTATGTAATTTAAATATATTAATGTAGCTATAAAACACACACACACACACCATCCTACCATATAGTCAATTTGTTAACATTTCCAAAGCACTTGTCACAGTCCTGTCTAAGTTTTGTACAGAATTAAAACAGCACCATAAACATTTCAAAAGTAGCAACTAATTATCCTTCTTACGCCAGATAAAATGATAAGCTGATGTTTCTGAAGAAAAATGATGTTTGCAATCCTGCTCTTATTTTAGTGGAAGACTTTTATTGTATAATCCTATTTTATTGCTTTCATGCTGGTCCTTTGGGAAAGCTTGAGTGATGAAGCAGGTCCTACAAGATAATCTAAAGATTGTAAGGTGATGGTTTTTCTTAGATATTTCTGTCTTGGACCTACACTTAGTTGTTAAGTGTAGTGCACTTGTTAATCACAGCAGTAACAGCTACAGATGAAAGCCTTGAATCTTGCCAGAGCATTGCACTACAGTAACTACAGACCTTCAGTCTGGGTGAAATAAAGCAAGAAACCACATTTCTGGAAAGCCCTTTGTATGTCCCCCAAATGATTCCTTTCCCAGTGTGCAGGTAGCTCACTTATGATAGCTTATTTCTTTACCAGCTTTTGAAAAATCTACCCATCACTGTGACCCAAATATATGTGAAATAATGCTACTCAGAACACAATACTCCTAATTACTCTAAAGAAGTATCACACTTTATTGCAATCTCAACCATAAATGCAGTCTACCCTGTTTTCTTTCTTCATTCATTCTTGATTTGGGTTGGATTTTGCCACAGTCTTCAGCCAAGTTCTTCACTTCTTTTCCTTTACTGCAGAGAGTTCAGCAGCAGACTATTTCTGTACACAGAAAAATTCCGGTATTCCTTCTCTACCTCACTATTTTCAGTTTCACACCCTCCTAATGAGGTCAAAATCAAATCAGAAAAACCTCAGTGGCTGAATTAATGTGAATGGGGTAGACTAATACCTTGTAAAAATAAGTTTGTGCATCTCCAGATAAAATGCTCACAGTCTCTAACATTATGCCAAAAATGCAAAAAGCCATTAAACTGCTGCATTATAGAGTGACCGAAGGGTTAGTTTTATGAGTACTTAGTAAGATGCATACTGCCTCCAACCATACGTAATCTTTCTGAATTCAGTAGTTACCCATTAAGAGGAAACACCAGTCTCAACATTTACCAGAGATATAGATGTTAGCTGAAAGTGAATAGCTGTTAAGAGAAATAAATCTATAGGACTTTTTTTGTCAAGGCAAAGCATTAATATTAAATCACCTTTGTAGTTTTCACTTATTATTAATGGTGCATATTATACCAGCTCTAGAATTTAGCAGACATTATTCCTTTTTTCCTAAAGAAGTGTGTAACATTAGTCCATGCAATGTTGTGTGAGATGCAAAGTCTGCACTGCTGGCTTTCACTACAGACTCATCTGAGTTAACAAGTTCTTACTTGCTCTTGCCATTTGGACTCTGCAGTTGATCACATTGTGAAACCTCCAAATCCTGTTTGTAGATCCAGTTTTGACGCATGGGTTCCTGCTGGCCTTCATGAGGTCATTCAAATTACAGAAAAACCCATACACTTGTCTCCCTCCAAGGACCAGCTGGTAGTTATGTATATGCACACAGGCAATTAATGTCTACAAACAGGAGAGTGTCTACCATTCTTTTTCTCTTACACTTTTGACAGTATGGCAGTATTCAAATGTCATTGAAAGCTTCCTGAAGATCAAGCGCACTGCAGTTCAAAGGGAAGAAGAGATACCTGACACAATTACCTGAGAATTGTTTTATGTATTGATTATTTCTCAGGGACAAAACCAGGTATCTTCCTCTTAGTTGAGACTCTCCACAGATGACAAAGGCTTTTTCATACAGAAATGTAGCCTTATGGATGCATACATACACATGAAAGGTATCTATTTTCTGCTTGTTGCTACCTGCTCCAGTGGATTCTAATTACTAATTGGCCAAACAGCTCTCCAAATTACATTCTCACAAGGAACATGCAAAGTCTTTTTTTTTTTTTTTTTTTTTTTTTAAAGAAAAGAAGTCCATGGAAAGACATTTTGTTCGGAAGAAGTAATACAGGAGTGGGAAGTACGAAGGAAAATGAGTAAAAAAATGTGTCAGTCAAAAGCAGCTTCAGCAGTTTTGGTCTGTTGAGCAGGAACCCTGAATCCAGACTGCTGCATTAGAGTAAAACAACATGGCAGGTTGAAAAATCTGGGGCTGGAGACTGAGATAAGGACAGATGTGGAACCTGAAGAAAAAATAAGGTATTGTCTTGAGTCTTATGCTGAATAACTTCTGGTTTTTGTTTGTTTGTTTGTTTTACAGTTAAGTCATTTAGTTCAAGCCATCCAAATGATTATTATTTCTGGTGTAAAAATCTTTATCTTGCTTTTCCCCGTGAGATCTGTCTTGTAGCACAATAAGCTACTATCACCTGACTGCCCAGACTGAGATGGGACTCTTCAGGCTGGGGAAGAGAAAGCTCAAGGGGGATTTTATCGATTTATGTAAATAGTTGAAGGGTGGATGCAAAAAGGACGGAGACAAAATTTTTCCAGTGTTGCCCAGCAACAGGACAAGAGGCAATGGGAGCACACTGAAATGCAGGAAGTTTCCTCTGAGCACCAGGAAACACTTTGTCACTGTGAGAATGACTAAACACTGGCACAGGGTGCCCAGAGAGGTTGTGGAGTCCTCTATCTTGGAGATATTCAAAAGCTGTCTGAGCAGCTGGCTGTAGGTCACTATGCGTGAGCAGGAGGGGTTGGACAAGTAGGCCCTCAGTGGTCCTTTTCACCTCAACCACTCACTGATTCTCTGTAATGGAAGGAAACAACCCTGAGACCACTGGGGACTGATCAGAGTTTGCTGCAAGCCAGAGAGTCATATCAGAAATAAAGCACACTGATAAAGATCTCATTTTTTTGTTGGTTTTTGTTAGTTTGTTTGGTTGGATTTTTTTTTTTTGTTTGTTTTTTTTTTTTTTTTTTAATTCAGTTCAGATGCCTTTTGCCAGTCTATAGGGAGCTCACTAAAGGAAGGGAGGTAAATGTACTTCCACTTCATAGCTTGATCAATTTTGGGTTTGGTCACCTCCCCATCATAGAAATGCTTGTACATCTATCAACTCTATTATTGCAGACTCCATCTTGCGTTCAGCAAACTGGACATCCAGTTTCCAAGCTTGGGTGAAAAAGAGGACAGTTCTGAAATGATTTGTTTGGGTTAATCTGTTCCCTATTAATTATAAGCTAAACATGGCAAATATTTTCTTGAATTAACTTGTGGGAATGAATATTGTGTCGTTCATATGCATTTTTGCGTTTATTGATATCAATAAATGGAAAATAGAATAGATGAAAAATCAAGCATCCTGTTTGCCGGTAGTATTCCTGGAGCTCTGAGAGCTGCCAATCTTGTCAGCACTTCACAAATACTTCCAGAAGTTGATAAACTTGTTTTTACCTCATACTGAGAAGATGCTGCAGCTGATGTCAAGCATAAGAAACCTGGATACAATTAAAAATTGCTTGCAGCCTTACTGGATGATGTTTGTTTGGAAAACTCCAGCTCAACTGGTTTGGGTTTGGTTGGTTATAGTTAAATTTTTAATGTTTAAATGTTCTTTGCTTCCTTCAATAACTCATTGACCAGTGTCAATCAAATTTGATAGAGAAATGCACATCTCAAAGATAAACAAGCTTTTATTTGAAAATAAGTAGCAAAACTGTGGGGAAACGACTTGCAAGTGCCCTCACACATTCCAACAGCAGGAAAACGTACAGTGACTTCACACTGCTTAAACAGAGGAAAAATCACATGGGAGAGAAGCTCCAAACATAGATAAATCTTCAGTTCAAGCCAGTAACTGATTATGAGACATAAGCCCATAGAAAAAGTGGCTATATGTGTTTTGGTCCTCACAGTTTCTTGTGGAGAACAAGACTAGGTCAAAATCCATTATTTAGCCAATGAAGAAAACCAAACTAAAACAAACCCAACAACAACCTGGTTTTACTTTGGAAAACTCTGAAGGCTTTTAGTATTTTCAACAGAAATTTGGATTTTGACAGTCAGAAAGAGCAAATTCACATGAAATATTTACAGCAAAATTTGCTGACAGAATGCAGGAAATGTCAGGGTGGGAGACAGCAGCAGCTGACCTGGGAGATTAGGAGACTGGGGAATGAGGGGGTGATGGGGCAGAGGGACTAGGGGCAATGAGCCAGGCAGGAAGTCTGCCACTTATGCCTGGAGGGAATTCAGCAAGAGAGAAAAGGCAAGAGATTCCTAAGGTTAAAGGAAACGTGAATGAAAAAGAACAAGTTAAGAAGTTGTAAAGGTGAACCACTGCTTCTTTCTAATCTGAGTTTTTTAGGTGTTTGACTCTTCCCCTTTTCTAGTATTTAAAATATTAGGTTTGGGACTCCAGGAGGCAGGTTTGAGGCAAGGACTAGTGGATGGTAACTGGATGTAGGTGTATGAATTATGATTCCTCCTATATGTAAAAATACCAGATTCACAGATCAAGATTTTAACTAAAATCTGGCTACTGGAACAAGTAAAGAAGTACTGTCACATAATGCTTTTTAGTCACAAAAGCTCTTCAGGGACTCTCAAACACATATTGTGGTTTTGTACTGAACTAAAATATATTCTTCTATTTCTTTTAAAACATAAGATATTATTATGATATTATTTGTTGGGAGATAATGGACATGTGAGCAGTCCTGCATATGTGCACGCCTCGGCAAGGACATGACAAGGACATAGAACAAAGAACTCAGCAAACAAACAACTCCAGGAGATGGGTTGGGCAGAGAAAGACATTGAGTGTGTCGCTTATTATCCAACCGCAAGAAAGCTTAAAGCGCATGGACAAAGCTGACTATCCAGTTGTAAGGACTGTACCATGTACCGTTCGCGTGTACAGGAGAAAGCTATAAAAGGGCTTGCTTACCTTCAATAAATGGGCATTGCTTGATCATACTGGTCGTGTGCGTGTCCATAGCTCCTGCAATTATTAAATTAGGCGTTTTGGTTTTGTTTTTGTTTTGTTGTTGTTTGTTTGTTTTTTAATTTTTAAACAAGCTTTCCTTTAAATGCTTCTTTAAAAAAAAAAAAATTTGCACACATATGTACCAAATGAAATAATCCAGATGCTTAAAGCAAAACATTTTGATTGTTTCTTAAAAGAACAGAGGTTTTTTTTCAGAAGCATGAAAATTTTTATGAAAGTTTTCAGAATACCCTGAAATTGAAAAAAAAAAAAAAAAATCAATTTTCTATCTGGCTTTGCTCATGGGATTACTCAAAGAAGGTAGTGGTATAGACAACAGCTGGATACAAACCTTGTGAAGTGATGTGTTTAAACCTGGAAAAAAGGTATGAATTGTCACTGAGTGCATTATTAATTGTCTGATAGGTCTCCTGTTCTTCAAAACATATTAGGATGGATATTAGGTGGTCTGTTTATTTTGTAAAAAAATCCATGCTAACAAAGTCTTTTATCACTTTTTCTTACGCTTAAAATGCAAATAAAATATTTTTTTAAGGAAGATTTGTGTTTCAAAAGCCACAATTGAATGCAGAGCCTCTCAATCCTAGGAAAAATAAACTTAACAGTGATACTCAGAGGTTTCCAAAGATATGAGTGCGGATTGCAGATGATGTTGTGCTTCTTGATTCAAACATAATTATTTCTTGAATTGTTGATGTTTTGGCATGGATTCTATATAACATGCATGGATTGCCATGATCTTACTTTTGGACTTGGAGAGAAGTATATTTTAACATTGCTTAACTTTTGGAACATCAGTCAATGACCCAGAAGCTCAGGCCACATAACACTTGCAGGACAATTTCATCTGAACTCCTTAAGTACCATGTCTAGTGAAAGCCTCTATACAGAAGGCATAAGTGCAAATCAACCATGATATCTGTTTGACTTTTTCCGCCCATAAATTAAGGTTTTGTTTACACATTGAAAAAAGCACAAAACGTCAATGAAGGACTGTGATATTTTTGCCCCTGTCAGTCCCAGTGAACTGAAGCAGATTGTTGGATTCTGTAGGATTTCTTTGCTAATGTGGAACAATGATGTAGTCGAAATCATGAGAGATTTTAAAAATTTTTAAAAATATTATTACTACTTTGTCAAGTCTGTTCTTCTGCTAACTTTTTTATGCTATCTTCCTCAGGCAATAAATATTAATGCTGTCTTAAAACATGATAAGAAATTCAACCCATGAGTGGGTTTTTTCAAGTTTTGCCTCCCAGGACCTAGTCAAGAAGTTAAAAGCTTTTTCTAGGACTTTCCTTTCTGATGTGATAGACTAGAGGGATTAACATTTAACCAGATAATTCAAGGTAAAACTCTGCAAGTGATGTCTTATTTACACGTGTCCAGAAATATTTGATATACCACATTTGACCACAAGCATGTTAAATTACAGGCATCATGAAAGTTTTACATCCAAACATCACTTACCTATGAAATTAAATTGTAGCACTTGTTACTTACATTTCTTTTTTTTTTTTCCTGAAGGTCTTGCTTTGTGGGTTTTTTTTTTGTTGTTTGTTAGTTTGTTTTTTGTGGTGTGTGTGGTTTTTTTGGTTGTGTTTTTTGTTTTGTTTTGTTTTGTTTTGTTTTGTTTTAAAGAAACCAGGTTGGATGAGGCTTTGAACAAGCTGACCTTATGGAATGTGCCCCTGCCAATGGCAGGCAGGTTGGAACAAGGTGATCTTTAACGTCCCTTCCAACCCAAGTCATTCTATGATTCTATCTTTCTGTACTATTGAATGTTATTTATAGTTAATTAACTTGTTTTTAAAATGCTATAACTCCATGCTACAAGGATGTGAATTGTGTTGATGGTCATGCCATGCTGATTTGAACAGTTGTCTGTTGCTCTGACTGTCTGGTAATCCTTATTAGCTCTGAGCCTTTCCCTAAAAAGATGTGGGTGCCACCATGATAAAGCATTTGTGTGAATGCTTTTGTATAAGATAGTATGTTCCTTGAGATGACCTGGAGAACTCATCTAGATTTGGCAAGAATTTCCCTGAGTCTTTCTGAAGACTTTTGCAGGGCCATGTGGCAAATACCCATCTCCTAAAAGATACTGTTGAGAAGAAATTTGCATGAACTTCCTCTGACATTTTTCTGTCCGGATTCTTAAATCCCATGCTTTTACAGGGGAAAGAATGATACCTGAGAAGAAAGTAAAGTCTGTAATAATCCTAAAATCCATGAGGAATTTAGGGGTGAGAATATTTTATTGTGACATTTATGTGCAGGATTGTAACAAAGAAGAACTAGCAGTAGATGCTAGTTCCTCTTTGTGGGGAATATATTACCTTATGAAAATGTTGTTATTACCAGATTGTTATTAGATGAGTAAATTCTCTGTACTTTAAGAGTTACACAGCTATGTTTTTTTCCTGTGGAAGTGTATTACAGAGTGCAGAATATAACAGCAATCATAAAATTCAATTTCTTCCTAGTGATGCTGAGATCAAAAACTTCAATGTCTTTGGAGTGTAGGAATTTATGTCCTTTCCCAGAGTATTACAGTGCTGACGGGTTGGAACTGGTCTTAGTGGTATGACTCCACATTAATCAACCCTGTGATTCCTGTCTTGTTTAATCAAGAACTTCATGTACAGGTTTTTTTGAGCTTTACTATCTTTTCACATCTTGAATCAATCAAATGCTGACTGGATTTTATGTTAAACAAATTAAATTCCAGATTCACATAGATTTTTCTAGATTATTCTGCCATGGCAAAAATGTTATCATTTACTGAACTGATTGAAAACAAAGCCATGTAACCCTCTTAGCTAAAACTTATACAGTACATAAACAGATTTCCCATTAATTTCATACATTAAAATGATACTTTCTCATATAGAATCGTATAGAGATCTTTCAATAGTTTAGAAGGTTTTTAAATTATTTTTGGAAAGTATACTTTAAAATCTACTCTGTACATTTTAGCCATCACTAAAAGGCAGTTGATATGGACAAGTAAAGATTTTTGGCCTTTGTTTTTTTCACTTCTTTTCACTGTAATTATTCTTTCTTCCTTTCACTCTGTAGACAAAAATCTGAATAATCTGGAAAAAGAAATTACGGGAAGTGCTATGATCTGAATTTATTCAGGCTGTTTTTTAATATACAACATTAAATCCTTCCAAATATGTTTTCACTATATATATAATTCAAACTGTGATTGTTTACATGCAATTTTTTTTTAAAGCCACTGCTACTGGTATAGTAGAGACAGTCCTTTTAGAAATACAGCATATTTTTAATTATATCTTTTGTAGCTTGGAAATATTTTTCAAGAAAAAAATTGTCAAAATATGGACTCCATTAAATATACTTTTTTGTGCACAAGAAGCTTTAGATTAAGGAGGATCAGCTAAGTGTAGGAAGGAAATTGTTTATTTGGTGATGGCAAATAGGAAAAGCATGCACATACAGTCTAAATCTTCATATCATACAGACTTCACTGAGGATTGGTAGAAAGAAGTTATTAACCTACCTGTAGTTATTTTGTTCTACTAAAGGGCTCCCATACTCCAAGAAGCTCCCCAAAACCCCAGTCTTTTAAGGAGGCTTTGAGCCCAAAATAGTCTGTCTTGAGCCTTCATTATCATCTTGTTGGCTTAATTTAAATATATTATTTATGTAACATAAGATTAATTAATTAAGTCACTGGCTTTGAGTCAACACATGTCTGAACTGTCTGCTTACTCCCCGAAGACCTATGAGTAGGTTGATTTACAATTACAGATAAGGAGCAGGGTGATAGTGGGGTTGTGGGTGTGTGTGTGGATATTTTTTTTAGGGGTCCTGCATCTAGAAACAAGCTGTATTAGAACTGGGTAAGAATTTAATCTTTAAGAGTGGTAACCAAGATAAACAAACTTCTTCGTTCTTCTGTTCCTTGTTAACAATCCTTCTCATCTCTCTAAAATGGATTAACTGGTATATGAGGGGGGGTTTAAATTTTTTTTTTTTTTTTTTTTTTTTCACATGGAGCAACCATAGGTGATGAAAAATATCCATTACTAGGCTAATTCTGATTTACTAGATTAGCTATGTTGTGGTGTAACCCCAGCCAGCAACTAAGCACCACACAACTGTTCACTCACTCCCCTGCAGCGGGATCGGGAAGAGAATTGGGAAAAAAAATTGAAGCTCATGGGTTGAGATAAAGACAGTTTAATAGGACAGAAAAGGATAATGATGATGATAATGATGATAATAATAATAGTAGTAGTAATAATAATAATAATAAAAATAAATAGCATTAGAATATACAAACCAAATTATGCACAATGCTTACCTCTTGCTGACTAATGCCTGGTCAGTTCCTGAGTGGCAGCCCCCAACCAGCTTTCCCCCTAGTCTATATACTACGTATGACATCATGTGGTATGGAATATTCCCTTTGGCCAGCTTGGGTCTGCTGTTCTGGCTGTGTCCCCTCCCAGCTTCTTGTACCCCTCCAGCCTTTTCACTGTGCTTGACTTAGTATAAAACACTGTTTAGCAACAACTAAAAAATCAGTGTTTTATCAACATTACCTCATACTAAATCCATAACACAGTACTGTATCAGCTACTAGAAAGAAAATGAACTCTATCCAAGCCGAAACCCGGACACCCTTCTTTTTATAAAGGACATTTTTTAAACCATTTCCCTGGCCATTATTTATGTCGGAACACTTTTACTGCTTTTCTCAGAGCCTGGTGGTGGCTTTTATTAGAAGCCTGTTAGCAAAGGAGTTTGAAATAGAATTTTCCTATTTGAAACAGACTGGGAACCAATGTCTAACCCTGGAGGGCATATGTGGATTTCTTTTGGAATAGCTTTATAATCTAAATCCTCCATCTGGGTTTACAGTTTACTTGAAACCAAGCTCCACCTGTGTGTAGGATTAGTGAAATAATGACTATCAAAATACATTGTGTGGGTTTTGTTTTTCTTTTCTTTTTATTCCACCAGATGGACTGAATAGGTAGTAATGGCATTCCTTTTCTATCATCTGCAACATCTCCATGAACATACAACACCCTTACAACTTCACCTTGAATTTTCTGAAACATTGTCAATTTATCTAGACATGCATCAGAGAGTGGTTTAGCATGACAGAGATGTTCCCAACCATGACTTTTCAAGTCTAAAATCTAATTTGAATCTTTATCTTGAGACTTTATCCTGAAGCCCTCTTTTTGTGCCCTTTGTCGGGCTTTGTTGCTATTCTCTTTCAACTCCTGAGCAGTCACATCTTTACTAACTTCAGAAAAGTTATTGCAGTGCTTGTAGACAGGTGTTTGCTAACAGTTTTGCACTAAGATGTATGACCTAAACATAACACAGAATATTTTTTAGTATATTTGGAAATAAAAGTTTTAAAAATTTTGATAACTCACATGCTATCTCTTTTACTGTCCTGCTCACTCACCCAGTCCTCCATGGGCGTATAGTGGCTCTCACTGAAAGGATCCTATGTTCCTACCAGTTAGTGATAAGGAGAATGGGCCTAGTAGGGTATATTTCTGTGTCATTTCCATGGCAGAACCTAGATCATCTGCATATACAAAACCTAGACCAGAGCAATGCTTTAGACCTGTATCTTGTAGACTACATTTCATTTTACATAATGCAGTTTCTTGAGTGTCTTCTTAGTCAGCTGAATTGTATGTGACATTACACAAAGCACCTTTTTCCCCTCAGGTATGACACATTGAGACACACAGAAGACGTATAGAAAATGGCTAGATTTAAATGCATAGTTCACTGTTTGCCTAATATTTGCTGCACTTTAGCCATGCTGTAAGTGGCCTACAGTATAACAGTGCCTATGATTGTATAAAATAATATTTGTTCAAATTTCAATATGAAATCACAGTTTTGAGCACAAAACTCAGTAAACTATTAAATATGCAAATGTGATTCATCAGTAGTGACTACAACATGTAGTACAACAAATAAGAAACAAAGGACTGTAGCCTTCAAATAAGAACAATTAATAAATCAAACTGGTTTCATTACCTGTTCTTTCAGCTTCATTTTCATGGTAGTTATGTAATTTTTTTAAAAAATATATATATCCTAAAAGATACCAGACTGATCATAATTCAGATCTGGAATACTAAGAAACTTGTCAGATTTTAATGAGTGAAGATATGTAGTTTTGCTATTATCAGTCAAATTAATGTCATTATTTATTTACTTATTTTCAACAGTCCTGCTGCACCTTTCAACTTCCTTGACAGATGAATAAGGACATGCCAATGAGAAAGACATTAGACTTTCATAAGACCAACTTTCCATTTGAATACTTTAAACACTACAGAACTCACTATATACCTGTTTGATTTGATTTTTTAGATTTTGGTGATGGAGATTGCAACACCACTATGTTGATGCTCAGTCACTTTAATATTTATACTTTATTCTGGACAGCCACAGGTCAGCAATATACTTAATTTTAAGGCATTAGTTTAATTACCTTACTGGGTCAGAGATTAAATAGAGGTGTTAATTCTTAGTTCTGGACCAGATATGACATTTTAGAAATGGTTGTTCTCATGAGCATACTCTGCATTGTCAAAATGGTCCTATTTTATTACAGCACTTTGAATATGACCTTGCATCTCAGTAGACTGGCTATTTTTTTTAGAGTTGTGGACACTCCTTAATGTTCCTCTGAACTGAGCCATTATAATGTGCTAAATTTCCTTTGTTTAAAAATGTATATTGGTGTTTCCAACTTGCTATAGAGTGATTAATTGTAACACTTGTATTCCTAATCTTAGATTAATTTTAAAATTTTGGTTAAGGATGATTAATTTCAAGTCATAATCTCTCATTTGCAATTCACCCTATATTTTATATTCTCTTTACAATTTTTTTTTGCATGAAATTCAACATGAACTTTGTTCAGAAAAAGTAATAGTAACATAAGAACATTTCTTAACCCGTTTAGAGCAATAATTGCAATATTATTTCTCTTCTCTGCAAGAAATCCAAGAAAAATACAGAAATTAAAATATAATATTTAAAGAATATGTCAAGGTCAATCAAAAAAGAAAAAAAAATTTCAAGATTTTTCTTTTGCCCTGCATGTATCTCAGTTTTGAAAGTCTTGTGTTTGTTTTACGGATTAGTTTTGGGGAGGAAAAAAAGAAAGAAAATAATCTTCACAAACTAATCATGTTAATGTTGTCAATTTTTATTCCTTAAATGCCCTTTGGCCCAGTCTTCTGATTTACCACACATGAAATTTTCAAGTTCAGAACTAGAAAGAAAAACTTTTCCTGAAATATTGTGTTCCACACTGTCAAGTTCTTTCATGCTCTTTTGGCAATAGAATATTGCACTGTAAGTCACTGTACATCAAACTAAGTTATAAATTCAGAAATAAGTAGCAAGGCTGATCCATGTACTTTGTTTTTGAGAAGACTGGACCACTTCCTAGATACTTAGTTTGACATATATTCAGAATGACAAGGGGAAGTGAAAGGATGGTTATTTCATATCTTTTATGAGTTGTGCCTCTTTAAAGTGTTAAGCTGAGTACCAGAAAGAGAGACACGTGCTTTCTTTTTCAAAATTAGTTTACAATTTTTTATATTAGGTACAGAGGCATGACTGGCCAGTTGTTATTCAATGAATATGCCAAAATAATTAGCCTGGGATGGTGAGCTATTAATTTTGAAATAAATGCTCTTTTTGGAATAACTTTTTTTTTTTTTTTTTCTTTTTCCCCCAAGGGAATTTAATATGGACTTTAAGTGGATTGTCAAAATTTTGAAATTTTTTAATGAACTCTGTTAAAAGCCAGGAAACCAGGGAATTTAATTTTAAGAATAGCTCAGGCTCAGTAGCACTTTATTACTGTTGCAAGGACTATCTTTGTCCTGTATAAAGGCAACCTTACCCTTTGCACTTACTCAAATACAAGAAACAATGTTCAAAACAAATTCTTCTTGGTGATACTGTCTCCTTTTCAGGCTTTAAGTCTTGTTTGGTCTAGCAGAACAAAATTAATGGCAGATATCTAAGGCTATGCCTTTGAAAAAGTGCCAAAATACCCTAACTGGTAGTGTGCATTTGGCTAAGTATCCCCCAGTGCACTTGGTACCAACACCACTGTTTGAATGACAGTTCATTTTCATCACTTCCATATTAACAGTACCATTAAGGATCCAATTACCAACACACACTCTCTTAAAATTCTCAATGGGTAAGCTACTCTCAGCTTTATGAGTATCACCCTATTCTCATCCCAATTTAAAAATGTTTCAGCCCAACTGATAATGTAATCTAGGGCTATATTGTTTTATTATCTAATTAATAAAAAGTGTTCTTCTATGTCAAAGTCATGGGTGTAGCCTTTTCTTGTTCCTCTGATGTTACCTGGGAACATCATGAGCCAACTATGCTGTTTTGGGGGCTAAATTCCTTTATGTTTGTGGTGTTTCCTTTACCAGAAACTTTGAAATGATCAGAGGTCCCCCCAGCTGTTCTGATAGGAATATGAAACATTCTGAGCACATGTTTATACTGCCTTAAATATTGTGCAGTCATTGACATTTGTGTAAGTGAGCACAAAGTATTCCCAAATTGGAAAGACAGTTTCACATAAATTTTTCATAGATATAAAAAGCTATCCAGTGGGCAAGACTTTGGCTGCTGAAAGCTAGCTTATGTTTGCTTTCAAGGCTGTCGTTAACTCCACTGTTTACTGTAAAGCATGCTTTTTACTTTCCTTAATGCTGATGTGGAAGTGTTTGCATTACTAATGTATGACCTGACACTTTGGAGATTCAAATAGTGAAAGTAATCTGCTTGTCCATAGCAGGCAAAAACTCACCTTGACAATATCAGGAGGATTCTCTCTCCCTGTTCCCATCATTTGACACCACAGATCAGGCTGACCCCTACTAGTACAAAAAGTCTTTCTGGTGATGTTTAGCCATTAAGTACGTGCAAAGCCAATTAACCCACCCTAGCTAGGAGGAAGGCATTGCTGACAGCTGGAATTTGCAGCAAAATAAGCATGTATTCAGGTATTTAGTTCACAGAGGCTATAGATCAGAATTAGGTCAGAGTATGGTGGTATACATCCTCTGTAGGGCTGTAGCTGTGCCTACCAGAGAAGCGGCTCTCTAGGCCTTGTTTCTGATCCTCTTCCCTTGGTTGGCTCTCCTCTGTGAGACTTTACAGGGATTCTCCTTCAAGAAGTACCAACCTCTTTGTCAGTGTGAACAGTCACTCACCTCTACCCATCGACACATGTAGGCAAAGTTTTTGTTTTGCTGTGCTGTTTTTCAGTCTGACTCAGGTGAGTTAGATCACTCTGAATTTAGAAGGCCAGGGAAAGCTCCTCTGAGTGGCAGAAACAGGGAAGCTCTTGGGTGATTACCAGCAATAACTTCCTTAAGCTAGCACAGCTGTAACCAAAGGAGAACATTTTGTTAAGCTACTTCTGTAACTTAACAACAGCACAACTTTAGACAAGCATAACTTCTTCCAGGGTAGATGTACTAAACACATTTGAACCTCTGAGTGTATGAGAGTAGGAAGATCATTGCTTTAATAGAATAACCACCTGCAACTTTTGCTTTGTTTTCACAAAACACAGTCACATTAGTCTGAAGCACTTGAGTAATCCTGCTGAAATCAAGAGCTCCTCTCACTTTAAGCAATTTGTTTAAGCTTCCATTTAATGTAATTTTTCAGATAATAATATAAATGGAAAAGCATAATCATAAATGTAATACATGCTTCAGTTTGTATAAATCTCATGATGTTGTGCCCAACTTTTAATCAGATCCAAGAGCATTAGTTAGAAAAAAATCAGCAACCAACAAGTACATATTATTACTAAGATACTTCAGAGGATTATTTATATGATGCAAATCTCTGAATGATAGAAAAGAAAGAAAAAATCTTTATTAAATTTTATCTATGAGAACTGAAATTGACAATTATTAATTTATTTTAGGTCCAAAATATCTCCAATACTTTAATTTCCCAAAGACTTCTGTGTATAGTGTTGCCTTCTCTTCCTGTTGCTGTGCATTTCTGAGGTGAGTCATTAAAAGAAATCTTTAGGAAATTAAATTCTTAGCACCACTGTTTCCTTTTAACCTTTCCTTTTCAAAATGCATATGTGGAATGACTATTCTAACTGATGTTGAAATTTGGGTTCTGGTTTTATCTTAATGCTATTGGTAGTTGGAGAGCAAGTGGCCTTTTCTCCTGCTAGGTAGAGTGAAGTTATAATGCACTCACAGTCACAGTATCTGAACTATTTTAGCTACGTTATAAATGAGTTTTTCCTATGTTCATATATACACATCTGTAGAAGCTGAAATACTTCACCTTGTCTCTATGTAAGTCACCAAATACAACACTGCTGCTCAGTTTTGCATAATTTCTGGAAAATAAGTCACTGTTCATCTTGTGGTATTATCAGGAATAAGATCTATCTATGAGACACTGAGACCTGTGCTGGAGTGAAAGGCTTGCATAAGTATGGAAATCCTTCAACTCCAACAGGTGTGGTATGAGCACATGACTATCTTTGCAAGAAGAAGCCAGAACTCTACGGACAGTGCCTGGATCCTGTTTCTCAGGATTTCTGAGACTACAGCTGGGCCTTAGTTAAGCTGAAATGTCAAATAAACTTCACAAGTCATTTATCAGGTAACTATGTCCTGACCTTAGAAAGGAAGTTCCAGTGATCTACAGTCTAATGGGCCCTTCTGTTATCTCACCTTTTTGCTTCAGTAACTCCCCTGTTCAAAAGACTGATGGCGCATGCCTGAACACGCTGACCAAAAGTAAAAAATAGTGACCTTACCTTTCCGCTTTAGCCTACTGCTATTAAAGAAAAGCTCAGAACCCAAGGCTTCATTAATGATTTTGGCACTACAAAGCTCATTAGTTAAAAGTAGATTTGTAAAACCAAGCACATAACTAGAGACTCTGTGAACTGTGGTGCTAATTATGAAATGAAAAGTCTCTGGATTTAAATAAAGACTGTGAGTTTTGCCTTAACCTGACTGTGAAAGGAAAAAAGAACAAAACTCAAACTCTTTATTAATGAAGAATACTGTAATAGTTTGATAATATATCTTCATAGTCCAGGGGTCTCTAGCTCTGTAACACTACTATAAAACCCTTGTTTTGAAAATGCTGATATTTGCTATAGTAATCCATTCCAGGTCTGTGCTTGAATAAACAGCTGATATCTGTCCCTCATTGTGGTATACATTTAAAATTAAGTTTATGAGTCCTGAGATGGGATTCATTGCAGATGAGAGGTGACATGTGTAGCAATAGAAAATAGTTTTCTTTGTTAAATATGTCTTTCTTGAAGAAGTCAAGCTTTACTTGGAGACAGCAAATGTCATCTTTGACATTAAGCTACATAAAGGTGCACATTTCACTCCTTCAAGTGTCTTGTGCTGAATTTCAAAAGAATTAATGTCCATATTCCAATTTTGAGACCAGTTTTTTTAAAATACTTTTTCCTCTTTTTTTTTCTTCCCTTTTTTTACCCAGACAAAATGCAAAAGTATCTCTGAAACCACTACAAGACTTACCTCATTTCAAAGTGGTAAATTTTTGCTACCAGAGTGAACAGAAAGAGACAGCATAGTCTAACTGCAATTTAAAACATGCAGAATGTAAAGCAGCTGATTTCTTTAGAAAGATGACAGCTTTCCCATGGAACAACACATGTTGGTGGGTTCAGTGCAAATTGGTTGCTTTTTTTTTTTTTTTTTCAGAGATAACAAACACTGTGTATGTTGCCAAGGCTTCTCTCCTTTACTTCTCCTTACTATCAATCCAGTATCATGGTAAGTGCAAGGGCCAACTGAAAGATCAGTGATAGATTTTACTCTCATGCGCTATGACTGACGTTAACCTCATATTTCATTTATCAGGAAAGCTATGCAGTGCTTCTCTCTTGCTGGTACTTATTCTTGCTATTGAAAATAGGTAAGACATGGTGGGAAAATCTTCTACCTTGTCTTTTTTAAGATTTTATAGCCTACTAGCAAGCATTTTCTCAACTGAGTTACCATATGTGATTAGCCAAGAAACATCCTTCAGTTTTTGTGACAGAGATTATATTCATTCCCTTTTTTAAACTGATGTGCTGATCAGAGAACATTTGCTTTGTAGGGAAAGCTATATTGCTGAAAGACAAGAGGGGCATCTTTAAATACCTGGATTTCCAGCTGTCCACAGACAAAAATGTGAAGAGATTACCTTGAAACACACAAGGTTGAAACACATTACCTTGAAGCACAAACAAAATTAAACAGAAGAAATTTGTGGTCTAAATGTCTATTCACAGTTATGTAGCGATCACAGGATCTTTCGAAGACCCTCATGGCTCACTGGCAGCCAGCTCACATACACATACTTTCCTATGTATTAGAGTCTTGAGAAGGAGATTTTAGTAATGACTCAGTATTTGATTATAACTTAAATTATATATTTATAATACACATTTTTAATGTGTAAATATTGTGAGGTTGTCAAGATATGAGTTAGAAAAAAAGATCTATGAAGATTAAGGTTACACAGACTTTGCACATGTATTGACTTCACTTGCCTTAGCATTTTTTTTTTCCAGTTTTCAGTGTTTCTGGGCATCATTAAATAACTCCTTCTATGGTCCTAGACACATGAAAAAAAAGTATTTAGAGTATTTTTTCTCTAAAAAATGGCTTAGACTGGAAAACAAAGTAAAATTAAACTATTTCAGAAACTTCTCTTTACATAAAAGTAAACATTTTTAAAACAAACAAAAAATTTGCCACATGTATTCATTTCATGCTTCATCTTTTTCAAGCTGTCAAGAAAATTCGGTCGAAGAATCATATGTAAATACATTTTATGTTGATGTAAAAAACGAAAGCTTTATCCAGCTTTGTCCATAGTGTTTTTCTTCTGCCTTTTATTCATGGCAAAGTCAGTCAGATTAGGATTTTGCACTGTACTTCAAGGCAAACTAGGCAGCTGTTGCCCACAAGTATTTCCATGAAACAACTTGGTAAAATCCAGCCTACCTTACCCTGGCACTAAACAACTTTTCTCAACCCAATTTGCATGTTTCCCTTCCAGTCACTACAGCAGCTCTAATCCCTAAGTAACCAAGACAGCAAGAAATGGGGTAGAAGTGTTACTGAAGTCCTGACACCGAATAAGAAGACAAGCTAAGAGGTGAGGATAGACGTTTTTACAGATAGAAAAGTGAAATAGACAGTAATAGAAGTCATGGATCCTTTTGCTGCAGAGATCATGAAGTACAGTCTACATCTAGGCTGGTTCTGTGTAAGCACATTATTATTTGAGTTCAAGTGTATCTTTGAGTTCAAGTGTATCTTGCTAACAATTGCTGTTCAGTTTAACAGATTTAGTTAAGTGGGTACAATGTGTGATACTGTTATTTTTCTTGAACAGAAGAGACCAAATATGGATGTCCTCCTACATTAAATCGCTGCATGATTTTTCCATTTTCAAGCTTACCTCAGTGGATTGTCAGAATTAACGCATGGGATGCAATTTAATTCCCAAACACTACCTTATCAGATGTCTGCCAGATGACACTTGGCCAACTCAAAACCTATGTTGCATATTTCTCCTGGTTTAAACAGGAAATTATTACATCTGTATATTTAGTGAATGTCCTGATGGTTGTCACTTAAAGTAATTTCACAGCTGAAAAAAAAAAAAAAAAAAAGATTGTAAGAGAATGAATCAACAATGGATCTGGAAAAAGAACCAAAAAGCCATTAGCTCTAACTTCCCAGCCATGGTCTCACAGAGGCTGTGCATCTCTCCCTAGGCTCCAGTCTGGTGCAGGTGCATGGGTATAGATCATAAATCTGTGGTGCAACTGTTCTGGAGAGGTTCCCATGTAACACTGAGATGTATAAAATAAATGCATCAGCATCTTACATGGAGTGAGCGAATGGCTGTATGGTGCTTAGCTGCCAACTAGGGTTAAACCATGACACCATTCTTCAGTTGATGCTGGGCTCTTTCTTCTGGTACTTGGATGGTGCTGTCTGACAGGAGTAAGGCTGGAAGGGCTGATGTTGTCTATACCATGACATTCTTTACTCATGGTTAGTTGTGAACCCTGAACAACCTGTGAAGTGGTGGACAAAGTGCTTTTGTACTAAGTGACAATTAATTATTCATTTCAAATACAGGGACACAGCCTACACTAGGGCACAATCTGCACATCCCACTTAGCATCTTAAAATTGCATAGCAAATAGCACAATTACAGTTATATCTGTGGAGCATTACTACATTAGGAAGACTGAAAACATTTGCTAGTTGTTTCAAACAGAAAATGTTGGAACTTAGAATATAAATGTTTAATGTAATTTAAAATACCGACAACAATCTACCTGGGGTGGGGCAGGGAGAAAGCTAATTACAGTACAAAGGGAAAGCATTTCAAATTCTGGGAGAATCTATACTGAATATATCTGACACTCCAGTTGATGGATTAAAGCTTTGTATGCCTGTGAGTGTATGGACCAGATATTAAAAACAATTAGGAGCCTTTGGGTCCCTTTTTCCTGGCCATTCCTTCTGAGAAACATCAAGAAAGCCTAACTTTTTTATTATTGCATTTCTAGTTTATTTGTGTGTGTCGATATTACCTGAAAGTCAATCCAGGCTCTTGCAGGGAGGTGATGACTGTCATTTTCTTTATGGAAAACTTGTCTAAGTTGACAGCCCTGTGTGACCTCTTAAGGTAAAGAAGGGATGCCTGCCTCACTTAGCACCCTTTCCCTCTCAAGGAAGTTCTGGGAATCTGCAAAAGAGATGTCTATGTTCTGTACCAAGTTTCTTCTCTTTCTTTTCTACAGAGTGAAATTTCTTTTGAAAGTGTGTAGGGAGCAATAGGAAAAGCTAATAAAAGCACAAATTTATAGCAGAGTAAGCTAAATTAATCATGATTAATCACCTAGGCACAACTGACATAACCAATTAATTTACTTGTAAACCACAATGTCTACAGTTAAAAGCCACTTTTAGTTTTGGAATGAATATTCCTGGGATACTTCTCACTATACTTTTGAATCTGTCTCACACATTTTTCAACCTATGTGTTCCCATGGAATACACATTACATTCAAAGCACAAAGGAAAAAAAATCTACGTTTTTATTTTGCTTTCAAGAACACACTGAAGATAGTGAGACCACTAAAAAAATGATCATGACACAGGCAACAGGGAAGAAGGGATTAACTGGACATGTGGCTTGTGAATTGAAAAATTACTTGAGCAAATACTGATTTTTGAGTCCTAACAGAACTAAATCTAGTTTAATAAATCTGCTAAGAAAGTCCACACATCACCACTTTATTATCTTTCTTGGTGCTGGAAGGGGTTAAAAGGTTTATCAAGTGACAAAACTCAGGTTTTCACTAGAGAAAGTTCTTTTAAGTTTAAGGTATTGATTGGATTTGTAGACGCTAGCATTTGTGAATGTAAAGTTACAACATCAAAGGAAAAAGTCCTTAGGTCTCCATCCATGTTGTTCCGAAGTTATTGAACTTTAGGGGAATTACATAGAGGAGATTTGCATTTCGACATGTTAGTGCTGTGGTGGACTATTTTCTTGCTCTAGCTATAAAAATGATATACCAGCAAATAAAAGAAATGAACCTTAATTTTTCTGACTCCCTGTTTAATGATCAACTCTTTCTTAAAGACAGTGAGTGACTTCTTAAATTATGAACCAGATCCACAGCTGGTTTAAATCATTGCATCTTGTCTGAATAGAACACAGTGTTTAAATAGATTTGTGGTCATTTCTACCAGCTGAGGGTCTGTTGCTATAAAGGAGCAACAGGATTAAAGATTTTTTTCCAAAATGATCCTAATCTCAGTTAAAACATTATCTTTTCTAGCAGATAAAAAGAACCATCAGCAGTGTATTAACAACCTAATGTTATTGCTGTTGACAGCCCTCAGCAAAGGGTCATTTGCAGGTGTTAATGAAAAGGAATGTCTTTACTGTATAGGAAGAAGCATGTAAATGTAGTTCCTGAGGTTTAAGGTGTTATAATGAATTTTCCACAGTAATATGTGATGAGAGGTCTTGACTCTCATTCATCGTGGAAGCAGTTTTTACTGTAAATCTTCACATACCATGGTATAAATTTATTCCTGTAGCATGCTGTGTGGTATAAAACTGGTATCTTCCTCTGAGATTCAACACAAAAGATAGCTCAGAGGGAATTAGGTCTCTGAAGGCTCAGTGGTCCCAGTCAAAGGCTTTGACTAGACTATAAAGGGATCATCTTCCACTAATGAGTCATGTTTTACACCTATTGGGAAGAGGGGTTCCTGGGTCAGCTCACTTTCTTCGGATCACAGTGAAAAACTACATGGGAGCTGGTTGCTGTGCTTTGGGGTTGTGTGAGTCACAGCCCTCTCTCCCAGGACCTCCCTCTCCCTCCTATGATGGAGTGTTCACCTTCACTTTTCATTCTTTTTAAAGAAAATGAGAAAGCTGCTGCAGCTTTCAGCCATCTCTTCCTGCCCTGAGATTGCAACACTGGGCACACAACACAATTCCCAGTCTTCTGCTGGGCAACATCCAAAGCCAGATATATAGCTTCTTCCCAAAGCATGACATTTTGTTTTGTTTTGTTTTGTTTGGCCTCTTTAGAGATTTGCATTAAACTAATTTCCAGCTTCAGCAGAAACCTTCAGTACTATCTCTGAAACCCTGGAGATCGTCACTTAGCACCTTAGAAGTGCGATAACACTAATGCTTACCAAGGCTGATAGAATGATCTTTGAGTGCTCCATGAATGCACTGCATCTGCCATGACTCAGAATAACCATTTTACCAAAGGGGAAACTGCTCGTGGAAAAGGTTCAGGCAGAAAAATTGAGCAGCGGCAGTACTAATGCATTTAGGCCCCTTGCTGGATCCTCACTACATAAGGGAGACTGACTAATACCTACAATTCTTTAGCAATAGGCAGCTCTGTTCCTCTGCTATACCTGTGTTGAAAATGGTTTTGTTTCATAAGGATGAGATGGCTTCTGTCCACCTCCTGTCCATTAGAAAGCACTATAAATGAACCATAAATTCCAGTGTTATGAGTGCTCATTCAGTAGACACTATGATTTAGCAGCTGTATCTGGAATCAGGAGAGTAGGTATGCTCAAAACAAACCTGGCAACAGTAACATTTAAAAAGTCCGACTCATCTATAGTTCCTAATAGTGCATGTATATAGGTGGGCAGAATTAACATTAGGAATTACAGGTATTAATACACAAATGTTCATGTATTCCCTGAAATTCACTGTTAATGGCTATTCTGGTTTTTATCATGTGTGTCAAGTTATCTGAGGTGTTGGGATTATTTTTCCCTAAACCCTGGACTTTTCTGAAACATGCAAATAAAAAAGTTTAATTTAATTTTAATATAAAGAACTATATTAATGAAATGCTAGAAGAATTACCTTTGTGTGCTTTAAAAGGCAGCGTGATGTGAAGGACCATCCCTGAAATCTGTTATCTTTAAAGTCCATTTAAAACATTTAAATTCAGTTGCAAATAATACTGTGTAGGAATACTGTCAGAAGAGACTGATTCTTTGTCTCAGTCCTTCAATCAGGGAATATTAAAATTAATATTAAACACAATATATATATATATGGAAAGAATTGGAAAGGGGGTATCTTGTAGATAGACTTACCTTCTGCTTACAGTCACTTAACGCTGAGCTAGATTGAGATGAATTTGGGGATAGTTAACCGAATTGGCTAGCTGACTGTTTGATTAAGACCTTGATGTTTTGAGCTGGGATTTTTCATTGCTGATTTATAGTTTCCCACTGATGTTTCAATGCAGCAAAATCCTGTAATGCTTTAAGTGTTAATCCATTTATACGTCTCTCTTGACTGCAGAATTTCCAAGAGCATCGAGAGAACAAAGGCAGACACATTAAATGTAAGGGAAAAACATCAACATTTTTTTTCTTACCAAAGCACAGATGAAGAAAAAACGGTGTGAAAAAATGGTTTGTTACCACATGTAGCATCAAACATTTTAGGTAGTTTCTAGGGACTGTGATGTGAAAGCCATCAGTTTTAGAAAAGAGCTAGCAGGGCATAAGAAAACTCAAAAACTCTGATAGCAACAAATGTAGTATTTATTAGAATGAATTTCAACTCCAGATAATCGTAGGACTGAATCATGTTCATAGACATTAGTCCCTACTGCTCTGTGAACAGTGATGTCTTTACACAACTTTTCCCTCATTCATAGATATGACTGAAAAGAGAATGATCACTTGCAATTGTGCAAAAAAAACCCCAGATGCAGAATGATAACTTCCTTTCTTCTTAGATTCTTATTCAAGAAAATTATTCTATCAAGTTATGGTAGTGTAAAATGGACAGAACAGTGCCAGGTGACTGTAGTGACAAAGCATAAAACTGCATGTAATGAACAGTCTGAGAAAACTGCAATCTATATCCTGAAAATTCTTTTTCTAGGATAGTCTCAGGCTTCATCTAAAAAAAGTAATATGGTTTCTCATGGAGCTGGTAGAACTATCTGTGTATACCTGACAGTACTCTTCAAAACAAAGATAAAATTCTTGAAAGAAAAAACTTCATGTTTGTGAAACTAATGGCGCATTCAAACAGTGTTGTAATATGGAGAGATAAAGTATTGTGTATGGATTTTGTATGCAGAACTTTGGGTTGTACCAGAAAAGATGGAAGCAAACATAGATTCACCTTACACTGTCCAGCAAGATCCACAGAAAGTGTCTTGAGAAGTGTCATGGTTTAAACCCAGCCAGCAGCCAAACACCATGCAGCTGCTCACTCATTCTTCCCGACGTGGGGAACGAGGTAGTGAATTGGAGGGGTAAAGGGAGAGTTGTAGGTTGAGATAAAAAGTTTCATGATTGAAACAAAATAAAATAAAATGGTAATAGAAATTACAAGCAGGTAATGCACAATGCGATTGCTCACCACCTGCTGACTGATACCCAGACCATTCCCAGCTGGGGATCCCAACACACCAAGATCCGGCAATTGCGATCTTGGAAGCAAGAGAGAACCCCCTCCTTCCCGGCTGACCCTCCTCTACATACTGAGCATGATGTTACATCATACGGAATATTCCATTGGCCAGTTTGGGTCCAGTGCTCTGGCCGTGCTCCCCCCCCCAGCTCCTTGTACACCTGAGCATGGGCAGGACATGGGGAGTTGGAGTCCATGATCTCTCAGCAACAGCTGAAAACATCGGTGTGTTATCAGCATTCTTCTCCTACCAAATCCCATACTGAATCCAAAATACAGTACTATTCTAAGAAAAAACAAAAACAAAAACTCTATCCCAGCCAAAACCAGGACAAAGAGGATGTAGTTGAGATATGGGATACTCTTAGAGTTGTGGTTTTTAACAGAAGCAGGCAGCAAATGTAACAGCTTTATCATACAAAAAGGAGTCAGAAAATCTGCCGAGAGCAGTGTTTGTGTGCTCAGCAATGGTGATGCACCACCAGTCATGGTTCCCAGCATGTACTTGACAAACTACTTTGCCACATCAGAGGCACCAACTTGGATGGGGCTTTTAAGGCAGGATGCAGGTCTCTAGGTGAGGGGCTGAAGGCAGTAGACCAGCATGGGCTCTCACTGAGGCCAGGGTGGGAGTGATGGTGCACTTGTGTGCAGGGAATGTATGCTGGTGGAGGAACTCTACTGCCAAGCAAAACCGCTGCAGGAAAAGGTCAGCAGGCTCCAGTCTCAGATCCAGTGAGAAGGAGCTCAACTGGGTCATCTCCAAACAAGAGCAGAACCATTCATCTGTCCAAAAGGAGAGGCAGTCAGTCAGTGATTATTAAGCAGGGAAATGAAGAGTCTTTCAATGGTAAAGGTTGGGGAATTGCAACTTCTTGTACGAGGAGGAGTATTTCTGCTCCACCTGTAGATCTACAGCTACAGATCAGGTAGGGTGTTCTCACAACAGTGGAGGGGCTAGAAGTTGTGACCAATGAAGAAGCAGCAGAGCCTGAGCCCAGCAGCAGCGTCAGTAGAAAGGGGGGAGTGTTTGTAGGTGGAGACTCTCTGTCACAGAGATGTGTGCCTCATCTGCTGACCCAACCTGCTGTCGAGTGAGAGCTGCTCCCTTACAGGGACTTTGACATTGTGCAGAGACTGCTGGAGCTTGTCCAGTCCTTGGGATAGTCTGCATTCTCCCTCATAGCCACCAGTGATGCTGCCAACGAGACATAGAGTGTTCCAGCAGTGACAGTGTGGCTCAGGGTAAAGAGAGTCAAGGGCCCAGACGCCCAGAAGATTTCTTTCTTAATGAGAGAAAAAAATAGTCACATCACAGGCCTGACTTTGATGATGGCTACCCAGACAGCTGAAGTGTGTTCTGGAAGAACTGGGGAGGAAGAATAAAGACCTAGGAGTGGGAACTTCATAAACAAATCTGTTGTTTAAAGAATAATAAGTAACCAATGCCTTTAATGTAACAAGGAAACAAATATTATTCTTTAAAGTTTTATGAATATTTTGGTTTGGTAGATGAATTTCAACGCTTGTCACAGAAATAGAAAATAAAATATATGACAACATTTGACATGGACTATTTAATTTACCATTGAAATAAAATCTTAAAATTTAGGGACAAGTAAAAGAAAAGCAAAGGAAGTTTAGTATCACAAAGGACACTAGGCAATAAAACAGTAATATCTTAGATATATTTTATATGAGTCACTTCAGAGAAGTCATGATAAACATGATATTCTGGGGATCAAATTTTATTTTTCACCACAGAATCACTATAATTATGCTTTGTCCCTTAAATAAGCTTCATTTTCCATTCACTTAAAAAGCTCCCTTTTCAGCTAGTATTTATACATCAAATTTTAATTAGCATAAATTCTGGGAGATTCAAAGTGCAGCACTGTTTTTTGTGACTAATTTCCACCTCTGAAAAAGTCATGTTTGGCTTCCTTGACAACATGATGGGCATACACAACAACAAGAACAACAACAAAAAAAGTGGGATATGTAGCTGTATCTTCAGGATTCTTCTTAATTTTATAGAATAAAGGAAGTTTGTGCAGTTTTGCAAAAGGAAGCACTGGAGGATTAAACAGAAGGTCTTTTTTTTCCACAGTTTGTTTCTATTTCTTCTCTCCTATGTCCTTACATACCCACCACAATTCTAGACACATTCCTTAAGTGTTTTTTCCTTCAGCAGAAAATCTGACATACAGAAAAAACAATTTTGAGAATTTAGGGGTTTGCTTATTTGTAAATGAACAGATTTTTGGAACAGTGCTTTCATTTTAGTAACTTGTTCTGCATTTTGAAAGTGAGTAGGCTTTACAAGTTAATAGAGTTTGTGTGTATATGTGTATATATGTATATCTGTCTACATATGTATGTATAGATGAAATCTTCCATCTTTCTCCTTTCATCCAATTCTGTAAACTTAAAAGCAGTAAGTAAGAAGAATGTGAGAAGAGAAAGTTAAAATCCTACAGTAGCTGCCATAAAAATATTAATCTAAAATAATGGTGTTCAAACAATAGAAGGTAATGCATCATTTCTAAAGCAATCTTAAGTAAATCAGTGTATCTAGTCATGTATAACAAAGGCCTGACACCTTACACAACAAAGGACATAACTAAGATATACAGTTAATGAGTATCAGAAATGGGAACTGATGTAAGATGCCTGCCCCTAAATCTATTAGCACCTGAATAAATGCCGTAAGAATTTCTCAATAAGCAGGGAGCCTTTACAGGCTTCTGCTGATACGTGTGTGGCTGGGACAGGAAGAAGGCTCAGCTAAGAAACATTTCTCATTTTTTTCCCAGTGCCAGACAATAACAGTATGTGGAAAAGGTAGTACAAAGAAGGAATGAAGAAAACTAGCACCCATCTCATATCTGTTTCTCACATTTTCAAGTAGCTCTTTGTGTACTAGAGATTTCATGTCCAGATTGTAAACCCTATCTATGCCTGTGCTGTCCTTTGGCACACAGAGTTACAGTTTTAGAGGTACTTTGCAAGCTGGCTCATGAATAGCTATCCAGGCTGGTCAACATGAGACAGATTAATTCCTGTATTAAATAGTAGGTCAGGTTTTGTATGGTTGCAGGTTTTGAGCTTTCTGAAATGAGTTTAATATTCATGCACTGTTAGTAGTTACCTATGTGCATAGAGAAAATGGTAGAAAAAAATGTAGGTGGAAGTAGCCAATCTATCCAATGAATGGGATTTGTGATGCATGCTAAGCATGAAATTCATGCCATGATGTGTATTGTATACTGCCATTTGGTGATCAGACAGCAGGAAACAGTAGTAGAACAGGAAAATGATATTATGTACAAAACAGAGAAATGTTTGTCTCCACTTTCTGAACAGGGACAGTTCCAGAGGAAATAGAGGAATCAAGATCTTAATGGTGGCTGCTGAATAGAACTGTGCTTATGCTAAACATTTTAATATTCACATTCAATCACAGTGTTACTACTGAATGTATGGTTCTCAGCTCCATGTTGCAGATTCTTTTTTGTACAGAGGAGGTGCTCTGCTTTGCTTTAGTTAATTCCTGTACTTTATTTACTGTATTCTTTGTGCCAAAATATTTGTTACGGGGACTAAAAAAATTCATGCAACTTGCAACTTTTGAACTGCACCAATGAAACACATGCCAGTACAATTACAAAAACTTGTATGTTCACAGGAGTAAATACTGAATTCAGATAATATTGATATATGCTACATGAGATTTACTTCATTTACCAATATAGTCTCAAAACAGAGATTGGCAAACAACATGCCAACAATCTTACAATGTCAAGTTGTAAGAGTTGGTCAGAAGATCAGCGTTGTCTCAACATTGTCATCAGGGACATGGACAGTGAGGTACCTGGCAACGTCCTGCTTGGCCTTGCCGATCCCTGGAGTGGAATGTGGTGCCAGGGCTCCTGAATGCAGAACTGTGTGGCACAGCGAGTGCGGTGCTGTTCTCCTGAGCACGGACCCGTGTGGTGCAGGCAGTGCTGGGCTGTTCTGCAGTGCCTGAGCCGTGCAGGAGTGCTGTGCTATTGTTCGGTGCCTGGGCCTAGCCAGAGCTGTTAGAGATAAACACATAGCCTCTGTCAAAAAAGATGGATCGCAACTGTTGCCATAACATCGATGAGGAAATCATGAACCTTAGATGAACTTTGCTTCATTATAATACCATAACACACCTCCCGGTGAGATCAGTGGTGGTAGCTACAACCTCTCTCTCTCCTCTCTCTAAAACTTAACTTTACTTTTCTCTTTTCTTTCACCTGTCTCTATCGTGTGCCGCTTCATGGGCAACACAATAAAGTTTCACTGTTTTATTACTGCTATCCCCTTTGGTGTTGGTCACCTTAATTTTGCATTTTCGAGATCATAGCAAACGAAACATCATGAGTCCACTGAGTGGACCCTGACACAAGTCAACAGCGGTCCCCACTTTCTACATAATAATTCAACTTCTTAGTTCAAGAATGAGGCAATCTTCTCTATTTTGCATAAGCTTCTATGTAGGTATAAGAAATACCTTCTTTCCTTCAGTACACACAAACACACATGCACGAAGTATATAAAAATATATTTATATGAATGAAATTTGCATGCAATCTGAGAAAAATAAATTTTATATCTGTTGCAAAGGTATCCTGAGTAGTTTTCTTTAATACTCAGAATTTCTGAAGTTTGAAACAAAGCTTTCCTAAAAACCAAAAAAAGAGTCTTCTGTTAGATCTTCAGTTGACTAACGTGACATGTTTTCATAGTGGTCAGGATGGAAAAGTAGAGTTTGGTGACTACTACTACTTTTCTGCTAGGGTACTTTAGCATAGTTTGTGGCTTACTGGTCTGAGAAATGTGCCACCATGGGAAAAGCACAGTGCCTGCTAAAAATAATCAAAGTAGGAGTGGGAAATGTGCATAATGCAGATACTTGAGGCTGATCTCAACGAGTTATCAAAAATGCTGGAAATAGGAAGTTGTGTAAGAACATGCCTCTTCCTGAGTGATGTACATGGTTTCTCAGCCTCCTCATTTCTCAGCAAGTTCACCTATGGGAGGAACATAATGTCAGTGGAGCTGAAGGACCTCTTATATTTAAACAGGCTCATGCTGAGCTGTGCTTAAGATCTCTACACAGCACCATGTTGTGCAGTGCCTACTTTTCCATTGGGAGTGAGTGGCCATGTTAGGGCTGAAATCAAATTCCTTCAACCCCAGGGGCTTTAACGAGAAAGTGACTTTAATCTACTCTTTTCCTTCTGTAAGTACCCATTGGATGAGAATTTTAGCTGCGTATATATAGAGGTAGTCCTAAAATTAAGAGTAATGTTTAAAGACCGATTTCTTTCTCATGTTAAAGGTTTTGTTTGGTTTCGTTAAGCTGTAAAGAAATATTTTTTGAAGCTCTGTAGTACAAAGAAACTGTTTGGAATAAATTCAGAAAACTACTGAATGAATAATTCAATGCACAGGGCAAAGGAGAAACGTTTTGTTTTTATTTGTACTGCCTTTGTGTGCTTAGTGTTCCTATGGTAGAGAAACGACTATCACACTGAAAGCAGAAGAGAATATGTGCCTGATGTGTATGCTTTATGTATGTATGTGCTTACATGGATAGTATGCTGTTGGTACTAAATTGTCTCTCAGTCATTTTAATGCATCTAAATATGGGAACCACAAGAGCTCCTTGCCAAAACAATACTGGCAGTATAACTGTACTCCAGAAAATCCTGGCAATTATCAAAGTTTTGTGTGATGACCATTTGAACTGCTGTGGTGGGTTGATCCCTGGCTAGCCATCAGGTGCCCACCAAGCTACTCACTCTCCCCCTCCCCACCAGGACAGGGGGAAAAATTACAGCAAAAACCTCATGGGTCAAGATAAGGACAGGGATGTCACTCAGCAACTACCATCACAGGCAAAATGGGAAACAGATTTAATTTATTGCCAATTTAAACCAGAGTAAAATAATGAGAAACAAGAACAAACCTAAAACCACTTTCTTCTGCCTGGGGTCCTCTTCATGGGCCTTAACTCCTGACAGGAATCTACTTCTGTGTGGGCTCTCCATGGGCCTCAGCTTCCTTCAGGGCAAATCCACCTGTTCTGGCATGAGGTTCTACACGGACTGCAGGGCAACATCTACTTCACCGTGGACGTCCATGGACTGCAGGGACATAGCCTGCCTCACCACGGTCTTCACCATGGACTGCAGGGGAATCTCTGCTCTGGTGCCTGTACCTCCTCCCCCTCCTTATTCACTGGCCTTGGTGTTTGCAGGGCTGTTTTTCTCACATTTTCTCACTCTGCATTTTTTTGCCTTTTCTTAAATGTTATCGTGGAGGTGTTACCAATGTCACTGATGGCTTTGGCTTGGCCATCAGTGTGTCTGTCTTGGAGTTGTCGGAAGCAGCTCTGTTGGATAGGATGACAGCTTCTGGTGTCTTCTTGCAGAAGCCACCCCTGCAGCCCCCCTCACTACCGAAACTTGCCATGTAAACCCAGTACAACTGGAGAAGAAAATAATGGGAAAACAGGGACAAGATATTATTTTCACCATGACAACACAATGTATAAACCCAATATTAAAATAATGCAGTAGATTTGATTCAGAACCATACCCAGTCCAACTTGTACAAGTCAAGAAGTAACACAATTTTTTTCAGTGAGTAAAATAATATTATAATAAATGCTAACAAAATCTGAATTTAGTTGCTTGAAAACTTACATATTACTCTCAAAAGGGTAGTTTTGTTTATAAAGGATGGTTTAGACCAAGAAAAAGTGGTAGAGCCAGTGGCAATTCATAAAGCAAAAATTTTGAAAAATAAAAAAAAAGGGGTGGAATCCCTTAAGTATATGATGACATACTCATTTAATGATTCAAACATTTGTGTGACAATAATATAAAAATCTGTTTTCTGAATAATACTATATGATGAGTGAACCTGATTTTATTTTGTCAGTATTTTCCTGTTAAAGACTCCTGTTTTTTATTAAATTACTATTTTAAGAAAGATAGAAAAATGGAAAAATTAGATGAAAACTGAAAAATAAAAATGAAAAGTGCTTTGTCCTTGGATTTCAGATCTTCAGCAAAGCTCTGAAAAATTTTCATGGGGAAAGAGTAATTATAATAAATATAAAATGATATTTCAACATCTGTGTTTCATGGAAATGTGAGCTTTTCACTGACACTCTTGAAGAAATCATGTAGAGTCTCCCTTTAGTTACTTTTTTTTTCTTTATCTTCTCCAACAAAATGCAGCTCTCATGTGTCTATTCTGAAATGCCCTACCTTTTCAGTGAATCACCAAAACAGTTGCTTGATCAACAGAAAAATACAGTTGACATTCTATGAGCCAGACCTCTCCAAACAAAAGAGACCTCTCCCATAGAGGTCTAAAATGGAAGTAGTCGTCCTGGGTCAGCATTTCTAGATGATAGCTCAGGTAATGGGAGAAAAGTACAAATTCAGGTACCACTGTTGCCTCTTTAATTGGTCCCTTTGGACCTGGAAAAAGCAGTTATAGAAGTGATACATAAAAAAACCCCACCTGTCATTTTCCATCAAAATTATTTCAGTTTTTGTGGGGGGGGAAAAAAGTTTTGATGGAGAAGATTTGGTTGGTAATTTTTCATGGTTTTTTTTTTTTTTATTATCAATATTTTCTTTCAGAAAATTCTGCAGACTGTCTCATGCTCTTCATATAAACATCTCTACCAAGGCAACATAGTTGCACGCAGCACTACAAAACAGTAGGTAGGATGTAATTTCATGTTGTCTTCTGAAGTAATGCTCTCATTCATAGTATATTTGTGCTGGCTGACATGGTTTTTTTTATTATTTGGTCTCCAAGATAAGATTATATTTCTTCTGGGAGAGTGATTCTTTCTGTGAATGGAATTTACTGCATGCCAGGGGAGTCTCAGAAATTATGACACCACAGAAAATGTGATCTCAATTTCTGGCAGCTTCTGAAACACAGTGTAGCCAATGAAACATTTTTCCTTATATTTCCATCCTAACTTGACTGGTGCCTCCTAGAAATCACTTTCTGGTTTCTTCATTCTTCTTCACAAGCATGGTCTAAAATCTCCGTGTAAAAAGGATTTTAATTTCTGTAGCAAGAACTTTCTTAACAGTTGACAAACCACTCATTTTATAAAAGCTGAGTAAAATAAAACAAGGAAAACCTAATTTCTAGATTTCTTGTCAATCAGGAAAATTAATCACTGACTTCTTAAAATTTACAAAAGCATTATTGTTTGGTTTGGTGGTTTTAGCTGTTGTTTTTTATTTTTTTATTTTTAAAATAAAAATCTCATTTGTGTCATTATGCTACAGAGCTCAAGAGTTTCTGAAATACAGTGAGACATACTTTCAAAGCATTATGATCAAAATAATAAATTGTTGGACAAGAGCTTGGGAGATTGTGATGTCACTGTTGTGTTTCTGCAGAATTCGGCAAGCCAGCAGAGCCTAAGCCCAGCAGCAGCACCAGGAGGGGGTGGCAAGTGAGTGTAGAAGAGTCCCTGCCATGGGGACAGGTGGCCCATCTGCTGACCTGGCCTGCTGTGGAGTGGAGTTGCTCCTTAATGGGCTGTACTGGTTTTGGCTGGGGTAGAGGTAATTTTCTTAGCAGTAGCTAGTGTGGGACTATGTTTTGGATTTGTGCTGATAACAGTGTTGACAACAGAGAGATGTTTTTGTAACTGCTCACACAGAGTCAAGGCCTTTTCTGCTCATCACACCATCCACCAGCCAGTAGGCTCGGGGTGTGCAAGAAGCTGGAAGGTAACACAGCTGGGACAGCTGACCCAACTGACCAAGGGGATATTCCATACCATATGATGTCATGCTCAGCAATAAAAGCTGGGGGAAGAAGAAGGAAGGTATGATGTTCAGAGTGATGACATCTGTCTTCCCAAGTACCTGTTCCATACAATGGAGCTCTGCTTTTCTGGGGATGGCTGAACACCTGCCTGCCGGTGGGAAGTGATGAAAGAATTCCTTGTTTTTCTTTAGTTGTGCATGGAGGCTTTAGCTTTATCTTTTAAACTCTTTATCTCAACCCGTGAGTTTTTTCACTTTTGCTCTTCTGATTATCTCCTTCATCCCACCAGGAGGGAGTCAGCAATTGGCTGTGTAATGTAGAGTTGCCAGCTGGGGTTAGACAGCAACATGGGCCTTGGACATTGTGGAGAGACTGATGGTATTTCTTGTGCAGCCCTTGGACTATTGCTATCCACATTCAGCCCCATGGACAGCAGTGGTGCTGTCAGGGAGACATGGAGACTTCCAGCAGTGACTGCATAGCTCAGAGGCTGAGAGTCAAGGGTATAGGGGCCCAAAGGGTGTCTCCTCAGCCCCACCCTTCTTATAAAGAAGGGCCTGAGGAGGAGTAGATGTGCCCTGCAGGCCACCAAGGGGTTGCAATTCTAGGATTCACAACAGGGTTTTGTTTTTTGTGACTATGGGATCTTTTTTTTTTGAGATCAGAGGAGTAACAGAAAGAGATTGGGTGTACCTGACCAGGTAGGGCAAAACCATCTTTGGTGAGGAGAACTTTAAGCTAAAATTGATGGAGGAAGGAAGAATTGGTGGCTTGGATTGGCAAGCAAAAAGTGTCTGCTTGATACGGACACAAGAGACCTTGAAAACAACAAAAGAGCAGTGAAGATGGCCAACCCTAAGCATATGCACATGATGAATAACAGCTGCTTACAGAACGGCAATATCAGTGCAGCTTTCATAGCTTCTCTGGGAAATCAGCACAACTGTCTGCCTCTCTGAAAGCATCTGCATTCTGACACATGCAGCACGGGGAGCAAAAAGGACAAAATGGTGGTCTACATGTGGCTGCAGAGCCACAATCTCATTGGGTGATGGACATGTGGTGGGATAGCTCATGTAACTGGAGTGCTGCTGTGGGTGGATACAGGCTCTTCAGCAAGGACAGGCCAGGAAAGTGAGGAGGAAAGAGGAGTTCTAATTGATGTGAGAGCAGCAAGCATGTATGGACCTCTGCCTAGGGATGGGATAAAGAGACAAATGAGAACTTATGGGTCAGTATTAATAGGCAGACAAACATGGGTGACATTGTAGTGGGAGTCTGCAATGGACTGCCTCATCACAAATGAAAAGCAGATGACACCTTCTTCAGACAACCGGAAAAAGCTTCACATTCACAGTCACAGGGAGCTTTCACTACTCTGATGTCTGCTAGGGGACAAGAAAGAAAGGCACAAGCAAACTAGATTCTTGAGGTGAATGAATGAAAACTTCCTAATCTGCTGTTGGAGGTGTCCATGCTGATTCCAGGAGTCCCTTCTGGGGAAGTGGAGGGTCTGGGGACATCTGTGGGGCTGCCCTCCTGCCCCCTCACAGTGCAGGTGTCCTGTTGGCCCAGCTGTCTCTGGGGCCCTTCGCTGCACTGGTGCATGATGACATTGATGAGTCAGTGCAGGAAGGTTGTTGTGTAGTCTTGCAGGATGGACTGCAGCTCCTGAAGCATGGCCTTCACATCCAGACCCAAGAAGCACAGACTGGTCATGATGAGGGCCTCTGTTGCAACCTTCTGCCACCACTAGGCCCCACGTATCTCCTGCAGCTCTTGTTGCAGCCAGATGTCATGAGCTCAAGGTTTTTGGGATGGCCTTGGAAAATGGTCTCCCACTTGTCAAGCAGGAGGCCATTCATGGCATCCCGGTGTACCATTGCTGTAGCCCCAAGCTCATCCAAGAATCGCATTGGTTGGGAAAAAGATAGTGGGTTCACCATGAGGTGATGGGGGCTGTGGGCACCCAGGTGTCCAGAAGCTCTTCCTATCTAGCTGCTGGCATGCATGTGGCAGGCATGATGGCATACTCTAAAAAGTCATTTTCCACATGCACCGAGAACCTGATGGACTTGACAGTAGCCCCACAGAGTGGAAAGTCTGGTTTTCTACGGGTCCACCATATTGTGAAGTGGAAGCAGACCTGGTGCAGGCACAGGATCCCAAAGGCCAAGTGAGACCGAGCTTTTCAGAGGATGGGACAGGTCCAGTCTGATACCTCAGCTGTGGTCTCAAGACACTGCAGCAGGATGAGGAGAGCTGAAGGCAGGTGCTGTTTTCCTGTGGCAGCCAGAGAAACACATCCAAGATCTCCAGGGATGGACACCAAGAACTGCTGCCAACAGTCTCCAAAGCACAACCCAGCAACAGCCAGAGCCTCGCTCAACCCTCCAGACGTTGCAAGCACACTCGTCAGGAGTCTAGGCACAAGCCAGACTGGGCCACACTCTGCCAGCACCTGGGGATGAGTAGTGAGGGTCTGTGCCTGCTCGGATTGATGAGTGTGGGATTTGGGAAGAGGGTAGAGGCCAGGTGTTTTTCTTGTTGATTCTCCTTCTGGCCTGGAGCTCCTGGACAGCAGCTACAGACAGTGCCTTCCTGGAACAGGACAAAAGATGTGCCCCTTTGCCCAGTTTCTCCACTGGTGGTCATTACTGGTCAAACAGACAGGATCAGTGAGGAGTGAGGCTTGAGTACTTATAAAGAGGTGGCAAAGTAAATTCAACCTTTTAATATTACTGTTGTCCATTTAACCTGGGCATACACCTGTCCCCATTTCCTACCCATCTAGTGGATCAGGAAGTGCACATCATTTTGCTTTATTTTATTTATTGCGTTGTTTGAAATCATCTTTCTTACTGAGAGAAAGAAATAGTCACATCACAGGCCTGACTGATGATGGCTACCCAGACAGCTGAAGTGTGTTCTGGAAGAACTGGGGAGGAAGAATAAAGAGCTAGGAGTTGGAAGTTCATAAACAAATCTGTTGTTTAAAGAATAATGAGTTAGGCAAGGGCTTGGGAGATCCTGATGTCATTGTCATTTTTCTGCATGGATTCAGAAGAGTACATATTTCTTTGTGATCCATAATTTCCTCAACATAAACTGCACTAAAGCTAATTATACTCTTTGTAGAATGATTTTATATGATAAAAGAAATTATGGAGAGCGAGAGAATTTTAGAAGACATTACTATTGATATTTGAATAAGTAAATTTGTATCATGTGTTATGATGCTTAGTTATGTAAAATTCTCAAAATATTTCAGTAGTGTATTTCTGTGTGGCTACTTTTTCTTCGGCAGAAAAATTTACCACTCTCCCTTCTGCCACTCAGAAAGAAAATTTTTGCCAAAACTTCAGTTACACTATGGACTTGCCTGTATAGCTGTTATTCACAGAATCACAGGATCACCTAGGTTGGAAAGGACCTTGAAGATCATCCAGTCCAACTGTTAACCTAGCACTGAGGTTGCTAACTCCACAATATATCTAAGTGCTATGTCAGCCCGACTCTTAAACCCCGCCAGGGATGGGGACTCCACCACCTCCCTGGGCAGCCCATTCCAACGCCTAACAACCCATTCTGTAAAGAAAAGCTTCCTAATATCCAGTCTAAACCTTCCCTGGTGCAACTTGAGGCCATTACCTCTTGTCCTATCACTTGTTACTTGGTTAAAGAGACTCATCCCCAGCTCTCTGCACCCTCCTTTCAGGGAGCTGTAGAGGGCGATGAGGTCTCCCCTCAGCCTCCTCTTCTCCAGACTAAACCCCCCCAGTTCCCTCAGCTGCTCCTCATACGACCTGTGCTCCAGACCCTGCACCAGCTCCGTTGCCCTTCTCTGGACACGCTCGAGTCATTCAATGTCCTTTTTGGAGTGAGGGGCCCAAAACTGGACCCAGACATCGAGGTGCGGCCTCACCAGTGCCGAGTACAGGGGTCAGATCCCTTCCCTGTCCCTGCTGGCCACGCTAGTGCTGACACAAGCCAGGATGCCATTGGCCTTCTTGGCCACCTGGGCACACTGCTGGCTCCTGTTCAGCCGGCTGTCAATCACCCCCCCAGGTCCCTCTCTGACTGGCAGCTCTCCAGCCACTCCTCCCCAAGCCTGTAGCGCTGCTGGGGGTTGTTGTGGTCCAAGGGCAGCCCCCGGCATTTGCCCTTATTGAAACTCCCCCAGTTGGGCTCAGCCCATGGCTCCAGCCTGTCCAGGTCTCTCTGCAGAGTCTCCCTACCCTCGAGCAGATCAACACTCCCACCCAACTGGGTGTCACCTGCAAACTGACTGAGGGTGCACATGATCCCCTCGTCCATCAATAACAATGTTATTTGCCTTGTTCTCATTGATTACACTAGTCAGAAAAACATAGCTGAACTGACATGGCACTATACACAAAGTAATTCTCCTCATTTTAAGTTTTTAGAGATATATGGCTTCAAGACCAGAAATTAACTGGTTTAGATTCTACAGACCTGAGACCACTCAATATCATGTGCACTGTGTTATACTCACAGTGGCTAAGATTACCTGAAGATCCCAACAATAGCTTAATTCTGTTGTTTTGCAAGAATTCTATTTTCTTCTCTATAACCTCTGCGGAGAGCAAAAATTTTTCTTAATTTTCTGTAAAGAATTGGTTAGACTTCAGGGCAAGCAGTTTTACATGTTTACTAAGTCAGTACTAACAACTCTAAAGGACTAATATTTGTTCATATACTCAATTTTTACATTGTCAGAAATGCTTAAGATGTGTCAGGCACTCATTCTCTATGTAAAATGTCTTATAGTGTCCTGGTTCAGCTTAGATAGGGTTAAGTATCCCCTGCAAAGAAGGGGGAAGGGATCTCCAGCCGGGTTATTCATACCATGCTGACATCAAGTCTGGGTGCAGGAGTGTGGGAACTTTTTCCCTTGGTGGTTTTGGTGACGGGAGCACATGGCGGGCTGTCTGTATCCATTGCGGTATTTCTCTGTATGTCTTTTGTCTTGTTCACTGTTATTGCTGTTTATTGTTGTTATCATTGCTACTGTTGTTGTTCAGATTGTTTATCACACTGTTGTATTAAATCTCTCCTTATTTTAACCTGGGGTTTGTGCCTCACTGCCAGCCCGACCGGCTGCTGGTGGGGGAGGGGCAACAGCAACGTGCTCTCCGATCCAGGCAGGGCTTAAATCACCACAAAACAGAAAGCATTTTAGCTAGTGTTATAACTGGTTCTTACAAATACACCTCCTTGAACTATTCTCTGAAACTATGCGTGTTTATCATAACACTGAGGTGATTAATTTTTCAGTAGTCTGGATGAACAATACAAGTAATTTAATTCTTGCCAATTTGATGAACGAGAGCTAAACAGTGGTTTTAACTTCTAATGAGTAATTAAAATTTATTCAGCATATCCAGAAAGACTCATACTAGTAACAGTTATTCAAAAAGTTAGGATTAGAGCAATTTCTTGATTTGCCTGCACATTTTATAACAGCCTTTATAGTATCAAATTATTTGTCCATATTACATGACTGCAAGTAAACTGGAATGCTCACTTTGCACCTAAGATAACACCTTGTTGGTAAAAAAAATAATTAAACTTAAGGTTGTGGTATAGTAGGAATGAAAATTTTTGCCCAGGTGCTAGCAGAAGATCTGACATAAACCTGAAAATGAAACCCAGCTTCTTGCCTCTCAAAACAAGGCAAAACCCACAAGTCAGTGATTTTTCTTATTTCTAATTACAAGCTTTGGGACTGGTCTATGTTCAGGATTTGAAGCTCAAAACTCGTACACCTTTCTTAAAATGAACCTGGTGGAACAGAGATGTCTGATTTTCCATGGAAGTTTTTTCTTTCTCTTCCACAATTTCAGATAGTCTTTCATACGGGGTTTTGACTTATATACTTGCAGGTGGACGGGTCTGGTCACCTATGAGCATGTCTGTGCCATTGTAAGGCACTATGAAACTATGATCCTAATTCTGTGCTACACATGAATATGTGATGTGGATGTGCTGTGCTTTCACACAGCATCAGAACTGTCCAGTATTGGTGGCATCTTCTGGACAACAGTGATAAAGCCATGTGTAGCGTGGGGCAGCAGTGCCAAAGTTATATGGAGATTGTGGCCTGATGATGGCTGTCACCAGTGTCTTTGTTTTCAGAAATTTATGTCTATTTCAGCTGATATTCTTTCTCTTAAGTCTTCTTGTTGGTATCTCCGTGTCTTTCCATTCTCAATCTTGTGTGGATCTATTCTGTGCACATACTCACTGATCCTTCTGAAAATGTAGACACTTCCTCAGAAGTCTGAGCTATGCTTACATCTCAGACTTCTGAGCTATGCTTCTATACCCCAGCCAGCAGCTAAGCATCAGTCAGCCACTCTTTCACTCCTACCTCCACCCCCAGAGGGATGGAGAAGACAATCAAAACCAAGTAAAACTTGCCAGTTGAGTTAAGAATAGTTAAATAATTGAAATAAAAATATAATATAGTAATAATAACTGTAGAAATAATTGTCATAATAATAGTGATGAAAAGGACATTAACAAATAGAGAGTGAAATAAACCCCAAGAAAGACAGGTGACACACAATGCAATTGCTCACACCCACTGGCTGATGTTCAGCCAGTCCCTGAGCAGCAATCCACCTTCCAGCCAACTGCCCCCAGTTTATATACTGGGCAAGACATCATATGGTATGGAATATTTCTTTGGCTAATTTGGGTCAGCTGTCCTGGCTGTGTTCCCCACCAACTTCTTGTGCCCCTCCATACAGCCTGCTTGCTGGCAGGGGATGAAAAGCTGAAAAATCCTTGACTTAGTATAAACACTACTTAGCAACAACTAAAATATCGGTGTGTTATCACCATCATTCTCATACTAAATCCAAAATACAACACTATACCAACTACCAGGAAGAAAATCAACCCTATCCCAGTTGAAACCAGGACAGGGCTGTGTCAAACCTAGGCTTCAGGCTGCAGCTAGATGCACTCCAAGGAAGACGGAGAGAAGGTTAGAAAACAGGACATAAAAAAAGAGAACAGGACATATGAGTTAACAAACTGTCCCCTTTAGAAAAGTGGAAGCTGCTGATTATGATCTGCTTATTTGATACATTCTTCATATCTGAAAAACAAAATGAGAGCAGAGCAAGATGGAAAATTGCAACTGGAATTTATAGGAAGATAGGTGACCCCTGATAGCATTGTTTAGACTGAAAATTCACCCTTCCTTGCCAAGATAGTTACAGAATTTCCCCGGGCACTAGGTTGAAATCACTGTTATACATCAGTGAAATGTGAAAGATGAAACCCTTTTTCAGAAAAAGGAAAGAGTAAATCAGAGAGTCTATTAGGAGCAAAACTTCCTCTTAAGGTAACTTTTACAATTATTGTCATCTTATCCAAGATAAATATGTATCATATCTCATTGCTACATATTTTTGGTTGCTCTCATTGTTTCTAATATTGATGGGGTTAAAAATTAATATTTTTGAAATTACAACACTAAAAAGAACTCTTAATGTATCCATTCTTTGCTCTATCAGGAAATCCACAAGCATGGAGGGATAGATTAGAACCTAATAGTGTTCCTCCTAAGCAGTGTGTATAGCAGTAGAAAATAGTAATTTGGCTGCTCTTCTGAAAGAATGCAAGTTCATTACACAAAAGTATAGGAAGGGAAGACAGACTTGTACGGATTTCAGTCTTGCAATAGCATGCCTGGATGATTCCTTTCTGTTTCAGGATTACTGCTGGTGTAAATTTGCAGTGTCATCTGGCTTAGAGATAATAGAAAAAGGAAGAAATTGGACTCCTACACTACTCTCCACCCCATTCTCCTGTTGCTGGGAAAGAAAGAAGAGATAAACCCTTCAACTGTTACAGAAGTTTTCTGCTGTGTGGCAGCCAATAACGACTGTAAGCCCTAAGAGTTTAGATCTTCAGGAGTAGTTTTAAGTTTTGGTAAATTGAGAGTGAAAGCAGAGCCAGAATGGGCAGGTAACCCCAAAAGCTGAGCTGTTACACATGAGAGAATCTGCTCCAGGCACTTTAGGGGCTTCACTCTTGGATTTCTATCAGTCATAAAGACTATAACTTACCATTATATTCAGGTTGCCTAGCTAGTGATTCTTAGGTGAAACAGGTGTACAATTACATTCAACATCTCAATGTTGCACAAGTTAAATGAAATGGCAATTTATTTACTTTTTATACAATCAATTTTCAGAAGAAAACACAAAAAGTCAGAAAAATCCACATATTTTAAAAATGCTAATGGAATAAACATTTGTTTTTCTATCTTGTTTCAAGAAAGTAGTAAAACTTAGGAGGCTAAACAAATGTTTTTCTTATAGAAAGATCTTCCTATTCATTTCAAGATCTCACTTTATTGTATTAAAGATATTTAAATTTCAAAATCTTGGTAACCCATGATTTTTGTAAAAGTATTTTTGACTGATGTGAAACAGAGTTCACGTAAAGTTAAAATCTCATGTGAACTCTAATTTTTTTCCCTGTCCGTGAGATTTTGTCAAAAATAATGAAAAATATGTCCAGTTCTAAACTTAACATCAACTTTTGAAAAAAAGCCCCTATGTACCCATTCCTAGGTCTTTTCTTTCTCTCTCATGATCCAATTTTGCCTACAAATTTAATAGTTAAATACTTTCTTTCCCCATTTTTTCACAGCACAAAATCTCTTGGGGGGGCCGGGGGGGGGAAGCAATAATGAAATCACATTCAAGCTATATCATGGATTTGAAAAAAAATGCTGTGCATTTTTCAAAAGACTACCTCAAATGTTTATAAATCTAGTTGCTAGATGAGTTGATGGTAGATCTATGTTTGTGGTTGCTGTAATGTTTTTCCTCTTCATTGATTTCCCTCATGACATTGGGCAGATACTCTTTGTACTACTGGTACATTAACTCTGACATAGACTCTGAGAGTGATGTCTGTAATACTATCCCTGACCTGAAAGTGTGAAACTGAAAGGAAAGGTTACCTAAAGAAAAAAAAAAAATGTTCTGTTCATTTTAGTGCCCTTGATGGCAACAAAATTACTAAGGACTAAAATTCAAATGCAAGGAATTACGTATGCATTAGATACTTGCACTGATCTCTCCAACCACTGCAACTTTCTCAAGCAGAGGTGAAGAAACCTTTTTAAGCTCATCTCCTGTGGTTATTTCCAAAACTAGTTTGATATAGATAACAACATGTCTTTCACAACAATGTATTTTTGCCAGACTGTGAAGTTACTCAGCCAACTAGTAGCGTGTTGTTTTCAGGCTCAGGCCTAACAGGAAAGCTCTTTTTAGCATTTAACACATAATAATTTTGTAGGACTGGGGGTACTTCACCTTTTTAAAGAAAGCTTGTCATACAAGGATCTATTAAATCACAGTTTGGAGCAACTATGTTCAAAAATAAAGTATTTCTGCAATTTTCAAAATGAAGACAGATCTCTGACATTATTGCTTTCCCTCATTTTCTTCTCCCTTCCTTTTTTTCCCTCTCCACTTCCCTCCCTCCAAATTACTATTGTGCAGCTCAGCAGCATTCTGTTCACATTGCTGTTTCATAGAACCCAAGTAGCTACACTGGTGAACATTTCTGCCTCTGTGTGATAACATCAGATATTTTGGAGATTGATGCTCTATGGCTGGTAAACAGGGGAATTGTTGTTCTCTTTATGTCACAGACTATTTCTGTGTTTCATTCTGCTTTCAAGACTTGATTTGTGAATCCTTTTTATGACTACTAAAAGTTTAGTAATTGTTCACATGTAGTTAGTATTCATGTTTGGGGATAACAAACCCAAATCTGGAGCAATAGGGAATCTATTCCTATACTTAGAAACTGTCATCTAGCTTCATTATCTTTTTGCTGTTCTCTAAGCATCCTCTTGGCTGATATTGTTCTATTATATATTTTCAAGTTATTAGCATTTGCAGTGTAAAATACTGAGTTTTATTAGTAGTCTTTATTAAAGGTGGCATAACACAACTGCTGTAACCCTGTAGTTATTTGGTTTGAAACTTAAGAAGTTGAAAGGGAGCAGCAGGTAAATTTATTGACTGTGAAGGAATTTCTTAGAGGAGGAAAAGCAAATGGGACTTTTACTTGAAGCTGAAGGGAACACTCTGACTAACACAGAAAATGGATGAGGTTTCATCTCTGAGAGGAGATGTGGTTTAATTTGAAATGAGAAGGAAGAGTAAAAAGACATAAGGAGACTGATAACAAGAATATATGTCAGGAAGTCTGTAATACAGAACTCTGTAAATGGTAGTGAATATAACTAGCATGGAGGACAGAGAGATTGAGTTCTCAAAGACTAGTGATGAGGTAAGACTTGGGCATGACAGATTTTTGTGAAACATTTGAAATGACAGAAATCATGGGTACTATTTACTACAGGAATGTGCAAAAGGAATTTTAAGTTAAATCTTCCTAAATAAGTTCTTTGCTGCATCATGGTACATTATCATTTAAGCAAGCTACCCAGAGCTAAGATTAAAGTAAAAGAAAAAAAAAAGTAAAAAAAAAAAAAAAAAGTAAAAAAAAAAAAAAGTGTGAGTTTCCTTTCTTTTTATTTACTTTTTTCAAAACAGAGCAAATGCAACAAGTTCAAGGCTTTCAGAGCTCAGCTGTTATATAAATACCATAATAAATATTCACATTGTTTCTTCCTCTTCTTAGAACTATTCACCACTGAAAGTCAATTCCATGCTAAGTGCTATTAAAAAAAAAGTTTCTGACCTTTGCTGTAAAATACTCTGAAATATTCACTATTTGAAAGACTCTTATACCGATTATAAAGAAAATGAAAATCCTTGGACTTAATGTAGAAACAGTTTTTGCAGGCTGGCCAAGTATGTATCAGTAAAAAAGAAAACCAACCCCCAAACAATAAACAAACAAACAAAAGAGGCTTTCTGTAGCTATATTAAATATAGTTATATACTTTGAAGAATGTTTTGAATCTTCAAATAAATGTTTATTTTAATTGGAAATATTTGGGGAAGAGTATACTGGAAATGTGGATTACACGTTCTTGGATAAGTTATCTTGGAGTTCCAAACTTCTGAAATTTTTAAAAACATTCTTGGCTGATAGTGGTTGCAGAAAGCATGCATATCACTCAGTTTAGGAAGGCATGCACACACACATACAATACAGGATTAAACAGTGTGCATCAAAAGATTTTTTGTGCAAATTAGGGAAGGAATACAGGGGATGTAGGGCAGGGAAAGATCTTAAATTTAGACTGTGCATTCTCTCAGTCTCATAAAGGAAGTTTGGCTAAGGATATTAATGAGATTGTGCTCAGAACTCTTAAATGAGTGCACTTCCCTGGCTGGATAAATACAAACGATTCTTGGCTTAAAACAGGTTTTTACTCATTTTAAAAAATCAGCAAAGACAATCATTGTCCAGTAAATTAAAGGTTAAAACCTGTCACACAGACAGCTTTGAAAAGGCTTCCCCACCTCAAGAAATAAACAAATGTAAGTCTGGCCTGAAAATGCTGCAAATTCTGACATGCACCAGCTAGAACAGAGGCAGTTTATGGTAACTCATTTATCTCATTACTGAGCTTTTCTTTGATGCATCAGTCAGTTCTCTGAGATTTTTAATATAAAAGCCAATAAAAAAACTTTAGCACAAAGTTTTGTGCTACCATCACAAACAGCAACTGTTGTTGATACTGCTGCTCTTCTGATTTATTTATTAAAAAATATATAGTTATTTTAATCTATCAATAGTATACGATAGTATAAGATGTGAGAAATTAAAAACAAAAATCCCTCCTACTGGCAATATATGTAAATGTCTATGTATATTTTAAGACATGTTTAGATTTGTAGTTCGGCTCTGTTTGCTTAAAATTTTCATTCTGATGAGGAAGTGATGAAAAGCACTTATACAGAGTTCTGTGTTTTGCCTGTGTTGTCGTAGCCCAGGTGCTGTGAGAGTAGTGTAATGTCTGCTTTTGCTGTCCAGTGTAATGAGAATTGTTTTCCTGGTTTTGATTGCTTCTTAGATTTTTATTTTAAAGCATAGATAATAAAACAAGATTCTTTCATCTGCCTCTGTTGTTTGAAACTAATTTCTTAACAATAATAACATAAAGTTCCTGAAGTAAATCACCTTTGCATTTCTTATTGCTAGGACAAAAAATTAATAGAGCAAGCAATACAGGAATGTGACCATGTCCATGGGAACTAGCAAACATAAAGAAGCAAACTTTGGAGGCAGGTGGTGAAACTGCTGTAAAACAAAAGTAGGTCATAGTATGCTTGAGAAGTGGAAAGCTGGCAAGCTATCTGTGCATGGGATTTTTTTCTACATTCCTTATGTTCTAAGGTAATGCAATGCCATCTATATCAGTTAATTAAAATGCTAAGAAGGGACCTTTTCAAATACTTTTTGTAAAACATTTCAGAAGGAATTATTAGGCCGAACTGAAGCAGGCACAATATGTGAGGATGGCAGTTTAACACTTTTCATGTAGCTGCAAGGAAGATAGGGAAAGTGTTTGGTCAGACAGTATGACTTGGAGATTAAGTTTTCCCAATTTGACTAAAAGCTGAATTTATAGAAAATGAAATGTTTTCTCTCATGTGGTAATGAGACTATGGCACTGCAGCATTTATTTTGTGCCTCAGGGATCAGATTGTGTCAGACCTTGGTGAGGTCAAGCAGGTGATAAAAACTATGGCAGTCTTGACAGATGTGCCCAAATCTCACTAACATGAAGGGGAATTTCAAACACATTTTCTGTCAGGTCTGTACACATTGCATGTGCTCCTGTGGTAGAGCGTTAAGTCTTAAAATGCCAGCTGTGCTTGGATACAACCAGGACACCCTTCCCAGGACACCTTTTTTGCAAGAGGGAAAGGGTGGGAGGAAGAGTGGTACAGTGACATTACCTGCAGTAATAGGAGTATCACAGAGCTCATCACTAAAAACCCAGGTGTCCCAGAGTTATTTTGCATGTCTGTCATTCAGTGTTAGTATCTGTATTGTCTGCCTGTATTTGTCATAGGTTTGTTTGTCAGACACGCATTCCTGTCACCTGGTATCTACTGTTTTTAATTTCAGACCAGTTAAGCACCTATCATCTCCCACTATCTTTGGGGTTTCCAAAAAAGAAAAGTGCATTTGCAATATGACAGCAAGGTTGTTTTCTCTAATGGTTAAGCTGCTTGTCATCTGTAACATGTTTCTCCTTCTGGAACGCTAGTCTCCAGAGACTCAGGTAACTTAGTCCCCTGAGGCACAAAACAAAATGTTGGCTGTACTCTTACTTCTATACCAGAGCAAACATTACATTTTCTCTACTGGGCTAAAAAAAAATCCATCGGATTGCTTTCAAGCTGGAAAAGTTTTCTCCCTAATGGTACCCTTTCACAACAATTGTCATATAACCTTTAGATTCACACCATCACCTGGAGGTCTTTTATTTTTTTACCCATTAATATACATTTAGCTCTCTTAAGTGCCTCTACTAAAACATTATTTATATTCGGTGACACCAAAGCTCTTGATGTTATACTCTGCTCCAAGGCACTGTTTGCCTAAATAATATGTCATTTGCTTTGACAAATCTGTGCTTCATAGGATGTAATTCTCTGACAAGGTAAAGGCTTTAAAGATTTAATCTACAGAAGCTGCTTTTTATTATTCTTGACAACAAGAAAAAGTCAACAGCTAATATTAAATGCCTATCTAATACTGCTGGCACTGCATATTAAACTTATTAACAGTACATGGCAATCTCTTCAGGTAAGCATTTAAATTTGAAACAGGTTTCTTTTTCCCAGCTCCATCCCATACCACAAAGGTTTTATACTCTTTGCTGTAAGGAACTTCCCAAGGATATGTGCTGTTGCTTTCCCTCCAGGAGTCATGCAGGATGTCTTCACTATATTTTTTTCATCTCCTTTCCATAATGCAAGGAAAGAAAACAGACTTTTAATATGAGGATTGGAGTAGGAGTCACAGAATATTAAATAAAATATACAATAAATAAAATTGAAGCTTGGGTTTTAAACTTCTGCCTGAAATTCCAGATGTACTATGTACAGCACGTACCAGTTTTGCCTAAACCCCAGAAATGTGATTTAACTGGAATTTAACTATGGTGAGGAGGGACACATCAAAAATGTTGGGATGAAACCCCTGAAATCTTATTTGAGATTTCTGGCCTACAACTTTGTTTTACTTTAAATCAGGACAAATATTTTTCAGCTTTTGATCAATAATAATGGATATTGGTCTGGGAAATCCATATAAAAAATATAATGAAACACAATAGAAAGAATGATTTGTGCATGTCTTAATATCCTTCATCACAGCTAACAGATATAATGAGTAATAGTAACTAGTTGTCCACAAACAAAACTGTAAAACTAACCCCTCACCTGTGTATCACTCTGCATCCAGACTATAAAGAAAAAGGCTTATCATAGTGACATTCTCATTGTTTATTCTGTATCTGCTACCTGCAAGATGTGCAGGGAGAGTAGATACCCAGTGTTAAACCTAAAAATTTACATTTACCAGTGCTGGGAGACTTTGTCAGAGTGCTGAGACCTTTGTGGGAAGCTACAGAATCCTCAATTTGTGCTTGATGGCCTGGATAAGACATCAATTTTTTACATTTTTTTACTAGCTTTGAGTAATAAACCAGCAAAATGTGTAAACAAATGTGGCAATTGCCTCAATATGAAACACTGTGCTGTGTCAAGCCAGTAAACAACTGGCATAAGATTTTGAAACTCTGTATCTTCTCCCTGTTTTCTTTTTTTAAAAAAAAATTAATAATAGAACAAAAAAAAAATCTTTAAAAAATCTTTAATAAGATTTCTGTGATTCTTTCACTTTACATTACAAATAAAGTGTAGATTCTATGGAAAAGAGTTACATAAATGCACAAAGCTGAGAAGGACACCATGTACACTTGAAGTGCTTGGTGAAAGCTAAGGAAACACATCAAAACACACTGGATTCTAGAGTCATTTGAGGAGCAGGGCCCTTTCTCTCCCATTCATAATTACTTATGGTTCAGTGGAATCAATATAGAATAAGCATGTAGATGTAAACTACATTCAGTATTCCTCTGTGTTAGGAGGTTTTTTTACTTTTATTTGAACTGGAAAAACTTATTTCATGAGGACAGGAGTAGCATAAACAGGGGTGTGGGAGAAGGTGGAGTGGGAGCCCTGCAGGTATTGTCCCAGAGCTATATATAATTACAAGACATTTGAAGTACATGTGTGCAAAAGCAGTGCAACTTAACAGTGAAAAATCTCTGTATTGTGTATGGAGTTGTGTCTAAATAACACCGGTGTATACCTGTTTCTAGATCAGTTGTAGCTTTTCTCCTTATCTGAATCTCACGCATGGATGCAAACTGCATATATAAATATAAATGTAAATGTAAATATATAAATAAAAGTATACATATAGATACGTTAGGTTTGCTTTATAGATGCTGTATAATACTTATCTGCTTACTTATATTACTTACATATACTCTGACAACATCAAACAAAAAAGGCTAGGGCCAGCTGTTTGCCATGGAAAATTTGCACACCTAATAGGCCTAATAAATAAACTGAAACAGGAAATTAAAGCTTAGCATAGGTGATTGTTTTTAAAGGGGAAGAAGTGACTGTTTTACTAGGTTTAACTTCTGAGGTTGTTTATTTGAGAGGAAGATAAAAACCAAACCAAACCAAAACAAAAACAAACTACCTTGAAATTATTTGATCTGTGAAGTATGGAAGATTGTGACCCAAAAGCTGTTTAATAGTTTAGGAAGGAAATTAAGAGCTGGGGAAAAAAAATGCATTTTCAGTGCATGTATGGTGTAGATGCATCCATGTGGTCTATCATACAAAGAGCCTGACAGTTTTCTGGTAAGATGGGTCATTGCACCCACAGAGCCTGGATTTTTGTCTGTGGCCCTGCTGGCAGCATCTAAACTCTACTTACTGGGATGTCTATCATTTTTCTGTGACCTGTATCAGGCTTTAATAGACCTTAGTCTCTCATTTATATGGGAAAGGATATTCATCTACTGTCAAACAGAGGATCAAATTTATTTCTGCTTTTACTCTACAAATATTAGTTGAACCTGAAGATTGATAAAGCTTGTTTAAGAAGTCCTGATGATTTTCGTCACTAGCCATGTGATAAAAGTTGTCCACAGACAATGTTTACCTTTAAAATTTTTTATTCATGATCTAGTCTGTTTTATAATTAACCTAAATCTATTTAATTTGAAAAAAAAAATCCTTTGCTGTATGCATTGGGTTTATTTTTCATGTAAAAAATCTATCAGACTTAGAAAATTTGAAATATTTTTTCCTCCTCTTGCCAAGCTGTGTTCTGTAGTACGTGTTCTATTTTCCTGGTACATATGTGTTATAAGGTGCTATAGGCCAGTGTGCTGTAACTTATTGCTGCTGTAGAGGATCATCCAAAAACAAGCCTCAGCACTTCATTTTGCTAAAAGCTTTACATATGCGTGGTGGAAGATAATAAAGCTCTCTAAAATCTAAATGTTGAAATGCAGGTATATAGAAGCAGTGATTATCCTTCTCTTATATATGGGTTTAAGTTTCACTATGGACTCTTTTTTCGTTTACTGGTGTTCTGGTTTTGCCTGGGGTAGAGTTAATTATCTTCATAGCAGCTAGTATGGGGATCTGCTTTGGATCTGTGCTGAAAACAGTGTTGGCAACACAGAGATGTTTTTATTACTGCTGAGCAGCGCTTACACAGAGTCAAGGTGCTCATCACACCACACAACCAGTGAGGAAGCTGGGGGTGCACAAGAAGTTGGGAGGGGACAGCTGGGACAGCTGACTCTGGCTGACCAAAGAATATTCCATACTATATGATGTCAGGTTCAGCCATATCAGCTGGAGGAAGAAGGAAGGGGTAACATTTGGAGTGATGCTGTCTGTCTTCCCAAGCAATCAATATATGTGATGGAGCCCTGTTTTCCTGGGGATGACTGAACACCTGCCTGCCAATGGGAAGTGCTGAATGAATTCCTTGTTTTACTTTGCTTGAATGTGTGGCTTTTGCTTTACCTATTAACTGTCTTTATCTCAACCCCTGATTTTTTTCACTTTTACCCTTCCAATTCACTCCCCCATCCTATCAGGAGGGAGTGAGTGAGAAGCTGTGTGGGACATAGTTGCCAGCTGGGATTAAACCATGACAAGTTGTGAGATGAGTAATTTGCTTTTCCATCCCTCCTTCCTCAAGAACATGCAAAGAGTTTGACAGAACTAGAATTCTGATCCAGTTTATATAGCGTGTTGTCCTTGTGATATACAGCCTAAACATAGGATGCAGAAGAGCGTTCACATACCTTCACATCCTTCTTAAATTGTGTGGCCTAGAACAGCACCCAGCACTCAAGGTGAGGCTGCACCATGGTTAAGTACAGCAGGATAATCACCTCTTCTGACCGGGTGGTTGTGCTGTGTTTGATGCAGCCCAGGATGCAGTTTGCCCTCTTGGCTGCCAGGCTGCTGCCTCACACTGAGCCGGCTGCCAAGCAGCGTCACCAGGTCCCTTTCTGCAGGGCTTCTCTCCAGCTACTCCTCTTCCAGTTTACACTTGTGTCTGGTGTTACTCCATCCCAGGTGTAGAATCCAGCATTAAGACTCATTAAATTTCATCCTGTTAATCATAACCCAATGGTCCAATCTATCTAGGTCCCTCTACAAGGCCCATTGTTCCTCAAGTCAACATCATGTCCCAGTTTTGTATCATCAGCAAACTTGCTAACAGCACATTCACCTCCTGCATCCAGACCATTCATAAATATACTGAACAGTATTGACCATAGAACTGAGCTCTGAACACACCACTGGTGGCTGGCCACCAGCCAGATGTAGCCCCATTCACTACAACATTTTGGAGCTTTGCCTTTCCATTTGTTCTTTACCCAGCACACAGTGAAACCCACTCATCCCTCAGTTGGACAATTTGTGCAGAAGGATGTTGTGAGGGACAGTACCAAAAGCCTTACTAAAATCCAGAACTACATCCACTACCTGCCCCTCATTCACCAGCTGGGTGACATTATTGTAGAAGAATATAAAATCAGTTAGGCAGGACTTTCCCCTTGTGAATCCATGATGACTTTGACTGATGATTGCATTGTTCTTTAAATGCTGGTGTGATCTTCATAATTTGTCTGGATGTTGAGTTTAGACTAACAGGTCTGTAGTTTCCTGGGTCTTCCCTCATGCCCTTCTTGTAGATTGGAATAATGTTCACTAACATTATTGAAATAATGTAATAAATGTGATAAATATAACAAATCTAATATAATCTAATCTGATATGATATATGACATGACATGACATGACATGACATGACAGAATATCACGTAATCAATATTATTAATATATCTGTAATATTGGAATAATTGGATTGGAATAATGTTCCAGTCAGCAGGGACCTCTCCAGACTCCCAGGACCTTTGATAGATGATCAAGAGGGGTCCTGCTGTAACATCCACTAGCTCCTTTTGAACTCTGGAATGATTCCACCAGGCCCTGTTGATTTGTGACCTTTCAGCCAACACAACTGGCAATTTCAGTGTCAACAAATGGAAAATCACTGTTCCTTCAGTCTTGGTCCTTCAACTCGGTATTATTAAGGATTGAGGCAAATAAACATTGAATGCTGCCATTTTTTGTTCATCTCTATTTGTCAGGTGACCATCTTCAACAAATGTTAGTCCAGTGTTTTTCTTGGATCTCCTCTTTCTATTAACATACTTTAAAAAGACTTTCTTGTTTGATACAACTCTGGCCAGTTTCAAGTCTAGTTTAGCTTTAGTCCTACATGTCTTCTCCTAGCATATGCAAACCATGGTTTGCTCTGTAGTCTTCTTGCAAAGCCTGACCTTGCTTCCAGAGATTGTCCAATTTCTTTTCCCTCTTCGTGAGGAGTTCCCTGTTCAGCCAAACTGGTCATGACTTTCGACATAGTGGAATTGCCAGCTCCTGTGCTTCTAAAAGGTGATTCTTAAAAACTGACCAGTACTCATGGACTCCTAAGCCCTCAAAGGCAGATTCCCAGTGGACACAGCTAGGTAGCTCCCTGAATAGCTTAAACATTTCTCCCTTGAAATTCAGGGTAGCAACTCTGTTGTTTTTTCTCATTACACCAGAAATTTTAAAATCAATTGTTTCAGGATCACTGTGGTCAAAACAGCCACCTATCACCACAGGCCCCATAAATCTTTCTCTACACAGATGACTGTCTAGGAGGGCATCTTTCCTAGTTGGCTCACTGAGTGCTTGTGACAAGAAGTTATCTCCCACAAACTTCAAGAATTTCCCAGACAAGCTTGTTACAGTAGTATGGTATTCCCAGATGCTGTCTGGGAAGTTGAAGTCTCCCATAAGGACAAGGATTACCAATTCAGAGATTTCTCCTAATTGCCTGTAGAATAACTCTACTGTGCTTACATCCTGGCTGGCCGAACAGTAGTTGACACACATTACATCACCTCCTTTGTTTTCCATTCACTTAATCCTCACTCAGAGGCTCTCAGCCACATCATTGCTAACTGTAGGGGCTGTACAGTCAAACCTCTCCCTTACATACAGTGAACTCCTCCACCTCACCTGCTCTGCCTGTCCCTCCTTGAACAGCCTGTAGCTGTCCATCTCCGCACTCCAGTCATGGGACTCATTCCAAGTCTCACTAATGCCAATGATATCATAGCTCTGGGAACTGACAAATTAGTGATCTGGCAGAGAACTTGATGTGTGAATTTTGCAAAAAGAAATTAAATGCATCATAAGGATGACTGCAACGTTTCCATATAAGCAGTAGTTAAATGTAACACCCAAGGCAGTTCCTCTGAACTAAGGTTCTGTACAGGTGCATAAGCCTTGCTCCACAGACTATACAGCCTACAGGAGGATGGAATTATTTTGTTAATTGTGAGAGTAAATTCCAGTAATTATTTATATTTTAACAGAGGACTGAGATACAAGCCCTGTTGGAAGTCAGGGGTTTTACAACTAGTTTTGGATCCACATCCTGAAATTTAATAAGCCCCTATTGATACCTACAATTTTTGAATCAGGCCCTATAGTTGGAATTTCTTGTGTTTGTGTGACAATCACAATACTTTGCAGCATAATGCAAGTCTGAGAAATAGCTAAAGCATTTTATTAAAGTATTCCTCCAAACCTTGGAAACTATGAAACTTTGTCAGGCAATAAAAAAATATAACAAAAAATATGTTTAATTTCCCTCTTCTTTAAGAGAATAGCCATGGGACTTTTAAACCTAAATTGTTACTAAATTCCCAGCTGGTGCAGACTACATTGCCATGTGAATTGGCATACACATTTTTTGAGCACATCTGAGTCATGGATGAGAGATGGCTTGATAAATTCAGTCTTGTATAGACTGAGTTGTTAGAAGTCATCTTGGAAAAACTGGATGGCACAAATAATGAATATCCCTTGTTTAGGAACACATTTCAGTGGATGTGTGAAGCAGGGATATAAACATATTTCTACAATGAGTAGGAATAATTCTCTGTATTTACTTCTCACCTGGAGATTGCAACCATATCTCCACCTTCTGTATTTTGCAGTTGAGGTGCACAGGAGTGATCTCATGCCTTGATATTTTTGTACATTCTGTGCTGATCCATCTCAAATCTCATATATCTTTTATCTCTTTACTCATAGGCAAACTTGTGATGGTACTGAAAATGACTGCCCATTAACACACCTCATAAGTTACTCCTGAGCTATTACCTTTAATCTGCCTTTGTTGAAGAATACCGTTTTCTTTTTAAAACCTTGTCTGGTTCATGGATATGTGTCACAAGCATTCAGACAAATGATGGCTCCTCTTTGTGTGAAGTTTTTAAGAAAACTAACATCTGAATTAAAATATTGTGGAAAGTCCAGCAGCAACAGTAGTAAAATATTACTTTTCCATGTAATATATAGGAGCTAAAATACCTAAGTATGGGAAAACTGATCCATTGGTCATTGAATAATCCTGATTCTTCATTGTGATTTTGATTCCTCAAATTGGAGGGTAAAATGTGCATTATAAAGAAAGATGCATTACTGGTGCTTTGTGCTACAGCTGAATGTGATGTGTAATAGAATTTCAGTTCGGGGAGCTGAGGTTAAGGGAGTTTATTTGATTGCTTGCTTCCAAATAGTCCTAAAATAAACTGTGACTCTATATGCTTGTTCTAAATAATGACTATAGAGTGAAATCAAAGTTATTTCCAAAATAAAGCTTTTAGGATTGCTTTTAATAATCAAATTATTTATGAAGCTTTAATATAATTTTACAGTATTATTTTGGATAACCCTATCCCATTAACTCTCATAGGGAATGACAACGTTTTGCTCAATAAAAATAGGCACATTTACTTTTGATTTTCAAATGAGCTGAAACGGAGGAAAGAATAGATGTTGCTACATAAATGAGTAGTACATGTTTAAAGAAACTCAGCTGTTCCTGGGAGAAATCTACAGCAGATATGGTCAGCATCAGGCTATTAATTTTGCTGCATACATTATTTATTTTTTATGTATTCATCTGGAGCTAGACTTTCATAGCTTTTCTTCAGCTGTATAAAATGGCAAATCTGTTGCTTTTTTCAACCACATATACTACAGAAGGAAGAAGTAAGTTGCCTCCTATTGTGTTCCTCTATGTGTAACAGAGGGGAATAAATGGGGAGAGAATAAGAAGCTTTACCTACACTATTTCCAGAGTCCCAGTGGATAGAATATTTGGCTAGGTATACAAATATGAGCAAGCTAAAATCCAAATGTGATAAAGAATCATCAAATAACAGTACTATATAGATGTTTTTTATTGTATCCTTTTAGTTTCTTGTTGGACAAATCAATATTCCTTTTATGCAACTGTTTTTGCAACTCTCTTTTCTCAGGAAAGAACGTGTACTCTCTGGAGACTCCCACCTAATGTAAAGTACAGCAGCTCGGTACAAACCAGGTAGTACAGCCTCCTGGCCTACATTAGTAGGAGCATTGTCAGCAGGTCAAGGGAGGTGATCGTTCCTTCTATTCAATACTGATAAGACACATCTGGGATAATGTGTCCATCTCTGCGATGCCTAGTACAAACATGGACTTATTGGTGAAGCAGTCCATGAAAGGACCACGAAGATGATGAAGAGACTAGAGCATATCTTCTATGAGGAGAAGATGAGCGACCTGGGACTATTCAGCCTGCAGAAAAGAAGACTCATGTGGGATTTTTTTACTCTGAAAGTGGTCAGACAGTGGGAAAAGTTCCCCAGAGATTGTGTAGTCTCCATCCTTGGAGAAATTAAAAGCCCAGCTGGACACAGTCCTGGCCACCTGCTTATGGCTGAGTAGGGATTTGAACTACATGACATTCAGAGGAGCCATTCCATGATTACGAAAGTCGGTTGGCATCACCCAAATATAAAAGTGAGAAGTGAGAGAGACTTTGCAGTACGTTATCTGAGTGTGGAGTGCAGTCAGACTACTTTCTGTTACAGAAAGTCTCAAAGATATGCAGAAGTTTACCATATACAAAGGAAAATGTAAAACAGTATAAAGAAAAGCTAAAAGCTCAGAGCACTTCATGGGGTAGAATATCCTCTGTTACAATCTCTGCACTACAGTGACTGTACCTCTCTAGGTATGGTAAGGGCAGGAGGAACATATAAAAGAGAAAACAAAAAAACCCCAACCAAACAAAAAACTAGGAAGGATAGACATTATGATTTTTTTTTTATTTTTTTTTTTTTTTTTTTCCTAAGCATGGTCTGTGGTAGTTAAGTATTCAAATAACACATATTGAACATTCCAGGACAGTGAATCTGCTTCAGATAGATTTTTTAAATTTTAATTCTGGTATTTTCATTGTAACATCAATGAGAGTCAAGTGAAATAGACACCTACTGTAAAAGTAACAAGTTTATAATGTGCTGTATAATTTTGAGAATGTCTAAGTGCCTGAATGAATGGAATTGAACTCTTCCTGAAAACTACAATGAAATCAGATCTTTACAAATCACTCAACATCTTCTTTTTTTTTTTTTTTTTTTCCTGTGAATTATTTCAGAGAAAGAAAGATTCATGCACACAAAAAATTTTTTTCAAGTTCTGGGGGAGGGAAATGTTGCACATTTAAGTAATTATGCAATTAATTTATTAACTTTGCAAAACTATTTCTTTCACATTGTTCTCACATTTGGCCTGAGTAAACTTAATGGGGTCCCTAATCAACTAGAAAACCTCCTGGGTGTGTATTCTTTGGTTTTCTGTCTCCCTGAATAATGCCCTTGTTGGTTCCTAAAATACCTGTTTCCTTTCTTGCAGACCTTGAATCATTTCTTTCTTTGCACTGGCTCAGTACAACTGGCATCATTGGAGCAGTGTACCAGTCAAGCCCCCAGAATGGAAATTGATGAGAAGCCTAGGCCAAAATTTGTTATTCAGTCTGTGCATACCTTTTTCATATGTAAAGTGAAAATGATACTCACTTTTCTCAACACATCTATGGCATTTTAAACTTACAAATCCTAATGGACAAGACTGCTTCTGCATGTGGTTTAGAATAGTTCTTAAAAAAATATGTCTCAGAGGCACATTTGAAATTGACATCCAGGATGCTTGTTTGTTATATACTGTTTGGAATTTGATTTGCACACCTTCTTATTTTTCTTACAGTTACATAGTGGTAAAATCAGATCAAAATTTCAAAAGCATATGATGTTCTCCATGAAAGTTTTTTAGGGTATTCAGCCAAGTGAAGATGAAGACTAGCACTTCTGAAAGCATTTCTAGATGCCTAAATTATGGTTTTCCCATATTTGTTGTAAGAACCAATTTTATTTTAAATATGGACTGCTGCTGAGACCCTGTTTTCACAAGTGACAATGGGAAGTAGGAATTAAGTGCGGTGTTAAAGGTATAAGTTATTGTGATCACCAAATACACAATGTGTTACACAGGGAAACTCATGTCTTTGAAGTCTGTAAAAGGTGAATATTGCTGGGCCAGATCTAAGGAGCACTCTTTGCCCCAAGACTGTGTTTAGGTGCTGAATCTATTCCAATACACTTTTGGAAACACCAACTATCAACAAACTAAATATATTTGCTTGCATTTGAATTGTATGGTTTCACATCCTTTAAACAGACCTTTTGGTGACCCTTCTGAGCCTGTCGATTTCAAGCTTCCTCCAGGAGTCATATGCACCATGCGTGATCTGTTGGGGCTTTAGTTGTGTAAGGTAGAAAAAAGAGTTGATGCTACAGTGGGGTACGAAGTAGGAGGGGAAAAAAGCCTTTCTTCTTAAATGGACAGAGTTGCCTACCCCAAGGATATTCTGAATAGGCAGAATAACCCAACTGTTGTTGAATGACAGTAGGAAGTTATTTCCAGCTACTGCAGGCAGCTGTAGTCTTGTAATGCATCTCCACATGCTTAGCAGTGTGTACTCTTAAGAGTTGTCTGAAGAGGTACCTAATGTTAGCAACTGCAAGGGCAGAAGGACTAATGAAGGAAATGACAGAAAGAGTACTTTGCATTTCATATGATGTGGTGATTGGTCCCTCAAAGCTGCTGAAACAGTTTGCATTTTTACAAACATGTTGCTACACCACCATGTCCCAGTATTCTCCAGGAATGTAGAATTTTTTTTGAAAAATATAGAAGCAATAGTATTTTACAGATATTCTCAAGTTTCTTGCATTTTTTGGTTTTGCGCCAGGTCTTTCAGTAGTTTATGGTGAAAATACGGGAACTAACTTTCATTTATGTTTCATTAGGGTAACTAGAATACACAGTCTAGTTTAAATTACTGTGATTACGGTGCTAAGCTTAGCATCTTTTTAAGTGTCATTAGGAGAGTGAAACTGTAGATACAGTGAATAACTGCTAATGTGTGTAGTTTTTAAGTCACAGGTGATTATTCAGCACTGAAATTATTACCTTATTTCAAGGTGAGTATCAAAAAAACAAAAGCAGGAAACTAGAATATCACCTTTTGTGTAGGCCCAGTGCTGTGTCCTTTGCATATCTGATTGGGAGGATATCAAGTAATTTAACTATGTAGATTCACTGAAGCTAAGAAGATTAACAAATCTATCAAACTCAGTCTCAAAAAATACTTGAGTCTACACAGATTGATTAGGGTCTGGTGGTATTTCTACAGGGTGTGATTAACTGTAGTTTATTTCTCTTAAGGAAAGATTATACTATATTTTCTATCATATTCTTTCTGATTATGCAGTGAAATGTATCTCAGGGACCCTCAGATTTCTGGTAGACTCATTTCTCTCACAGCTAGACATCAAGATTTATTAAGAGCTCAGTAGAGTGAAATGCTGTGTATTACAGTAATATATGTACACTTGGCAGAAATAGAAAACAGAACCAGAAGAAAAGATCTGGAACCATTCTAATGCTTTAGCTAACTCTGAAAATGTATCGCAGCCTAAGGTTACCTCTATCTGTGAGTGCCGTGTCACAGGGGCTGTGTGACTGACACAACACTCCACAAATGCCGTGAAATCAGTTTCAACATTTAACCTGGATGTGCAGTTGAATATTTTCGTCCTAAAGACTCCAGAGGAAAAACAAGAATGAGTGAACAAGTGGCTTTGATTTTTGAGCACAAGACAGCTTATTTTCTGAATAGCTGAATAGCATGTTACAGCTCTTGTGTGTTGTAGTATAGTTTATATGAACCCACATTTATTTGTTCCTCTGGAAAACATGTACCCACATTTGCCTAAGTGCAAAATAAGCTTTGAAGCTGCTTGGAAAAGCTGGGAAAAAAATCAGGTACTTTTAACAGTTACTAGTTTTCTTCTGGACTGAAAACCTGAATCTTACACGCTGACCTTCTTGCAGCCTATTGTTTCATTCAGTAAACACATCAACTTTTACCTGGTGTAGCAACATTGTTTTTAAACTAGCTTGCCCATAGCTATCTTCTGTGCCACACAGCCCTGATCAAACTGAATCAGAGAATTCAAATAAAACCGAATCTGCCGAATTTGTCCGAAGGCCACCTAGAAAACAGCACTTACACAAACTTCTTTATCAATGAAGACTGTCCTTTGAGCTGGAGTTTAGTTCATTTCTCACCTTACCTTCGCCACTGACTTAAAAAAAGAAAGTTAGAGTAGTTTATGTCAGCCAAAGAGACAGACATGATACTACTTTCTGTGCATCAGATATTTGTGTAGGAGATGGCTTGGCACCAGCAATTCAGTTTTCACTTTCAGCTGATAATTTCTAAAGATACTCACTTGGCCTTCAACTGAAGTTCAGAGGTTAAAAATATAAGTAACAAAACGGGTTCCCCCACTATGTTTCCTGAGTTTTAGTAAGCTTTTTCTTGATCAAAAGTATTTTTCAACAAGTCAAAATGAATCATATTTCTTAGAGTTCTAGCTTTAAAAAAAACACAAAATGATACACCTTAAGAAAAAAAAGCTGGGCTCACAATTTAGCTAGCCTCCAACATGACCTGTATGCCTATGCTCTGCGTCTGTACTAGCAAAATAAGTATGACATCCAGTCAATACATTAATGTCCAAGGGATGGAGTTTGGATGTCACTGTCCTGTGTTAATTTGGATACTTTTACTATTTCTGGAATGCCAGCTTGCTTCTTTAGAAATCCAGAAGTTTATTTAAGGATTTAGATGCTTTTAACAATATAATTAGTAGCAATATAAATTAGTGATAACAATTTCTTAAATTCTTTGCCTTCAATGACTACTTGCACATACCAGTCTTGCTTCTGCTGTCACTGGTCAAATAAATTAAACTTTGTATTTCACACACTTTTCAAAGACAACAGTGAGCTTCTGTAATGACAGTACTGTACACAGTACAGTGTAATTCCTTGAAAGGCTGTCTTTCAGGGATCATCTTGGGGTAAAGGTATCTCTGGAAAAAGAGCAAAGGCAGTTGATTAAGAAGTCAGATCATACAGTTCTGTATGTTGATGTATATTTCCATACTTGGAACAGCGAATTTAAGAGTTTAGATATTGACTTTGCATCCAGCTTTAGGGAAATAATTTCTTTTAACTTTAAGCCATGAGTCATGTGAAGATGGAAGACAATATATGTGAATGGATTTGCATTATGTTGTTTTTTCTCAGCTTTCCTTCCCAGGTTTTCTTTTCTATTTCCTCTCTGCATGCAAGTACAATAGAGTAATTAATCATATGATATTATGGGTTTGACAGCCTTAGCCTCTTGTATACACTTATATCATCTGCCAGAGCTTCTTTATGCCACATCCTTTGGCTTGCTATAGCTTGCCCAGTAATTCTTAGTGCCATCTACTATTCACTCCAGACAGCATCAAACAGCCACTCAGGAATGATTATCTATCTGAGAAATCAATAAACTGAAGCTCTATTACTAACACATATTATAAAGCATATGCCAAAATGACTGTCATGTTCTCTTGTGTAAGAGCTGTCTTAACACAGAAGAACTTGTCAGAAACCCATTAGAAATAAATCCTTCTGACACCATCATTCTGCTTTTTTAATACTGGGGTGTCAGCACCTCAATATTTCCCTGTGCTAATAGACTGGGGGGTAGGAGTGTGTGTGAATAAAGTTCACTGTCACCAGAAAGAGACTTTCAAAGCTTGAGTTTTGGTGTGACATAAAATGAAAACAACAGGCCAACTTTTTATCTCTTGCCCCAGGGTCACTATTACAGATTAGTGATTCAAACACATTGATTTGAGAGACATTTGGAAGCATGTCTGCTTAGTTGCAGTTGGGGACTCTTGAAAAAATTATTATCAGAATAAAATTGAAAATTACTGACAGAAGTCTCAGCAATTTAAATTAATCCTTATCCTAGGATGTTGTATGTTTTCTTACAAAACATGATAGTACAGGATCATATTGCATCTTGGGTAACAGAAGTGGTCTCCATCTGACTTTAGTGGCTATATATCCTGATTTGAAAAAAACAGCTCCTATGAATCTATACCTCCATCGTTCATTTCGTGGGATGATACAACTGAAGTGTTACGATTTCCTGGTCTGCTCTGAGTATTGCATGACTATCACAGCAGACAGCTGCAATCAAGGGTGTGGGATTTTTGAGCATATCACTTAACAAGCAATACAGGTTGCTCTTTAAAATAAGTAGTATGGGTAAAGAGGAATGGAAGGAAAGTAATTGCAACATGTTCAAGAATTCCTGTGGCTATATTTCACAGCAGATGCCTGTAGCTTTAAAGATTTGCACCACTCTTTTTCTACTTTTTACGTTGGTTTTCAAGACTGAGTGATGTCCTGTAATCCCTATGGAAGGAATCTTGTCAATCAGTAAGATCTGTTTATTTAGCTTACTCTCAGGCAGGGAATGATCAAGAAAATAAATATTATCATTCAGGTCCTTGGGTAGCAGAAGCTAATGCATTACTGTACAAAGCTGAATATATGCTCTCCATTCCTGTGGAAGACAGGTGGCTCCTTAGCCCTTCTGAGAAAGAGGTGGATATAGCATATCATGTGTAAGATAAAAACATGTACCATCCACATAGAACCATAGAATAGTTTGGGTTGGAAGGGCCCTTCAAAGGTCATATAGCCCATATGGAGATATTTTTTGCTAGGTAGATGTGTCTGCAGATATCTGCCTGCAAAACTTCACAATGTGAAGAGAGAAGACAAAGCTGGTTCCAACTTTACATGGGAGTCCCCAGTTTCAAATCACTACTCATTCCATAACTTTAGCCACAGTTCTGCCCTATCCCCACATTTGTTAAAATTATACATGAAGGTTTCAAGGACTTGAGCAATTTATAAGGAGTTTATATGAAGATCTGAGGGAACCTGAGCTTTCAAACACTGCTGGGGATTTAGGGGCTTCAGTAGGTTTTGAATGAAATACAGAAAGTAATTTGTTCTTAGTGGTAGAATATTGTGCAGAATTAACTGTTTTTAAAATTCTGCAGTTAGAAAAAAGGACAGTTTCAGCTGTTACTTGCTATGAAATTCAAGAGATGCTGAACCCCCAACTCACTGAGATACGATACAATTGAAACAAAGAAGAAAATGATACACCAATATCTATCTGTAGAAAACATCAACATTTACACAGTAATTAAGAACCATAGATCCCAGTGAAATAACAACTTCAATAATAACTCAAATTCAGAAAAAAATGTTATGATAGCTCATTCAGTGAAATGTGGACTTTCACAGAGTTTAGCCCCAAAAATTCTTGCCCTATTGCCAACTAGCTGTCTGTTGAAGTATACATGAGCAACACTTTCCTATTGGGGTGCTGTGGATTCTCTTCAGTTTCCGAAGCTGACATGTTAGACATGGTCTATTGGTTTGGAAGTTAGACACATGTAATTTTTCAACCCCTGTCACAGAAAGCCCTGTAATATTGTACAAAGGCAGGACAAATTTCCCTCATGCTAAAACGAGAAGCATGAGTAGGGGTGAAGATGTTAATGATATACAAGCTTATTTTTGCATTCATATCTATCTTGCTCTTACACATGTGGTTTCCCTAAACAGCAATAAATAATGCATTCTGTGATACCATGACAGAGCTGATGTTAACCTTGGCTGGTTACCTGTTCCTAGCTTATAAATCCTGGTGTAAACTAAACTTCTAATTTATGTATTTGAGATTAATTTTGGGACGATAGGATTTATTTCAAAAGTAAGTTAACATTAGTTAGTATTTGTGACTTTGTATAGATTTTATGTAGCTTTAAGTCTGGGGAATTTTGGCCATCTCTGCTTGATGGAATGTTTACAGAGAAAAAAGACCTTTTTATTTCTCTCTCTCTCTCTTTTTTTTTTTTTTTTTCCCTTCCCTGGTGTGTTGTTTGTTTGTTTGTTTGTTTTAATTGCTGCATCTTATTAATATTGTTGGTACAAAAAGACTTAATGTCATGACTGAAATATCAGATTAAAACCTATGAGCTACTTTTACCCCCGCTGGTTAGCACTGAGTAATGAAAAATTGTAGAAGCCTGACTAGTTCAGAACCTGCTCAAGGTTATTATTTACATCAGCTGTTCATTTTTTTTTTTTTTTTCTCCTCCTTTTTTTACAAAGCAGAACATGTTGAAGAAGGAAAGGAATTCTGTTTCTGGCTATGAGGATTTCCCGACAGCACAGCTGAACACCCCAGGGCATAGCTAGGAAATGTGTAAGAAGAGCTGATCTGACAGATTCTAGGTGTAAGAAAGATGTAGCCTCAGATTTACAAACTTAAAGAATATGTGAGGAATCATGTCAGGTGTTACATAACAGTATTTTCCATCAAGAAATAGATTTTATTCTTATTCTGAGAGACATATCTCACTTTGTACAGAACTCCTTTAGGTATGAATGAGACTGTTCAAAGAAAAACATTGTTTAGTTGAAGTAAGAAAGCACATTTTTTTTATACACAACCTGGAACCTTGAGAAAATCTGAATTTGTTTGTTCCCTTGTTAATTCTGTTACTTAAAAAATGTAGAATTATCATAAGTCTTCTGAACCCTAGAGTTTTACTACAGAGAATAAAGGAGGGATCTACACATTGCTTAGGAATATTAACCCTGCTATATTCTCAGGAGAAAGGTGTTGCTGGTAACATTTAAGCTGATGTCTCCAAAGGAAATATCAAATTGTGCAGAAGTTAAAGGTTCTTGAAATGGAGCAAAGAAAAAAAAAAAAAAAAAAAGAAAGAATATTAGCATCCTCACAGAAGAACACAGTAGAAAAAAAATATGGACATGATGAGTGAGAGGCAAGCTGTAGCTGGACAGTAATGGGTAGGATGACAAATAAGCTGGATTTAGAAATGTGCAAGCATATGTGTGTGTATGTGTGAACATGCCTTTGATGACATTAATGGTTTGTTTGTTTGTCTGAAGCGTAAATTAACTGCCACAGTTTTGGAGAAAGAGAACAAGAAGTAGTCCTTTAGTCTAGTTGATAATCAGTTTGTGCAGTTTGTCATCATGTCTTCAACATGAAACTGACATTTTGCAGTGTGTCACAGTTTGTAGGGGAAGGTAATAAGTTTTGTTAGCCCACCTGATAGAGCTGGAAAATAAACAAGACTTCAGGCACACAAGTCTGTTAATCCTTCCATCACCTGTATGTCTACAACATCTTATTTTGTTTAATTCTAGAAAACCAGCAAAAGTGATGTACCAAGTATTCTTTAAAACAAAACGTCGACAACATGCATATTTGCATTTGAAACAAACTATTGAGAGTCAGCATGCAGTTTATTATTAAAATATATAAAACAATTGTATTGAAAGCAAGGTATTTAAAAAAAAAACCTCATATAAAACTGCTACACAAATGATGATAACTCTAGAAGGTGGTTATCTGTACAGCTTTCTGGTCAATTTTGTCAACATTTCTTCTCCTGATATAATTAATATGAGTTTTATAAATGTTATTAAAACACTTTTTTCATTATGAATGAGTCAGAAAAAGTGATTGATATACACATGCATATACATATATATGGATCTTAATGACTGTCAAAGGCTCCACATTAGATGATAAAACCCAGCTTTATACTAGCTGAGGAGTCTATGTGAAAAGTTTTTGTACAGACCCATGTGATGCAATAAGGGCATCTCTGCTTCTGTGATGCTGACTGAACAAAAGAAAAACCTTCATAGGATCTCCCATGCACACAAGCTCCCACTTACATCGTCAAGCTTGTCAGCAGTTGTATGACTTTTGTCTTATACCATAAAATCTCAGATGTTATTGAAAACATGCAATGGATTGTTGAATGTATTGAAGAGATGGAAATACTAAAGTACTTGGATAGTGACTTATGCAAGGTCAACACAAGCACTTAAAAAAATCCCACCAGTAATTGTAACCTGTTTTATTTTCAAATAGAAAAGATGAGTATCATATTATATAATTTTAATCCTGACAATTAGTCATGTAACATACATGATTAATATAGGACAATAAAGCTGGTTTTACCTACATGTTATTTTAAATCTGCTTCCCTTCTTTTCTTAAGACTTTCTATTTTGTTATTTTTTAATTAAAATATTACTGCCTCAAGCCCACTCCCCGAAAATTGTTGATCTGAAAAATAAACCATTCATATGCCAATTGATTTGATTTATTCAAAGTGACTGAATTAAAAGGGCAGATGAGCTATCTGAGAACTAAAGAGTGATTTGGGATAATTGTGTTGAAAACTGACAGATTCTTTTCTCTTACAAATTGATGTATTGTCATCAAAGTCCAACCGGCTCCTAGCTTTTAGAGTAACATCCTTCACAGATGTATATTGGTGCAGCCCCAATGATGCTAAGGCTAAACTGGCTCTGAATTGCCTTAGGATCTGCAGCAACGAAGGTTGTTACCGAAGTAAACTATGTTTCAAAGCCTGAAAATTGACATGAAGTAGCCTTTAATATAGAGCGCATTTAAGAAAGCAATGAGAACCTCAGTGTCTACACACGCTAACATGGAAATCTGGAAGAAAAATCAGACCTTTAAAACTATGACAATTCTGAACTAAGTCTGCCTGAAGAACTCGATTATGGCTTCCTTGGCACATGCATGGGATGCATACAAAAGTGCTTTGTTATCCCCACCCACTTGCACACTGCTGCAGAACAAATGGTATTGAGAAACCCTGGGTTGCTATGATGCATTTTGTTCTTTTCCTCATCAGTCAGTGTGTGGTCCAAGTGTTGTTTTCCATGCATTGTTCACATGCTCCCCTGACAACAGATTTATTCATCTCCTCGAACCTGAATACTTCAGTGAAAAGCAGTTTATTTGTCTTCACAGTACTCTTGGGAGGTGAGGTGGTGTTACAGCCATTTCAGGATCTATGTCAGAGACCATAGAGCTTTCTTCCCCCCCGACCCGTTTCATAATGCTTTCACACTGTTTAGCACCATTATCTCTAATTAACTTCAGTTCAAAGGTCAGTGATTGACACGACCTCAAAATGGGATCCTGCTATTTCATACTGTGCATTAGAAAAATGTGAAGGCAGATGCAATGGTTGTTGTGAACCATTGGTTGAAATAATTTGGTCAGCATCACTGCAGAAATCTGGAGGGGAGGGAGAGGTAAAGTCAGTTCTGTGCATCAGCATCCTACTGTCTTCACAATGAAAGAGATTGTGTTCCCCTTCACTGGCTGGTAACTATGGTGCTGCTTTCCAAAAAAGAAAAATACTCTGTAAAAGTTTAACTGTATGCAGATGAGAATTTAATACTTTAGACAAGAAAGATTAAATGACTGTTGTGGGTGCTGCTGACAGTTTTGTTACAGGAAATACTGAGAATGGGTATTGGACAAAAGACCAGCAGTTTTTCATACTCTGGTTTTGGTTGCGGCTACCTTTCATATTATGAGAAGTAGCTGTGTGGCTTTCTTTTGAAACAGCGGTTGGTCAAGTATGTGGTGTCCATTGCTTTGCCGGGTCCCCAGAAGCAGTGTGAGATTCCCTCTTTGCACATGCGTGTACAGGCTGTCACAGGAGATGCTTACCAAAGGGTGTGACCAAAATAGTTCTGGTCCATAAGTTGGCCAGGTTCTGGGCTCCAGGTCAGGCAGGACTTCCTTTCAGAAAGTTGCCTTTAATATTTGATTGAGACCTCCCACTGCTGTTGGATCACATTCTCCTCCCAGGCATAGACAGACACCTCTGTTTCAATTAAATCAGCCGCAATGTATCAGGAAAAGTAGGGGGGGGGGGGGAAATATGTAGTCCAGCACCTATAAACTACATATTATGTTACAACAGAGGTTTTTCAATAAGCAAATATAGAGGGAGAAGGAGTGAGAACTATTGTAGCAGATAATATTACTCTAATTAAATTTAATTAATATACTCTTGCACTGCAGCATTTAAAATTCAGACTAATTTAATAAATACATTAGTCATGCTGGTTAAATGGAAATGAATAGATAATTCAATATGCCCTTCAGTTTCAAGAAAAGTATTAAATCTTTTACCAAATTATACACCTAAGGTAGAGGAGACTGGGAAAAAATATGACATCTGTCAACAATTTCTGTCCTCTCAAAAGTCCTCATGGTTAATAACTGCTTTTCTAGAGTGGTGTTACTCAACTTTTTATTACTGAAGGACCACTTCATCTTAAAAATATCCACAGATCTTCTCCCCAGTATCATTTGGTAGCTGAAATGGAAGGTAACTAATAAATTATTTAACATTTAGTTATTATAAAATTCTGTTTTGTAAAAAAAATGTAATGGGCTGTTATGATTAAGAATAATGTAGTTAAGCCTTCTGATGATTAAAAAAAAGAGTAACAATTTATCCACCTTCAGAAACAGTTATATATTATCAACTTTCGATATGTACATATGTTTTCTTCTTTTTACTTTTCTTCCCAGTTCATTCATGAGCTTTATGGGAGGAGAATTAATTCACGCATGAGGCCCTTTGGGTGATCACCAAAAGACTGAAGAGTTGTTTTAGAGAGCTGATCTCTAGTCATTAAAATTGTACTTGGGTATGAATCTAAATATTGCCTTTTAGGTGGATTATTGATGTAATAGATTCACTGGAAATAATGTGCACTAATGTGTGTTAATCCTGCGTTCAAAACCAGCCTTGATATTTAGGTCCAGTTCCTCAGTCAATAATAGTGACTAAATCCTATTTTTTTAGTAGTACTTATGAAGTAGATCTGGTCCATTAGATAAAATTCTGTTGAAAGCTGGAAACTGTGCCTATTCTATGTGCAATGCATGTTCTGTTTTGCACGTTTCATTCCTGACCTTTGCACTTTACAAAGCAGTGGACATTTTGGCTGACTGTGCTTGTGCATTTAAGTTTCTTTCCAGGGAAATCAGGGCACATGCACAAGGGTTTGATCTAGCTGTGCAACCAACATGTGGCCATGGTATCGATATTGGAAATAGATGTTTAGGGCACACCAAACCTGTATTGCAGTGTAGATGCACCGACTGGAGCCCTGATCACTAAAGTTATGATTTTCAAAATGTCACCTCTGACATAAGAAATTTGAATTTAACCCATACTGCATTTCATGGACTCATAGACTGAGGAACATGTTTATGTCCCCTGAAAAGTGAGTGCACAGCTCATCAGGCAATCTTAACAGAGAAAGAGGAACAAACGGAACACAGGATTTATTCTTCTCTTGGTTAATTCATGCCTGACAATGAAATGGATAATAGGAAATCTCACTTTTATACTTTATTAGATGTCTTCTGGATTCCAGAATAGCTCATAACTTAAGCTGAGCTAAGCAATTGCAAAGTTATAGAGCCCTTTAAAGAATCAAAAATCTTCTCAAATGTGCCCTCTTGATCATTGCCAGGTATTGTCAGTACACTGTGGATGGCCTGAGGTATCTGATCGTGGTGTGACATGCCACAGCAGAAATTCTAATAGGAAAGCAAGCAGCAGAGCTCTGTGAGATGAGGACTTGAAGAGTGCTTCCAGTTCCAGGGATCAGTCAGGAAAGGAGACCAAGAGCATTTTACTCGTGCTTAATGTTTGTACTGAATATATAAAGGATCTGGGTTTCTGCACCGTGTAGGATCAGAATTCCCACAGAGAACACAAAATGTTGTGGGTGAATAAATAATAGGAAAATATGAATAACAGGGAAAAAAAGTACGTGATTGTACCAGAAACAATTACTTGCCTGTGTTTTTATATAAACACATATTTATATATATATATATATACACATACATGTGTGATTACACATATGTATGTGTATATATATATACACACATTACAGACATACATGTTTTGTCTCAAATAGCACATTTTCTTTGAACTTTGTTCTGATGTCAAAGTTATATTTCAATATATATTTACCATTCTACTTTAAAAAGTAGATCACGATAATTTCTTTTAAAAGCATATTTTAGGATTAAGGAGATCCCACATATCATTCTTTATGAATGCATGACAATTTTTCTTTACTCCCCGTGTTTTGACAGTACCCATTAGAAAAGCCACACTTTTAAATTTAGCCTTCTAGATTATCTGGCTGTGGCTCAGGACTTTAGGATCAGTTTCATGAAGTTGGATGAATAACATTTGGCTTTCTCTATGGTTGAAAGTTGTCCTAATAGTTTGTAAAATCAGTCTAACTACATTATAATGGCCACCTAAGTGGCTTTATTTTATTGGATTATTTGTAGCAAACCTCCTTTTTCCAATAAAGTTTTCATTCTTAGGATCCTCAGTAATCAACAAACTAATATTTTTTAATTGCCTTTTCTAAATGTGTGTTTCCCCATGTATTCTCTCTTCTTGATACAGTCCAAATTTATAATACAACATATGAAATCCCAAAGTAAGGGTGTACAAATATGTCTATACTGATTCCATTATGGTAAGCAACTTTGCTGTTACACCTGTTTCCTCATCCTGCATTTCAGAGGATGACAAGTTACTACAGGTCAGTTTGAGACTAAGAGGTAATGCTGAGGTAATGATCTTTCAGAGGACCTGATCTTGTTCTCCAGCATCAGCTTAACTTTGTAACCACGATAAATTCAGGTTGATTTACCTTATTCTTTTAATGTTTGCTGGGATGTGCATCATGAAAATGAACATTGTGATAGTGGCATGAAGCACAAAGACTAGGACACACCCTGATACATGTCAGTAAGTCCAGTGCAAGGTCCCTGTGATGGTCAGGGTTGGAGCACAGGGTGCACAGGGGGAGGAGGTGGGCACTGGGCTGGTTCAGCCCGTGGAAGAAGAGGGGAAGGAGATAGCTCTCTGCTCTCTGCAACTGTCTGGTAAGAGGCTACGAAGAAGCAGACAGCCTATCCTCAGAGTTGCAGGGTGGCAGGACAAATGAATTCTCAGTAGATACAAAGGAAAAAAGAATTGTTTACCAGGAGGGTGGTCAAACTCTGGCTGCCCAGAGAAACACTTTTATCTCTGTCCCTGGAAACTTGACAGGACAAAACCATAAATAATCAATTAAATGGTCCTGACTGGAGTGGGGATTTGGACTAGATGAACTGCAGAGATCCCTTCCAATCTACGTGAATCTTTGTTTTATGATATATTCATTTTACTCTACCTTATCATTCAAGAGTTCTTATGAACAGTCACGGACATACTCCCATATTTGTAATTTCCAACTTGCATAATGTTTTTGTATGAAGATGTCTTTTATTAGTAATTCCAAGATGATATGTATTGCTCTTTTTTCAGTCCCTCCAGTGTTTTTTTTTCTTGTTCATGTGATTCTCCTATATTACTTTATGATTGTTATTACAACTGAATTATCTCATAAGCAGGCTTCATTTCCATGAAAAATCCAGACCTAGATTTCCAGAATCTGAATTTAGAGAAAAAGGTCTTTAATTGGAGAATTTGTGGATCTAGAACTGAGCTTTCTAAAAAGCAATGTAACTTGTTCAGGTTTCCTCCTTCAGAGTAGAGATGACTAGTAGGTCATGGCAGGCTTCAGTTCCATAAAAGGAGTAAAGACTTTGGTTTATCTCCATATATTTTATATCCAGGTGCTACATAAAGGTATAGTATTCTGTTGTTTAATGACTTGCTTTATACCTGTCTGGATAGAAAAGGAAAATTTTATTATCTCAGGATGACACATTGAAATGAATCAGAATAACCTTAATACATGGCTTGAAAGAAATGTACATCAGAGTTAGGAGTCAATTCTAAAAAATTCTTGTTGCCCTAAAAGCAAAAATACTTTTGGCTGTCAGAACTCTGTACAGACATAGTTTTATATACATGGGTTTTCATAATAAGTGTGTGTTTCAGAGTCCACTTCCACTAGGTTCAGATCGGGTTCCTGAGATTTATGATGGAATCATAATACTATTGCATTATGTTAACATCAGAGATACAGAGTAATTTATCATCTTGTGACTCTGGAGGAAAGGATGAAGAGGTGCAGTTAATGGAGTTTTGCTCTTTTATCTGATGGAAGCCTTGAATTCAGTTACCTGAGTCTAGTAGAGATATTATTGCCTATAGGTAAAACTGGCTCCTACTATAGATGAACTATAGTATACAGCATTGGTTAAGTCTTGCATGTCATCTGACTGGAGTTGATAAACATAAAGATATGCTTAAGCATCTTGAGGCAACTTCAGGTTTCTCAAAACCAAGCCAGAATTTAAACATTAAGCTAAAGGAAAACATTTATTTAATGCTTAACCATAGATAGTAATTGAAGTGTTTCAAAACAATTCAGTAACTCGGGAAACTAGTAGTATTGCCTCTACTGTTGGGAACTGCAAACAAGCCTTTCTTTTGAAGGAATATCTTTTGAGGGAAATAATTCAGTGATTATGAGCTCTAACAGCATCCTAGTGTCCTTTGTGTAGTCTGAATGCCCAGTTGGGATTGAAGACTCTGAGCAGGATGCAGGTTTGATACTACATGGTTAATTCCTGTTCAGGCACATCTGTCCATGTCAGACTACATAGAAACATTTCCAAAAATTGCCTCACTTCTGATAGGTTGTGCACATGACTGGCTGGGGTTAGGATCAATCTCCATATTGGTTGATAGATCTATTGATAACAAGTCTTACATGAGTTTTGTGTACGTGGTTATTTTTTTCCATTTATTTTCTGTGAAACATATAATTGTTTAAAATGTCCTCCTTCAAAACTGGAAGCCAGTAATTGTGGGGGAGCTGGTTTGTATGGTAATGAATATATCCAACTGAATAAAAATACTCAACGGTTAAAAAAGCAAAGTCAGAATAAACAAAACTGCTCAGCTTCTCTAAAGTTATTTTTTTCTAAACACATGGTAAGCAATTTTTTTTAATATTGAAGTTTAGTAATGATGATTAGATACGTTTGTCTGGTTCATGGTTTTGCAGGTAGATGTCCCTTCAGCTTAAGCCCTTGTTTTACTACTAGTCACAGATAAGTCTGTCCAGGAGCTGCACATTGCAAATTGTGCATTGCTTAGCTAGCACGAGCAGATTAATTAATTGTGCCTTTCTATTTTTCTTTACTGAGGCACAGGGTGGAGTGATTACAACCATACCTCCTGATCGCCTCAGACACAGACACTTATGCTAGTTACTCTTGCTTCTGCTACCAGGTGGCTCCCTTGCGGAGGGCCACGTAGAAAACCCAATTAGTAATGGATTTTACTCACCTTGAGTTTTATGGGGTGGTGACATATTGGATAAAGGATATATTCTGTTGTCAGTTTTCTTAGTCATCTGCTTCTCTCCTGGCAGCAATTTAAGATATGCAGATAACTTATTTTTCTTATTTTCTTTTTTCTCTCACTGAGGAATTTATATATTGTACGACACTGACAGACAAAAGAATTCATCTTCTCGGACACAGATTATGTAACCTTTTGTAGGCAAACTTGAGACTAAACTTCTTTTGCTTGTCTACTGCATTCAGCAAATTTTCATGTTAATATTTCTATTCTGATTGCACTTCAGAATATGAGGAAGAATGTGTGCAGTGAGGTATATTAATATGGATATTTTTTTGTGTGTAGGGAGAAAATTCAGTATTAAAAGCAATGGAATGTGAAAGGACTACATGTAAAATACATGATAGAGAAGGTGTCTCATTTTTAATCATTACGCCTAGGAGACCTTTACTTTTTAAGCAACACTTATAATGTTAAACAATGTAATTGGTATGCCAGTTAATAATTGCAATGAATTATGGTGTACTTCAATCCTGGTAAAAAAAAAGAAAAAAAGCAATACATTTGTTTCTTTCCATGGTATTTGAGGCAGTGGGAGTTGAAGTACATTGGGGTCAGCAGTTCTCAGGAGTGAAAACATCTTAGTGTTTTACTAAAACCCCGTTAAAAATATATATATTTTGTTTTCAGAGATAGATGTTCTATCAACTATTAATTAACTTTTTATTTATTGACTAAAACATTTCTCAAAGTTATGGGAACGAAATAGAACACAGAATCAAATTCTTCAGGGGCCTTTTGGATGCATTTCAGTTGTCTGACAGTTTAAGGCAAGCAGTGTTTTATGTAAAACGTTTGCCATTTGATAAACTCAGTAGTAAATAAAAAAAAAAAAAAAGGTCATTAAAACTCCCAAATACACTAGTATTTCTCTCTTTGTCCCATGAGGACAGGATTATGGTCTTTTGAGGGCTGGTATTTTAGACATCTTGGGATTTCTGATCAACCAGGTCCCAAGTCTTTATTAATGTACTCTTTGTGAAGTTGTTTGATACTTAAAAAAAAATCACAGACCATTTATGGTCAGGTAGCATTGGTGCACATGACTTCCCAAGGGATTGTCTCAGACTATGCTGGTTAGAACCACTAGTCCCTGACACCGTGGGACTATCTGCTGTATTTAAACCCCACTGTCCACCATATATTCGCTTTCCTAATCTCTGTGAAGTGAATTACAGAAGAAGCCACATGCAGAAATTGAATACTTGGTCCCTGAGAATTTGAGTGGCAGGGAAGCCAGAACAAAATAATTTGTTATTTTATGGGGAGAACATGTTAATCTTTTATATGGTTTTAGAGCTATTAGGTTTCCTTATCTTCTTTTACAGGAGCTTTTTGAAGCTCTCCAGGATGCAAAGCCCACAGGTGGATGAACTGTGTGTATTCACACAGGTTAGCATGTGCAGCTGTCTGGGAACCTCCTGCAGTGTGCGATCAGAGTTATGTGGGGAGGAAAAGCAGTGAAGCCCTCTGTGTCTTGCACAGCTGCTCCAGAGGAGAAAAGTAACTTAACATGAGTCACCTTTCATCAGCAGTTACAAATTTTAGTTGTTCTTAAGCTTTGATGCTGACTATGATGCCGGCTCCTCTTGCACCTTTCTGTAAAACTCTGTCCACTTCCATCTCTCCATTTGTATAACAAAATCAAAACTGCTTGATGGCTTTAGGCAGTAAGAAGACAAATTAGCTGATATTTTTGAAACATTTTCCAGAGTATTATGCTCGTATAAAATATATCTTTTGTGACTGCTAAGTATTCAGCACATGTCCTCATTGTTACAGCAACAGAATTATAGGTATTTGGTCAAAGGTAGCATGGGATAGAAAAAGTTTAGCAGGTGTGTGAAGGAGGAAATAGCATCCTATTAAATCGTGCAATAACAGAAGCGCTAGTACTCATCAGGTTTTTTTCCCTGTAAATTACATCATGCTGCTTACTGAAAGTAAATAGAGCTTCATGTCTCCAGTAAGCATATGTGTAGCTCTCACTAACAGAAGATATACCAGTGCACTGAGAGGAGTATTCACTAAAGAAACAGGGGATTGTTTTTGAATAGTTCCTGTTTTCTATTAAACAGAATAATTAATAAAGTACCTAGACTGACACAACAGCTCTCAACATCTGTTCTCTAACCTCTACAGAACAGTAAAACATGCATTACACTAAAGTCTTATCATCAACACCTGCAGTTCCCTACTTTTTATAATATAAAAACCCATCAACTAGAAAGTAATTAGAAATGCAAATAGAAATATGTGAGTGAAACTCTGTTGGTAAATAAGTAATACAGGACAAATCATCAATGAGACTGTGTTTAGGACAAATTTGGGACAAATTCTGGAGGGAGAGGGAGGGGAGAGACAGGAGAGGGAGAGAGAGTGGGAAAAGAGAATTTTAAAAATATGTCCCAAAATCTTCCCCCCCTTTCTCTCTCTTTTTTTTTTTTTTTTTTTCCCCCCAGTGTTAATGTTTCCTTTAAGCTACTCAATGATTCCTCTCCAAATTTCCAAAGTTAATTTTCTTCTTTATAATGATGCAAATCTATAACTAATTTTCTTCTTTATAGTGATGCAAATATATTTTTGTTTTAAAATATTATTTTTTAAATTACTACTCAAATTGGTATCTGAAAATCGATGAAATAAATCTGGAAGAAATTAATATGACTAGATGACCTGCTCAGCACGGTTGGTGAAACTCAAAGAGGAGTCTGAAAGATTAAGAAGTATTAGGGAGTGCAAAAGGGACACTGATGGGTGGAGTAGCACCTTAGCACCCTTGAAGCAAAAGGAGCAAATGGCGGCCCCAGAAGAGTCAGGCAATCCCTCATCCTCTTGCTACCAGGCAGAAGGAGGGGACCTGGGAGATGGGGGAGACTGGAAACAGGTCCCTGCTCAGGGAGGCAGGAAAATCCTCTCCTGACCTCCTTCACCTTCCGTGGTGCACCTTCACAACGGATATGGGGCCCTGGAACTTTTGAATGAGATAGAGAAGGATGAACAAAATGAGTCAAACAAGGAAGAAGGTGAAGGTCCACCAAGGCCGGGTCACTCTAGACCAGATATTAAAACCAGCTCTAAAAAAAACCCCAGAAGGGCCTTTGTATTGTGTGACTCCGTTCTGAGGGGTGTTGAAGACCCAATATACAGACTGGACCCACTTCATAGGGAAGTCTGCTGACTTTCTAGGGTCTGGGTAAAGGATCTCCCAGCAAAACTGCCCAGTCTAGTGAGACCTAAGGACTACAACCCTCTCTTGATTTTAAAGGTAGGTAGTGACAAAATTACCAGAAGTCCTAAATCAATGAAGAGAGATTTCACGGCCTTGAGGAAACTGGTTAAGGGGTTGAAGACACCCCTTCATCCCTTCAGTTGCAGGGACTGATGAAGAAGAATACAGGAGAACTCAACAGAAGAACTTGTGACTCTGAGACTGATGTTACTGGCAGGGCTTTGGGTTTTTCAGTCGCAGGTTAGTATACAGGATGCCAGATATAAGGCATCAAATGGGATGCACGTGTCCCAGAGGGGGGAAAGGATCTTAGGGCAGGAGTTAGCTGGGATCATTGAGAGAGCTTGAAACTAGATTTGAAGGGGGAAGGGGAAAAAAATGGAACTCCCAGATATAAGACCCAGGGTAGATTACCAGAGCTTGTGGGCTGTTGTGCCAGTGATGACACTCACCCTGCCATCTCAGTGGAGGCAAGAGATGAAGACATGCAGCACAACAAAGATACAAGGGATATTGATGTATCAGTATCTGTGTTAACACGTGTGAAAGGTCTAAATGCAAAAAGGTTCTGGGGACATCAGCCCATCTGAAGTGCATGTATACCAATGCACACAGCATGGGTAACAAACAGGAGGAGCTTGAATCCATGATGAAACAGGAAAGTTATGATGTGGTGGCTATTACACAAACATGGTGGGATGTCTCCCATGACTGGAGTGTGTCAGTTGATGGCTACAAGCTATTTAGAAGGAACAGACAAGGAACAAGAGGTGGTAGGGTGCTGCTGTATGATTGCTTTGGGCACAGCTGTACTGAAGACAGGGTGGAGGGACTTCAGTTAGAATCAGGGGGAAGGCCAACAGGGGAGATGTTGTAGTTGGAGTCTACTATAGGCCACCCAATCACAACAGAGAGGTGAATGAAATATTCTACAGGCACTTAGGAGAAGTCTCACAACCACTTGCCCTTGTTCTTATGGGAGACTTCCCAGACATCTGCTGGAAATACAACATAGCTGAGTGGGACAAGTCCTGGAGATTCCTGCAAGGTGTGGCAGATAATGTCCTGACACAGCTGGTGAGTGAACTGACCAGAGAAGGTTCCCTGCTGGATCTCCTCTTTGTGAACAGAGAAGGACTGGTGGATGATGTGGCAGCTGGAGGCCGACTAGGGCACAGCGATCATAAAATAATAGACTTCTCTATTCTTAGAGAGGTCAGGAGAGGGCTAAGCAGGACTGACATCCTGGACTTCAGAAGGGCTGACTGTGACTTGTTTAGGCAACTGCTTGACAGGATCCCTTGGGAGATGGTCCTGAAGGGTACAGGGGCCCAGGAAGGCTGGGCACTCTTTAAAAAGGAAATGTTAATGGCTCAGGAGCAGGCGGTCCCCAGGTGCTCTAAGAGAAGCCGGCAGCAGAGAAGACCACCCTGGCTGAACACGGAGTTTTTGCTGCAACTCGGAGAGAAAAGGAGAGTTTACAGCCTTTGGAAGAAGGGGCTATCCACTCACAGTGATTACAGAGAGGCTGTGAGGCTATGCAGGGTGGAAATCAGGAGGTCTAAAGCCCAGCTGGAAATTAATCTGGCTTCAGCAATCAAGGACAGTAAGAAATGTTTCTGTAAGTATGTCAGCAGCAGAAGAAAGTCCAGGGAGAGTCTCCATCCCCTGCTCGACACAGGAGGAAACGTCATAGCAAGTGATGAGAAAAAGGCTGAGGTGCTTAATGCCTTCTTTGCCTCAGTCTTTAACAAGACTAGTTGTACTGAGGGAATCAAGCCTCCTCAGCTAGAATACAAAGACTGGGAGAACGACCCCCCCACATTCCAGGAGGAGACAGTGACCTGCTGCATCACACAGACACACACAAGTCCATGGGACCGGACGGGATACACCCGAGGGTGCTGAAGGAGCTGGCTGGGGTGCTCGCCAGGCCGCTTCCCATCATTTACCAGCAGTCCTGGCTGAGCGGGGAGGTCCTGACAGATTGGGAATTGGCCAATGTGGCACCCATATATAAGAAGGGTCAGAAGGATGATCCGGGAAATTACAGGCCTGTCAGCTTGACTTCAGTGCCAGGGAAGCTGATGGAGCAGCTCATCCTGAGTAACAACACACAACACGTGCAGGACAAGCAGGTGATCAGGCCCAGTCAGCATGGGTTTATGAAAGGCAGGTCCTGCCTGACAAATCTGATCTTCTATGACAGAGCGACCTGATCATTGGATGAGGGAAAGGCTGTGGGTGTTGTTTACCTTGACTTCAGTAAGGCCTTTGACACCGTTTCCCACAGCACTCTCCTGGCAAAACTGGCTGCTTGAGGCTTGGATGGGCACAGGCTTTGCTGGGTAAAACACTGTCAGGATGGCCGGGCCCAGAGAGTTGTGGTGAACGGAGTTAAATCCAGTTGGTGGCCAGTCACAAGTGGTATCCCCCAGGGCTGGATTTTGGAGCCACTCCTGTTTAACATCTTTATTGATGATCTAGACAAGGGGATCGAGTGCACCCTCAGTCAGTTTGCAGGTGACACCCAGTTGGGTGGGAGTGTTGATCTGTCGAGGGCAGGGAGGCTCTGCAGAGAGACCTGGACAGGCTGGAGCCATGGGCTGAGCCCAGCTGGGGGAGTTTCACTAAGGGCAAATGCCGGGGGCTGCCCTTGGGCCACAACAACCCCCAGCAGCGCTACAGGCTTGGGGAGGAGTGGCTGGAGAGCTGCCAGTCAGAGAGGGACCTGGGGGTGTTGACTGACAGCCGGCTGAACAGGAGCCAGCAGTGTGCGCAGGGGGCCAAGAAGGCCAACGGCATCCTGGCTTGTGTCAGCAATAGCGTGGCCAGCAGGGACAGGGAAGGGATCTGACCCCTGTACTGGGCACTGGTGAGGCCGCACCTCGATGGCTGGGTTCAGTTTTGGGCCCCTCACTCCAAAAAGGACATTGAATGACTCGAGCGTGTCCAGAGAAGGGCAACGGAGCTGGTGCAGGGTCTGGAGCACAGGTCGTAGTAGGAGCGGCTGATGGAACTGGGGGTGTTTAGTCTGGAGAAGAGGAGGCTGAGGGGAGACCTCATCGCCCTCTACAGCTCCCTGAAAGGAGGGTGCAGAGAGCTGGGGATGAGTCTCTTTAACCAAGTAATAAGTGATTGGACAAGAGGGAATGGCCTCACGTTGCACCAGGGGAGTTTTAGGACAGGTATTAGGAAGCTTTTCTTTCTAGAAGGGGTTGTTGGGCATTGGAATGGGCTGCCCAGGGAGGTGCTGGAGTCCCCATACCTGGAGGTGTTTAGGAGTAGGATCAACTTAGTTCTGAGGGATCTGGTGTAGTTGAGAATGGTCAGTGTCAGGTTAATATTTGGACTAGTTGATCTTCAAGGTCTTTCCTAATCTAGATGACGCTGTGATTCTATGACTTTTTTGAATGTTTTTTGGGGTTTGGGAAAAAGCCAAGTCCTTAGCATGTAAGACTTCTCCTATTTCATTAACAGCACTAATACAGAATTGGCCTTAGGTAACCTCAACATTTCCTTTCGATATTTGGCTAAAATATGTAAGATTATTTTAGTTTTGATTAATGAATATCTTGTATTGTCATTTTAGTAAAAATTCATACATTGTGACTGTAATACAACTCATTAAAGATTATAAATATAATATGTATGTGTTCTTGTGTAAAAGACTTATTTTTTTATGCTTTAGGCATGTAAATCTTGTATGGTAGAAACATAACACTGAAACCAGAGTAGCTGTAACAGATGAGAGATAAAAACTCTTGGTGTCTCAATTTCTTTGGCTGGATGACTGTACTTGACTGGGTCTTGTCTTACCTGGCTGCTTGTGCATTATATTTGTTCATATGGTCAGAGTCAAAGGTGTGACCAGAGTCAGCAGGAAATATTTTGATTGTTAGGGATTTTGTTTACTTTGTTTGCTCATCTTTTTGCTATTTGATTTTTCTGCAGTATGGTAATTTCTTCTGTAGCAACAGACCACCATAGCATCCATCAATATACAATACTTGCTTATCTTGTATTACTGACACTTAAACAGTTGTGAAAAACATGAACATATCTGAAAATTAGGGTTTGGAATTTTTTTTTCAATGTGATATATATTTGGAGGCAGATGAGGATAATATCATTACAAAGTACCATTTGATTGAGAGGGAGGAAGTTAATAGATCCATGTACAAATGGAATTCCAGGTTCCTTAGTAAAGACATGTTTGACAGAAGCTCTCTCTTGTTTGCTGATAGACAAAAATTTTGGCTTTTAGAATTTGTTTCTGAGTTTTTTAGACTAAGCTCCTGAACACATAAAGTATACTTAAAAAGCACTTGTGTTCCCTTGGAATAAACCAGCTCAAAATATTTAGGAAACATCTACAAAATTGCAATGGGAATCAAAACAGGAGTTGGCATGACAGTTTTACTAACATAGGATTTTTTAATCACAGGATATATTTTTGAGCTCTTTCTTTTCTATTTGAGCAATTCGTGTTTCATAAATAAAGAATCCACTCAAAGGTAGAGTTAAAAGTGATCAACGATGCTGCACTATTATAATGAATACTGGTGCTACTGCAGCACAAGCGCCTCATTCTAAATTGTCAATGATGTTTAACTTTTTCACCTCTGCAGCGGTTACTAGAAAAAAAATCCATCAAATTGAAGTTGTCTAAGGTATCTTTGTTATGTTCACATCGATTGTATAACAACGAGAATTATTCTGTTTGAGTTATTATAATGGCTTAACTGTGTGTTGATGTCATATTGAATGTTTATACATGTGTACTGGGATTTGATCCATTAGTTTCCTGCATTCAGGTAGATTTTTTGTTGTTGTTGAGTGGGATTTGTAACTGGAGTGTCTGAAAGGTTTTTTCTGACTTGTGGCTAGAGAACAACTTGCACTGTGTTCTGAACTTTATACTTCACCTGTATTTGCAAACAGTAGATGACGTAGTTACCTTTTATGAGCACAAATGCAATACAAAAAGGAAAATATAAAAAACAAAAATCCAACATCTGAAAGGTCTCTTTTTAGAATGTTAGAAGTAAAAGAATATGTTAGCCACTGAGAAACTTAGTTATTTCATAGGTGTTGCAGAGACAGCACATGTAAACATACTTCCAAGAAGAAAAACACACATACAGCTCTAAGATTTCTCATGTATTATCAATGTTCAGGTCTGGATATTTAATCATACTGTGAATTCAAAGTACTAAAAATGCTGTTCAAAATAAGCTTTTCATATGTGAACTCCTTGACACAGCTCTGTTCAGAGTTGAACTGCCGGTTTAAAAGCTATGTAAATGATAGCTTCTTACCCATGAAAGCACCTCTGAATTTACTTGGATCAAGATCATGACCCCTCTGGTCTGAAATTTTGTAAAAAGCTGCTTAATATTCTACAATTTCTGTGCCATATACTATTATGCAATAATTTTGAAATGAATACTGAGAATTAGGCCTATATTTGTGCATGTCCAGGGTTAGTTTGTGAATGGACTTTTCAGCCTGCAAGTAGTTCTCTGTGTGAGTTTAATCATGTACCTATGTCTTCACCCGTATTGATGAAATCATTGATTAAAGCAATTTGTTATGATCACCCAGCTCCAAACATCTGCCATAACAAACCCTGTGAGGCTGACAGTATAAGTGCCATCTAAACTAGAGTACCTGAAAATAGAACTATGTGCAATAGTCTGATTTTTTTTCTTCTACAGAGTTATTTTTTCTAGTTAGTTCTGTAAAGAAAAACTTGCTAGAAGATTAGCTTTGCAAAAGTACTTAAGGTCTTTATGATAGTGACATTTTTATTAACTGGGGAAACAAAAAAAAAGTCTTACTATCGCAGCACCTGATATTTTTAATTCCATCTTAGACCTGATGCCACAAAACATTTATCCTAATTTGAATAGCAGCTACTGAAAGGACTGAGAATGTTGTTTCTCACCAGGAAAAGAGAAATTTGCATAATACAGGAGATGTATTCTAGCTAGGGATGAAGGAATGAGATGAAATTATGAGAACTACATTATCAGTTTTCAGTTAATATGCTTTCACTCCATTTTTAATGAAAAACTAGAATGGAAGTCTTTTTGGTGCCAGTTTTTGTATTTGTTTTAACATTGAAAAGACTGTCAGTACACAAACTGTATTGTAGAAAGAAAATAATTTGCAATGGTGTGACTTCAATTCAGTGACTTCAATTCAGAAGTCTTCCCTCTTCATATAGCTGCAACTTTGTAATATTGATTTTTCTCTCTTTGTACTGCACTGTTGAGATGACGACCTATAAAACATGTGGTTGTTAGGAGCAACTCATTGCAGTAATGTTTATAGCAGAACTAGCAAAATTAATTCCTATGTCAGAGGAACATCTTCAAATGTCAAGGGCAGTGTTATATGGTTGTGGGGTCTCAAGTACATTGACATGTCATAAAATCACGTGGAGTTTCCATTCTAAGCTTTTTATTTTTCCTTCAGCACTGTACTGAGTCTGGCTGGCATGGAGTTAATTTTCTTCATAAGCAGCCTGTATGATGTTGTGCTTTGGATTTGTGAGCGAAACAGTGTTGATAGCACATGAAGTTTTAGCTACTGCTGAACAGTGCATGCGCAGTGTTGTGATTTTCTTTTTCTATATTCTGTACCGACAGTGAGCAGGCTAGGGCGACACAAGAGGTTGGAGGGGACACAGGTGGGACAGCTGACCCCAGCTCACCAGAGGAAAACTCAATACCTTATGACATCATGAAATGTATAATAATAAGATAATCAGTAAGAAAGATAATGTAAATAGCTTTATTTTGTACAATACGGTGAGTTTTTTTGAGTTTGTTTTGTTTTCTTTAAGTCTGTAAAGTTTCACACAGTGTTTAGTTCTGCTCCAATAAAGATATTTTCTCCAACATCTAAGACCATGTAGAGAAATTAATAACTTAAATTTTAGTTATAATAAGGTACTGGACCTATCTAGGATAGAATTAATTTTGTTCATAACAACTGATATGATGCTGTGTTTTAGATTTTTGACCAAGCCAGTACTGATAACACACTAATGTTCTAGCTTTTGATGACAGTGTTTGCATCGATGTCTTCTCTGCTTCTCATTCTGCCCCACCAAGTGAAGAGATTGGGAGATATGTAATAGACTGGGAGGGGACACAACTGGGAAGATGACCCAAAGAGATACTCCATTACAAAATGTCATGCTCAGCAATAAAAGGGAAAAGAGAGGGCTTTAGGAGGATTAACCATGGTTTGTTCAGTCACTGACTGGATATCTGTCACTGGGAGGCAGTGAGCGATTGTTGTTGTGTCACTTGTTCTGTTTTGTTTTGTTTTCTTCTCTTCTTACACATATACTTCACTTATTAAACAATTTTGTTTAATTGACCACTTGGGTTTACTCACAACAAACAGTGATTCCTAAATCTAAATACTATATGAGAGAAGCTTGACTTTAAACATGAAACTGAAATTTATGAAAACAAGTGACTGTGTGTTCACATACCATCTTGAAAAAAAAAATTAAAAAATGAATAAGTGAATAATTTATTTAGTTCTACAGCTGATTAGAGACACACAGATAGAAGTAAAAGACCCTCTTTTATAACTATATAGAAAAATATATTTACAGAAGGGTAGAAGCCAGTTCAAAATAGTGAAAGAAACAGACAGCCCCGAGGAAATACTTCAGCTGTTCCCACTGCAGAAAGAATGATTAATGAGTATTCATGTCTACTTTCCAAAAACTGTCCATTAATCTGCAGGTGTACAGAGTTTGCATCACATTCATCCTTCTTTCAGTATGAGAACTATAGATTCATAAAAGTCCTGAAATATTTCACAAATGTAGAGTTCATATGCACTATCGTGCTGCTTTTCTGTATTACTCGTCCATATCACTCACCTTTCTTTCTTCACAGAATCACAGAATCACGGAATTATCTAGGTTGGAAAGGACGTTGAAGATCATCCAGTCCAAACATTAACACAACATTGACAGTTCCCAACTACACCAGATCCCGCAGCACTATGTCAGCCCGACTCTTAAACCCCGCCAGGGATGGGGACTACACCACCTCCCTGGGCAGCCCATTCCAACGCCCAACAACCCCTTCTGGAAATAAATGCTTCCTGGTATCCAGTCTAAACCTTCCCTGGTGCAACTTGAGGCCATTCCCTCTTGTCCTGTCGCTTATTACTTGGTTAAAGAGACTCATCCCCAGCTCTCTGCACCCTCCTTTCAGGGAGCTGTAGAGGGCGATGAGGTCTCCCCTCAGCCTCCCCTTCTCCAGACTAAACACCCCCAGTTCCCTCAGCCGCTCCTCGTACGACCTGTGCTCCAGATCCTGCACCAGCTCCGTTGCCCTTCTCTGGACACGCTCGAGTCATTCAATGTCCTTTTTGGAGTGAGGGGCCCAAAACTGAACCCAGTCATCGAGGTGCGGCCTCACCAGTGCCCAGTACAGGGGTCAGATCCCTTCCCTGTCCCTGCTGGCCACGCTACTGCTGACACAAGCCAGGATGCCATTGGCCTTCTTGGCCACCTGGGCACACTGCTGGCTCCTGTTCAGCCGGCTGTCAGTCAACACCCCCAGGTCCCTCTCTGACTGGCAGCTCTCCAGCCACTCCTCCCCAAGCCTGTAGCGCTGCTGGGGGTTGTTGTGGCCCAAGGGCAGCCCCCGGCATTTGCCCTTATTAAAACTCCCCCAGCTGGGCTCAGCCCATGGCTCCAGCCTGTCCAGGTCTCTCTGCAGAGCCTCCCTACCCTCGAGCAGATCAACACTCCCACCCAACTGGGTGTCACCTGCAAACTGACTGAGGGTGCACTCGATCCCCTCGTCCAGATCATCAATAAAGATGTTAAACAGGAGTGGCTCCAAAACCCAGCCCTGGGGGACACCACTCGTGACCGGCCACCAACTGGATTTAACTCCGTTCACCACAACTCTCTGGGCCCGGCCATACTGACAGTGTTTTACCCAGCAAAGCCTGTGCCCATCCAAGCCTCAAGCAGCCAGTTTTGCCAGGAGAGTGCTGTGGGAAACGGTGTCAAAGGCCTTACTAAAGTCAAGGTAAACAACATCCACAGCCTTTCCCTCGTCGAATACGCAGGTCACACTCTTGTAGAAGGAGATCAGATTTGTCAGGCAGGACCTGCCTTTCATAATCCCATGCTGACTGGGTGTCCTAGTTCATCTAGGTTAGGGTTAAATTTCCCCAGCAGGGGGAAGAGATCTCCAGCTGGGTTATTCATACCATGCTGATGTCTGGTCTGGCATGAGAGCGTTGGAACGCTTTTCCTTTGTGGCTTTAGTCCTGGGAAGCACGCGCAGCAGGCTCGATGTGTCCATTGCGGTATTTCTCTGTATATCTTTTGTCTTGTTTATTGTTATTACTGATTATTGTTATTATTATTGCTATTGTTGTTGTACAGATTGTTATTTATTACACTGTTGTATTAAATTTCACCTTATTTCAACCCTGGGGTTTGTGCATCACTTCCAGCCTATCGGCCCAAGGGTGGGGGAGGGACAACGGCAATGTGGTCTCTGGTCCCGGCAGGGCATAAACTACCACATTGGGCCTGATCACCTGCTTGTCCCCCATGTGTTGTGTGATGTTACTCAGGATGAGCTGCTCCATCAGCTTCCCTGGCACTGAAGTCAAGCTGACAGGCCTGTAATTTCCCGGATCATCCTTCTGACCCTTCTTATATATGGGTGCCACATTGGCCAATTCCCAATCTGTCAGGACCTCCCCGCTCAGCCAGGACTGCTGGTAAATGATGGGAAGCGGCCTGGCGAGCACCCCAGCCAGCTCCTTCAGCACCCTCGGGTGTATCCCGTCTGGTCCCATAGACTTGTGTGTGTCTGTGTGATGCAGCAGGTCACTGACTGTCTCCTCCTGGAATGTGGGCGTGTTGTTCTCCCGGTCTTTGTCTTCTGGCTGAGGAGGCTGGATTCCCTCAGTACAACTAGTCTTGTTAAAGACTGAGGCAAAGAAGGCATTAAGCACCTCAGCCTTTTCCTCATCACTTGTTATGACGTTTCCTCCTGTGTCGAGCAGGGGATGGAGACTCTCCCTGGTCTTTCTTTTGCTGCTGAAATACTTATAGAAACATTTCTTGTTGTCCTTGATTGCTGAAGCTGGAATAATTTCTAGCTGGGCTTTAAACCTCCTGATTTCCACCCTGCATAGTCTCACAGCATCTTTGTAATCATTGTGTCTATCCTCTTCTTCCAATAGCAGTACACTCAACTTTTATTATTACTGCACACACTAGAAATCCATGGAAGTAACTAATTACCCTCAGATTTACAAGATGACTGGTGACTATCAGGAAATGCAATACTAGTTATTATAGTGATAAATAGGCAATATTTTAGGAAAGCTGATTGTTTTAACTTATTCTTTTTAGGAAAACCCATTTATGTTATTTTTTTTTTTTAGGAAAACTCATTTGGTTTGATCTTTAATAATGTCAAGTTGTCTCTGCTGACAATGTGATGGTGAGAAAAACATAAGAATCATTCCATCTTAGACTGATAGAGCTGATTTCTATGCTCATAGTAGGCACAGATGCTTGAGTAAATGTTTATATACACAGTCTACAAATGTTAAATGGATTTTACAAGCCAATATATCCAGATTTAGTCTGGTCACAGAAGGCTGCTTTTGCTTAGACTGGGAGACAAACAGTTGGGCTAGAGATTCAAGAGTATTAAAGAACAGCTATTTCAAATCCTTTTTAACTATACACCATGTTGACTGAAAAAGTAAATGGAGCTGTAGGAATGAGAGCCTCTGGACCAAAGTCCCTAAGGAAATGAAGAAACAAGGAAGTAACCAGGCATATACATCAGTATAGTTTTTCAGTGACTCCCATATTGTCTCTTCAGGACTTTCTGCCCTTTTGTCACCTGGAATAAGGAGTTTCTTCCAGGAAGAAGAAGATACAACAGCAGCGTAAACTTCAGAGACTCACCAGAAATGGGATTTGTTCTGTGTCCAAGAGAAAAGCTAGACTGTTTCCACATGTAAAACACTTTTCACAAGTGAATTTGCCCGTATTTCTCTGCATCGTTATTATCCTTTCCTCTCAGAATATTTTTGTTTTATTTTGTACTCCGTATCCCCACAGGCTGTGGCCTAACTGCATTTTCTAGGCTTAGTTCTTACCTGCTGATTTCGTGTCCCCATATACAAAAGATAACTTTCTTGATTTTTTAGTTGGTTTGTTTTTTTTATTTTTTTTTTTTCTTTTTGCTGTGTTTTTGAGTACTAGTCCTGAAAACCTTAGTGCAATTTTAATTTCAACTGAATAGTCCTTCTGCACTTTAAATTCTGTGGTTAGGCACTTTAGTTAAGTGGGAGCTCTAAGTTTTCTGTTATTATCTTCCTCTTTTTTTGCCTGTGTGATATGTTCTGCTTTCCATTTTGAAGAAATAATTTCCACTGGTGGTCTCTCAAGGCACTTCTTTGCCTGAGTCTGTTTGGTTACAATCAGACTGAAGAGAAACAGAATACAGAATTCATCACAATTCCAAATATTTCACTTCAAAGAAGGATGATCCAAAAAAATACCTTTTTGAAAAAGTTTAGACACCCCCCCTCAAACACTACAACAAAGATACCCCCTATCCACTCACCTTCTTTGTTTCTTACTGCTGCTAGATTAATAATTTGTGTTAAAACAATCACAGTTTTGTCTTTTCTTAGGTTTAATTAAGAAAGCTGTACACTCAAGATGTTGCATTTGTTGCCCAGCCTTTTAAGTGAAGAAAAGTGCAAAGTGGATGAATTTTTTAACTTCAAATTTTGTAGATTATGTTAAGTGGTTTTCCAGTTTTTTTTCACTGCTTGCTCTTCTGGCATGTATTCAGACTTCACCTTCTGACAAGGTACAATTCAAATATTCAGAGATGTGTACCTTCTACCTGCCAAAACACAGCATATCTGTCCTTGAGCTCAGAATAGCAGAGGTGTTTTTGCTGATTCATTTATATTGTTTAAACCCCAGAAAGGGAACACATACAATAACCAACATTTAGTAAATGACTACTTGCTCTATAGGACATCTGTTTACCTTCTCCCTCTTCCTTACTCTCTCTGTCCAACCACAGTTGTAATTGCTGTCCTTCTAATTGCAATGTAATAGTTTTCTGTAACCTGCTTGCTTCTGCACATGCCATGTATTGAAACTACAAAGCTATTAACATTGCATAGTTCTGAGAACCAAAGGCTTTGTCTGCAAACTGGAACATGCATGATTAAAGGTTATATTAAATAAATGTAAGTTGCTAAGATAAAGTAAGATAAACATGAAAATACAAGAAATTTTAGCTCTGCTGTAAAAAAAAAAAAAAAAAAAAAAAAGGCTTATTCTGGAAGTGGAAAGAAATTGGTTTTAGAAGTCTTGTATTAATGACAAAAATCAGATGATATATCAAAGAAATGTCATATGAAAGAATATTACAAAACCAGGCCATCTTATAGTATTTGAGGATTTCCAAAGGCTATAGGATTAACTGTTACAGCAGTGTGCTACTGGGGTGTTTGAGTTCTAGAGTGGTAGAAGTAATGATTACCAGCATGAGAGATTATCTCCTTTGGGCCTACTTATGTTTATATGGTGATGGTTTTGTGTCACTTCTCCATTGTGCATTAAATGTTGAGAGTCTTAAAATATGTGCCTGAAATTCTTAATATTTCTACATAAAAAAATTGTAAGAGTTGACATGGGTTTGGCTTTGGGCATTCATATGGGACTCTGGAAGTTTAGTAAACAAATTAAGAACAGACCAGTAGATTTTTGCCTATACTGATTTGATAATCTCTTTATACTATTGTTCATCCTTTGACATCCATAGGTTGTAATTCCTGTCTCCTTTTGTCTCTATAGATTTTAGGCTCTCTGTAAGGGACTGTCTTTTACACAATTTCTTTCAGATATACTACCTTGAGTATGCCTATGACACAAATAGTCTATTTTTCCATTTATATACTTTATATCTGTTCTTAAACACCTCTTAAGGCATATAGAGAATGGACAGGGACCAGATCATTAACCTTCGTCCACTGTGTCTATTAAGCAGAATATACCTGACAAAGAGATACAGGGCACCCAGGTGTTGGCTATATAACCTTACATCACTTGCACAAAACTGACAACCAAGAGAACACCAACAATATCTAAAGTCCCAGTTATTTTAAACCTTTTATTGGCTCATCAGGATGGGGTTTTGCTTTTCTGATACAGGGCATGAGAAACCACAGAAATAGAGCAGTCACACAGAGTCTTCAGAATAACATAGTTTATGGAATAACCCATAGCTTGTGGAATAATGCAGCCCATGAATGCAAAGTCCCTGCATCCTTTTGGCTTTTCTTTTTACTGTCCAGTTGTGTCCTCTAGTACTGCTGAAATAGATTTGTACTGTTGTTTCATTAATTCCGTCATTGAAATGGAAAAGTTGTCATGATAGTTTTTGTTCATGTCCTTTATGTTTCCTTATTCCCCAACTGGGACACCAATAATTACTAAGTTATTTTTGTTTGCTTTCTGTATGACCTGCACCCAAACAGCTCAGTTTGCCTCTTTCCACAGGCCTAGGTATACGCTATAGTTCAGTGTCGTTCTGGGAACATTTCTGAGAAGGACTTTCTGCTTTATTTGGAACTACAAACTCTAGTCCCAAACCAAGAGGTGCTTCCATTTCTAAGTGCTTGGTTCCTTCCTGTCATCTAAGGTTTCTGTTTATGCCTTTCATCTGAAAAGACCTTCAGTCTTTTTAAATATTGCTTTCTTATAGATCTGGTATATCATAACTTAAAGCTTTACAAAGTCACTTTTACTAACATGAAAAATTGCTACAGCTTACAAGAAGACTTGTAAAGCAAACAGATGGAAAGATATTTTGCTGTCTCTTGTTGTCTTGTCAGGTATCTATTGCTCAGACACAAAATTGTAGCAATTGTACATCATCCTTGTCCTGGTGGCTGGATGAAGTCAGGTCATCCCAGTTTCATTTGCTTCCACTGATGGAGGCGTGGGACTTTAACACTCTTTCTATCTTACTGTGTCATAGCACTGAATCAGCACCCTGTGTTTTGAACACTGACTTCTCAAGGAACAGGGTTTCAAATGGACATAAAAAGTTGATCAAAGAAAAGGTTGACTTTATTCTGTTCAAATCGAATAGTACCTGAACTTCTGTCTTTGGAGAACATGTAGTTTTGGTCTGGAAGTACAGAGTCAGTTTTGAAGTCTTCAAACATTAGAGACAGTACATTGTGAATATCTGCTTAACTTGAGCAGCCAAAATATTTTCCTTAATATGGAAATTCCTGTAAAATGAAAAATTACCCCAATATGGAAAACAGGCCTTGCTTGTCTCTCTTCTGTATTTTTCAGCTTCTATTTCACACATATCTTTTGGATCCATTGCTTCTGATATATTTAACTGTCATGTTCAGTTATGAACTATATAACACTACTTGTTGAAAAGAAATTCCTCCCACATGGGTAATGCTACTTGGACATGGATGCAGATTTCCCTATCAATTAAACTGATTTTAAAATCATAACAAATCTAGGTAGTTTTGGTGTGTTTTTTTTGTTTTGGGTTTGTTGTTTTGTTGTTGTTTGTTTTGTTTTTAGTATTGGTACAGTTCCTTTTTTTTTCTGCCAAAAGTCTTCTGAACTGTAACCCTTTCTCTCTTGCTTGTTTTTTATGTTTGCTGAACTTAACATCCTGAAAATGTAGGATGAATTAGTCTTGTGTGCATGTAGCATGTTTACTTACATTGCTGTTTTGCTACACTTTTCATAGGTTTTTATATCACTATACATATGATACATATGTTTATTTAGCAGCCTATGGTACTGGTTTTCCTTCCCACATTTTTGTGACTCAGTAGATTAAAGCGCAATAGAGATTTATCACTACATCTTTTGGTTTTCTTCTTTTTACTGGAGATATGAGACTCTGACTTAATTTCTACCTCTTTTACTTGCTTACTGCCAGGCAAAGCTTTAAAACTGTATAGGTCCATCTTACAAAACTTTAAAGCTCACTTTAATAAAAATAACTGAAATATTCAAATAGTCACCATGCTGTATCATTAAAAAGAACAACAGATTGGCCACTCTGCTGACTAGTTTTGTGGGTATTTCAGGAGGCAGGGAGGATGTTCTCAAACTGAAAGAACTAAATGTATTTCTGAAAAATAGACAATATCTTCACCTTCAAAAGGTTCTTCATTTTCCATTTCACTACATAATGGAATCTTGCACATGCTTCTACTAAGGCAGCATTAATTAGGCTCCAAAGGAATATATGAAAATGCCAGATGTCAAAGTAGAAATATTAGCAAAGCTGTTAAATTCATGAACAGAGGTAGGAATAGCTCTTAGCATAAAATATTATGTGTTTAACTCACTGAGAGGACTTGCAGAAATGGTGGGTTTATTTTAGTTGAAGATCTGATTTTGAGAACTGATTCTGCTAGTGAAGGCTAGATATCATACCATAAGTCCCAAGAGCAAATATCTATGTAATTCTTGCTGAGTTTTTAAAATATTTTTTGCTGTATGTTTCTAAAAAATGCTGCTGCTAACAATGAATTGAAATTAAAACACCTGCAGGTAATTCAAAATTCAGACAAAGTCGAATTCTAGTTTGAAATAAACATTCTGAACTCCAAAGGAGCATTAAAATTGTGGCTTTTTACATGAGATTAATGTTTAATATATAATATCTTTTTTGTTTTTAAGGATCTGTAAATACTTGACCATTATGAGCTACTCCACCATGATTTCTTAAGTAGGCAGGACCTTAATCTGCTCCATGCAGAACTTCACTATGCTCTTTTCCCATTTGGCTTTCTACAAAATTTACCTGTCTGACTTGCAAAGGTATACAAATCGAGTGCTGCTGCCATTAAGATCAACAATACCCCACAGAAGAATAAAAGAAGTAGGAATGTGACACAGAATTCTGTCTACTTCAGAAAGGCTTTGCTGTTTCAGGGTGATTGCTGAGTTTGGGTGGTCCCCTTCTAACTATAGTCAGGAGCTGCTACGTGAGTTGACCCTAGCTGTACATCTGCTTCTCTCAAAAAGCATGTCTACACAGGTAGAACTTTGCAGACTCTAAACCTGAGGTGTGTCTTTGCAGCTTAGAACAAACATAGGAAGACTATAAACTAACACATCTTGTAAAAGTTTATGTGACCACAAGTTTGAATTAATAAAAACATGCCTAGATGATAGTAATCCATAAACTTCAGCAAATACAATATAAGGATCTGAAACGCAAATTCTGTCTGTGGATGCACAGAGCATTAAAATGGAATTGCACATTCACAGTAAGGATGAAGTTGCAGACAAGTCTGGACATTGTGTAGTCCACCCCCTGCTGAAGTAGGGTCACTGTGATCAGGTTGTCCAGGATCATATACAGATGCTTTTGAATATCTCCAAGGATGGAAACTCCACAATGGCTCTGAGCAACCTGTGCCAGTGCTCAGTCACTCTCACAGTGAAAGAATACTTCCTGATGTTCAGAGGGAACCATCCTCATTTTTATACCCATTACCTCTTGCTTTGTTGATGGAAACCAGTGGAAAAGACAATGACTCTGTCTTCTTTGCTTCCATTCATGAGATATCCTAGAATTGTCTAGGGTAAAAAAGACCTGGAAGATCACCTAGTCCAACCATTAACCTAACAATGACAGTTCCCAACTACACCATATGCCTAAGCACTGTCGACCCTACTCTGAACACCTCCAGGGATGGGGACACCACCACCACCCTGGGCAGCCCATTCCAACGCTTAACAACCCCTTCTGTAAAGATATGCTTCTTAATATCCAGTCTAAACCTTCCCTGGTGCAACTTGAGGCCATTCCCTCTTGTCCTGTCACTTATTACTTGGTTAAAGAGACTCATCCCCAGCTCTCTGCAACCTCCTTTCAGGGAGCTGTAGAGGGCGATGAGGTCTCCCCTCAGCCTCCTCTTCTCCAGACTAAACACCCCCAGTTCCCTCAGCCGCTCCTACTACGACCTGTGCTCCAGACCCTGCACCAGCTCCGTTGCCCTTCTCTGGACACGCTCGAGTCATTCAATGTCCTTTTTGGAGTGAGGGGCCCAAAACTGAACCCAGCCATCGAGGTGCGGCCTCACCAGTGCCCAGTACAGGGGTCAGATCCCTTCCCTGTCCCTGCTGGCCACGCTAGTGCTGACACAAGCCAGGATGCCATTGGCCTTCTTGGCCCCCTGGGCACACTGCTGGCTCCTGTTCAGCCGGCTGTCAATCAACACCCCCAGTCCCTCTCTGACTGGCAGCTCTCCAGCCACTCCTCCCCAAGCCTGTAGCGCTGCTGGGGGTTGTTGTGGCCCAAGGGCAGCCCCCGGCATTTGCCCTTAGTGAAACTCCCCCAGTTGGGCTCAGCCCATGGCTCCAGCCTGTCCAGGTCTCTCTGCAGAGCCTCCCTACCCTTGAGCAGATCAACACTCCCACCCAACTGGGTGTCACCTGCAAACTGACTGAGGGTGCACTCGATCCCCTCGTCCAGATCATCAATAAAGATGTTAAACAGGAGTGGCTCAAAACCGAGCCCTGGTGGACACCACTCGTGACCGGCCACCAGCTGGATTTAACTCCGTTCACCACAACTCTCTGGGCCCGGCCATCCAGACAGTTTTTTACCCAGCAAAGCCTGTGCCCATACAAGCCACGAGCAGTCAGTTTTGCCAGGAGAATGCTGTGGGAAACAGTGTCAAAGGCCTTACTCAAGTCAAGATAGAAAACGTCCACAGCCTTTCCTTCTTCCTATAAGTAGGTCCCACTGTCGTAGAAGGAGATGAGGCTTGTCAAGCAGGACCTGCCTTTCATAAACGCATGCTGACTGGGCCTGATCATTATATGACTTTTAATGGCACCCAAGATGACATGCTCCATCACCTTCCCTGGCACCAAGGTCAGACTGACAGGTCTATACCTTCCTGTATCCTTCTTTCTGCCTTTCTTGTAGATGGGTGTCACATTTGCCACCCTTCAGTCCAATGGGACCTCCCCAGTTAGCCATGATTTCAGGTAAGTCATGGACAGCAACTTGGTGAGCACATCTGCTAATTCCTTCAGCACTCTTGGGTGTAACCCATCTTGTCCCACAAACTTGTGTGCATCCAATACATGTATATACAGATAAGATCTCCCTCAAGCCTTCTCTTCTGCAGGTTGAACAGCCCAAAGTCTCTCAGCTTTTCCTCACATGAGAGATGCTCCAGTCCCATCATCATTCTCATGGCCATATGCTGGAATAGAGGGAAGGATCACCTCCCTCAACCTGCTGGCCACAGCTTTCCTAATGCTGATAAGCCTTCTTTGCTGCGAGGGCACATTGCTGTGTCATGTTCAACTTGGTGTCTGCCAGGACGCCAGTCCTTTTCTACAAAGCTGCTTCCCAGCAGGTATGCCCCAGCCTGAGTTGGTGCCTGGAGTTATTCCTTCCCAAGTTCAGGATTTTGCATTTTTCTTTGTTAACTTCAAGAGTTTCCTACCAGCCCATTCCTCCAGCCTGCTGAGGTCCATCTGAATGTCGGAACAGCCATCTGATCTATCAACAACTCCTCCCAATTTATATAATCAGTTAACTTGCTTAGGGTACACTCTGACCCATCTTACACAATTTATCAGGAGGATAGACAGTACTGGCCCCAGTATCCTCCCCTGGGATACACCACTAATGACTAGCCTTCAGCTGGACTTTTTGCTACTGATAAAACCCTTTAAGCCCAACAGTTCATCCAGTTTCCAAGTCATCTCTGTGTCCAGTTATCTATCCTATATTTTATAAACATGTAAAAAAGCTAAAGAAGAATACCAGAAAGAATTTTTTATAGCAATGGACCATCTTTAAAGTTCATTCTTACTGAAATCTGTTTTACCAAGAGATAAGAAATCAGTATAAGGATTAATGTATCAATAGATATACAATATGTAAAAAAGCTTTTAGAAGCCATTTTTTTCTGGCATTCTGAGGAATCATAATTCGTAGCTAGAATTGTTCACTGTAATGAATATTTTTAAAGCCATGTGTCTGATCCTTGACATTTGTCTCTTTTGCAGAATGTATGTTGTGTCTCCAGTGCAATCAACAGACACCAAATAACATGTTCTCCAGGAAACACTACAGTTTGCTAAGCAAGTTGTATTGCATTAACTTACATGATTAGCCTTTAAAAATTCTAACAATGGAGCTTTGAATATGAGCTTTACATTGACAGGCACTTTGTGGAAGGTCTGTATATAAATTAACAATATATAATTTACATTGTCTAATGCACTTAAGTTCTTTGCATATTATGAGGAACATAGCATTAATGTATTTGGATAGAAATGTAAATGCCCCTTATTATCATACATTTCATGGGGGCTATTGTTATTTCATTATTTTGCAAGAATAAAGTGATAGAATTTTTCAGTGTGGTATAATTTAGTCTGTGTACTAAGGGTGGGAAAATGTTTGTATTCTAAAATTTAGATGTGCAGTTATTTTTCTCTCAAGTATTTACTGCATTGAGACTGATTTGCCCATATTAATTTTCTCCTGCTGAAACATTTCTTTCTGAACAAAGCAATATGACCTTGTCAGCTGAAAAGAACATAGTGTTCAGCTTAAAATTTTTTAGAGCTTGTTGTCTCTGAAATTAAATTACATACTGCACATGAGAGTGTTGTTCTCACATGTATTACAGAGAAAAAATTGAGAGCAACAGAGAAGCTTTTTATTTAAACTATGAATTTTCAAATGCATTTCTGTATTGTTATGGTGATCACTAATGCTAATACCTGGAGCTTTAGGTCATGTATCATTTCTTGTTTTTCTCAGGAAGCCAGATCTAGAGATACATGAAGAAATTATGTAGGGTATACATATTGAATAAAAAAACCCATCTAGCCCTCATACGTTGTTAATAAAGAAAGAAAATACCAAAAAGCATGAACTGGAAGGTTCCAGTGGGAAGACATTTTTGAAATAAAGAAAAAGCAGCATGGATTTTTAATATACTGACACATTTAAATACAGATGTATGATACTGGATCATTTGATTCAAATTTTTATGTGCTTGAAACAAACAATACTCGCTATTTTCTAGAAACACTTTTAAAATTCCATTTCTATTGTGCTGTTTCACTGAACAGACTTCTTATTTGTTCAGGTTAAGAAAAAAAGGGGAAGGAGTAGCTTATAAAACTATCTGTTCATGTCTGATGCAAATGTTTAGAATAGCTTTGTGGAACTAGGGACAGGTTTCCTGGGTTTCTTTCATGTTGAAACTAAATTATATGGCAATGTTTTTCAAAAGATTTTTTAATAGAGCAGTGTAGTAAATAGCTTTTTACCTATTGTACTCTTTTGTCAATTTGTATTAACAGTAAATATGACAGATTTCAAGAGTCTGTGTCAATAAAACGATCTAGATTACTATGTTGTAAATTTCTTGCCAGTTGACGTGACCAAATTCAAAATTGGCAAAATTGGCAAAAGTTAGGTTCTTTGTTGCATATACTAAAAATATGCATTTTCTGGCTGGCATTAGCAACCTTAAGTCTGGAAGGAAGAATGATAGAAAATAATTTACAAAAGCAGGAGCCAGCTGTTAATTTAATATCCTGAAAAAAGAAAGTATCTTTGCTTCACTGTATGTTTTTTTCTAAAATTTTCTCCCTTAGTATTTTTTGAGGACATGGCCTAAAACTTCAGGAAAGAGATGTAAAGTTTCCCACTACCATGGGTATTGAATTGGAGAGCAGCAAGTATTCAGGGATGTCCAGAGTCACGATATGCTGGGATATATCCATTTGCTTCTTTATTTTGTTGTAGAAATAAATCAATGTTCATTTAATGCTTGTTCCAGACTCTATCAAAGTTAATGTAACAGTGATATTGACTTCAGTATCCTTTGAATGAGAGCCTGGAGCACTTAATTAATCATAGAACCACACAGGATGACTGTGAATCTATCTTAGATTGGGGTCTACTCTTTAGTGATTAGAAATGTCTGACCACCGTTTGGAGTGAAGCAGTAATTTCAGGTTCTAAGTGGCCAAACACAAAGAACAGCTAAATAATCACTAACTTTTTTTTTTAAGTGATTCACTGAAATGAATATTTTACATTTAAAAAGACAGTGTCTTCAGTCCCGAGAAATAATCCCGTTAAGTGACATTTTCTACATTTGCTGTCCATCCCCTCCACCCTCCCCAACCCCCACCCCCCCCGCCCCCCCATCTTTTTCTAAAAGATTTCTTGTAATTTTGTGTGTCTGAACCTAGGTCTAGCAGACCAGTAATTATCTCATACAGAGAGAGCGAGTTTCATTTTCAGTGCAATTAGTGAACGTCACCCGGAGTGTGTACAGTTTCCTCCTAATGCAAGAGAAATCAGGCTGCACATTTGATCAGTTTTAGCCTTCTTTTGCCTCTGGCTCTGTGGATTTGAGGGGAGTAATGGACCATGAAAGGAAGGAGGTGACACACCAGAAAATGACAAGACTTACACTATTTCCTGTGTTCTGCCTCCTGGCAAATGTCTATCTGGATAAGTAAATGCATGCAGCTCCTGGTAGGCTATAAAATATTCAGCTGGCAAGGTTTAAAGTCTCTAAATCAGTGTAGTCGGTCTTTACTATCGAAGGTAAGAAAAATCTCCGTTTTGAAAGATCAGCAGCCAGAACTGAGGGCTGTGCTAACCATGCTGTTCCAAGATTTTCAGTTTCAGCTAGAAGTCCACTGTAATCTGTTCACCTGGTTCCAGAGACGTATGAGGGATGAACACACACGTACACAAATGAAAAAGTATTTCTAAAATACATGCCAAAAGTTGATTTTTTGTATGACTAGAAGTACAAATCTCTCTTTAATGTGGGTGCAGGTAGATAGTTCTGTGAAATGAAATTCTCTTTTTACCAGTTAAAGCATAAGAGGTGATGATACAGAATTTTGTTATGTCATTTTGCCATGGCACTACAAATAAACTCAGAAAAGCTTCTTTGGGAGGAAATGTTCCTTAGTATAGTATTGATTTGCACTGAATCTGTATGACTAAGACTGATAATCTAGCTCTTATTAAACATAAAACTCTAACGCTCCCTCGTCCATGAAAGCTGTATTTCTATAAACATCTCTTTATAATCAGTTCCCTATTTTTGAAGACAAGTGTATATAACAAACAAAATAATTTTTCTCCAGAAAGTCTTTTTATAATTTTCCCCAGACACATATGCTACATGAGCATTTTATACAGGTTTGAATATTTGCACTTTCCAGTCTATTCTTGCCTTTTCACTCTGCACATTATAGTCATGTTCTTTACAAGAGTTTTGCATTTATTTCCTTCTGATACTGTGCTGTTCCATCTTAGAAACTTTAATATTTCTTGAGAAAAATGTTAATTAGGGGAAAAACAAGAAAGTTACAAAATTCCAGTGCCAACATGGTGCATCTTTAGTCTGTACTGTTTTTGTGGAATTTCTTCTTGCACTTTTCTTGCATACCTTATGATCTTGACAGCTGGAGGTAGGATTCCATTGCAATGTCTTTATGAAAGGTGATAGCAAAAACATGGTCTAGGGAGGCATGTGCTGTGTCTGCTTGATTCAACAAAGAGTATAACTTAGATGACTAAATCCAGATCTCAAGACAGGCATGCCATGGATGAAGGGAAAGGGAAAGTTTGACACTTTTTATTTACTTTAATTCAAAAGCAGATTAATTTCAAGATAAATAAAATTTTAGTATGTGTGAGGAGGTATACTGTTAAGTTTTGGGTAGCTTGCTATACAGAGAAGATGTAACCAATAATCCCATCAATCTCTAGCCAACTCATTACCCCATCACACAACAGTTGACCTCAGTGTTACCACAGAATAAATCTGAATCCTGAAACAGGGATGCTGCCACAAATAATCATATTTGCAGGAGCAAGATGGAGAATAGAAAAATTAAAGAAAAAAAAAACTTCTGCAACACTTTTCTAAAAGCTGGAAAAAATGTTCAATATCAATGTCCCTTTTGTTTACTCTCTCAAGTGGAAATCCTGTAAAGAGGGGCTCAATCCCAAGTATATGAATTTGTGATATAAAAGATAGAGGTGCTTTTTTTCTTTTAGATGGGTAGCACAGCAAAAGGAAAATAGAATTTTATTCATTCTCAAAGAAGTTATGTGAAGGAAAAATTGCAATTTTTACTTAAGGAACTTTTGGCTAGATTCTTTCAACTGTATCAGTCAGTGTCAAATCAAGATGAGAAGCTCAATGGAGTTGCCCCATTAAGATCAAATTTAAAGTTTCCCCTGTGACATTCAGTGCCTTGACACTCAGGCCTCAATTCCCTGTGGTGTATTTCCTGGTTACATCCGTGGAGCAGGGGCAAGCAGAAGGTTTCAGAAAGACACTTTACAGAGCACAGTGCAAAGATGTCTCCAGTAGCAGAGTGAAAGGGTGTGCCATGTGGATCCACAAGCTCTGTATGGCTTGGCCTGTTCTTTGTTACTGAGACCCACATTGGTCTTCACATCTGCAAGTTCCCTGTACTCCTCGCACTCATCAGGTGTTTCTGAAACATTTCCCTCATAAGTATAAAAAAGAATTTGAGAAGTTTTCTGAGAGTAATAATTAGTGACATTACATGGTAACGCTGTCAGTTAAGAATGATGGAAACTTTCAGCCTAGAAAAATGGCATCCAATCCTGAGATATTCCTCACAGTTCCACTCTATTCTTACCACAGACAGAAAAATCTTTGTGTGAAGGTATTAGATTTTTTCAAGTAACAGTTTTAAGATTTTGAAATTTGAAATTAAATGGCTTCTTCAAATGTGAGGTCTGTTGATCTAAGTTAATGCTTTGTAGTGGCTTTTTTGAGGGTGTCATATATGTTTGTCAGATAGATGTCTGAATGTAATGATCCTGCTCTTTGTTTTAATCAGAATCAAAACGTTCTATACACTCTATTGATTTTGAAACTTGCCCTGGATAAATTTAAAATATGCAAAATAGGGATGGGTAAAGCTTAGGATCACAGTAATTGCTAACTTAGAAGTCTAAAAAGTGCAAATAAGGTGGTGCAAAGTAGTATTCAGAATAGTCCATTGTTTAAAGCAATGAGGTTCTCCAGGATGTTAGGTATGATGCCTGTTTCTCATGTTAATCACTGTTGGGAACTAACTGTAAGACAATGGAAATATGCTTCACTGTGCATGAAAGATGAAAAAACCTTGCGTAAGCCAGGCAACATGCAACGCACATGTCAAATTGATTCTTTACACATCCTGAAATTTCTCAATCGCTGAAATTTTGTGATAGGAATATTAAGGATGATGAGAAACCCAGATACTCTGGTGGTGAGGACTATCAGAATAGTTAGAATATAATGTTTTTTGAAAAAGAAAAAAAAAGGCATAATAATGTCTTCCCCATAGCTGAACTGATGATGCTAGTGTTTATAAATACTTTCCATTTATTCTCCAAATAGTGTTCTAAATCGAAAATGCTGAGGGAGTGAAAGACTTTTTAAGAGTACAAAGATTAAAGTAGTTCTCTAATTTTGATCTGACTGGGATATGAGCATTGCAAGGGAACATGTGCCGGCAACAAATTGATGATGATGTGCAACTGAAATTACTCAGTGTTTTGGATCAATGTCATGTGTTTCCCAGGGAATTACTACACTGATTACCAGGACCTTTTTTCAGAGAGAGGGAGTAGCTGCTACCTGCTCAATAAAATACGCTTCTGTTTTTATATACAATTCTGCCAATGACAGAAATAGTAATCTGTTGTTATTCTAGCTTCTTAGAAAAAGCAGTAAATTTGCTCATTAGAATTCAGAAGAGATTTAAATCATCACAGGTTAGGATTTCATTGTCAGCAGGGAACAGCTGATACGCTGCTTTTATTAAGACATTAAGGAAACATTTTCTGTCTCTCCAGAGGGTTATACTATATTTTAATATATTCTTAGCAGAAAAGGACTTCTGAGACACAATTCTTGTGACTCCATCAGAAAATTAATGTCAGCCTTGTAGAGTTGTTTCTTATTTGCAAATAATAAAGTTTTTGGGGGTTGTGGAGGTTTTTGTTGTATTTTATTTTATTTTATTTTATTTTATTTTATTTTATTTTATTTTATTTTATTTTATTTTATTTTATTTTATTTTATTTTATTTTATTATTTTAATCCTTTTTTAGCTAATACTCAATATAGTATTTTTAAGCTGGGATCTGAAGGAGTACAGTGAATTGCTGCATTCCCTGAACAAGCTTGATTTCAACCACTTTTAACTTTCCTAGCATTCACCATTTGTTTGGTAACTCTGGGTTCGATTTATATATAGAGAGATGTTATATAGAATTTAAGTAGAAAGATACATAAATACTTTGCAACCAGTACAGGTCCATACAAAATGCACGGAACTTCGTTAATTTTGAAGTGGAAAAGACATAAGTAAATACAGTAACATCTTAGTCTGAAAAGATATGGAGTCTTGTAGGAAAAGTGCAAATAAAGCTACTGTCATATTCTACACAACCATCTTCAACTGTAAACCTGTAAGAACTTAGAAACCTTACAGCTTTACTAAAAGAAATACCAGATATCCTATTATAAAATTTGGCAAAAAATCCTCTTATTTCTTCCAGTTCAGTAAAATATTTTTCCTTTCTAGTGCCAAAGTTTCAGCAGGGATAATCATAAAAGCACAGAATCATAGAGTGGTTTGGATTGGAAGGGACCTTAAGGAACACCTAGTTCCAGCCCCCCTGCCATGGACAGGGGCACCTTCCACTACACCAGGTTGCTCAAAGCTCCGTCCAACCTGGCCTTGAACACTTCCACAACTTCTCTGGGCAACCTCTTCTAGGGCCTCACCATGCTCACAGTAAAGAATTTCTTCCTTATATCTAATCTGAATCTACCTTCTTTCAATTTAAAACTGTTACTCCTTGTCCTGTCACTACAATCCCTGATAAAAAGTCCCTCCCTATCTTTCCTGTAGCCCCCTTTAAGTACCAAAAGGCCACTATAAGTTCTCTCTGGAGTCTTTTCTCCAGGCTGAACAACCCCAACTCTCCCAGCCTGTCTCATAAAAAAGGAGCTCCAGCTCCTCTGGCCCTCTTTCGGATTCACACCAACATGTCCATGTCCGTCTTATGTTGGGGGTCCCCAAGCTCTAATGCAGTATTCCAGGTGGGGTTTCACAAGAGTAGAACAGAGGGGGAGAATCACCTCTCTTGACCTGCTGGCCACACTTCCCTTGAAGCAGCCTAGGATATGATTGGCTTTCTGGGCTGCAAGTGCACATTGATGGTTCATAGCCGGTTTTCCATCCACTACTACTCCCAAATCCTTGCTCCGCAGGGCTGTTCTCAATCTACTCTTTGTTCAGCCTGTATCTTGGGATTGTCTTGACCTATGTGCAAGACTTTGTATTTGGCCTTGTTGAACTTCATGAATTTGCACTGTCCCAACTCTCAAACCTGCCAAGGTCCCTCTGAATGGCATCCCTTCCCTTCAATATGTCAGCTGCAACAGAGAGGTTAGTTTTGTTGGCCAACTTGATGAGGGTTCACACAATCCCATTGTCCATGTCCCCAGCAAAGATGTTAAATAATACTGGTCCTGATACATACCCCTGAGGAATGCCACTTGCTACTGCTTTCCACTTGGACATCAAGCCTTTGACTGCAGCCCTTTGAGTGCAAACATCCAGCCAGTCTTTCCCTGAATGCTACTGTGCAAAAACATTCATGCTTACCTGTCTGGTTGAGAAAAGTGGTTACTAGCTATCTAACCAATCTTTGCATAGATAATAAGAAACTCTGGGGGTAAGGAAACAAAAGAACCATTATAATAAGCCTGCTAGTACGTCATGTGGTACAGAGTCCAGCTGATATTCTACCAAAGTGAAGTGTACAATGATGATGTTTTAATAGGATTACCTACTTTCAGGGTAGTCTCTTTCATTTGCTAATTACATATCAAAAAAGTTTAGAAATAGAAAAGTTCATATTCCTTTGGAAAATGAGACTAAAATACCTGATGTAAACTTGAAATTTACATTGTTAAAATATACAAATACCAACTAATTTCAAACTAATATATAATTAGTAAGATACTTTGATAGGCAAAGCAATCAACAAAACTCATAGGATATATATTATGACATCATTCATCCTCTTCAGAGCTTTCTTTGATTCATTTGCATGCTAGTTACCTTGCCAACAGGCTTCTACTTTGCAAGTCCATGATAACAATGACTTAAATTATTCAAGAATAAAGCTAAAACTATCCTTTGTTGTTGTTGTTGTTGAAATACTATTTGGTTAGCTTTTAGGCTTAGCTGTTTCTGAAGTGGTTTAAGGTCCCTATTGCATATTAATTAATATTTATTAACTGGGTGGGGTTTTTTCTTCAGATTCCTTCACCCTGTTCTTTCCAATTTTGAAGTAAGACTGTTGTTGAGGTTAACGGTAGTCTGTTCAGTAGCTTTTGGTGATTTTTTTTAAACAGTTAATATCTTTTCTACACTTCAGTATAGCTGTAATGCAGATAAATATCACAGTTACATTTGAAGCAAGTACATTTTCCATTCCTAAATGACATTGAGATAAGTTTGCTCTGTTCACTACAGCTACAAGGAGTACAAAAGGCACCTGAAAGACATATTCTGAAAGAGAAATAACTTATGCTGCATGTTAGTCATTAGGTTGACAATGCTAGCTGAGTAGAGAAAGAAACTATTCAAGAGAAAATTTTACACTGCAGAAAAAAATCACTTCCCTGAAGTTTAGTAAGGACCAGATATTATGATAGGCGAGCTTCACATGATGAAGGGTCAAGAAATAGAGAAGAAATTGTCAGGGCTGTGACAAGAAAGCAAATGACACCCCAGAGTTAAATTCTTAGGTGCTAGACTGTGAAGTTTTGACATCCCCCTGTTTCTAAACTCAGAACTCAGACTCTTCTTCCAGCGGTGTAAGTTATGGTGGTGAGTCAAGTAGCATATCTGATTTTATCATGGAGCTGTTAAAGAAGAGAAGCCTATAGTGTTGGATGAGTTTTACCAATGACATAAACTAGAATATATCGTAATGCAGATGCTTGTAATTGACAATATAAACTGGTATTATTTTTAACATCATGGCAATCAGTATCCACCTTCATATCTAGTCTTCTGTCAAATTAACTCTTGAGTTTAATTTCTGCTTTGCTTATTTCTTCAGTAAATTTGGGTTACAGATGATACCCATTAGATGCGAAAAATCATAGATGATTTGTACATGTGAGTGTGTACACGCATGCACGATCTATGTAATACACTTACATTATGAAAGGTCTAAATGAATAACTTCATGCTTAAGATGATGAAATAAATTTCAGGAAAATGGTTTTCACTTGATTATTAGTTGTATTAAAACATTGCTGTGTGACAGGTTGCTTAGTCTGGGATGTTCAGTCTACCCCTACGATGTGAATTTCTGAACCATTCTGAATCACAAGATGTTTTGTTGGAATTTATCAGGTAGGATTTGAACCCCAGACCCAACCTCCCCTGTTTCTCTAGTGCTCTCTACTATGTTTATTTTTCATTTTCTCAAGATACTTACTGTGCAAAATTAAAATATGTATGTCAAATACTCAAACCTATGATCTCAACAGGTTAGTCTGTGTGCTACAAGTTGCATAGGTTACTCTTTGTGTGCAGCATGTACTCGAAATTAGAGTTATTAATAGGCAGCACCTTCCCTGCACTATTCTGAATAGTCAAACAGTTTTGGTCTTGGTTATATTTTTATGGTGGATATTATTCTGCATGTGTGTGGTGTTATGTCACTTTGAATTGTCAAAAGTTTTGAAAGTAATCAACTGATTTTCAGTTATCTGCCCGAAAGGTTTACTAATTTAAAAAAAAAAAAAAAAAAAAAAAAAAAAAAAAGCAAAAGCTTTTTCCACTTCTTCATCTCCTTGTGGTGGTCTGAAAAATGACATTTCCAGCAATGATCTTCTGGTTGCCATAAAAGTCTTGTTTGATTTATGATAAATGTTAATTGCCTTCATATAGCTTCCAGCCTGTCCAAGTAAGTGCTGTAGGACAATAAATGCCATGCTCATTCAAGCACACTGTGTTCAGAATATTATCTATTAAAACTGCTGTGGATTAAATGAAGCAGATAATATGTGATGAAATGTTTATTCTCTTCTTTTGGCTCACAAGACAAGTATGCATTACTACATTGCTAGATGTCTTGCCTGAAGGAAGATAGTTCCTTTGCAATTTTGTGGCTTTAATACGCTGCTTTGTTTCTTTACACTGCATGTACATTACTTTTTTGTTGATGGAGCAGGAAGACAAACACTTAGCTGGAGAAGAAATACGTTTTCTCAGGGCAAAATATTATTGCAACCTGAGGTGAAGCAAACCGGGAAAGCATTAAATCCAAATGAAGAATGTACTTTTAAAATCAACATCAGTGCCCCTAAACCAGAGAAATGATATTATCAGTGTATTTTCTCACCCAGTATAGCGGAATGAGAATCTTTTACTGCATTTGACTAAATACACCCAATATGTTCTTAGAATTATGAAAACTCATAATATGCTCCTTTCATGTCCTTTTTCTTTTTCAGACGTTTTGCCTCAAGGGATTTGGCTTCAGGTAAATCTATCACAGAAAAATATCAGCAGTGACACCTTCACTGCTGTACTACATGATGAACAATTACAGGCTGTGATCATTGCAGCTTTCTCACCATGTAGTTATCAACCTCCACCAACCTCAGGCAAACTCAGAGACACTGTTTAACCTCATGATTTTTTACAAGGTTCTCATAGAATATTTTAATTTATTTGTTCTGAGGAAAGCACAGATTTTTTTTCTACCTGCATATGTATTTGTGTCTGCATCCTTGTCTTTCTCTCCCAGCATCTAATCTCATCTCTCTCTCTCTGTCTCTCTCATTTCTCTCTCTCATCTCTCTCTCACTATACCTGTATCTATATCTACCTTACATCTAATCTATATCTATCTAATCTACATAATGTATCTCATCTATATATGCATGTATATGTATACCTATAACATTGCTCTAGCTCTAGCTCTAGCTCTGTCTTCATCTGTCTTTATCATCTCTACCTATCTAATCTACATTACCTTGATCTCTATTTTTATCTCCAACATCTCTATATGTATCTCTATCTCATTTCTATATGCATGTGTGTATACTTCTCTATAGCATCTATGTAATCTATATCTTTAACTACACATCTCTGCCCATGTTCTAATATTTTCCTTTTAATTTTTGGACCATATTCATACATTAACTAAACTGGCATTAGTGAAATGCAGAGAAATTGGCAGTCAGTGCAAAAAAAATCAAGTCAGTTTGATAAGTATCTGTATGAAAGATTATAACAAAAAAATGATTGCTTATTTCTAGTCAAGAGATCAAGACTGGCCCTCTTTTTAATGCCACTTTCATTTCTTCAAGACAGACATGCTTAAAGGAAATCATGGGATTTCGGTTGCTGAGTATCACGTAGTTGGTGGTTCACCACTGCTGCTGTCAAATAAGAAATGCTGAATACTGAGGTATTCATTTAAAAAAACATTGAACATAAATGGAAGTAACAAAATGAACATGTAGAAGAAAATAAATGAAGTGGATTGCTTCTGTGTGTGTACAGAAGTCCTGGGGTTGGTGGGAGCAATTCAGATTAAATGTACCTTGACTTTTGCATGCAAAATAAATGCTTCTTTTTTTTTTTTTTTTTTTTTTTTGTATTTATACTCTAATATATCTCCCATTCTCCTTTCCTGCCTGAGGGTAATCCCCCCCAAAAAACACTCCAACCCTTAAAGACTGTGGTATGTTTTGCAATGTTATTGTCATGAAAAAAATAATTTAGAAGGTTTTTTCTAACCAATTAGTAAGCTTGTTGACATGATTAATGATCCTCCTTATTAAAAAAAAAAAAATATTCAGAGGAGAACTAACTGCCACATTGAAGCATTTGTGGTTTGAAATTTTACTTATGTATGTTTATGTCTGTGTTCACATTTTTTAAAACATAGTTGTGATACCATTGCTCACTATATTAAGCCTTTCTCAATGTTCCCTTCACCTTCATAGACTGACATGTTTGTACTAGTATTCTTAGTTCCTCTGACGAGCTAATTAGAGGCTCTAGGTGGACATGCACAAGCAGGGGGGTTTCAAAAGAGATCCTTCAGAGGTCCCTTCCAACCTTAACTGCTCTGTGATTCTGTGATTCTATGATTCTGTGACTTCATGTTAATAGCTATCAACCTCATAGAAGCTGGGATTTCCTTCAGTTTCCAACTTATGTGTATTCTTTGCCCACTTATCTTTTTGTGTGCTGGCATTAATAAACATGTTTTCCTCCTCTGTACTTTAGCCTTCTCCCTTTCCACTCCCCACCTTCTATTTATAGAAAAATGACATCCTTAACACAACCCTTTTTCTGTTGTCTTGGAAAACATGACTCTCTTTCCTAGTTGTCTAAAATTAAGATTTTTGTACTTTCTAATTATCATCTTTTATACCACCTGTCCATATTCCAGATCAGCTTTTTCAAAATGTGTCTGTAGAACTGTGAGCAGTATTCAACATGAGATCTTTTGGACAGTAGCATTCAACTATATCACCTTTCTGAGAGAATTAACTTCTAAATTCTACATTTGCCTATTTTTAAGGTACATCATGTTTTGGCTTGTTCATCTTGTGATCAGTTATGACACCAGAAGCCTTTTCAACTGTTTATGTTTGTTACATTCAGTAGTTTATCATAGTAAGTTTTCTCACAAATTCCTGAGAGTACATTCTGTATTTTGTAGAACATACTTAATTCAGTCTTATTCCCAGACTCATCTTCAAGGCAATCATAGTCACATCCTCAAGGCAATTCAGTTATTTGCGTCTGTGTATCAGTATCACCCTGATCCTTTTCTGAATTGAGGATACTTTGTGTCATCAGAAAATTTAATCAGCATGTGCCTCTTTAACTGAAAGGTTAGTAATGAAATTAAACAAGTCTGGTTTCAAAGCAGGCCCTGAAGATCTCTGCTAGTGACTCTGCTCCACTCTTCTCACTGCACAACTCAGTATTAATTTTATGCTTTCTCCTTTTCTGCAGACCCCTAGTCACTCTGCAGTTCCATATTATAGTGTTTTCTTCAATATGTTTCACTGAAGACACTGAAAACGCAGCTTTGGCTGGGCTTCTTAGGCATAAGCAGGTGCTGTATATCTAAGACTTAAAATGAATGTATCTGTGCTTGTGGCAAGCCTAAGTAGACAGCATAATAGATATATCCTAGCCACTTCTTGGAGCAAATAGGTACTTAGCAACTGAGTTTCTCAAAGAACATCTCTAACCCTACCTGCAAAGCTAGAGAATTAATTTCTCAGTGGAGATAGTACTCTCACACAGTGACCCCGTGGAAATGAGAAAGAAGGGAAAATCAGCCCTTGCTAATTAAGCAAGAGAGAATTTTCAGTTTTACAAGCAGAACAAGTGGGAATGTAAATGGTGATAATTGGGATCTAATTATTCCCAGTAGTGCTTTATGGAGCCTCTGAGATGCATGCATGGAAAGAGACAGGAAACAAAAGATAGGGTTACTTCATTTTGACCCTTGCACAGAGGTGTAAGTAAAAAATCCCAAATAGAATATATAACACACCTTAATGCTCCGTTCCTGAACGAATATAATTTTACCTTGGAGTTTTATATAACAAAAGTATAATGTTGATTTTTATGCATGTTATATCTTATTTCATTTTTTTCCAATCTCCGTATTCACAAATAAAGTTTCTGGAGTCTTTTGAAATATATTTTTAAATAGTGCATTGACGTAGCATTTGGTCTTGTGGATGTTGATAAACCAGAAGAACCTACATGTGTGTGAATCAGTTCATGACATGTTAATAATTATTTACGTGTTCACTGAAACTCTAACAAAAATTCCAGGGATGACAGAGGGAGTCACATAGGAGTTCAGTGTTAAACTGTAAGCATGTCTATTCTGTTAACTTAAGGCTTGTCAAAAATAGGTTTTGTCTAAAGAATTTCCTTGCTAAACTGTGCAATAGCACCTACGGTTGAGTGATGCTTAGATTTTTCATGTCATAAGGGGAAAAATATGGACACATAGTTCACTTTGGCAGAGGAGTGTGAGCACCCACTGTACACCAATGAAAGGGGACTGCTGTGCAGCTCTAAAGGTAAAATCATTTGAGGAGGAAGGCCAATAATAAGACTAATAACTTATCCCAAAAGACAAAACTCAGACTGGAAAGGTTGGAAATTAAATTTTTAAATAAGTACTTACATTAAAACCGCCTTTAAATGGAAAATCCTACCACCAAAAGCTAATAGACACCTAGATGGAGGTGACTGCAAGCAGTCTTCCTGTCTGGGTACTTCATTTCCCTGGTGGTGTGACTTCCATTTTGTGAAATGTTGATGTTTTAGCAAGTCTTTTCATTGCATATTTTTGACAGGGGAAAGAGGTGGGAGAAAACAAAATCCATTCTGAAACAGTCATCTGTGCAATGCTTAGAAAAACTTTTTCTCAACTCTGACATTGTCTTCTCTGATTGACTAGAAACAGCTTAATCACAGTTAGAGCAAATTCTTTCTTGCTTTTTTAATTTTTTTTTACATTCTACTAAATTAATCTTAATAATTATTTCACATGAGAAAGAGAGAATTAATTGAAGATAAATTATTGTCTTCCACATATCAGGTGAGTGGCCAAACTCAACCTGATATTTTCCCAATAAAAAGTTTAGTAAACTTGCACTTACTGATATCTTGCCTCAGATGTTTTATTGACAAATTTTTTTCTTTCACTATTAATGTTATACTGAACTAATATGAAACAGTGATTACTGCCACATGCCACAGACTTTTTAATGTTACAAGGGAAAAAAGTACTCAAAACCTCATAGGTACACTCTTAAGATCTTTGATATAACCATGGCTGGGATGATGTGAATGTCTGTGGTAGCATTTGATGTGTTGTCTGCAAAGTTAAGAATATGAATTAGGTGGAGGCAGCTATGTGGTGCCTAAGGCTGTGTGACATATTCACATTGTGCAGTGCATCTCTAAGATCTTTTTCTCCTAGTCTCTTGATATTTGCACTGGCCCTTTTTGCTAAAAGAATTTAGCAGTGTACTTTTTCTCTCATTTGCTGAAAAAAACCCCCACCTTTTCATTGTGCTGTTTTCAGATGCAAAGTGTTTTATCATGGCAAAGGATATTTTAAGCCTGATATTAAAGTCAGAGAGAAAGAAACAATGGGAGGTTAATGACTACTGTTTCAAAGGTGGTGATAATCACAAAAGTCAAAGTGAGAAGTGATTTCATTTTTTCCAAAGTAATATAGATGCATTTTAGAGCAATATGGAGTCACATGATAACAAAAAATGTGCTATTATTCTTTGCAAAAGGTGGTTGAACTGTTCTGTCTTTCTGATACGACAAATCTATGCAGATGCTCTCATTTTGTTTAAGGGCAAACCTTAACACAGAAGCTGAATAATTGCCTATTTTTTCTTTCTCAAGTGTTGAAGACCAGAGAAGGAATGTGTAGGGATCATAAATAAATTTCTGCTAGATAATGGACATGTGAACAATCCTGCACGTGAGCAAGACTGATAAGAGCCTCAGCCTTGGCAAGGACATGACAAGGACATCACCCTGAAGGAAGGACAAAGAACTCAACAAACAAACAACTCCAGGAAATGGGTTGAGCGAGAAAGACATTAAACAAGGCCAAATGTGGCCCTTATCCAATCGCAAGAAGGCTTAAAGAGCATAAACAAAGCTAACTATCCAATCATAAGGAATTGTATCATGTACTGTCCGCGTGTACAGGAGAAAACATTATAAAAGGGCTTGCTTAGCTTCAATAAAATGTCATTGCTTCATCACATTGATTGTGTGCATGTCCATATCTCTCGCAGGAATGAAAAATGTAGAAAGAAAATGAAGACAACATAGCAACAGAAAATAATGGAAAAAAATAATCAGATAGTTTACATATTTAACTAAATATCAAGTCATTGAAAATTTAGCACAATAATTTTAGGCCATCACCAGGGAGTGAAATGCATGTTTACAACAGAACAAACCTAACCCTTTGCATAATATATTATCTGTCACTGTATAAACACACGCTCCAAAAAATCTAAGTTTTATAGAAAATCAATAGAGTTTTATTATTCTACAGAACCACATTACTGTGATAATACATGCATCTGTAATCTCAGAAAAGTTAAGATTTGGATTTTCTTGAAATGATAACCTTAAATTTAGAAGTTTAAAAAATAGCAACACTCTCACCCAAACTATACTCTCAGAATTTGATTCTGAATTGAGGAGCACAGTTTTGATTCTTTAACTTTGGTTGGCATCATTTTTTCAATGCTTAGTTTAATTAGAACATAACTCTTAGCTGTAGAGAGACTGAACAAAATCAAACCAATTAAAAATGTCATATAAATATGAAGACAGCATTAGATACCAAAAATGGATTTATCTGAGGTCATAACATAAAGCTTCATAAGTATTTGTTCACAAGAGAAATCTGCTGTGACCCTGACTGGAATACAAGACTTTGGGCCAGTACATTTCTAGCAGTTCTCAGAGGCTTCATGTAGTTCACTGCTATAGTTCAGAATCAGCTTCTGGATTGCACACAAAAGCCACTCAGTATGGGCAAATAACACAGTGCTGCTTTTTGTCTTAACATGTTCTCATAAAAACTGTTGGCTAAACGGTTCAAAGATTGAGAGATCCTACATCTAAATATGTAAGATCCTAAATATGTGGTCAGATTTTTACAGGTCTGTGTTGGTTTAAGCCCTGCCGGGACCGGAGAGCACGTTGCTGTTGCCATTGCCCCTCCCCCACCCGCAGCCGGTCGGGCTGGCAGTGAGGCACAAACCCCGGGTTAAAATAAGAAGAAATTTAATACAAGAGAGTGATAGAACAATCTGAACAACAACAGTGGCAATGATAACATCAATAAACAGCAATAACAGTGAACAAGACGTAAGATATACAGAGAAATACCACAGTGGTCACACGTGTGCTACCACCACCAGAAGCCACCAAGGAAAAAGTAAAAAGTTCCCTCTCGTGAACATGACATCAGCATGGTATGAATAACCGCCTGGAGATCCCTTCCCCCTCTCTGCTGGGGAAACTTAACCCTATCCTAGCTGAACCAGGACATAATCCACCCCTCTATTCTATACCATCTGCGTCATGTCCAGCTGCCATTCAGCAGTTAGCAATAACAAAACAACAATTTACAAAGGCACAGCATAATTCACAGCATGTTCTCACCCAGAATCAAGTCCCCCTGTGGTACACATCGGACCTCTCCATTGTCCAGCATCACCCACCAGGTGCACCCAGGTCCTTGGGCAAAAGCAATCCCGTGGATGGGTTTGCCTTTACCTTTGCCTGGCACAGGACTAAACCAGACCATTTTTCCCAATATATTCCTCATGCGCACCACAGGGGCTTTATCCCCATCTACAGCACGTGGAGGTTTTGACTGAGCCGGGCTAGCTCAACAGGCAGACCCTCTTGTGTTGACTAGCCAGGTGGCCTTTGCTAGATGCATGTCCCAGTCTTTGAAGGTCCCACCTCCCAGTGCTTTCAGTGTGGTTTTTAACAGTCCGTTGTAGCGCTCAATCTTCCCAGAGGCTGGTGCGTGGTAGGGGATATGGCAGACCCACTCGATGCCGTGTTCTTCTGCCCAGGCATTTATGAGGTTGTTTCGGAAGTGGGTCCCGTTGTCTGACTCAGTTCTCTCTGGGGTGCCGTGTCGCCACAGGACTTGGGTTTCAAGGCCCAGGATGGTGTTCCGGGTGGTGGCGTGGGGCGCTGGGTAAGCTTCCAGCCATCCAGTGGTTACTTCCACCATTGTGAGCACGTGGCGCGTCTGTGGCAGATCGACAACAATGTGCTGCATATATAAAAATAACTTTCTGTACTGAAGTACTGAGTTTTTCTTATTTTCACCTTTTTTATCTTCCTTCTTACTGTAGTGAAGAAAACATCCAAAACTAAACAGATTCAGAAAAGCCACATTTCATCACACGAAAGGTTTGAAGACCTTCTCTGCTGAAGACAGCAGTGTGATTTTCCCAAGTAAACATTTCTGTATCTGTGATTTTTTTTTCTTAATTCATACAGAGCAGGAACTGACTGCAAATATAAGAAACTAATTAGGTTCGGAGCCTAGCTGCTAAGTGGTATTGTGTGTATGATATGGAAGTGACAGAAAAGAAAAAGAAATGGCAAAACAGAAACTAAGGTTGCACAGTTTTAAAGATATTCTGAAGTACAAAATCATGATGCCTTTCAGGCACCTGCATGGTGTTTAGCCTTTCATTCTAGGATCAGACCATCAGTTCTAGTTATGTTTGCATATTTGTAGCCCTTACTTACAGATACTAAAAAGCTTTTTTAGTCCTTGTATGGTAATATTCTTCAAGTTCAAACACATTAATTTATGATGCTCAGAAAATGAGGACCGCAGGGGTCTGTCCTGGGGCCTGTCCTGGGAAGGTGACTGAATGTATTCTGTCAGTTTTTCAGGTGGTGACACCAAGTCTGCAAGGGTGGGGCTGGTTATGTCAGGAGAAGGGACAGCTTTGGTTCACCTAACAGCACCCTGCTGTCTACAGGGATGGAATCGAGGGTATGGTGATGGATGGGGGAGTGAGACTGCAGCTGGAACAGGAGAGGTTCAGATTACATGTATTGTAATCAACATGTCATCCTGAGGATAACTAAGAGGTGAAGCAGGTTGCCCAGAGTGGCTGTGGACTCCTCATCTTGAGATTTTCATGTCCCCTTGGGACAAAGCACTGTGCCTCCCTATCTGAGTTCAGTGTTAGCCCTGCTTGGAGCAGGGAATCACACTCAAGACATTCCGAGGTGCCCCTCAAACCTTAATGATCCAGTGATTCTGTGTACAAAACAGAGACTGTGAGAAATGTTTGTGTCTTCAAATAGCATTTTTGAGATGGCATTTATAGGCTGTGTAATGAGGAAGGCTTATTATGGCAGTGAAACAGAACTGAACGCAGCATTTCTGTTTTGGGGTTTTCTTTGCTGTCTTTAACATTCTTGTAGGCACCTGTGCTGAACAGATGGGCTTCCTCATATGTGATTTGAGAGTGGCCTTTCAGTTCCATCAACTTTCCTGTACTTTTTGTATTATATTTCTTTCTTTTTCAGCAGCTGGTTCTTCTCCCAGCTGCATAGGTTTCTGTTGTGAAGGAAAGACATCAATAGCCAAAGACGGATGGGTTGAATCTTCCTAGTCCTGGTGCATAGCATTCTCTGGAACATACATTTTCCATAAACACCCTTGTTCTCTCTGCCTTGTAACTATCGCAAAAGACCTGAACTTTACTGTATTCAGAGTGATTTTCATTTTAAAAAACCCCAACCAACCAAAAATCAAGTACTTTGTTGGATTTTAGTTCTTTATTGTAATGGAAACAAAATACAAGTTCTGAGAAAAAAATATGAACAGTAATATAAAGCAAGATAGAGGTTTCTCTGCTTCACCATTCTGTTTCTGGTAGCAGTCAGTTATAAAGCCTTAGGAAAAGTGCAAGTATAAGGCAAATTATGTGATACTGCGTCAGCCATGAGAAAATTGGCACACTGATGCAGTTTGAACCGAAAGCTCTATCTACTTATTTCTGTGTACCACTACTTTATGGATTTGAGCATTAATTTACCTATAAATCTCTCGACTCATCCACAATATCCCATGACCAAAAATATAACCAGTTTAAATGATGTCTTTTATGGAAGGTAACTTCTCTGTGTCTTTGGGTGTTTTTTTTAAAAAAAACAACAAACCAAACCACCTTGCTGGCAATAGTCATATTATTTGACATCTTCTTGTGTCCACCACACAGGTAGTTCAAAGTTTTCTGAAGGATTTAGCCTTGATTCAGATCCTTTTGTCTCTGACAGGGTTTGCAACAGATAGTCTTTATCTATAGGGTATTCTACAGTACAGTTTCCTGTGAAAGGAATCTAATTTGCACAAAACCAAATCTGTCATGTAAACTGAAATAATGTGAGGATATTGGGTAACTGGGGACAACTGACAAATCCACTTCAAAATCACATCCCTGCTCTGAACAAACAGTTATGTGTGCATCAACCATGCTGCCATCCACCTCACCAGTAGTATTAGTGGCTAAATTACTCATCTTCCTTAATAGAAGCTATTTTCAGCTTTTTTCAGTCTGTTTTGCTCTCTAAATAATTTCTTGTTCTTCCATGTCATGTTTCAGAGTGAAAGGAAGCAGGAAAAAGGTGTGAGGACTATATAATGTCTTCTGATTTTGAGTGCCACATGGCTTTAAACCGAACCATTACACAGTTTTCAGTTTTTATTCATTTCTGATAATTCCTAACATTTGATATTCTTTTATGCTGCTGCTAAGTGTTGAGACAGTATTTCCAGTGAACTATCCATAAAACACCAGGATCTTTTCTCAGAGTGGCAACAGCTCACCGGAGTATATTTACAGTTAGCTTGTTTTTAATCTCCTTTCTGCTTTACTTTGCACATAAAGGCACTGAGTTTCAGCTCTCATTTTCTAGCCAGACCCTCAGCACAGTGTGAATCTTCAGCAAGCCTTCACAGTCAATTTTCATTTTGCCTGTCTTGAAGTTGTTATTTCACTTACAAGCTTTGTCATGTTACAGTTTTTCTCCTTTTCAGGAATCTTAGAATAAATTGTCATTGTACTGGATGAGAGTAACAAACTCACCTTCTGGTTGTGATGCATGGCCATCTATTACTACAGTGTAGTAATAACAACAGTAATAACAGTAATCTTTCTGTGGTTAAGATATGTGAGATTAATCCATACCAACTTTTTCTTCTTACTGTATTCAAAGTCTCTCCTTCAGAAAGCTTTCTAAAAATGCAGATTTTAGGATTTTTAATCCTTATTTTATTTTTAAGTTTACAGACCCCTGTGATCTCTGACCTTTCTAAGTCCTGCCAGGTACTCAAACATATTTTTGATGTATGACTTCCTTCTATAAAAATAATTTTGGTTTTTCCCAATGTATCAATTTTTTTTATGCCTATTATTTGCAGATGTTCTGCAACTACTTAAAAGGTTGGGATACCTTTTCAACTTGAGTAAAACATGGTTTACCTCACTTGGATATTTAATTTTCAGTAATGTCTATGGCTTCTCTTAAACCAAAATTTCCAGCCATGACAAAATGGAAGAATTAAATTCTGGTTAGAAAATTCCATTTTAGAATGCATCAAAGTTTAAAAGGAATTAAAAACGGAAGCTGTAAGTTCTGTTAAAAAGCTAAAAATTAATTTTTTGCATATATTGCCCAAGTAAGAAGGTTAAGTGATAACCGATAAACATTTTGCCAGTGAAGTTTACTGCCAGATGATAAAATCTGCTTTGTACTTAAGAGAAAAAAATTGTGCTGTGAATGGAAATCAGAAAGCATTTGTGGCCTAGTTGTAACCCAAAAGAAAATCTGCTTTGCACTTGGCTGTTCCTGTGCGTGTTAAATATTCATGTCCAGATTTGCCCATTATAGAAATGCTCACTCATATCATTATGCCATATAATTAATTGTTTCCCCTGTTGAAAGTAGTCATTATAACTTTGTATCTCATCCAATCACATATTAAGTTTTCCCCCTCCTCCACTTTTATACCTCCTTTTGTTTGCTGAGAGGTTTTTTGAGAAATAAATGTAGGTCTGATATCTTACAGGATTAATTACAACCTGCACTATGTAGTTATAGATGACTTGCATTACACCCTTCTGAGGCCAAACAACTATGTAGTAGATCACAGACTGCATATTAAAATCTGCCTTTTCAAATGAAATTGAACAATGCCTTCCACATATTCCTTATGGCATTAATTATCTTGCAGACAATCTCCATCATAAATTATGTCCAGATCTGGACCTTGGGTTTTCTTCTAGTGAGGCACCTTCCAAGTCCACAGAATTTACCAATTCTTTTCCATTCTCGGAAAAAAAAAACCCCACCACAGTTCCTGGCTCTTGGTTCAGTGACATGACCTTAGAGCAGAAAGCAGAGTTAGAAACAGGGGAAAGAGAAATCCAGACTAAGGTGGATTGTCCCCCTTCCCTCTGCTCTCAGAAGCAAGGCTCCTGGTCACCACGAAGTGGGTATTGCTAACCACCCTCTCAATGACACAGAGGGAACAGAAAAACACTAAGAAGTCTCACTTTGAAGAGGAAGCAATCTGTTTCTACAAGTTTCATTTATCCTAAACAGTTTGAGAGATGGAACTAAGGGAAACTGAGGTTTGAGTTTTAACTTGTTTTGTATTGTAAATACACAAATTATGGCTCAAACACAAATTTCTGACAGCCAAAATTCTGTGTACTCCAAGAAACTGTGAATTGCTTCTGCTGGTAACTCAGTTTTACCTTCCTTTACCTTTCCATTACCCTAGAGCACTTGATTTGCATGTAAATTATCTGAATGCGTCATGTCATTTTGAACAGAAGGTACAAGCCTTGGTCACTGGAAAATGTTCAGAGTGATACTGCCAAGCATTTCCTTATGGACAGAGATATCAAATGTAATATATGTGGGTGTTTTTTCACAGCATACCAAATGGAAAGATAGTTAAGTTCTTTTTGGTTTTGTTGTTTTGTAACTTCCTTAATTGTGGCATATAATTTTTCTTTAAGATTGAAAATGTATTTTACTTATTCTGTTTATTGGTTTTAAAGATACCTTGAATCAGACACTTGAAATAGATACATCAGTAACCTGAACTCTAAAGTGTCTGATTTTATAACATAACTAGCCACCTGTAACAAGAAGCCCTATTTCAACTAGGATTGTCCTTTTTTTTTTTTTTTTTTTTTTTAAATTGTTTTGCTGTTACTGGCTGAGTCACTATGAATAGTTAATCTAGTAGAATCAGCTGGAAGATAGATGATCTGGGAAAACTTATTTTATTGCAACAGTTTTTGAATACTGCACATCATTGAATTGGGACTCAGAAAACTGGTGCTGTCATGTATACGTGTATGTCTACCTGACTCTGTGCCTGCATATGCCTGAGTTACAGACATCTATGTGGTTTCAAAGGGATTAGAAAGAACGAGGTCATGTGATACAATTGATAATTTACTTATTTTCAGGAAATGAAAGAAGTTTATTTAAATACACTCTAACATGTTAGTACATATAGTTCAGGCATTGTATTTAATATTGTTTATTTTGATATGTAACTTTTCACAGGTGCCCAGTAGAAAAACAAAGCTTGTTTATGTGGACCCTTGGTTGCAAAATAGGAACATGAGCTTTCTGGCATCATCAAGCACAAGCCTCTGTAGCCCTCAGCTTCCTTCTGTGATGTGTATGTACCTGCATGAACAACAGCACTCTGACCCTTCTCACATCTATTGTCAGACTGAACTAGATTACACACCAGATGGAGAAGTCTGAAGCAGTTGGTTGCTAATTTTGCTCACCACAACAACATGCTTTAGGGTAGTACTCAGATATATGTATGGACAGGTATCTTGTTTTAAGTTTCCTTTCCTTATGCCTAAACGGAAATTCACAGGAATACAGCCCATTTTAATGATCAGACTGTTCATGTCAATGATTTTACACTCATGAGAGAAAGATTTTTTGTCACAAATAACAGTACCTTTTATGGTTTAAATGGCAATTTGCTTTATGACTGAAATAGTTTCTGTGATGTCTTTTCTTGAATGAACAGTACACACTCTGGTCCTTTTAGTTAGCTAAATAAGCAAATGGAGGTTTTATTTTTCCAAAGAACAGTCATCCTGCTTGATCATTAAATATGGCAATGAGTATCTCCTTATGCTGTTGTCCCAGTAGTCTGCTTCTCTGTGACCTGACATGCTCTAGCTTGTTGTAGACATGGCAATCTGAAGGCAAGGGAAACAGAGATTGTAGATGAGAAGATAACATATTTAGATTTTTATCTTATTTTTAGAAGTACAATTTTCTTGAGGCAGATCTTCCAGTAGAAATGTTTTTATTCAGTGATAGAAAATTAGTGAAAGGATGATTGTACTCTGAATGATTGTATATGCATCACAGAAATTCTGCTAACATTATTTAAAATGTAAAAGTAAATAAAAATTTATATATAATATTTCTCATTCACGGATTTCAGAACATTCTGTCAAACAAGTTATTGTCACAGGAAATTTAGCAAGTATTCTTAGGGTCATGGGAGAGATTACTGGTAGAGTGAATGACTGAAGCTAACATCTTGTCTGGTGCCCCGTTTAAATGGTTATACTATTTCACTTATAGGAGTTCGTCTTGACTACATATGTCAAGACGTTTGTTCATTAGCTTGGTCTGAAATAAATCTTGAGTCAGAACTTCCACTATAAATATGCAAAGCTCTTTTGAGCTCTCGTAAAGGTGTGTTTAAAAAGATCATTTTTGCACATTTGCTTACTGGTTTTAAAATACTGTCCTCAAATATGTGTACTGCCTGCTGTCTAACAGTTTCAATTGAAGATGAAATTTCAGAAATGATGCTTGTGTGAGAAGCTTAAATGGTTGGCAAATTGACATGTCATTTAGCAGACTTGGTCCTCAGCTAGTTTTCCTCAGAAAATTCAATATAGTAATTCCTGAAGTCAAGACCAAGGATGGAACTCTTCAGTTCATGCAAATTTAACAGATATACTAGATCACTGTGTCAGAATCCTCAGATGCATGTAGATGTATCTAGAAGCAAGAGATCTATGTAGAAAACAATACCTATGCATTTGAGAGCCTAGACAAAAATCAGAATGAGATTTTTCAGTCCTGTGAGACAATAATCATGCCTGATAAGTCATTTAGTAGTTCAAAGACCAACTGACACAGCAACTTTCCTGTAGCTAACATGTATATGCTATGCATGCTAATGCACTTCACGTGAGCACATCTGCCATCCCATTTTGAGTACTCCTGTGATCATGGCCTTTATTTTTAATGGAATTAGAACTATCATTATCCTACCGTGCTCTGTGTATATCCAAAAAATAAAAACTATCCTGGATTACCATAGTGCAAAAATCTAATGGTATATTGGAGCTGCATTGCTCCAAGTCTGGACAAAGAGGAGTCAGTAACATTGTTTCATGATGTGGAACATCACATAGTCATAGTCGTGTTCAATGAATGTTTTGGCAAGTTGTGGTACGTTATCCAAAATTATTAATTTTTATTTTGCAATTAAAATATATGTGTTTTAAAACAATAAATAGAATTTATGAGGACAATTATATTCATAAATAGAGAATCTGATTCAAATAAATCAATCCTAATGTTTGTTTATTAGTGTTTAAAAGATGTTCCAGATGGCTCAGTATACATAGTTATGTGAATAACCCTGGATGGCTTTACTCAACCATAAAAAAACTTTTAAATTATGTTGGGTTTTTATTCACATATACTAAACGTCTGCCGAAAGCAGAGTCTAGGTGACTTAAAATATAGACAGTAGAATAAAAATGTATAAAAGTGCTATTTTGTATACTTGATAATATACTATGGAAAAAGAAGCCTTACTATATAATTAACAAAATAAAAGAATGTTATAATCTGTTTATTTTAAAGGAACTGACTTGACTCTCTAGGACATAAAGAGAAAAAGCAGAAAACACAAGCAGCTTCCATAATTTTATTGTTTTTTGGTCTGGATGTCTCTGCTAATTTATGTTAATAACTCACTTGGTTACAAATAGAGATTTGATGCAATTGTTTCCAATGGGAAAAACCTGGGTAACATCCTGAACGTCTTTAACTGCCTTAATGATATTCTTTTTTTCCATTACCACATATAACTATCTCTGGTGATATTTTCAGGTTACATTGAGTGATATAAGGAATTTTAAATCATTGAGAACAGGTTCTGTGTGACCTAATATCTACTCAGAGGTGATGGAGGCACAAAAACCTGTGTATACTATTGAGTCTTTGTGTTGGAAAGACAGAGTATTGTACAGGAAGAAATTATAAAGAGACTGATCCTGCTGGGGTGGATTCATCCTCAGTAACAAGCAGCAGCTGCAGAAGTAAGCCATTCCTCCGTGAACCAGTGCAATTTCTTCCTCTGTCCAAACCTTTACCCTCCTCTGCTTTCAAATATAGTACCTGATTTTCCACAAGTTTCTCAAAAAATGAAAATGAAAGCTATACACAGTTACAACTACAGTAAATATGGCTGTGGGAGAGGACATACAAGATTTTTGTTTTCTCAAAACAGAAGGGAGATTGCTACTATCAGGGTGTGCAAATAAATAAATAAGGAAACCGAGGCTCTCTTGTATCTCAAGCCTGAAAACTGACGAGGTTTACTTTAGTCATTGCTTCAACTGTAAATAAAGATGTAAGTACTGCTTCACATAATTGTAATTATATAGCATTATACCTGAACAGTATCCCCACCTAATTCTGTAATCCGGCAATCCGGATGACAGGAAAGGCAAACTGCAGACATATATATTTTCTCTTTTTTCATGTTGTGCTTTTCTCTTTTCATATAGGTTAGAAATACTCACTGCTCACTTGATAGAGATAATACAGATAGTGATAGTAGGCAGATACAAAGTTTCTGGAAGGTTTTGTGGACTATAATCAAGAGTGTGCCCAGAGAGAATGAGAATCTAGAATCATGATGTGGTTCTCCAAGTTGGAGTACTTGATGGCTTGACAAAAGGGTGATAATATATATTGGTGATAGATAATAATTGCATCACTTCCCTGATATCACCTTCATACAGACTGCATGACTGTTGTTATCCAGACTAGCAAGAGATGAAATAAGGAATCAGTAAAATCATAATTGGAAGGTGATGTTAGGTCTTATTATTATCTTAGGCTGTTGATCTTCTTATTGTCAGAGGAGTTGCAACAGGTCATACTTGTGCCTGATACATTAGTACTAGAACTAGCATCTAAAGGTCAATTAATTATTCATGTGACTCAATATCTGAATGACACGGAAAGCAACATGTTTTTGTTTTTTGTGTTGAAGTCTGTTATGGGGCTGTCTACTTTAGGCACTATATAAATCTCACTACTCAATTTTAATATTTTTTTTTCCCACAGTTGCAGTGTAATGCTGTTGTTAGGGAAGAGTTGAGACAAATGGATATGCCTAATGTCATGCAAAAGTATATGAAAAACAGAACTGAACAGTGTTTGAGGATGCTTTTATAATGGAACAGTTTTTCATTTTTACACTTAAGCTTATTAAATATGTAGATGTGAAAAATATTGATAACAAAAAGGCACATAATCTGCATGTAAACCAAAGGACAGCAAAACAGTGAGAGTTTTCTGACCACTTTGAAGATTTCAGTTGGTATCCACATCCTTATGAACTAATAAATATAGTGCTGTAAAACTCATAACAAATCTTTTTGGGGGAGAGAGGAAGGGATTGTTTTATTAAAATTCGTTTTATTTATTTTTCTTTTGCTGACATCACCACCTTGCCATTTTCAAATTATCTGAGCAGTTTTCTCAGAAGCAACTATTAAACTCTTCTCAGTGACTTCAGTATGGTTTCTACTTGTCCTCTACTCATTTATAAAATGATGATCTTGTGTGTAGTCACCCCTCATTAAGATTTACATTTTATATAGCACTGCACTTTTGTCCAGTCAAGTTCATGAGAGTTCTGTTCTTCACCATTCTAGCACTGATTTAAAAGAAGTTGAATAATGCATGTATCACACTGTGGGATAAGACTGAAATGTACAATAAGCTATATGTGTAATTCTGACTTTCTGTGTACATGGAATGAGTCTTCAAGGATGAAGAAGTTTGTCAAACCTCTGTATTGGTCTACACTGCAAAGTCAACTGCCTTAAGCAATTCAATATTAAACCTGAAAAATAAGCTCTTTCAGAGACTTCTTTTGACCTCTTGTTCCTTTATTGTCACCTAGAATTCAAAGAAAAAGCTGAAATTTTTCAAGAAAACATATTCCACTGAAAAAATATGCTCCACCAAGTAGAAAACTTTTCTATTAGATCTAAGCCTGAATGTTCTCCTGTGTAATCAGAGAAGTAGTATTAAACTTCTATCACTGCAAGGACCTGCAAGAAGAAATACCCAACACACACATTGTCCTGCCAGATTTCAGGAGGAATGACTGACAAAGGGTGTGACGTGGTGTTAGGTACACATGTAAAATGCCCTTTTATGTTTTTGTGTTGATGTGACTAATGTGTTTTGTGACTAATGATCTCAAAGGTTAATCACCACCAGACCAAGTGGATACCAAATTGAGCTGCGTATTGCAAGTAGTCAGACTTACTTCTTACACACTACTGATCAGAATTAAGGAGTTCAGAGACAAACTAAAATGTAAGAATTTGAAAAAGGTTTTGTACTAGATTTTTGACAGAATATTAGTTTTATAAATGTATTTATTAATAATTTCTAAATTCAGTTATAAGTAATTTATAAAGAAAAAATGAAAAGGAAGACTTTTTTTCCAGAAGTATCAGTTTAGTAATTTCTAGAATCTATTCATAAGTTTTATGAAATTCTTTATTTACTTACGATGCTAGAATAGCTTTATTTCACACAACCTGTCTTTCTAATAATGTTTAAGTGCAAAACTACAGAACTACCAAGAAAGAAGCTTTACTTCTAAACCATAGGCTAAACCTATGGTGTAGCTGGCTTTCCTCTCATCTTAATAAGCAAATTTTATCCTCTTAATATTGTTGGCTGAATCTATGAATATATAAATCCTTTATTCTTCTAGCATAAAATACCAATTAAGGGATTAAATGCTTTATGGAAAAATAATCTAGTTCTATAGAAAGTTGCCCTTTGAAGTACAAGTGTTTTGGTTTATGTCTTAACATTTTCTGCTTGTGTTTGTTAACAAATTACAGTTTTATTGGTTTACCAATAAACAGTTGACTGTATAAGCTCTGTTAATACAGGCATTTCATAAAATGGGATAAATCAGTTATGTATAAGGAAGGTACAAAAGCCACCTCCCCGAGGACTCCCTAAAACTTCTCTAATCATAAAATTGTAATCTCAATAAGTTATTTTGCCTTAATCGTGAAAGTCCAATAAGTAGTGGGTAATTAATTGAACTTGATAGATACTGGGGGAAATAAAAGTTAAAGTTCCTTGAGAGACTACCTATTTCAGGTGGTACTTCTGACAGGGCTAAGAGTCAAACTTTGTATATTCTGGGAGTTTCCTGTCACTTTGTACCAGTCAGCTGTATGTCAGCTATATGTCAGCTCTACCTAAACCAAAAGATAAGATTTCTCCAGATGTTTATGAACAACTGGAGATCTAATCTTTCAAAACAACTGCAGATGCTTTATCACAAAATAAATATCAAGGACCTAGGTAGCTTTTAACCACTAGTATTAATTTTACTTTTATTATGTATACTGTGAAACAGTTGTGATTTGCAGTTAGTAGTCAACAAAATATATTGATACATCAGTGGAAATCACTAAACATAACTAAGTATACTACTTATTGAAAAGAAAAAGAGGTCCACAAGGCCATATATCATCTTTAATTGCCTCTAAAACTGATTTGTTATACATAATAATTGCTCACATTGTGCACCAGCTCTTGATCTTATTGCTGGTTGACTTCATTACTACTACTACTGCTATTACTATTACAGTTGTTGTCATTATTATAAGCATTTATAAATTATTTGGCAACATTTTAGATTAACACTTGTACCAAATTCTGGTTCTAAGTTTTCTGGGGTTGGGAACAGAAGACAGGATTTTTTCACTTTTCTCAGACCTATCTCTAAATAATTCAGGTGGCTTTTAAACTACAAGACTAAATGCTGCAAAATGAACTCATTACTTTGTGTTCCCACAATTTATTTATTGGTCTGTTCCCCCACTTCTATGAGTTCTGTGTTCTGTTGGAAAGATAACAGTGGCAACTCTTATGTGGAGATGTATGAAGTACATATATGTCCTTGACAAATCCAGCAATAATCAAGCTGAGGAAACACCATATGTAGAAGCTATAGAGTTAGTATCTCAGCTTTATGGCCCATGATGTCTTTTCTCTGTTACAAGGAGAATCAAAGGACAAATATTAGAAAGATTTCACTCACTGACTGACATGAGTGTTTTTTAAAAATTTAAGCAAAACAGCTGCCTAACCAGAATTTTTTTGCCAAATGTCTTTCCTTTAAACACATATAGTTTATAAAATTGTGGTTAACACTAAAACTCAGGTGTAGAAGAGTTATGTTCAATTATTTCAAATTGCACTCTTTCTGTAATAGTAAATCAGTGGATGTGTAAAATAATTATATGGTAGAAAAACTGTGTTCTAGTGTTATCTTACAATAGTCTAGGAAGAAGTTATTCTAGCTTTTATTGGTGTAACAGGGGAAGTTCTCTGTTCTTGTGCTTTCACCTTCTGATGTTAATTTCCTTTTATTTTGTCTGTATACAGAAAATTAAGATCTTTCTTTGCATTTGTAAGATAAATCCAAGGCCTTATTGAGAATTACCTTTCAAATGACATCTGGCAAAGTTTTAAATTTCTAATGACCTAGTAGAAGATAATGTTCTATGGTTTATTCATTCTGAATATCTAAACTTGATGTAAGATTATAATTAGGAATTTGCAAAGAGTAAATTATTCTACTCACTTACTATTGCATTCATTAGTCTGAAACTAGTTGCCAGTATTAACCAAAAATTCTCTCTGACAAAATTTTCTATTACTATATTACTGATATTATTTAATTTCATCTGCTCAATGTAAAATCAAACCAAACAATAAGCATGAAAGAAGATTTTGACTACTCTTTGTTAATAGATATTTTAAAGTTGGGAGAGTTTGCTTCAGTGAATTTAGCTCAGTCAATTTTTGAAACATAAGCTGTACTACTCCCAAAACAATTAATAAAATTTAGAGAAGTCAAGAATGACCTGATACATGCAAAGATCTGGTGACCGCCTCATGGCACACCTAGTAACAGCTTTTTCTTTAATCTTGGTACTAAGATCATAAATGGTGTTGATTTTCTTAAATATCCACTACTGAAGATGTGGTCTGCGACAGCGGGCTTTGTTTTTTTTAGAATAATGTAAGGATAGACTGAATGCCTTATAGAAAGTGTTAAGAGTTGCTCTTATGCAGAGTGTATCTATACAAGAGTACAGGTGAGCATGGCTTTAGTTTTCATTTTCATTCTAAGACACTTTCACTGTCAATACTGTCTTTACTAACTATAAAAGCAGCAGAGATCCAGCCATGGCTGCACAAAGTTTTTGAGAGTATTAAGTGCCATCAGTTAACAAAACTAACCTGATGAGAAAGTATTTTCACATAAAAGAGAAGTGGCTGCAATCCAGTCTTTTCAATACACACATTTTCTCTAAGCTAGGTAGTCTGTGAGCACCCAGAATTATCATCTAGCTCAAATGGCTACCTTTGTTTTTTGCATCAGTTATTCTGGCTGATTATAGGATTAACAATGTCACTATACTATATTTTTTTCCATAGTGAATTCGTGTATGTGAAATAATATTTGCCTGAAGAGAAAATAATGAATTTACATATACTTCTAGTTTAAAATTTTCCCTGAAATCTTCAGCTGAGTTAGAATACTGAGTTCCTGTCCTTTCCAGTTTTATCTGGGACTAAATGTTTTCATCCAAACTGAGTATCTCATTAAATGTATCTCAAAATCAGAACTTGAAAGGACAAGTGCATACTGTGACTAAATCACTTGAAAATATAATATGTAATATTAAACCCCAAACCAGTCTGATCTGATTAACTATTAAGCATAGACAGTGTCATATAGACATGAACACATGTATGAATATGAATGTAAATATAAAATAAGGTATGGTTCTATTAGATTAAAAAACTTAAGTTCTTTGATTTAGATACATGTTGGGATATAATTTTGTCTTGGGGTTTTTGAAGGGGGTGGTGGTGGTAGGGTTTTGGCGAGGGTGCATATTCGTTTTCCATTTTGTTTTCAAAATATAATTTTGGGCCTGCTGCAAAGAACATAACTTCAGTTAGAGAGTGGTAACCTTAAAGATATCTGGGATTCCTGTCCTTTCAATAAATGTTTTTCTTTGCATAATAAAAAAGCGTGACCAGTAGATATCACCTTTGGTTTTATTACAGTAAACATTATCTTTGTTTTGTAGCTTAAGCAGATATGTTTTATGACTCCTATCAGATGTCCGTGAAGTTAAAATAATTCTAAAATACATTTGGTACTTCAGAAGAAGTTAAAAACCATTAGCTTTTCCATTCAGCAGGAGCTAATTATCACTGTTTTTCTTGTTAGAGTTTTTATACAAAATTAATTTTCTTCTCAAAAGAAACTAATATATTAATACTATCACTTTTATTCATGCATTCTTCCAGTACACTAGATGTATGAACTTAAACAGAATAATTGAGAATGACTGGGCAGTGACAGGTCAAAGATTTCTTCTCAATTATTTTGACTCTTAACATACTGATTTCAAAAACTGATTATTCTTTTTGAATGATTCATATTTATTCCAGGAAAATAAGATATGTCTGAGAAATCTGATTCTTAAAAGAAACAGATGGTTGTAAAACTTTAAAGTCTGAAGAGACAAGATTTCTGAGTACTTAACACATCTTCAAATAATCAGATAAAAATAAATGTTAATATACTGACTCATAGTTTCTTATGTAAGAGTCTTGACTTTTTTGAAGGTAAAATAGCTATTCATAAGAGCGAAACAAAAGCAAAAACAAGAGAAGAAAGATCATTAATATGAAAATTAAAATGAAAAGGAAAAAGAAGAAAAATCAAAAGGAAAAGACAAAACAAGAGAAAATAAAAGGAAAAGGAACTTGGAAAAAAAATTTAAAAATGAAGAAGAAAAGGAAAAAGAAAAGGAAAAGGAAAATGAAAATAATTAAAAAGAAAAAAAAAGAATAAAAATAAAAATGAAAACAAAAAGGAAAGATAAAAGAAAACAGAAAAATAAAAAGGAAAAAAGAAAGAGAAAAGGTAAAAAAAGGTAAAAAGGTTTGATTTTCTGGTTTGCTGTACTGTTATTTAACTGTTTATGCTTAGAACAAGCCCTTATGATACTTCCTTACACACATTTCCAAAACCTGCAAAACTGGGTTCATACTGAATAATCTTAAATAAGTGAGAAGACACTATGTTGTTATCTGCTGCAGAGTCCTCTTGGTGGAATTGAAGAGTATGTGACAACAAACCCAGCAAATTACTATTGTTGAATGTAGGACAGGAAGTGTAAGCACACTCCCATGAAATAAGTGTATGTCATAGTGTTGAATTTTCAGAAACAACAAACAGTCAGTTTCTGGTTTAATATATGATTACCTTGTACAAAGATTCTCACTTCGATATGCATGTTGAACCTTATTTCTTCATAACAGAAATAATGCTTAATTTTGCTTAAGTTTTTAGTATTAACATTATCCTGGGCAGGAGAAATAGATTCATTAACAACTCATTAAGTTGATTAAAGTTCTAGGATTAACTTTCTTCCTGAGTTATGTATTACTGATCTGCCTTGTTTTAAAATGTTTAGTTGCCTGACAAATTCTCAAAGAATTTGGAACATTTCTTCCTTTTTAAAATCCAAAATAAGTTAATAATAATAACAACAAAACCTTGATATGGGAAGAAGACAGTTTGATCTTTTATATTCCTACTTGATCTGATATGCCTGATTTATGTGGCTTATTGAATTAATCTAGTAAACTAGGTGAGAAAATTTGGATTTGAAACTTTGATTATAGAGAGTATAAGCATTCTGTAATGCTTTTTTTGAATAGACAGCAGTTTCACCATTAGAGCAATTCAAGAAATGTACAGGCTACTTCTGCAGTAGGTTATGCACTGAAATTAAATTTAGGAGACTGGTGTTCCCATGCTGTCTCTCATCTTTCTGCTGGCTTTAACCATCATGACTTATTTTTCAACTTCTGCAATACCAAAATCTCAAGAAATTTGTTTCAGTTGGTTACCTCTTTGATTCTAGAAAATTCACAGAACATGAATTTCTCCGACTGACTGACTGACTGTACCCACAGCCATCATCCCCAGTAAATCTGACATCCTTCACTTTATGATAAGAACGCAGATTTACTTTTGTCTGTCAATGTTCACTGTAACAATGCTTTGAGATAAAATGTTCTGTTGACCTTCGTACTGCAGATACTTTTTGTATCATTCCACAGTTGATCTTCTCATCAATAGGAACAGAAAAAAATACTTTTTTATACCACTATAGTCAGTTTGCCCCTATAATAAAAATTTATTCAGACCTGATTTTTCATTTCTATGCATGAGCATGAGGGTGGGGATGTGAAATATGTAATTATTGCTTATCATGAAAACTGAAAGTCAAAGATTTCATGGTTGCATAAGTTCTGTGAGAGAAAACAGGTAGAAGAATTTGTAAGCTTTAAAAAATATTTTGTTTAATATTTAAAATTAAAAGAAAAGTCTGATATTTTAATTGCATCCTATTAAAGTGCATTAGTTTGGTTTTTATTTTTAATCGTATAGAAAATATCAGGTCTCTGGTACTGGATATTATCAAAGACATGATCCTTAAGCTTGATCTTGCAGCATTTGTGGTCATATCACCATGCACGCAATAACATCTCTCTTATACCAAATATCCTTATGATATGAAAAGATACACTCCCTTTTAAGAAACATATTGTCATGAGAATATCTGATACAAGGAATGAAATAAAACACTTCTTAGCTGTAATCTTATCTTTCCTCTTGTTTTGGATACAGCTCTTTTGTATGGCTTATAATATAATATGGACTTTATGGTTAATATTGTAAAAAATGTGAGATGAGTTTTCTTTGTCTTTCAGAATGTTGACTGTGATGCAATGTTATTTAGGTCTATGTTAGGACTGTCTGCCTACAAATTATTCTTTGTTGGTTAATATGTAAGCCTACTTTATAGCTTAAAGCTGATGGAGAAAAGAACGCTGTGAGATTTTGTATATAATAAATATTGTTAATTTATATCCTGAAATTAAAATTTAGCACACTTTAAGCTTTATTCATAATCTAGAGATATGACATCAAGTGATTCTCATTAAAAGTATTTAACATATATATTTAGCATACATATGTATAGAAAATCTTATTGAAGTAGGAAAATTTGCTTCATCCTTTTGAAATCAATTCCACCAACTGCTTTGTAAGAATGTAACATTCTACCCATTCTACCCATTCTAAGTGATGCATGAATGATATTTTATAATGAAACGATAAATTCTCTTTTGTTATTATAAGATCCAGAGTAGGACATTACAGTTAATCTTTCACTCATTTCAACCATAAATTGCACTTTCTAAGCAAAATGTTTTAATTTTACTAATTAACATAAATTAATACATTAACTTAAATTATCTTTGCTTGATTCTTCCTGGCAGAAAATCTGCTAGGATTCATTCCATCCACAACCAATGAACAGTTATACCTGTAAGTGAATTGCCCTTACTTTGAAAAACTAATGCAATAGTCTCCTTCCATTTTTTTTTCTAGGAAACTACCCTGCAACTGTGATACACAGTTTACAACACATAAAGAATCTAGGAGAGTTTTTAATTTGCATTTTCTCAAAAAAAGAACAAAACAACCCAAACTCAAATGAAACACACACACACACACACAAGCTGTACTAGGCTTTCAAATTATTCATTCTTCAAAATATCAAATTAAAATTTGCCAGCAGTATAAGGTTTCTCAAAAATTCAAAGTTATAAACTAAAGATGTAGGCAGGTTACATTGTTCTCTGCTCATTCCCAATAGACTTGTAAGAGGTTTTGTAACATTAACCTTCCGCTCAGAATGGATGAGGACTCTTCTGAGTGAACTTGATATATAACTGATGGCTAATTCTCCAGTCCTGGATGTACACTGTGCTTGTCAGTGACACACATTAGGCCTTTGATTTGTGAAAGACTGAAATACAAGTGCATAAAACCACAAAACCACTGTGTTAAGGTGGCTGACATTTGGGCTTTTTTCTCTTTCTACTCCCAAGTCTGGAGGAATTTCAAAAACTGGAAGAAACAATGCACTCCTTACCAGAAATTGATCATAGTGGGTAGTGAATCACATACCTTCAGACACTACTGCACCAGTGGAGGATGAATAACATTATTGGTAAGGCACTGGATTAGTATTTAGGGATTCTGAATGAAATTTCAGTCTCTGTTATTTCTACTCTCTCGGGGAAATTATTTAATCAACATCTCTTTCCCGCTTTTGTAAAATGGCACTAATATTGTGTTCTGGGTTCAGCTAGGATGGGTTTAATTTTCACAAGAATCTGGGAGGTGGCACAGCCAGGACAGGTGACCTGAACAAGCCAAGGGGTTATTCAACAGCATGCTGACGTCGTGCCCAGTATATAACTGGAAGACCTAGCTGTGAGTGGGTGGGAGATCATGATTTGGAAAGGGGCTGAACATGGGGTACCGGGGTGAGAAATTGCATTGTGCATCACTCCATATATTCGTTTCATTAGTGTTGTCGTTACTGTTTTATTCTATCCTTGCTTTGTTCTATTAAACTGTGTCCTTATCTCAACCCATGAGGTTTTACCTTTTTCTTCTGACTGTCTTCCCCATCCCACCATAGGGAGTGGAATGAACAAGCAGCTGCCTGGTGCTTTTGTTGCTGCCTGGGCCTAGCCTATGAAGTACTGTTTTGTGTAGTGGGATGGAGGGGAAGTTAGTAGTTGTGTGGGACTCAGAATTTTCTAGTCATTAGGAAGGAAATGTTAGATAACCTGATAGCAGGACACAGGCTAGTTTCAGAAAGCTTCAGGAGAAGAGAAGTACAGATATCTGTGTGCACAGTATCTGCAGAAGGGATTTTTTTTTTTTTTTTTTTTCCCATTGGAGAGGGTCATATGCATTTATATTCCAAGATTTGCCTTCTTCTTTTGGTTTCCTTCCTTCCTTCCTGCTTTTCCAGCCCATCACATCTTCTGTGCTTTTTTAGTAGTTTTCCATTTTCTCTGCCTACATTCCTTTCTCAATTGATTACTCAGCCAGTTTCATGTCTTCAGTTATCAACTCTCAGCTCTACATTTGCCTTCCTTCTCTACATGTTCTTCTTTTGTTACATCACTCTCATCTTCACAGTTGGCTCTGCGCCCATGTTTGCCGATCCTGCTGTTGCATTTATATGGCAGAGCATGACTCTGAATTCAAATTGTAAGAACATTCCAAGGTTAGTGTTTTCATGTGAGTTTCAGACTTACCTGTGCATACTTGGAAAAGTCATTCTGAGCAAGGTGTATGTTATTTTTTTCCCATGTGGATATTGATCTCACTTGTGGTTCTGACAGAACAAGAAGATCCCTGATGATGTATATATATCTCTTTATACATATTTAGTATTTTGTAGGATTGTATAACCAAGCAGGAAAAAGCTAAAATCAGAGACAATTTTTTTCTGTTTTAAAACTTCAGAAGCTACAAATCAAAAATTTTTTCAATGCACAAGTGGTTTCTGAGTTATTTACGCAGCACTAAAGAATCCAAAGTTTTAATCTGATCTCAGGTACTGCTCATACAGGAGACAGCAATTTTATAACCCAGTAAAAATAGGAAAATATAGTAATCAAATAATTCAAATTTTTAACTCTCACAATAAGTGACAGAGTGTATACAAATGGTGTTTTCTTTCATCTTCAGTTTTATCCCTCCTTGTTCTCTCCAGAGAGCAGAGATATCCTAGTCTATCTGTATTGTCCTGTAGGGAAAGCAAACAACGACACATGGCTTGTGAATTCTGAGAGGAGAAAGATGTCTGAATTTAGCCTTGTCAGAGGAGACATTCTAATGGCCAGAAATTTTAACTGGGAAAGAAATAACTCTCATGTAATGGCTTGAGTGGTGCACTGCTGTGGCTTGTGTTTTCTGAGAATGACTTGCCAAAAGCATGTTGGTTGGGAGTGACAGCAACCTAGTTAATTCCTTTCAGCAAAGACAGCAAAGACAGTTCACCTTTTTGAAGATTTCCTCATTTGTATGCCATATAAGCCATATAAGCCAATTATCTTTATCTTATGGATCCTGCTTGCATTCCATTAGAATATTATTCTATTATACAGCTAATAATCTGGAATCCACTCCTTCAGGACTTTATCTCATTGGGCCAAAATAATTGAATAATTATTTCCTGATGCAAAACAAAAAAGTCTTGGGGGTTTTTGTTTGGATTGGGTTGTGGGTTTTTTTGTTGGGTTTTCTTTTTTTTCTCCCTGTACAGAATAAACATGAATGCCTTTCTAATATGCAAAAGAAGTGATTTCACTGACACTTGAAAGTGAAAAGAGGAATATTTAGGAAGTGGGGAAATGTTCATTACCTATTAAAACGTCTATGTACTGCATCTGTAATTTTGAATGATTTCTAATTCACTGCATGGTCAGAACAAACAAGTCCAAGTGTTGATCTGCCCTCTCTGGTCCAGGACTAGAACTAACAGATCAAGGTTAATGTTAATTCCAAACCCTCAGTTCCCAAGGCAACCTTTCTATTGCTTCTATGTGCTTCGGGGCGGGGGGGGAGCTTTAGTTGGTTTTGGGGGGTTGGGTTTCCCAGTTTCCCAAAAGAAAACTTGACTGCATTAGTTCCTTCACTTGTCTTCATTCCCCTCCATCTGTAAAATAAGCCATGATGATGCAGCTTTCTTTCAGAAATGTAAGATTTCTGGAGGAAGAAATTGGTATTACCTCTGGTCTGCGATTTTTTTTAACCATGCATCTCAATGAGTAATCTAACAGCACATTTGCTTAAATAGTAACATTTTGGTGAAAGTGAGTAATATCTGACCATTGAATTAAAATATCTGTCTTAATTTTAAAAGTAAAAATATGACATTGGTATATTCATTGCAAGTATTAAAAAATTGATGAACCAAATTAATTGGAATAGATGATAAAAGTGGTATTTAACAAACTGGTTAATGTAAAACTAAACAAAAAATATTCTTTCTTCATCCCAATCTCAGATTACAAACTGGCAAAGATGTGTCACATTAACTCTATTTTTACTCAATAGTAATAAAGGTTACTCTATACTTTCCATGCAGTATTAGAACTGGAAGCTGACTGTTGAGATTGCCTAGGAGCTAAGAATGTTACAGATATATTTAAAGGTCAGAATAAAGCAAATTTATTCAAACTGTATATTTAAACCCCTTTTTCTGATGACCAGTTAAGGAGACTGCTTGCAGAGAAAGTATTAAATCTTGTTCTCTGCGGAGGACGGAGGAAGCAAGCTGTCGATTCAATATGAATGATAGAGCAAGCTTCAACGTTATTGAAAGAAATCACACCTTATATAAGCACTCTACAATAATCATGCATACTACTCACAAATCTATTGGATACATCTAAAAGGCTACATTATAATATCCCAGCCCCTTGTGGCATTTCAGGTATGTCACAACATCTTCCTTCTTCTGGCTTGCTTTCTTTCCTAAGGCTGTTTACCATCATACCATCATACTCAAGGCTGTTGTGTACCTCAGTTTCTCTCTTTGTTAACATAACAGTCTGTTGTTAGCATAACTGAACCCTGGGTTTTTTCCTTTGTTTACCTCAGATGGCTGCAATCAGCTCCTGCAGAGACCCATGGCCTTGCTCTCTGCAAGCCGTTCTCCAACAATTCCCCCTTTTTCTTTTTGTGCAGGCTGCACAAGCATAAATTTACTAATATTTCTCATTATAAAACTATATGCTATTTTAATAATTACTACAATCAATAGTACTATTCCTAATCACCGCAATAAACTGTCAAAGGTATCCTATCAAGTACAAAGCATCTCAAACTACCCATATTTAAGGGATATGACTAAATACTACAAAATAAACAGAAAGGAAAGTACGGTACTAACATTCAGATCCACAATCGCTGGGGAACCCTGGATACAGCGAGAATTTAGAGTGCCCTTCCTCACAAACTGGAAACCCTACGTGATGCGTCCATCCGTAGGTGAGACATCCAAAGTTGCGGCAAGCAGGTCCAGCCTCTAAATCAACAGGCCAAAATAACTGGCAACTTTCTTTGAGCGGAAACATCTGATCTCATCCTCCTGTTGGGTTCCACCTGAAACCTGGCCAGTACTCCAGGGGGAAAACCAAGGGATTTTCTAAATAAGCTTAAATACTTGAGCTCTTAATTCTTAATATTACTAAACAAAGAAAGTGGAATACATACATTCTTAACAGCATCTTATCCTTATTAATAACTATATTTTATCTAAACTACATCTTGCACAAGTGACTAGTAAGCATATATATTTCATTAAGGAGTTACAATTACTGTTAGCATTTTCTCTTAAAAGAATTGGCAACTGTAGTGTAGTTTGTTCTGTTGCAGTAGCAAACATTACCCAGACAGACATTCTGCTTAAATGATCAGTTGAAGAGACCGCAAACTGTCCGCACAGGGGCCCTCACAGCACCCACAGCTGGATCCTGAGTGCTGGCTGCCTCTCACCCTCAGGTGTGGTTGCACACACTTTGCTGGTGACCATTGGAGACTGAGACCTGTGGAGACACAAGCATAACCTCTTCCCCAGGTTATTAAAAGATATGGTCCTTCTCAGTTACCCCTTTCTAGGTTTTTGTTACCACTTGAGCTTTACTTTGGACTTCTTGTTGATCTGGTATCTTTGATGAAAGACAACCCAATATTGGTGACACCTGTGATACAGGGGAAATGTTTAAAATGTTCATGACATATAATGCCTTATTTAGCCTTTTGTGAGGTGTAGATTGATATCTTGCATCTTGCCCCTTTGTTGTTATTGTTGTTGTAATAGACGCTTTAGCTTGCTAGATGTATGCTTCACAGTGGCCTGACCAGCCAGTGAATGGGGAATGCAGGGTAGATGCTTGACTCCCCACTGTATGACAGGATGCAAACAGTGCTCCAGAAAAGGTATTAACAGACACATGTACATATTTTAATATTTGAAATGCAGCTAAGTGAGTGACAACAGATTGCTATAATTCTGCGGAGGTGAGTCCCCAAGAGTTGACACCACTTCCCTGTTGAAGAGATGGAGTCTGTCTGGTATTCAGGGCAAGTTGCAATGATGTCTTTAGCCTGATGCCTTGATAAAGAAACCTGTTTTTGTATTGCTCTGGCATTCTGGTGGAAGTTCTCCCCCCTTTTGTTTTTGCAAAAGATCTGGCGTGCTCTTTCTACAATGGTTTGTCCTGTGGGGGAATGCAGTATACTTGCGATGCTTGTCTGTTTGAGATGGTGTTGGCTATGCGGCGAAGATCTTGTTCTGCCTTCTTTGTAAGTACTTTGGGTGATGTCAGTGAAGGATCTTTTCACAAAATATTAAATAAGCTATGCAGATCATCATGAGTTAGGCCCACAACGGCTGTATCTAATTTATGGTTCCTAACAGTGTCTGTAAATCTTTTAAAGTCTTAATAACAGTTTTAAGTTGTTGCAGGACAATACACACAGGTGATTTGGTTTACAAGCTTAGTGTCAGGGTGGGTTTCAGGGTGGGTTGTGCTGCAGTGGTGATTAAGACAAATTTGATCCAATTTGAGTTCCCCATTGAGTCATACAGTCATGACCCCAAAATGCAATAGGGGTTTTCCGATATAAATGGATGAATATTTGCTACCCAGTTTTCTGGGCCCCTTACATGAATGAGATCCTTGCTTTAAACTGTGACAGCATGACCACCAACCCTGAAAAGCATTTGAGTTACCGGAGCTAACAGCCAATCTGCTCACAGATATTGTGGTCACATCTGCACCAGTATCTAAAATGCCTGTCAGCTCAACAGATTTTTTAGTTTTAACGAGAGTACATTTTACCAGAAGTTAACCTTGTGTCACTGTCTGAGTCCAACAATATTTAAGGGGTACCTGCTGATCCAAATCCTGAGTAATTGTGGCTTCTTGGTATACTATTAGGGGGAGCTGCAGTAAGTAAGCAAGCTGAGCAATTTTTGACCCCTTTGTTACAGAACACACGGGTACAGGCCATAATTTTGATTTTTCTCTTCATAACCAGCATCTACGACCCCTGGTAAAACAAACAACCCCTGTAAGGTTGTAGATGATCTTTTGACAATATTTCCATGAGGCAGATGGTTCAGAGGTGCACTCTCCCCGCAGAGCATGCACCTAAATTCAAGACAACAACCAACACAGAGTTACTGCCTCCCGTTAGAGGAGGTACTGTACATGTAACACCGAGAACACTGAGCCCAAACAAGCCGCAGCACCGATGACCCAGCGGCGGGCACTAGGACCCCGTAGTGGGTCCAGCGCTTCCCTGGCCGGAGAACTCGGCGGCTGCAGCGGCCGCGGCTCACACACACACACACACACACGGGCACACAGAGGCGAACCCCACACTCATTGCTGACACAACATAAGTGACAAATATTACCGATACGAAGACTCCATTAAGAACATATTAAAGCCTGTGCTGCATACCCCTGCCGCTTTTGGCGGGGGGGTGTGTGTGTGCCGAGCGCGCAGTGCCGGGCTCAGCCTCAGGCCGCCGCTCCGCGGCGGGGGGGTCGGGGAGGCCCCGGGCCGCCGCCGCCAGCTCCGAACGCCGAGCACGGAGATCCACACGCTCGTTTTTTCAGATAGAGTACTGTGCCGGCGTGAATGCCGTTTTTTTCTTAAAAGTGTTAGCCAATTTTTATGGGGCCAGTCGATATCCCTGAGCCATCGCCTCCAGTACAGCTGCTGTAGTCTGGGATTTTGCAGCCCGTTCTTATTAATGCTTTTCTCTAAATCTTTAATAACAGAAGAATGCCGTTCTTCCCAACGTGGCTGATAGCTTACAGGAGTAAGAATTTTTCTTGTCATGTCCATCGTCCTCAGTTAAGGGAGGACACAGGCCAGACAGTTCAGATTCTTTTTCAGGATTTACAGCATCAGGGTCTAAAAGATTATCACACCATTCTGATTCTTTAAACAATAAATTTGGCTCTTTAAAAGTGTATCATTGCAACTTGCCCTGAATACCAGACAGACTCCATCTCTTCAACAGGGAAGTGCTAGTGCTACAAGAATCTCAGGCTGTGAGAATGATTCCTTGAGAGAAACTGTGTTCTAGAATTAGGAAAGCTTCCTAAGCTTTTCACACACTAAAAGGAACACCAATCTGTAGCAAGCCCTCCATGTGGCTACATTGTGTTAATTATCATCAATGATAATTAACATTTTAATATTTTTCCCCTTTTAAGAAACTTTGAGGACAACTTGCTGAGATATTATCAGATTGTCTGTGATCCTTTGAAAAAGGATGAGACACAAGCAGTAGATACAAGTTGTTTAAATGGAGCATCAGTGATTTACTATAGTTGAGGAAGTAGACCTATAACCTGTAAAACATTATTATTTTTTAAGGCTTATCTGTTAGGTGCATGATATAGAAATCTTACTAAACTTATAAGATTTCAGAAGACAGATAAGCAAAGCTAGAAAAATCCATTTTGGTGATCTGATCTGACAAGTCCTCAAGAGATACCCACACTGTTTAAGAGACCAGTCACTGATGGCTAAATGGCAACTTTGTGGTCTAACCCCACCCTGGGCAGTGCTTGGATATGCTTTTGTACTGGGCATGATGTCACATGATATGGAGTGCTCCAGTGGCCAATCCAGGCCCAGCCCTCTAGCTGTGCTCCCTCTCAGCCCAAAGAAAGTTAACTCTATCCTGGCCGAAACTAGGACAGGTGGCTTCAGAGTAAAAGTCCCACAGCTCTGAGAGAGTGCAGAAGGATAATGTGGTCACAGTATCTTTAGTGTTACCTTTCATCTCAGTCTTGAACATCAAACTGTCTCCAAAGGAACTCCACAGCTTTTAAATGTTGAAAGATTTTTTTTTTTTTTAAAAAAAAGAAAGAAACTGAATTTTCCTCCTCCTTTCTCTCCCCTGTACCCTTGGAACTTCACTGCAAAAAAGCTTCAAAAGCATTATAACAACTGGTTATATCATTATACCATCAGGGTAGCCAGATATAGTCATCACTAAACTTACTTAGCTTTGGTAATCTTTCCCTTGATTGCTAGGTTATGACTATATAATGCCACTATGATTAAAGTAGTGTGTTGTTCAGACTTATATACAGAACTTCAATGAGATGTATCTTCCCTACTATACCTGCTACTTCCTTTTACCAAGCTTTATGTTGTGTTTAGAGATTAGGATGCCTTTTATGTTTCTTGTTACTCATGATATAGCTGGTATAAGAAGGTATAACCCAAATTAAAACGAATTCCTTCCCCCAGAAAGTTCTCTCATATTACTCAAAAGGTGCATATTATTTTCTGTCTTCAGATTCCTTTTACTGCATATTTTTATACTTTATGTGCAGTTTCAAGATGTCCTATTTTAGCTAATGAGCTTTACAGGCAGCATTCAGCATCAGAGATTTACATAAATCGATATTTTGGTAAATGTTAAAGGTTCTGATCTCATCTAATTTCATATCATCATTAGAAGACATAAAAACAAGGATAACCTACCTTGTTGTTCTTTGTCTAAGTATTCACTAATTACTAATTTGATTAGTACAGCAAATTAAAGAAAAAAAAAAGTCAGAGTTTATTCATTGTTAAATTAAAGAAATCAGTGGCTTATATAGTATTTGCATTTTAATTAAGTCATGAACGTTTAACTCTATGTGTTGGAAATACAGATGGATTCTCTGGCTTCATTGAAATTTAACATTCATCTCATAATATTTAAGTTTTGGTAGAATATTGCATCTGTGTGTCTGCAAATATCCATAGCTGTAAGCACACAGTTTTGTAGCTAATACATGTCTGTAACATGTCAAAATTAACAGACAATTCTCTCCTATATATCACCAAACCAATCTTAAATCTGCACTACAGTTAATGCAATAATTCAGTTTTATCATCATGAAATAAACTTTTAAATAGCCCTTGATCCTTGGCTGTTTGACTTACAGGCTAGTTATTAAGATAACCTTAGATCTGCAACACCCCACGCAGGAAGTGCTGTTAAACTGTTGAGCAGACAAGTTCTTCACATTAGGGTCTGTGCAATATAAATTCTAATAACATTTAGGCATCTGGTCTCTATTCTGAAATTCAGTATGGAATTCTTCATAAGGTGGCTTTATATATATGTAGGGAAAGTTATGGATCTTCCAGGAATCAGACAGCAGGGCAGAGAGAAAACCCTCTGTCTGGATTGACAGTCTTCTCTGAGCTTGGTGTCTCCAACCAAAGGTATTTCAAGCCCAAACAGGAAGTAGGGTCCTGCAGTCTTTCTTCGAAATAACTTTTTACTTTTGGCTTATTTGGTTTTGATAGATATCAGGAGGATGTAATACCAGTAACTTTCTTCTATACTTTTCCACTGAAAGGAAGGGGCATATGCAGGTTTCATTATTTCCTCAACATGAGGGAAAACTAACCTGTAATCTGCCATTTGTAAAACATACTCATTCATGATATTTCAGGTGAAGAGAGTATTCTTGCCCAGTAGATTCTGTTAAAGTCGAAGCTAGAACAGATAAGCAAGAGCTTCAGCTAGGTCCATTTTATCAGACAATTGTCCTAAAATCCTCTTTTTTACATAGGGCAAATGTATGTCTTGATATCCCATGAAGACAAGAGAAGAGAGATTGAGGCATTTAAAACATTCTTTATGCCAATATTTGGCAGTCTCCTCCGATGGAAGCGATCCACACTGCAGCTCTGAATTAGCTACCAATCTGACAGTGTTTTATTATCCACACATACTGAAACTGACACAATGGCCCCTAGAGAGACCTAAACCTATCTATCACCCTAATGAGAAAAGGTGTCCTGAAGATCTATCACTTTCAGTTTGGGTCCTTGTAGCTACCTGATGAGTCTGGTTGGTCTGAACTTGTGAGGAGGTACTGGGAGATCTGGGCTATGCAATGATGTGCTTCACCCAAGTTCAAAATCTATCAGCAAATTACACAAACAGTAGAGAAGATGCCAGAGGATTTTGTTGTACTGTTCTCATTTACATTAATGGAAGCTGTGTGACTAAATCTTTGTGCTCAGCAATGAAATTCTATCCCTTAAATGAATATATTAGGAGAAATAAGGAACTAATTGAGAGGCTGAATAGAACCTTTGAAAACTTATGGTGCAGTGATTGCCTTCTCCACTCTATGGAAAAACTACTTAAGTGAACATATAGAAAATCGTAACCTGTAGGAAGTATTGAATGTTAGTACTTCCTACAACTTCAGACCAAGCTCTGTCTCTCCTTGCTGCTGTTCTCATTGGTATGTAACATGTGCACCATACAGAATGCTGGCTTTAAAAGAGTTGAACAGAATAAATGTCAACACTAAATAAATCCTATTGCCAACAAGCTGCCAGGAAACGTTTATCACACTTCTGGTAATGTTCAAAACAGTTACTGCACAATGATGAATCATACCATATATTGCACACATGTTGATCATAAACATTTATCAGACTTCTGGCAATTTCCACAATGTTGAAGAGACACTATAGTTTATTGAAGAGAATGTCTCTGTTCTATACAGTAGGTAGATTTCCTGACTTAAAGTGCAAGCAAAACATGTTAACTAGTGTAGGTTGTTTTCCCATTTAAAGGAAATATAGATCTCTTTCAGATATAGCATAAAAAATATATATGTATTAATTTTATTGTATTCTGACACTCTTATTGTTTGCCTATTTTTTATATTTATTATTAACTCTTTGATTTTATATTTCCTGATAAATCATGTCATAAGGTTTTCATGATATCAGTGGAACATTAACCATTACATGGATTTCTGCAGGTCTTATTTATGAGGCTGAAGTTAACGAAGGCTTGATTATGATTTAACTGGGTACAGACACAGGCTATAGTGTCTACTGTTATAGCAGATGCACACTTCAGTCATAAATTTTAAAACATGTCTATTGAGCCCACCACACAAAGGCCACAGTAAATAGAGCTAAGTATATTGATGCCTAATATATCAGTGCTGCATTGGTGACTATATCAATGGTTTAACTGTTTGGAGAAGGATGAAATACATCAGCTTGGAAAAAAAAGATATTAAAATGTTCAGGTGAGGATCATGCTTCTCTTCCATTTCTCTACAACATCATGCAAAGTGCAGCATGGGTTCTGAACTATGCTACTGAAAATTAATGACAGCATAAATGAGCTTTGGTACATTTTAGTGTTGTAAACCTCTATGATTTTGTCCTCTAAGTTCTGATGTGTGTCAGGCACATAATGTTCTGTTACTGATAGGAACTGAAAGAGAAATTTAGTGGCCTATCACAGAAGAAAATAAATTTTTATTCATTTTTATATCCAGACTCAAGCTCCAAACATCAGATCATTCTTTCATTTAGACCTTGCCATCTGATCTGATGCTTGCTGCAATATTGCTGTGATGGATCAAGAGTGGGGAGAATTTAAAAGCATCACCCTTTGAGTGCAAAGCAAGACCAGTAGTCTGCATTTTGCTCAGACTGAGAAGAATGTCAAAGCTTCCTCCACTATCCTGTTTTGATTAGAGCAGTGGTTTCAAGATGCTTTTTCCTTTAAACATTTTTTTTTCCCTGCATTTATATTCTGTATAAAGAGAATGGATCTAAGACCAGGATCATGTTAGAAAAAAAGTCCCAATAGGCCTAGTCACACAATAAAAATTAGTAGTTGCTTACTCTCTTATTTTGGACAAAAATCAGAGCATTTTAATATACTTCAATGGCAGATTTAAAATGCTATATTATAATACATGATCACTAATTCTGTTATTAATCAAGAATTACTACATGGCAACTTAGCTATGAAAAAAGTGGCATTCTTATAAATGTCATTCTGAGAATTCCTCCCTTAGTTGGAAATAGGGGACAACTTTAAGGCATCAGAAATGGAAATTTCAAGACAGATAAGGTTTTTGTTTTGTTCACTAAGTGCCTTTTTTTTTTTTTTTTTTCCTTTAGGAGTGCTTTGGGCTGTTATAAAGTCCCTTTTAATGAGGTATGTGTTTGTAATAAGATCAAAGGAAAATAAAATGAAAATGAGGTCTCAAAGAATTAGTTCTGAAAATCAAAAAACCCTAAGAGTCAGTTCACTAACCAGCTTTTGAATTATCTCTGAAATCAGAACAGCGTTTATTGTGCTATGTATAAAAATTAATCACTCTCGAACCAGACTGTATACTCAGTTCTCTGACATAAAGCAATACAAAGTTTTACACAACAGTGTGACCATATATTAAAAGCCTTTAGGCTCAAAACAACCTTTATCTTCTGCAAAAGGAGCTTCTTGCAGCAGTGAAGTAAAATTACCATGTTCCCTTACTATTTTTCTATTCCAGTAACTAGAGCAAAGAATGATTTAGTAATGGCTCTGGTAATGAGCCAAAATGCACTTTAGAAAGGTACAAAAATGCATGCTAGGATTTGCCTGCCACAGCTGAAAAGTGTAAGCTAATGGAACCTAAAGTGATTCAGTGTGAAAAGAGCTCTCACACTTCTTCAGTGGGATGAAAGAAGGAAGACAGAAGGTTGTATTTTAGGAGGGATATTTTACATGTCTTAAAGGTTTTTATCTTCCATATGAAGGGTTTTTCCATACTGTATTGGTTTATGTGGCAAGGTTTTAAGCAGGGGGCTCCAGGGATGGCTTTTGTGAGTAGCTATTAGAAGTCTCCCCTTTGTCTGACAGAGCCAATGCGAGCTGGCTCCAGGACAGACCTGTTCCTGGCCAAGGCCAAGCCCATCAGTGAGGGTGGTAGCACCTTTAGAATAACATACTTAAGAATGGGGAAAAACAACTGTACAAAGGCAACTGCAGCTGGGAGAGGTGAGTGAGAATATGTGAGAGAACAACTTTGCAGACACTGAAGTCAGTGAGGAAGAAGGGGGATGAGGTGCTCCAGGAGGCAGAGCAGGATTCCCCCGCAGGCCGTGGTGCAGGCCATGGTGAGGCAGCTGTGCCCTGCGCCCAGGGAGGTCCATGGGGGAGCAGATCTCCACCTGCAGCCCGGGGAGGAGCCCACCCCGGAGCAGGGGGATGTGCCCGAAGGAGGCTGTGACTCTTGATGGAGCAGGTTTGCTGGCAGGACTTGTGACCCAGTGGGGGATCCACGCTGGAGCAGTTTTTTCCTGAAGGACTGCACCCCATAGAAGGGGCCCACACTGGGACAGTCCATGAAGAACTTGAACCCATGGGAAGGACTCACATTGCAAGACAGTGTCCTGTGTGAGGGACCCTATGGGAAGAGTGTGAGGAAGAAGGAGTGTTAGAGACAGTGTGGTGAACTGATCACAACCCCCATTCCCCATCCCCCTGTGCCTCTCAGAGGGAGGAGGTAGAGAAATTGGGAGTGAGTTAAGCCTGGGAAAGGGAGGAGTTGGGGGGAATGGTGTTTTTAAGATTAGTTTTTATTTCTCATTAACCTATTCTGATTTGAATGGTAATAATTATAGCTAATTTCTCCAATTCAAGTCTGTTTTGCCCATGACAGCAATGGGTGAATAATCTCTTCCTGCCCATATCTCAACCCAACAGCCTTTTGTTGTATTTTCTCTCCCCTGTCCAGCTGAGGAGGGGAGCGATAGAGCAGCTTTGGTGGGCACCTTCTGTCCAGTCAAGGTCAATTCACCACACACACCCCTTTGTAGTTTTAAAATTATTTCATTTATTACAACAGCCAGACTAAGTATACATAGTAAAGAGTAAGTCTTGCCACAAAGGGCTTGCAAGCTGAAAAGCATGACATGAAAGGCAATGAGAAATAACCGCTGTATGTTTTTGCAGATGAGGAAATAAGGTCCAGAGAAATTAGGAACAAGCCTTACTTAGGCAAAATCATCATATGTGAGACCTAAACTGGTTTGAGTAGAAATTAAGCTCTTCTGAAGATACCTGCATGGTTTCCTGCACCCAAAGGAGCCTGGATCCTTTCACCAGTTTCCTTGCCAGGACTATATACAGGAAATTCACAGGTTAGCATAGAGAACTATATAAAAAAAGTCATTATTTGTGATACATGCCACAAAAGTCACATGTACAATTACATAAAAAGACTTGGATGATTGCTAATCATGTTCAATTCAATCCCTAGCTGCGTAAGAAATGCAGGCGATAAGTCTTTATAAGGACATTTATAGACATCCTGAAAAAATAGTACAGAACATAAGAATTAGCTTTGCAAATAAGTTCTAAAGTGGGGTTTCAGCCATCATCAAGACTGTGTTTGTTAGATGATCTCTCACAGCCTGAAAATCAGTATTAAGAATTTCACCTTTATTCAGAGTATTAAACATCATTTGAAACTTAAGGTCTCTTTATTTCTTTTTTCTTGTTGTTGTTGTTGTTGTTTTGTTGTTTTTTTTTTTCTTCATAACTGTGGTGTTAATTCAGTATAAACTAGTTATGTTCACTGCATATCTATATCCAGTTGCTCAATAAACGCTCCTTTTTTACTTTATTTTGCTAAATACTCTCAGATTCTACTCAAAAAATAGTTCATGAAGGAGTTGCCATGGTGATTTCAGGTGGCTGAAAAATGTCAAGATACAATATATTGTGCATGTAAAGATACAAATATGAAAACAAAATCCAAAGTAATTTTTTTGAGCACAACAAGGTAACAAAGTAACAACATGGATATCTAAGTAAAACTGAAAAAAATAACTACTTCCTTTGTAATTCCTAAAAAAGGTACATGATCTTTCAAACATAAAATAGTGAGCTTACCTAAAATATTAATTAAAAAATTAATATATGGATATTAATTTTGTCACTTGACACTGTCAAGTGTCCTGAAGGCTGTCTGTCACCTTTGGCCTCTGGATATAAGTTTGTTTTGTTTTGGTTTTTTTTTGTAAAACACTGCAGACATGGACAGAACATTAGTCAAAAAAAAAATTAGCCCCTTCAAGTGCCAGTTTAGGTCTTTTTATTTCTTGCATGTAGAGACCTTCACTTACACCTTCACTTACACATATATAGATACAACAGACACTTTTGCTATGTTCCATTTATCATAAAGCAGGGAGTGAGATAGAAGAAAGAAGGGGGAGGTAGGAAACCAAATGAGAATTCTGCCTTAAAAATCGAGATCAACAAAGTTTATGGAGGTGCATTTGGGCCTTTCATAAAATCATAGAATCATTGAGGTTGGAAATGACCCTTGGGATCATCGAGTCCAACCATCAGCTCCACTCTACAAAGTTCTCCCCTACACCACATCCCCCAACATTTCATCTAAATGACCCTTAAACACATCCAGGGATGGTGACTCCACCACCTTCCTCAGCAGTCTGTTCCTCTGTCTGACCACTCTTTCTGTAAAAAATCTTTTCCTAATGTCCAGTCTGAACCTCTCCTGTTGCAGTTTAAAGCCATTCCTCCTTGTTCTATCACTAATCACCTGTGAGAAGAGACCAGCACCAACCTCTCTACAATGTCCTCTCACATAGCTGTAGAGAGTGATGAGGTCTCCCCTCAGCCTTCTCCCCCTCACACTAAACAGTCCCAGCTCCTTCAATCGCTCCTCATAGGATTGTTCTCCAGGTCCTTCACCAGCTTCGCTGCCCTCCTCTGCACTCGCTCCAGCACCTCGAGATCTCTCTGGTATTGAGGTGCCCAGAACTGGACACAACACTCCAGGTGTGGCCTCACCAGTGCAGAGTACAGGGGACTATCACCTCCCTACTTCTGCTGGTCACACTATTCCTAATACAAGCCAGGATGCCGTTGGCTTTCTTGGCCACCTGGCTCATATTCAGCTGCTTGTCAATCAGAACCCCCAGATCCTTCATTTCCTTATCTTCCTTTCATAATGAGTTGATTCAGTAATTTAGAATATAAGGAAGACTGACAATTTAGGAAGTCATTGATATTTTTAGAGAAGACAATTTTTTAGTTGCTTAACTCTGCTTCTCTGTATATCTGTCTTCAGAGAATTTGCATCTATCTGGGTATGTGTAAAGAATAAAGTATGCTTGCTTATGTGAGAAGGTGGATTTCAGAACAGAGATAATCTTTTAGGAAAGCAAGGTGAATAAACATAATTTAAAGCACTTTTTTTTTTTTTTTGCTAGAGAACATAAAGCATACTTTAGTTTTGAATTTCAACTTTCATCGCTGTATCACAAAATATTATTTTCTTTGAGATTTACTTAATTATTGCTTTGTCTCAGTGAACTGAGACAAAGAATGGACCCAAGTCCCCCATCCAGTAACCACATGTTACTGTGTCAGTGATGAAAAGGGGATAGCACAATGGGTAATCTCATAACCTAATCTTCCTCCCAGCCTTCTTTGTACTCTAAGGGGACTATGCCAAGAAGCTAATCACCAGTCTTGCTCTGTTAGTACACATAGCAGTGCCACAATTCCTTCTCATCTCCCAGGCTCATACACATTGTTGGAGCTCTTTGTGTTCTGTACCAGAAGTGGGGCCAGAACTAAAAAAAGTTATATTGGTCATGTTAGGCAGTTATTTCCCAGGCTTGGAAGTGGGTAGAGAGAAAAAGACATTTGCATCCTCACATGTCTGTGACTTTCAGAGGATATAAAAATATCTGAAAGGCTTGCTGTGACAGTGTTGAAGAGTTGTTCTGGGCAGTGGGAACTAAACCTGCAGTAGTCAAAGTCCATAACTGTCTGCATGGAAGAAATCCAAGAAAAACCTCTTTAGCATGCCCCAATTTCTCTGAAAAAGCTACTTAGATTGGATTTCAGGAACAAAATATGTGTCAGCATCCAAATTCTTTTAGATATTCCACACATGACATGTAGAGATGTAATGCTTAACATAAAATTTAACTGAAGATATCTGATGTTACATGGAATTTCTGACTTTCAGGAGTTTTAAAAGCTATACCGAAAACATAACACAAATGTAAGTTACGCTTGGCAAAATACAGATATTGCAATTCTTAGTTCCACATAGCTGTAAGGAAGAAATATACAGGTTGAAGCCAGGTCAAACCTGTTTCTCTCTTAAATTCTTCTGTGAGTTTTTCAGTTCTTATATTCTGTGTTGTTCTGAGACACATATTCACTCCTCTGTACTGGTTGGCCTAACTCAGGGAGACACACTCTTCTAATAAACTCAGGGACAAACATGTACATTGAAAGCAGATCCATTTAACTGTTGATAGCTGTTTCTTTAAAACATAGGTCAGCTACCAGTCACCTTTTTGTTGAAATAAAGTCAGCTTCTTTGCAACAGCTGTGGTCAGGCACAACCTACATTATTGCCTGAGCTTTATGGGCACATGACCCTTGCTAATCTCCTCTAAACCTCCTTCCATTTTAAAGGTTTATTGGTCAGTCACAGTATGAAGAGTATGTACACAAATATAGAAAAATTTCATATATAATGGGGAGATTAGCAACATCCAAACCAGTAAATCAAACTGATATTGTGGAGAAACCTATAAAAAGTTAAGCAAGTGTTGCAGATGGGATGCTAACAACAAGTATAACTGATGTATTTAAAGGTTTGTGTCACAGCATTTCATTTGTGTACACACTGATGTTATATTTCTAATAAACAGTGATGACATGCAAATATTTATTTTGTGGTGCTTTAACATTAACTGTTGTGCTAATACAGGAATATTGTTCAGAAGGGAACTGAATATTACTCACAATATAATCTGGCGAATGTGTGGAAAGTGTTCCCTTTTGTGCTTCTGAAGAACTGCTTTAGGGAAACATCATACTGAGCTATCTGAGGAACTTTCTTCATCTACAAAACAATCTTTTAAAATGTAAGCACAGAAATATGCAAAAAAAAATCGAGCAAAGAAAGCAAGAAATTATTGTTAAGGCTGATTTACTGTCTAATTATATGTTTTTAAATATTAGTTTGTAGTGTGAACAATACAACTGAAGGTCTTCAAATAGCTCAATGTAAGTGTCACACAATCAGTTTTTCAGAGGTCCAAGCTATGAACAGTAGTTTCTCTCTTGTATCCTGAATTGAGCACTGAGGAAATTAGCCTCAATAGCATCAAAAAGGACTTTTACACAGTCCTCCACAACACTTTCATTCTAAAATGGAGAGATACGGATTTGACAGCTGGAATGTTCAGTAGATAAAGAGTTGACTGAATGGTCACAATCAGAGAGTAGTGGTCAAGCGTTCAATGACCGGAGAGAAATCAGTGACAAGTGGTGTCCCTTAGGGGTCCATATTAGGATCAATACGGTTTAATATTTTCATCAGTGACATAGACAGTGGAATTGAGTGCACCCTCAGCATATTAGCAGATGACACTAAGCTGAACGGTCCAGTTCACAGAATCACAGAATAAGAAGATCCCTTCCCTGTCCCTGCTGGCCACGCTATTGCTGACACAAGCCAGGATGCCATTGGCCTTCTTGGCCCCCTGGGCACACTGCTGGCTCCTGTTCAGCCGGCTGTCAATCAACACCCCCAGTCCCTCTCTGACTGGCAGCTCTCCAGCCACTCCTCCCCAAGCCTGTAGCGCTGCTGGGGGTTGTTGTGGCCCAAGGGCAGCCCCCGGCATTTGCCCTTAGTGAAACTCCCCCAGTTGGGCTCAGCCCATGGCTCCAGCCTGTCCAGGTCTCTCTGCAGAGCCTCCCTGCCCTCGAGCAGATCAACACTCCCACCCAACTGGGTGTCATCTGCAAACTGACTGAGGGTGCACTCGATCCCCTCATCCAGATCATCAATAAAGATGTTAAATAGGAGTGGCCCCAAAACCCAGCCCTGGGGGATACCACTTGTGACTGGCCGCCAACTGGATTTAACTCCGTTCACCACAACTCTCTGGGCCCGGCCATCCAGACCGTTTTTTACCCAGCAAAGCCTGTGCCCATCCAACCCACGAGCAGCCAGTTTTGCCAGGAGAATGCTGTGGGAAATGGTGTCAAAGGCCTTAGTAAAGTCAAGGTAGAAAACATTCACAGCCTTTCCCTCATCCAATCATCAGGTCCCCCTGTCACAGAAGGAGATCAGGTCTGTCAGGCAGGACCTGCTTTTGATAACCCCATGCTGACTGGGCCTGATCACCTGGTTGTCCCTCATGTGTTGTGTGATGTTACTCAGGATGAGCTGCTCCATCAGCTTCCCGGGCACTGAAGTCAAGCTGACAGGCCTGTAATTTCCTGGATCATCCTTCTGACCCTTCTTATAGATGGGCGTCACATTGGCCAATTTCCAATCTGTCGGGACCTCCCCGGTCAGCCAGGACTGATGGTAAATGATGGGAAGCGGCCTGGCGAGCACCCCAGCCAGCTCCTTCAGCACCCTCGGGTGTATCCCATCTCGTCCCCATGGACTTGTGTGTGTCTGTGTGATGCAGCAGGTCACTGACTGTCTCCTCCTGGACTGCGGGGCGGTAGTTCTCCCAGTCTCTGTCTTCTGGCTGAGGAGGCTGGATTCCCTCAGTACAACCAGTCTTGTTGTTAAAGACTGAGGCAAAGAAGGCATTAAGCACCTCAGCCTTTTCCTCATCACTTGTTACTATGTTTCCTCCTGCATCTAGCAGGGGATGTTTTCTTTGTTTGTTTGTTTGTTTGTTTGTTTTTGTTTGGTTTTGTTTTTGTTTTTCTGCTGATAGAAACATTTCTTGTTGTCCTTGATTGCTGAAGCCAGATTAATTTCTAGCTGGGCTTTAGACCTCCTGATTTTCACCCTGCATAGCCTCACAGAAAATTTGTAATCATTCTGTCTATACTCTTCTTCCAAAGGCTGTAAACTCTTCTTTTCTCCCTGAGTTGCAGCCAAAGCTCCCTGTTCAGCCAGGGTGGTCTTCACTGCTGCCGGCTTCTCTTAGAGCACCTGGGGACCGCCTGCTCCTGAGCCATTAACACTTCCTTCTTAAAGAGCGCCCAGCCTTCCTGGGCCCCTGTACCCTTCAGGACCATCTCCCAAGGGATCCTGTCAAGCAGTTGCCTAAACAAGTCACAGTCAACCCTTTGGAAGTCCAGGATGTCAGTCCTGCTTAGCCCTCTCCTGACCTCTCTAAGAATAGAGAACTCTATTATTTCATGATCACCGTGCCCTAGTCGGCCTCCAACCTCCACATCATCCACCAGTCCTTCTCTGTTCACAAAGAGGAGATCCAGCAGGGCACCTTCTCTGGTCAGTTCACTCACCAGCTGTGTCAGGACGTTATCTGCCACACCTTGCAGGAATCTCCAGGACTGGTCCCACTCTGCTGTGTTGACACACCTGAGGGATGCAATGTCATTCAGAGGGACCTGGACAAACTCAAGAAGCAGGCCCTTATGAATCTCCTGACGTTCAACAAGGCCAAGTGCAACCTCCTGCACCTGGGTTGGGGCAATCATTGAAGAGGTTGAGAGCAACCCTGCCCATAAGGACTATGGGGTACTGGTGGATTAAAAACTGGGCATGACCCAGCAATGTGCACTCACATTCTAGAAGACCAAATGTATCCTGGGCTGCCTCAAATGAAATGTGACCAACTGTCCTGGTTCAGTTAGGATAGGGTTAATTTTCCACAGTAGATAGGGGGAAGGGATCTCCAGCCGGGTTATTCATACCATACTGATGTCAGGTACGGGCATGACAGCACGGGAACTTTTTCCTTTGTGGCTTTTGTTGTGGGGACCACGGGGCTGTCTGTAACCATTGCGGTATTTCTCTGTATATCTTTTGTATTGGTCACTGTTATTGCTGTTTATAGTTGTTATCATTGCCACTGTTGTTGTTCACATTGCTTATCACACTGTTGTATTAAATTTCTTCTTATTTTAACCCGGGGTTTGTGCCTCACTTCCAGCCCGACTGGCTGAGGGTGGGGGAGGGACCATGGCAACATGGTCTCCGGTCCCGGCAGGGCTTAAACCATCACAGCCTTTTTTGGCTCACCAACGTGGGGCACAAAAGGGCCGAAATAAGAAAAAAGGGACAGACCCTGACCAGAGTGTGATAGAGCAATCTGTTGAGTGTAATTTTTCTGTTTGTATTTGTATTTGTTTGATAAGAAAATGTTTGCAATTATGGCCCACTTGCTTGCTTGGTGGGGCTGGATTATTCCTTATATTCACTGTGTGTTCCCAGTGCTGGTGTTTGTTATTGGTGGAAAATGTATGAAGGGGAATGTTTTGTTAAATTGACTACTGACTGCTTATAATGCCTTTGTATCACTGAGGGGGGCGCGGGCCGGTACCTGTGTGCTGCCTGAGCTTTTGTTAGGGGTCTCACCCCCTCTATGGGTGAGCCAGGGGAAGAGATCCTCTTGGCTTTGGGGAGTTTCAATTATCCTTGGAGCCTGCAGGCCAGTGTGTTTGTGGCACAATGCTGTCAGGTCTTGTTTTGGGCCATGCGGCACTTCTCTAACAACAGCAGTGCCCGGAAACCTGCCCCGAGGTCAGATAATAGTGAGTGGCAAGGGGTGTGGGAAAAGATGGGCAAAGGCCTGAGTCGGTGGGCACTTGCTTTCCACAATGCTTTGGAATTTCACTCATGAACAAATGCAGAGCCCTGATAAGCTGATGGAGTGCTTAGAAAGGGTGTGTTACCAAGCTGGCAAAACCCAGGAGACACAAATCGCTGCAATGTGTTGGGGACTTGCCCATGCCTACCGTGTCCTCTTTAATACCACCCACTGCCCTCAAGGGGAAGAAAGGGCTGCAGGATCTGAGAGTGAATTTACTGGTACTGCAGCTGGGCCGGGGGAACACGCATAGCCAGCATCAGTTGCCTCCACCAGCACAGCAGCTGAGCCAGAGCCAGCCAGTGCCGGTATCAGTCGCCCCGACACAGAAAACAAAACATACCAGAAAGTCAGCTCACAAAGTGGGGGATAGGGAAGAGCCAGGCCCATCACACAAACAGGAGGAAGGACCAGAAGTGATCGTCCGATCTCTATCCCTGACTGAGCTGCGAGATATGCGGAGAGATTTTGGCCGCCTGGGAGGCGAGCAGATTTGCACCTGGCTGCTCTGATGCTGGGACAATGGAGCCAGTGCTTTTGAAATGGAGGGGGGACAGGCCAAGCAGCTGGGATCTTTGGCCAAGGATGCTGGCACTGATAGGGAAATAGGGAAACAGACTCAAACCCTCAGCCTTTGGAAGCGACTCCTGCTCAGTGTAAGGGAGAGGCACCCCTACAAGGATGATATCCTATGTCAGCTAGGCAAATGGACCAGCAGTGAGAAAGGCATCCAGAACCTCAGGGAACTGGCTGTGTTTGAGATGATCTATGGTGATCTGAATGATGAGCAGTCACCCATGGACCCAGATCAGGCCCCTTGCACACACCTGATGTGGCAAAAGTTCCTGAAGAGCGCACCAGAAGCACACTCGAAAGCATTGGCAACAGTGTCCTGGTGGACAGACACCCACACTCTGACAGTGGATGGAGTGGTTGGCAAGCTCCGGCAATATGAGGGAAATCTCCCTTCATCTCAACATTCCTGGGTCTCAGCTGTGGAGGAACTGTCTCAGAGGGTCCAGAAAATGGAAGAGGACATGTCCTATGTTTCACCTGCATGGGCTGATGTCTCAGCCATTAGAAGTAAACGTTTCCCCACCCAAGAGAAAGGCAGCAGAAAGTTCACAGCATGAGGCACCCTGTGGTTTTTCCTCCGCGACCATGGAGAAAACATGAGGAGGTGGGATGGACAGCCCACTGCCGTCCTAGCTGCACGAGTAGAGCAGCTGAAAGGGAAGACCATCACAAAAGGGGAGTCCTCCAAGAAGACCACAGCTCCAGTGTCCAGTCAGAAATCCCCCAGGCAGAACAGAATGGCCAACGTTATGTCTGACCCTCTTGAGGGGACCAGTAAATCATTCTTACAAGAGTTGAGTGATGATGAGCAGGATTAGAGGGGCCCTGCCTCCAGCCAGGGGGAGGAAAGGGATAATCGGATTTACTGGACAGTGTGGATCCGATGGCCTGGCACGTCAGACCCACAAGAGTATAAGGCTTTGGTGGACACTGGCGCACATCGCACCCTGATGCCATCGAGCTACAGTGGGGTTGAATCCATCTGCATCTCTGGAGTGACAGGGGGATGCCAACAGCTGACCCTACTGGAAGCTGAAGTGAGCCTGACTGGGAAGGACTGGCATAAGCACCCCATTGTGACTGGCCCAGATGCCCCGTGCACCCTGGGCATAGACTACCTCAGGAGAGGGGACTTCAGAGACCCAAAAGGGTACTGGTGGGCTTTTGGTGTAGCTGCCCTGGAGGAGGTTGAACAGTTGTCCACCTTACCCAGCCTCTCAGAGGATCCCTCAGTGGTGGGGCAGATTAAGGTTGAGGAGCAGCGAGTGCCGATTGCTACCAGGACGGTGCACCGGCGGCAGTACCGCACCAACCGAGATTCCGTGGTCCCCATCCATCAGCTGATCCGTCAGCTAGAAAGCCAGAAGGTGATCAGCAAAACTCACTCACCCTTCAACAGCCCTGTATGGCCACTGAGAAAGCCTAATGGCGAATGGAGGCTGACTGTGGACTACCGTGGCCTGAATGAAGTTACGCCAGCAATGAGTGCTGCAGTGCCGGACATGCTGGAGCTCCAGTATGAACTGGAGTCGAAGGCAGCCAAGTGGTACGCCACGCCTGACATTGCTAACGCGTTCTTCTCCATTCCGATAGCGCCAGAGTGCAGGCCACAGTTTGCGTTCACTTGGAGAGGCATCCAGTACACCTGGAATCGATTGCCCCAGGGGTGGAACCACAGCTCCACCATTTGCCATGGACTGGTCCATACTGCACTGGAGAAAGGTGGGGCTCCAGAACACCTGCAGCACATTGATGACATCATTGTATGGGGGGACACAGCCGAGGAAGTCTTTGAGAAAGGGAAGAAGATAATTGAAATCCCCCTGAAGGCCGGCTTTGACATTAAGCAAAAGAAAGTCAAGGGGCCTGCAAGGGAAATTCAGTGCCTAGGAATAAAATGGCAAGATGGGCGTCGCCACATCCCAGTGGAGGTGATAAACAAGATCACAGCCATGGCCCCACCAACCTCTAAAAAGGAGACTCAGTCTTTCCTGGGCGCTGTGGGGTTCTGGAGGATGCACATCCCCAACTACAGCCTGATTGTGAGCCCTCTCTACCACGTAACCCGTAAGAAGAACGATTCTGAATGGGGCCCTGAGCAACAACAATCCTTTGAACAGATTAAGCAGGGGATTGCCCAGGCACTAGCCCTCGGGCCAGTCCGGGAAGGGCAGGAGGTTAAGAACATGCTCTACACTGCAGCCGGGGAGAATGGCCCTACCTGGAGCCTCTGGCAGAGAGCACCTGGGGAAGCCCGAGGCCGACCTCTGGGCTTTTGGAGCCGGGGATACAAAGGCTCTGAAGCTAATTACACACCAACTGAGAAGGAGATACTGGCAGCGTACGAAGGAGTTCGGGCTGCCTCAGAAGTGGTCGGCACTGAAACACAGCTCCTCCTGGCACCCCGACTGCCGGTGCTGGGGTGGATGTTCAAAGGAAAGGCCTCCTCCACGCATCATGCAACAGATGCCACGTGGAGTTAATGAGTTGCGTTGATAACACAACGGGCTCGAATCGGGAACCCCAGCCGCCCAGGGATACTAGAGGTGATCATGAACTGGCCAGAGAGCAAAGATTCCGGGATGTCACCAGAACAGGAGGTGACACGTGCTAAGGAGGCCCCACCATATAACGAGCTGCCGGATGGGGGAAGCGATATGCCCTGTTCACTGATGGGTCTTGTCGCATTGTGGGAAAACATCGACGATGGAAGGCTGCTGTGTGGAGTCCCACGTGATGGGTCACTGAAGCTGCTGAGGAACAGGGTGAATCGAGCCAGTTCGCAGAGGTGAAAGCCGTCCAGCTGGCTTTGGATATTGCTGAGCGGGAAAAGTGGCCGAGGCTCTACCTCTACACCGACTCGTGGGCAGTGGCGAATACCCTGTGGAAATGGCTGCAGCAATGGAAGCAGAACAACTGGCAACGTAAGGGTAAAACCGTCTGGGCTGCTGAAGTATGGCAGGACATTGCAGCCCGTGTGGAAAACCTCGTTGTGAAGGTGCGCCATGTGGATGCCCCTGTACCCAAGAGTCGGGCCACTGATGAACATGGACACAACCAGCAGGCAGACCAAGCTGCTAAGATCAGAGCGGCTCAGGTGGACTTGGACTGGCAGCGCAAAGGTGAACTGTTCATAGCCCGGTGGGCCCACGAGACCTCAGGCCACCAAGGTAGGGATGCAACATACAGGTGGGCTCGAGATCGAGGGGTGGACCTCACCATTGACACCATTGCAGAGATCATCCACGGATGTGAGACGTGTGCTGCAATCAAACATGCCAAGCGGGTGAAGCCCCAGCGGAATGGAGAGCGATGGCTGAAATACAGATATGGAGAGGCCTGGCAGATCAACTACATCACACTGCCACAGACCCGCCACAGGAAGCGCCACGTGCTCACAATGGTGGAAGTAACCACTGGATGGCTGGAAACTTACCCAGCGCCCCACGCCACCGCCCGGAACACCATCCTGGGCCTTGAGACCCAAGTCCTGTGGCAACACGGCACCCCAGAGAGAACTGAGTCGGACAACGGGACCCACTTCCGAAACAACCTCATAAATGCCTGGGCAGAAGAACACGGCATCGAGTGGGTCTGCCATATCCCCTACCACGCACCAGCCTCTGGGAAGATTGAGCGCTACAATGGACTGTTAAAAACCACACTGAAAGCACTGGGAGGTGGGACCTTCAAAGACTGGGACATGCATCTAGCAAAGGCCACCTGGCTAGTCAACACAAGAGGGTCTGCCTGTTGAGCTAGCCCGGCTCAGTCAAAACCTCCACGTGCTGTAGATGGGGATAAAGCCCCTGTGGTGCGCATGAGGAATATATTGGGAAAAATGGTCTGGTTTAGTCCTGTGCCAGGCAAAGGTAAAGGCAAACCCATCCACGGGATTGCTTTTGCCCAAGGACCTGGGTGCACCTGGTGGGTGATGCTGGACAATGGAGAGGTCCGATGCGTACCACAGGGGGACTTGATTCTGGGTGAGAACATGCCGTGAATTATGCTGTGCCTTTGTAAATTGTTGTTTTGTTATTGCTAACTGCTAAATGGCAGCTGGACATGCCGCAGATGGTATAGAATAAAGGGGTGCATTATGTCCTGGTTCAGCTAGGATAGGGTTAAGTTTCCCCAGAAGAGAGAGAGGGGGAAGGGATTTCCAGCCGGGTTATTCATACCATACTGATGTCAGATCCGGCGTGGCAGTGCGGGAACTTTTTCCTTTGTGGCTTTGGTCGCGGGGAGCACGGGGCTGTCTGTAACCATTGCGGTAGTCCTCTGTGTATCTTTTTTCTTGTTCACTGTTATTGCTGTTTATTGTTGTTATCATTGCTACTGTTGTTGTTCAGATTGCTTATTAGACTGTTGTATTAAATTTCTTCTTATTTTAACCCGGGTTTTTTGCCTTACTTGTGTCAGAGGGTCGGGGAGGGACAATTGCAACGTGGTCTCCAGTCCCGGCAGCGCTTAAACCCATCACAGCAACACATCAAGGGATGTGACTCTACCCCTCTGCTCTGATGAAACCCCACTTGTAATACTGTGTTCAGCTCTGGAGTCCTCAGTACAAGAAATACATGTACTTGTTGGAGTGAGTGCAGAGGAGGGCCACAAAAATGAGGAACACGTCTCCTATGAAGGAAGGCTGAGACAGCTGGGGTTGTTTATCCTGGAGAATTGAAGGCTTTGTAAACCCTTATAGTGGCCTTTCGATACTCAAAAAGGAGCTTAGAAGAAAGATGGCAACAAACTTCTTAGAAGGGTCTGTTATGATAGGACTGAAGGTAATGCTTTTAAAGTAAAAGAAGGTAGATTCAGACTAGATATAAGGAAGACATTTTTTATGATGAGGGTGGTGAAACACTGAAACAGGTTGCCCAGAGAGGTGGTAGATGTTCCATCCCTGGAAACATTCAAGGTCAGGTCAGACAAAGATTTGAGGACCCTAATCTAGTTGAAGATGTCCCTACTCATTTCAGGGGAAGATGACCTTTAAAGTTCCCTTCCAAACAAAATTATATTATGATTCTATGATCAGGTTCTTGGGTCAGGCTGTTAATCTCTTACAACTTTTATTATCTGTGTTTTGCTATTACCTTCTGCCACCTGTGTGCTTTTATAGGCATTTTGTTTTTGATGAGCCTGTCTTTTATTAGGAGTATATTTTCTTCATCAGAAATGCTCTGTTTTTTACATTTCAAACTATTATATTTTATGGAAAAATTATTACATTTTTTTCCCCAGTCCTCCCACCTAGGTCTGTTGAATGAAAAGGCTTGTTAAATTCACCAAGGATAACAATAAAAGCAATTACAACATAGCAGATTATATTTTTTCAGGTTGCATTTTAGAACTTTAATTTTCTTTTGGTCTTCATCCCAAACTCCATTCTCTAATAACTTTCACCATAGGAAGAAAAGAGCTGTAAGATCTGTCCTTAACAGCAGGAATGAGTGTTAATCAGCTATAAATTAGTTCTAGTCATTCACAAACATTTAGAGTAGGCTCATTATGTGGAAAGTAATAATGAAAAAGCTACTTTTCTTGTAGAATTTAATTTCATTAGGAGAAACTAGGATGGATGATAGGCCAAAAAAGCCTAGGTAGTCTACTGTAAAAAATGTTAGGGTATTTTGTCTCCATTTAAGATTTAACATCTGACTGTCTAAGATACCAAACTAGTAATAGTTTAGGGTACATGATTTTTCAGAAAGAGCCCATCCCTAAAGGATTACTGTTTCTCAAGATGGATTTTCAGACTTCAGAGGTATCATCATAAACAACTTCTAAACATTTTGTTTTGACTGACTGCATTTTATATTTCAAAATGTAGTTTGTGAAGTCTTGCAAAACTCCTGCAAAATACAAGAACTAAATGTTTACACTCAGATCCTCCTTGTCACAGAAGGGAAAATGATGTTGGATTTCCAGGATTTTACTGATAGTTTTTAACAGGGCTTTCGATTTCTATTGGTAAGGAGCGAATCAGAGAAATCTTCTTTTAGCCTTAATTAAATATACTTTTTATATCAACTAAGAAGTAAAGCACTAACTTTAGAGCTTTTGATACCATTTTAGTGCTTCACACTTTTATGTTAGGGCTTTAACTATACAAGCATCAAAGAAGTGTGGAGAATTTTAAGTTTAAAATATTGAAATCTTTTTGGTTAGAACAGTATGTTTTGACACAGCATGCTGGAAATTGGGATATTTTATTCAAACATGTCATAGAAACATGCGTTATAATACTGATTTGTATATGCATCAAAGAACAATTTTGACTATTGACATAGTCATGTGAATGTATCTAGCTGTAAATATGAATGATACTAATATACCAGATGTCACTGGGTAACATCCAGTTTTGGCCTCTGAAGTGCAAGAAAGATACTGAAACGTCAGAGCAACTCAATATCTGAGCAACTCATTACAGGACTTTGAAGACTGCTGGGGACCGGAGCACTGGATGTACAGGTGGAAGCTGAGAGAGCATGGCTTGTTCAATCTGAAGAAAAGAAGGTGAAAGAGAGACTTTATAAAACTATCTAATGAGATAATGTAGAGAGGATGAAGAACAGACTTGGAGAAGCACAGTAGAAGGGCAAAATGGAACAGACACAGGTCACAAGAATGTGAATTCAAATACCATTTTTATCCTCTATGTGGATAATACAACATTAGAGCAGGCTCCCAGGGAAATGGTAGTATCTCCCTGGGGGTGTTCCAACTTCAGATGGACAAGACTTGAGCAACATGATCTCACTGGACTTTCACTGTACAGGAAGTTGGCACAGAAGACTTCAGGAGGTAATTTCCAACCTTCACTACTGTAATTCTAAGTTTCTACTTAATGAAGTTTGCTAAAGGGTTTTGCAAGCATCTGTAGCCTAGTCTGGCAAATTATTACAGTTCTGTATACAAAACTATTTAATCTCATTATATGAGCTGGAAGCACTTCCCAGGCATTGACTACATAAAGTATGTTAGAAGGTATATCAGTGTGTGTCTGTCTCTCTGTCTATCTCTCCATCCACATGATTACATATACATTTCATGTTCTGGGCTTATGCATTGTGACTACTAAACAATACTGTCCTTTTGTCATTAAAGTAGTTGAGAACATCTATGATAGTCCAAATCCTTTAAAACAGTGAATGTTATTTACTATCTGTGGCTAACAAACAGAAGAAATAGCACCACAGTTTAATGCTTGTACATTCTTAGATTTGGTTTGCAGGATATAAGCTTTCTGACTGACAGATAATTAAGCTATGAGAGTCTCAGGCATACTGATTCAGAAAAGGTATTTTTGGTTTCTAATGGAAATTTTTATTTCATTTTTAACAAATATAAATGAAAATTCTTGTAATGTACCATGGAGCACATTTTATCTTTAGGCTCAAACTCTGCATGGGTAAGTTTTAATATGCAAGCTGCCCTTCTAGAATATGTCAACTACAGAAATGAAAAATCAATACAATATTTCAAATAACCTGATACTAAGTAACATACAAATCGCTCAACAATTCATCACTGACTGCAGAGGCATATCTGAGAGATACTGATACCAGTAGTATTAGAAAAGTTTAATGTGTCAATAGAAAATCTTTAGGTCAATGTATATGTAGATGAATTTGAAAAAGAAAATATTATTTCTATGACTAATGTTGTGCTGCTTTGGCCAGTAGTATCCACATGTGGATCTGCCAGAAACTGAACAAAAAGTATCTTACTAGAGGTATTTTTCTCCTTGATAATAAATGAACAGTAAACTCAAAAAGTTATTTATTAATGTGCTACCTTCTATTTAATTTAGAATAATAATTTCGGAGTTTAACTGCAAATTACAGCAAAAATTTACTTTTATGAAAGTTTACACAAGCAAGATTGAAAGTTTCTTATTCCAGGGGAAAATGAAACTAAAGTCCATATCAATTTCACCCATTACCTAAACACCAAGTGACTGATTTCCAGCACGATTCTTTAACCTAGCATTTTCCCTCAGTGCTGGTTTTCCTGTGAATTACACATGGCAACAAAAGCAGCACCCTGACATTACTCTCTGAGATGTACAGAATTCTTGGAGGGAACTTGGTGTAAAGTAAAATTTAAAAATGAAATTTATCTTTATCTTCTAGTAGATTACTGTAAATTTAAACAATGCTCTTTTGTCAACTCCAGAGCCTAGGTTGAGAAATTTGGATTAAGAAGAAAACTTTTCTCTAAATTGCCTGAAAATTCTCCAGTGCAAGAGGAGTAAGAATATTTTTTCAGTTGATTTAGGCCCCTCATGGCTCTTATGACTAGAGCTCAGACAGAACATATGGAAATGTCTTCAACTTTGAAAAAAAAAGTGACCTTCTTATATATAAAAGGTTGTATGAAAGCTCTTTGAATATAGTCCCCTATATGTATCTGTTGTCATACATACAGTGTAATTATTTTATTTTCATGAAATTTGTTGTCAAATTGTCAACACAGACACATAGGTCATATGGTATGATACATTGTTTATGTATATAGCATACAGTGTATGCTATTGTCTTCAAGTACATATTTGGGAATCTTCCGCCATGTTTTTCTGATGAGTAGAAAGAGATAAAGGAATTACTTAAAAGGCCATTGAGATGATGTTGGAGAATACTAAAAAAGTCAGGGGTCACTGCATGTCACTGAGTGTGGAGTACAAACGCATTAATAGGATGAAATTAAGAATGTAAAAATGAAAGCTGAAAAATAGAGTTCCTAATTATTAAACATATTTTTCTGAGAGCAATGTTTCCTACAGCAAGAGTCAAGTAGCACCTGTCTTAACTTTGTAATAGAGGATGGCTAAACAGAGGTTATTCAGAGTCATTGAGATGCAGTGGCCTCTGAAAAAAGAAGAAAATAAAAGTGATTTCTGCATCTTTATGTCATATCTTCTTCCTCCACATCATAGGCATAGTGATAAAACAGCAGAATCCACACAGTATAAGCTTCAGTACTGTAGGGTTCATATACAGTATCTGAACATCAGTTTCCCTTCATCCACCCCCAGCTGATCAGCTTGAGTCCTGTTTACCGTATGTTTCCTTTTTTAAAGACAGAATAACTGAAATCTCCTCTTAATAATCACTATCAGTCAGCTGAGGCCAAAGGCTCTTGAAGTCCTTAAAAGTAGACTGAATCAAATACTGACATATACATGAGAGATAATTTGGCATTGGCCAAAAAATGTATTATGTGACCAAGGGGATCACTTTCCCTTCTAACTTTTCTGACTTTTATTAAATGTCTTGATTTTATTTCACTCTTAAAGAATGCATTTCACTCTTGATGTGGTTCTCTGTCTGGCATGGAAAAAGCTGTTGTGATCAAGGAAAGGGAAAGTACACTCTAGAAAAAGAAAATTAAATATTTTCTTATTTAATAGTAGAATTTACAAAATGTACTTTAAATAGAATCTTTTCAAGTACTTGGTGATTAGATCCTTGTTCTAAGGAAAACAAGAATATCTCCTCTGGCCCTTTCCTACGATTAGTATTTCTCACTACTTACATTTTTTAATTTAAAAAAAAAAAAAAATCTAATTATCACTCTGATTTGAGCTATCCTACCCATATTAATCCTCCCACAAGTCAAATTAAGTTTTTTTCCAGATTATTATTTTATTTTTTTTTTTTTAGTTTTAAGAAATAACTGTCGAGTTTGAGCTCAGACAGTAGCCAGATGCCACTTGGCCGGCTGTTCACCTCCCCTCCCCACTTTGGTAAGATAGGGGAGGGACAAAAGAAGAGAATTCGTGGGTTGAATAAAAAGAAAGAATTTACTAAATATAGAAAGAGAACAAGAGTAACAATAGTGAGTTCAAAAAGAAAATGGATTAAATGCAGCAGTGGCTTAACAAATGTGGTGACGCCCCCCCGCCCCCCCCCCCCCCCCCCCCAGCAACAATACAAACTGATGAGCAGATGGTGTGCGTGTGAGAGAGAGAACATGAGAACAAGACCACCCACCTAGGCCTGACATCACATGGTATGAAATACTCCAATGAAAATTAACTCCATCCTGGTCAAAACGAGGACAGCCTCCACCCCTTATTTCATACCATTGACTTTACGCTCAGGTTTCCAAATACATCTTAAGGAATTGCCACCCTCTCTTTTTTTTTTTTTTTTTTTTCAGGTCTCACAGGTATCATTTCCTTAGTTTATGGGCCATCCTTCTAAAATGTCTACTAAGCTCATTTAGTCCCATAACTTTGGGTTCCATCTGCCATGACAGTCTTTAAGCCTGCAGGAATGAGGTGGAGTTGGCTCAGCTGGTGGAACAGGAGGCTTTGGATGAGGCAGGAGGATGTTGTGGGGCACCAGTTGCAATAACAGGGTTATTTGACAGTTTGATTCATTGGCTATTTTCACCTAAAATCAAATCTCCTTGAGGCATACATCGGACTTCTCTGTCCTTCCGCATTACCCACCAAGTGCACCCAGACCCGTGGGCAAAAGTAATCACACGCGTGAGTTTACCTTTACCCAGGAATAACCCAGAAGGCCTTCTCCAAAATATTCCTAATGCGCACTACCGGGGCTGTATCCCCATCCACGATATGTAGGAGGTTTGATTGAGCAGGGCCCACTTGCTTGGCAGATTCTCTGTGATTGACTAACTAGGTCAACTCAGTGGTGGCGTGACTTCATTCAGGCCACAATAGTCCACTGTCAATCTCCACTTTCCATTAGACCTTCGCACTGGCCATATGGGGCTGTTAAAGGGGGAGTGTGTCTTGCTGATGACTCCTTGGCTCTCTAGCTGACAAATCAGTTTATGGATAGGGATTACAGTGTTTTGATTCATACGGTATTGCCATCAGTGCACAGCTGTAGTGGCAGTTGTCACCAGTTGTTCTTCAGCCCTCAGCAATCCCACAACAGAAGGATCCTCTGAGAGACCAGGTAACACAGACAGCTGCTTAATTCATTCTGTTTCCAAGACAGCTATACCGAGAGCCCACTGACACCCTTTTGGGTCTTTAAATTACCCTATTCGGAGATTATTTATTCCAAGAATACATGGAGCGTCTGGTCCAGTCACAATGGGGTGTTTTTCCCACTCTTTTCTACTTAGGCTCACCTCGGCCCCAATACAGTCAGCTGTTGAGACCCCCCTGTCACCCCTGAAATACAAATGGGTTCTGCTCCTTTAAAATTTGATGACATTAGGGTGTATTGCACACCAGTGTCAACCAGAGCCTTATACTGCTGGGAGTCAGATGGGCCAGGTCATTGAATCCACATAGACCAGTAAACTCAGTTTGTCTGTCCTACTCCTGGCTGGAGACAGGGCCCCTCTAATGCTGATCATAATACCCGCTAATGACAAATGGGTTAGCGTGGTGTGCAGGGGTTTCAGCCTCATCTTGGTCACACACTTCTTGTGAATACAAGTCAGGAGTTCTCATAGGATCATGAGCAAAGTCAACCTTTCTGCTCCGTTTGGCCACATTACTGGAAACCAGTGCAGCATTTCTTCTGAAAGGATGACGCTCTGTACTTGTTCCTCCTTCCAGCTCACATACCCGCTTTTCTAGGAGGTAGGTAGGTTTTCCATTCCATTTCTTCATGTCTTCTCCATGGTCATGCAGGCAATGTCACAGCTTCCCTCATGGTTTGTACCGGTTCTCTCAAGTAGAGAAATGACTGCTCCTAATAACCAAGCTATAATTCTGGTCCGTGCAGGTAGGGAGTAGGACGTGTTGTCCCTAAGTTGCTGGACATCTTAAGATAATAGTTTCACAGCCATGATGATGGGGGAAGAGACACTTTCTGTATATTGTCATAGTTGGAGAACAAGTTAATTCACTGTTTGTCCTTAGTCTGTCTGTCCAGTCCATTAGTGTAACGCATTGGCATATGATGAGGGTGTGCTCTGTACAAAAGTCCTCCACATGGGCCAGGTGCATCAGACTTCATCTGGATCTGTGGGTAGGTGTGCATTATCTGGGTCATAGTAAACTACCTCCCACACAGCTAGCTCCATCAAGTATTGAATGCCTCTTCCCATAGTGGTCCACTTGGTCGACATGTCAAGTTGTCCTTCAAGGGATCCCTCTCCCTCACACTTGACAGAAGTCGTTTCCAGAGACTAAGATTTTGTGTCTCCTTTCCAATGGCTTTGTCAATACCCCCTTCCCTAGACCGGGATCCCAGCTGCCTCGCCTCCCTGCCCTCTAGTTCCGTGCCACTGGCCCCGCTATCCCAGCACCGCAGCAGCCAGGTAACAAGTTGCTCATCCGGCTGGCAGCTGTAATCTTTTCTCATGTCTCACAACTCACTCAAGGACAAGGATTGGGTGACTATCACTGGCTCTGCCTCCTCCTGTTCTCGTGATGGGCCTGGTTCATCATCACCCTGTACACTGTGAGGGGATTTTCTTGTGTATTTTTTCTGTATTGGAGCAACTGACACTGTTGTGGGTTGGTCCTCTGGTTCAGCTGCAGTGCCCATCCTCAGGCTTGTAGTGGCTGCTGTTACTGTTACTTGGTTAATCTTAAATAGTAGCTTAAGCATAATCAAAACCTGAACCACATGCAGGAAAACACTAGCTCCTAACAACACGGTAACCATGTTTATGTTAGTATTCCAAAGATATTTGAACTCCCCAAATTTCTCAAACACATCTGTTAATAGCCCCTGGACTTATGACTGCACACTATCATAGATTGGCATCATATAGTACAACAGAAACAAAACCTTAACCTACCTCTCACGGAAGGTGAGCAACAATATAGGAAGCACGTATTGCATATGAGGTGATAAGATATTAAGGAGCCAAGCAATCCACATTTTACCCGTTTTGTTGTTATCTTAAAAAGAAAAACCTCGGGGTCCCACGTTGGGCCTCAAAAACTGTGGAGTTTGAAATCAGCTGGCAGCCAATACACCACGTGGCCGACTGTTCACCTCCCACTCCACCCTTTGGTGAGATAGGGGAGGGACAAAAGAAGAGAATTCATGGGTTGAGTAAAAAGAAAGATTTTACTAAATATAACAAGAGAACAAGAGTAACAATAGTGAGTTCGAAAACAGGTACAATGCAGCAGTGGCTTACCGAATGCAGCGACCGCCTCCTACAACAACAATACTGACCAACAAGCAGATGGCATGCATGTGCGAGAGAGAAAGAGAGCCTCAGAGGGAGACTGCCCACCTGGGCATGACATCATATGGTATGAAATACTCCAATGAAAATTAACTCCAGTCTGGTCAAAACGAGGACAATAATCCACCTATAATTTGACATATCCTCATGCAGAGTTATATTCTGGACTGTTTCTCACTGGCCATTCTTGCTGTCCATCATGTCTTATCAAATAAAAGGACCACAATATAGGAAGACTGTATATTTCAGTAGACCAGATGCCAGAGTCTAATTAATTACAAAGGCATTTTAATCACCAGCTGTACTAGTACAGCCTACTCTTTTTAGTACCATGCCACAAAGTATCCATATGGTTTCTGCATATGTTCTTTCCTGTTCATGGTGCTTACATATTAGTTATTTAAACAGTAATCAGGTAACAGAGATGCATAGTTAGTATTATAATTGTGAAGGTGTAGCATAAAGATAACAAGCTGTCCAATTTTATGCCTCTGCAGATAGGGTTCCCCTACTTGTGCCTTTGATGAAGTAATGGAAGTGGTGAGTCGGAGTGTTGCATGGCATCATCTGCTTTTTTTTTGTTGGTTTTTTTTTTTTTTTTTATTCTTCCCAGGATACCTCTGTTCTCTTGCCTATGTAACTCATTCATATATTTTCCTGTTATCAAATATAATTTATTTATTCTATTCTTACTTCACATGGCACTCACATTACCATGGATGCCATCATACTGTGTTTTGTTTTGTTTTTTTTTTAACTCTCTCCTCCACCCTGTGGACACAAACTATGACAGTGAAATAGCAGTTGCCTCCTATTACTAAGGTAATAAGAACATGGTAGTAGGGATATAAGGTTATGTCAAAAGGAAATGTGTAGAATTAAATTTTTTTTCTGTAAAAAAAAAATGGTCACAGGAGAGTAGTAATACAAAATTACCTTTTTGTCTTGCCTAATCATGGAGTAAAGCAGCTAGTAATTCAAGCCTGAAAAGGACTGTAGAGTTACCTGAAAATTATCTCAAAACAGATGTCCTTAATTTTTACTGCTTGTCATTGAAATATGGTCTATGTATATATATGCACGTACAGATTATTGCATATATTCTGAACTGTTCACAAGACCAGAAATGTTCTCTCCCTGGTGTAGAAGTGAGGCTGACTCCAAGAATACCCAAAGCACTCAGCTACACCTTGGAGAATCCCCACCATAAAACTTAAACATCATCATCATCACTCAAATCTTTATTTAAAACATTTCTTAACCTTCACAACTGCATAGCACTTCAGCCAAGTTGGATGGTCATGATGAGTCTGCTAATGAGTCTGCTACCTATTCTACTAAATACACCCTTATCCCCCTTCCTGCTCCATGAACTTTGGTGTCTGCAGGGTTCTTTCAATTTTCTTACTCCTCTCTCCCACAAGTTGATGTACAGCATTTTCACCCTTTCTTAAACATGTTTTTGCAGAGGCACCACCAGTGTGGCTGGTGGGCCCAGCTGTGCCCTGTGGTGAGTCTGTTCTGAAGCTGATTAGAACCATCTGGAACTGACTCTGTCCAGCATGGGCAACCCTTGGTCTCTCCTCACAGAGGCCTTCCATGCAGCTCCTCACTGCCAACACCTTAGCACCTATATCCAATACAGATTAACAGACCAAATTAAATAAAAGAAATTGTCTGTTCTACCTCTTAAAGATAAATACATAATAAACGTAATTTTATAAATGAAAATGTAATAGCATTGATTCAGGAACATGACAGTATCATTTTCAGTATTGCTAGTGACTAGGTTAGATAGAACGCTAAAATGTCAGACACCAGAGAAGTAGTCTTGTTCACTCTCCAATATTTAGGATTTTGGAAAAGCCAGAAAATTAATTAAGACCACATTCAGCCCACCTAATGCCATAATGTTTCATTAATTGCCAGAAGGTTCTTAAAAGGCTTGGCTGTGTTTTCCTGTGGATGTGTGTAAGATGCTGCTGCAGGAGAAGATGTTGCCATCAGTGAGGGTATGCACACTGAACATAGTCTACTAGCGTAGGCAGTGAGTAGCTTATCACATTCTTATTTGTTAAATAATGTAATCAAACTTTTTAATGTCAACTGATTATGATAAGTGTGGTCTTTCTTATCCCCCCCTTCCCCTTTACATGGATGTATTTGTGTACACTTAAACACACAAAAGAATTGACAGCTATATGCACCTCCAAAATCATTTACTTTACTTAACATTTATTACATAAAAGTAATACTAAAGATTCATAGGATATAGCCCTGTGACATCCGAGACAAAGGTGGAGTTATTGTGTCAGGTCTACCTCAAATGGAACATGCTTTAGCTGCTTTTATTTATTTTTGTTATGTAGAAATTATCTATATTAAAGTATCTAAGGAACTTTTTCTTACTTTAGAGAAAAAATTTATAGCAAGTACAATTTTCATATTGTTATACATGGACAGTGAATTTACTGTGAAATAAAAAAAGTATGAAAACATTTTCCTTGTTTGATTTCATAAGGTTTTAAAAGAGGAAGATTCTGAACTTTGCTTTCTGATCCTGCCTCATGAACCAGTTCCAGATGTCTACTGACAGTTTAAAGAGCATGGCTCTGTGAGTCTGCTCCAGAAAAAGTTATACCCCCAAAACTATGCCACATGAGAAAGGAAGGCATATTTATATTTTATTTACTTTCAAGATTTTTCTAATTTGTTTATGTGCAGGTTTAAGTCCTGCTGGGACCGGAGAGCACATTGCCATTGCCCCTCCCCCACCCTCAGCCGGTCGGGCTGGCAGTGAGGCACAAACCCCGGGTTAAAATAAGAAGAAATTTAATACAAGAGAGTGAAGAACAATCTGAACAACAACAGTAGCAATGGTAACAACAATAAACAGCAATAACAGTGAACAAGACAAACGATATACAGAGAAATACTGGAAGCTGGTTTACGGACAAAGGGTTCCCGCCACCAAGCCCGCCAAAGAGCCCGGTAAAAAGGTTCCGCCCCTGGACCTGACACCAGCATGGTATGAATAACCCGGCTGGAGATCCCTTCCTCCTCTCTCTCTGCTAGGGAAACCTAACGCTATCCTAGCTGAACCAGGACAGTTTATTTTGTTCAGCCTGAATAATGTAAAAACAGATATATTGGCTTAAGTTAGCACACTAGAATTTGGTCAGCTGTTTTCTACCACACAGCAGTTGGGAAAGGGAAAAAAACATATGGAGAGAAATAACATAGCTTCTCTCAGATACTGATACCTTCTTTCTCTACTAAGGCCAAACTCATCCATCAGTCAAAGCTTACTGTATGGGACTGACTCCAGCAATACCCTTTCATTTGATTTAATGGGAATCAGCTCATAAGGATCCATATATTTGTCCTTAGCATGCAGCACTACAATGAGAAATATCCTAATGGAGACAATGAGAAATTAGAGTTCTTACTGCATCTTATGTCACTTTGCCAGCACACAAAAGGTGTGGCATATTCTGTTCCTTATTATGAAACTTCAAATACGTGCCCAGTATTACGTTAGCTTGAAAGCAGAGCTTAGTATGTCTCTCCAAATATCCTCAGTGAACACTCAGGATAGAAATTATTAAAGAGTGGGAAAATGAGTGACAAAATCTGACCCTATAGAGCTTTTGCATTCCAATATCTTTAAATGATAATAGTTCAATTTTCTCGATGAGTCCACATTCTGATATGCTTATGGGTGTTAAATACCTCCTTGACTGTACAGAGAACCTTATTTTTACTGCAGTAATTACCTTTTGACTTGTTTGATGAATGACATTGAACCCTTATAAAGAAAAAGCAAGAGAAAATCTTGAAAGTCTAGAGATGTGCAACAACTTTGAACTTTCATCCAAAGACTATATTCGTAATTGCATATCAAGAGGCAGGTGGCTGCCTCATCCTTTGGGTTAGTCAGGGTGAGAGGAGATAAGTACTCCCATCATATACAGTTAGTAAAAGAGAAAGTCAGGGAAGCCAAATACATAGTGCATAAACCAGTATTTGTTTATCCATCTGCTTTATTTTTCTTCTCCATCCAGAGATTAAGGCATATGCACATGCTACATTAAGCATCCTAGAGGAAGAATTGCGAGTAGCTATCTTTTTTTAAGCATTGTCAATTTCCTTTTCTAATTACTAAAATAATTAAGAATTTGTGACAGTTATGTTCTGAATTAATGGCAAAGAAATGAGCTGTAACGCATAGAATGCTCTGTTCCATTGCCTATAACATGCTTTGGGAGAATTATTTGTATTATGTTCATTTCTGCAAATAGCACAAGTCCAACTGGGTGCAGTGATAATTAAAAAGTGAACAAACTTACCTATTTGGCTCATCTGAGAAGCAAAAGAACTCTAAATTGTCCATTTTAAAAGTGGGTGTAGTTCATTTACTGCCACATGATGCTGTCTAGGCACTACATGTCCATATAGCAATACTAGGAGTACTCCTAAAGTAAGCCATGTTTCTGAAGGATTGAGCACACTGGGAGAAATAAACAAGGGAGAAGGAAATTATTATAATTTTTTAAAGAATTATTATTTATATTAAAAGATCAGATTTTGCTTTAAAGTAGTAACTGGCACTTTGCAATGTCCACCTAGGTCTTTACCTTTCCTTTGACAGCAAAAACTTAGAAATAAAGCCAATTCTTGTGACAACCTTTTTACCATGGCCTTGAGGTCTGAATGAAATGTACTTTCCTGTCAGATGTTCAAGATAGTTATCCATACTAGCTGTTTTGGTGGTGTTGGAATTGGAAGGGAAGCAGAATACTGTGTTGAAAGATACGTATATTTCTGTTGTAAGTCCTCCTCAGTTGCCTAGGAACATTTTCTTTTTATTTCTCTTGCTGAAGTGAGGGGAAATTTACGGTCAGAACCTATTTATCCTTCTGAATGTCAAAAACTGGACAGCAAAATGGAAGCTTACAAAACGATTTTTTTTTTTTTTTTAAATTAGAATAGTTAACCACTAATCACATGAGCCTATAGTAGATACCTTAAAATGAGGATGAACTGCCAACTATTGAAAAGAAAATTATATTTCAGTGGAGGAATGTTACAAACTACTGTCTTGTAGTTTGTACAAGATTCTACATATTTTGTACAACATTCTACATATTTTTGACATTTGCTGCTGCCTGTTGGAAAGGAATTCATGAAGATGACTCCATGGCCCTTGAAGTTCAGGAATGACAGTGAGTCTGTTGTCTTCTGATAGAACGAAAATTTAAGTTTTACTGGAGACAATAGTGCCTTGTGATTTCAGAAGTGGCATCACATTAATTGAGAACAAAACATTCTTTACACAGCTAAATACAGACTGGTTGTAGAAGCAGAAGTCTGGGAAATCATCTGCAACACAAAACACAAGAGACAAGGTCCAGCAAACTGGTTTTATCAGAAGAAAGTATCAGTGGCTATGTGGAAAAGTTAATGAAAAATACCACCCAAATAGTTACCTTCAGGCTGAGGAAGAATAGCAATTTCTTGTCTCAAAAAATCATACCACACTGACAGTCAAATAATTTTAGAGCATAACATCAAGGATTTTGCTGAATAGAATATTTCACTGATGTATAAATTATTCTACTGACCTTAGCACTCATTTGGACTGAAAGCTCATTAAAATGCATTTATGCCTTTGCCTACACCACACTTCCATGTTAGTGAAGACAGAATTAGATTCAGGATGGTTCATGTCTACGTAATTCCTAGAATTTTGGCCATGTAGTTGCCTCTGTCTTTCACTGTTATATGTAATACTGACCTCAAGGATATCTATGTACCATACTCTTTCTTTCACTGTGGAAAAAAAAAAAAAGTACTTTATACCCCAGGATGCAGACTCTGAAGGAACTAATCACTTTAATCCATCTCAATCTAACATATTACATGTAAGAATATTGTTAGAGCTTTCAGAGGTCTTATTATATACGTTAATTTTAGTGGAAATAATGTTATCCTAGATCTCCCTAGCATAAATACACTTCTACAGTTTCTATAAAATTAAATTGTTTCACACTAGAACTGTCAGCACTGTTTTTCTCTTCAGAAGAAATATGAAAGATGGGTTTATTCTGGATGGGGTTTCTTAATGATGGAGGTAGGGTGTTTTGAGTTTATAATATTTAGTTTAAAATCTATAATTTTATTAGGAAAACATTTTCATTTGTAAACCCATTGAGCCTAGCTTTTCAGCAACTCAATATCCATTTACATTCTGATAGACTGTTATCATTACATAAGAAAAACCCCACATAGCTTTCTTGCATTCCAGAGGATAAATTGCAGAAGCTAATCTTTAATGAAATACAGAAGTGCAAAATTATGATCTACCTTCCAAGCTGTCAGCAACTGAATTATAGCAAAATATGACAGAAAACAGTTATTTATCCACTCTGATTTAGCAATGCTCTTCCTGGTTTGCACCTGTGTATGCACTGTTGAGGATTAGCATATAGTAAAGCATATAGGGTAAAAATGGAAAAACACTAGTAATATTTCATAAATGATCCTTCTATGGAAAAAATATCACAAAACAAAAATAAAACAAAATAAAACTGAAACTTCACAGTTCTTGAAAGAAGTAGGAAGGGAACATGGGGTCTCACCTTACTACTGTTCACTGATCTACAGAAGATGACTACCTCTATCTCCAGTTAATCACCAGAGCAGAAAGAAAGCAGCAGAAGTTTTATGCAACCTGAAGAATCAATGACTCCTGGGATCATGTATGTATCTCCTTATGAAAGCCATAACAGACCTTTCTGAGTCATATATATGAATTTCATGCTTCAGGGAAAAGTTCTCCACATAAAACAGGGACTTGTCTTCCATTTGTGTATTGACTGGTAAGAGATGCTGTATAAGGGAATTGTTTACAGATTTTTTTTTTTTAATTTTTATTTTTTCCAGATTCCTGTCCCTTAACGTCTCCAGATTACACTTAAAATTAGTTTAAGGCATATATCTAGATTCCCCCATGAAGTAAATTTTAACAAGATCTTCAAGCTAACCTTTGACCAAAACCAGTGAAACTGTTACCTGAAGCAACTGCTAAAATTTGGTCTGCTTTGTTGTCATTAGTTGCTGTTATTGTCTTACCTCCACCAAGAATCTGATCTGAAAATATACTCTAGCATTCTCCAGGATTGACTTTACATATCCATGATACAGATTTACTGGGAGAGAATTCAAACACTGCAAGGAAAAATGTCAAGGCACTTTTTTGTTTGGAAACAAATAAACAATTCACAAAATTGTTGGACTATTGTAGATAACAGTCTTTTGGGAACTGCTTAATTCTGATGAATAAGTGGTGTCCATCCAACGTGTATGGTGGTGGACAATTCTCAAGTGAAAATAGACCTATATTCTTTGACTAACTAGTAAAGCTTGCATTGTAATTTCTGAGACAAACAAAATCAAAACCAAACAACTCTCACTCCCTGCTCCCAAACCAAAACCAACCAAACAAAAAAATAACAACAGAGAAATCCCCCCAAAACAATGCTGTAAGCAGTACGTGGCTTCTATTTTAATGCTACCAGATAAATTTAGAAATTTAAGTTTAATTTAAACACTAAAGTTTCATTGTTTACTTCCAGTAAAAAAAAAAAAATCGGCAGCAGCTGTCACTGCTAACAGAAGAATTTAAAAACAAACAAGCAAGGGTTAGGAAAGATGTCTGGAGTATATTCCCTTAGGAAACAGTTTAATCATTTATCTTAGATGCAAAATAATGTCACAGATTCACCTTTTATTATAAGGGTGAGCAGTACCTAGAAGTGAGGAAGAAAAAAATAAAAGGGGACTGCTTAGTAAAGCTTTCAGTTGTGTTTATAACACCTTACAAAAGATTTTAAAATGTCTGCAAACTGCTGTCATCACTGTTTTGACTGCCACCACCACGTTTTTCTGGACATCCCGTTACAATTAGTAAAATCATTCCCAGATCATGAGACATCTGTGTTTATTATTCCAGCCTAAAGGTAACACATTTTCTCAGCCATATTTTTTAGTTATTTCCAACTTTTTGACCTTAGGATAGACAAACGAAGAAACTGGATTTAATACAGAAAACATAGATATTCAGAAGAGATAAAACTACAGTAACTATTCAAAATCTATTTTAGGACCATCAGCATTACAAATTGAAAAAAATTTTTATCTAAAAAGATCATTCACATCTTTTCTGTTCTGCTCAGAAAATTGGATAGTGATGTTTAATGTTACTCAAATTAAATATTAACCATTTTCTGCAGCTAAACTGAACTAGGAGTAGCACTAACAAAAACATTTTATAAGTTATTTATGTGCAAATTCATATTACCCCAAAATCCAGATATATGACAGCAGCATTAAAATAAAAGATTTAAAGCTTTAACAGAAAGTTGTGCTTTTTTTTCCTTTTTGAGCTTTCTTTTTTGGCAGATAACTTTTGAGAAGAAAGATATTTTATATTTGATTTAGATGTTTGGTGATATTTCAATGTCTTAACTCTTTTTCAAAATTTCACTAATTATTTTTAAAAAAATTTCAAGTTGAAATGTGAAAGTCCACGTCAGTTAGGCCTTTCATTTAACTGATATTGACCAGTATGTGTTATTTTGATGTCTGCATGTTTCACTGGTCTATTATATTGTATTTGATACAAAAGGGTCAGTAGGTGAGTGAGCACTGGGGGTACAAACAAGTCAGATTGTACAGAATTGACATCAATCCCACTGACCCCAACAACGACACCGCACAACCAACAATGGGTGGAATAAATGGTGACATGCAGTCTCCCATAGAAGGGACAGGAGACAACTGAGTCAACAAACCAAATACATAAGACCAAGAAGCCACATACTGAATCTCTTCACAGCCCATGTTTACAAAGGCCAGACCTGACTGGAGCCCAGTCCCAGGGAGGCAGGAGGTCCTTCCCCAACAGGGAACTCTGCACAGGGCACCCACCTCACAGACAGACACTGCCCCTCCTGCAAGGGGTCCCAGCTTTTATCCCTCAGTGGGACACCTGACCTTGGGTTACTCAGTGCGGGACACCCAGGGCTCATTTACCCAATGGCTCTGTCTGCCAGGCCGGCACCACCCTGGGGGGAAGCCTAAAGGGAAACTCACCCCCCCTTTGGGAAGGGCTGTGGGAATCACCCACATGTCAACCTTAATTTGGGGCTTGGGGTTGAAACCCCAGCATTTCAATGTCTTAAATATCTGACCCTTGCTTCAAGTTTCCATTTCTTTGATCCAGCCAAGAGACATGTATTTCTGTAGTGATTCTGAAATTAACCGTACATTACATTTCTGGTTGCTTAAGCTTTCCCAAGTACCTTTTTGACAATAATTTTAATGTTCTCTTTGTTTGAGTCTACAGAATATAGATACATTCCAGAAAATAACAATGACGCATACAAAAATGCAAGTAAAAGCTACAGCGTTACAAAAACAAATTATTGACATATCATTTACCACTAACTTTTTTTTTTTTTTTTTCCAGTGGAACAATGACAGTAATACTGTATGAACTGCACCCAGGATTAAAAAAACATTTATATGAATCTCTGAACATTATATATATATATATATATACTTGCCAGTAACTTATTCTGAAAACTAGAGCACTAAAACCAGCCGAGAGATTAAATAAATAAGCTAGAGAAATATGCTGTAAAACTAGCAATATAAGCTGATGTGTAAAATGTGATAATATCTCTGGAGGCAGCAACTCGAGGCAGTGCAGACTAGTTTCTGGTAAATAGAGGCAATGGGCATCTTCTGTGCAAGAGGGGACCTACTACAAAACTTACAAAAGAAAACACAATGAATTTTCATTTTCAAGGTCGAATACTTTTTTTATTCAGTAATGCTCTTGGGACTCCTCACAAACCAATGGATACTACAATCTATGAGCCATAAGCAAAAAAGGTAAAAACCATTGTCAGGCAAAAAGGATTTTAACAAGAGGTGATTTCACTTAGAACGATCTGGGAACAAAGTCAGCTTCTTTCTGCAGCTGATGCTTGCCTACCCTAAGCCAACCTACAGCAACATTGTCAGAGAGTGAAATGCTGGTTTTGCTGAGGAAAATATGAGCTTGACATTCATCTTTTTCAGGCCAGAGTTTTAACTCAAGTGAGCCATGGGCTACAGTAATAGTTTTTAATGTTTAATCTTCCGTTGTTCTCTTATTTGTGGTGGACACATGTCTCAGTGAAACACTCCCAGAGAAGGGTGGCCTAGTGCATCTGAAATTATAACCTTTATTTACAATTAGAGTGTGCCAAAAAGTATATACCCAGATAAATTCTGAGTAAAGGTACTGGTGAACACCTAATTGTTTTCCTGCTTTCCAAGAAGATGAACTTAATAAAGTCTTACAGAGTACTGAAAATGTGTTTTTAAGAAGTGTGGGGACAAAGAAAAAAACCAGATTTTTAGTAGTTATTTGAAAAAAGGAAAAGATTTCAAGAAAAATCCAAAGCACTTCTCTATAGTAACTCAGGAGACTCATTCTCTTTTACAGAGTGTGTTCCTATATTACATTAAAGCTCTTCAGGAGAAGTAACAGTTCCTAAGAGTACTGCTAATATTGTCCTGAGGTAATTTAGTTCAGCCAGACACATTTGCCTCATGATAAACATTGAAACTTGAAAGAACAAAACTTATAACACGATATCACAGCACAGTTTGAGAATATTTTGAGGTTTAGTGCATTAGTGAGAAGACATGGTGTGACCTCACACCGTTGCTGACTACAACTTCCTTATAAGTGGGAGCAGAGAGGAATCTGTCCTCTCTGGTGTCCGGTGATAGGATGTGAGGGAGTGGCTCAAAGCTGCATCAGAGGAGTTCAGATTGGATATTAGGAAATAGTTATTCACTAAAAGGCTAGTCAAGCACTGGAAAAAAGCTCCCCGGGGAAGTAGTCATGACCCCAAACCTGTTTGCCTTCAAGAAACATTTTGATAACCTCCTTAGATATGTGTTTAAATTTTAGGTTACCCTGTGTGGAGTCAGGAGTTGGACTTGATGATCCCCATGAGTCCATTCCAACTCAGGATATTCTACGATTCTATAATTTAATTGTTTGTTAAGGAATGACATTCCTGCAGAAAGCAGTTGCTTTTCATGAATTAATAAATAAAACTGTACTACTAGCCAATCTTCATTTGATATGTAATTTGAGTAAATGGTCAAAAAAATTTTCTAAAATTTTTCTTTTTTCAACATGTATAACTATAAGGAAAAAAGACAGTTCACCAAAAGAATTATGTATATAACCCATTTCAGGAGAAAGAAAAAAATAATTCCTTTGAGGTTTTCAAAGTTTCCAAGCTTTGGGGCACTTTTATTTTTATTTGGGAAACCTGTCTTCTGATTCCTGTATAATAAAAATATTTTATGAAATACCTGTATATAGTTGTTATGCTTGCAAAGAATACTTAAATCCTGTCTTAATATGTCAAAAGTTGATAAGAATAATTAAGCTTTCTGCATCACCTCCATAACTGCAGTGTATGCATGGCCAGTGTATTTGGGGAGTTTGAGTTTACTAAGCAGAATAATTTTTCCATTTTTTTTTCTTTTTATCTGTTGAAAAGTAACAGGATATAATCCTTAAATTATTCTTTTTAGAAAGTATTGGTCTCTAGTTCACATAACCAAATTCTACATTAGTTTGAATTGATGTTATTCAAGATAAGAGTTTCTATAATAATGTGTCTAGAAATCAAAAATCTAGTAGAAGGAGACATGTTTAATAGCCCAAAATCTGAGTGCTCCAATTCATGTAAAATTCTTTGTTGTCTCTGCATGAAATGGGAGAAGAATTTTTAGGAGTTTATGTCATATTTGAGATTGTTTGATAATTCCTAAGTGGCTAATTCCTGTGGCTGCTTTGCTACCACATTGTTGGATGCTCTTAAATCAGCCTTCAAACAGCAAATTCAAAAGCATAAGAATTTGAAGGTTTATACTATCAAACTTCTCTATTACAAAAACTGAGAGGGAGTTCACTCTACTTTCAACATATGAAGAAAAACCCACAGTTTTGAGGGTTCTGTTAGGTATTTTTATAGTAAATTTGCTCATCAGAGGAATCTTGAATAATGTGACTTACTTAAATATGGGTGTTTGATTGGTTGCTTTTAGCTACCTCAGAAATATACTGATTACCAAACTGACCAAAATAAACACATTCATATGTCTAAGTCTTCACTGCAGCAAGAGATTATTCTCAAAAATTATACAATGAAATAGACACACTGGATTTAATCCCAAAGGATTGCTGTATCTCCTTCAGAGCTGCTCACAGTTGTGCTGCCTTTTTGCCTCAGGCAGGTAACCAGCACTTACTGTCTTGGGGATTCATGAAATACTGGAGACAAAAAATAGGAATATTCTTCATCAGAATACTGTCCACTTATCAGAAAAAAAAAAAAAAAAAAAAAAAAGGAAAAGAAAAAAGAAACATGATTTCTGTTCATTCAAGCCTGAAATCTGCCATCTCAGTGACTTCCTCACCAGTACCTTCTCTCTCTCTCTTTGTTTTCTCTCAGGGCTGCAAAATCTGTTCTGTAAAATTTTTACCTTCAAAATATGGAAATTGCCTTCAGGGACTGTTGTCTTCCAGTTCTTGCTATTCACTTTTCCAAGGAGAATTGAATTTGCTAATTTCTCATTCCCGTTTTGGGTTGTGAAGGTTAAGTAGTCTGATTTAAAATTAGCGCTTCAGTTAAATTTTAGTTATTAGTACAGCTTTTAAATGTGGTGCAGTCTTGAGAAGGCAATTTTATTTTGTCTGAAAGGACTTTATGGCAGATGTATTGGATTAAGTTCCTGTTCATTTCAAAGGCGACTCACAGAGAAGAGCTGATAATTTCTGAAACTGCATCCTTAATCACCAAGAGAATTTCAGTTATGAACTGAAGTTTTGATGGTCCAGATACCAACACAAGCCAACAATCCTGATATACACAGCTTTAGTGTCATGGTTTTTCAGAAGAAATGCTCTAATCCTAAATGACTATGGAAGTACTTAGTATTTGAGTGTCTAGGATGAACACACCCAGCTAAAAGTAAATGCCCTATTCATAACTAGCTTTTAAAATGACACTGTATTTGCTTCATATAGCATTTTCTTCAATACAGTTAATC